>NC_139034.1:37347901-37958109 GCF_964662115.1 Mustela nivalis | reverse complement strand
CAGAATGCTGCCAGGACCAGCCTCTGATCTTCCCAGTAGCCAGCCATGACTTCCACAATGCTCGCCTCCAGGTATCCTGCTTAAACCTAACTGCCTATGCTAACACTAGCATGCACTGACCTTTTGACATGTAATGTTAGCAAAACCGCTGCCTTGCTGAACCCAGTTTGGTAATGAGTAGATTTCTATCATAATCAAGAAGCCCACATTCTCTGAGAACTTAGACTGTATCAGGCAATCCAGGAAGTCATATGGCAGTGACAATATTATAAATGAGAAATGAGAAATTTACAAATGAGAAAAGAAATTCTGATCACTGAAGATACCCTCGTAAGGTGACTGATCCAGGTTTCAAACCAAGGTCTGTCTCATTACCAGGCCACTTCTCTCTCCACTCCAACTTGCTGTTTCCCAAATGAATATGAACATCATTAAAGTGAGATCCTTGCTGTGGAAATAATGGGGTTATTTTTCCACCCTTCACTAATGCCTAATCCATACAAAATGTGGTTGAGATTTGAAACAAAGCAAAGGCAGTGAGGCTTCTTTCTCATGGTTGAAATAAATCTGTTTAATACGTAGGAAGCACTCCTGGTTAAATGTTTACCTTTTGAACCCTACACTGAAGGAAATGGTTTCCTGAAGCTTTGGCTAATCTTTTAACAAACTGTCAAACTAAAAACTTGGGTGCTTCTTGATGAGGATTTTAACTGCACTATTGATTATAGTGCAGCTAGAAACCATTTTCAGACTTATCTTCATATGATTTAATTGACATTGAGAGGTATTTTAATTGAAACGTTAGACTTCCTCAGTAGAACTACCCTTTGTTTCTAGCAAGGCAATCTAGCTTTTATGCTTTTAATCGCCATCTGTTGTTCAATAAATGTCAAATCGTTCCTAATGGTCTCTCTAAGCATAGGGTTGGTTCTTTTTTTTTTTTTTTTAATTTGCTTTTGTACTCAGTGTTCGTTATGGGCAAATGAGTCCTTGCCGTAAAAGAGAGCCATTTCTCATGGTGCTTCAGTCCCGTTAGAAGGAAAAGTGATTAGAAATAAAGAGACAAGAGAAATGCTTCTTTCTTTTTTTTTAAACTCTTCTCAGCAGTGGGGAGATTTAGAAAGTCTATAAAAATGTTTCCTCTCAGCACTGCTGCTGATTTTACTCCCATTCAAAGCATAAAATGAACAGAGACCTCCAAAATCTTTGAGTTGCTTAAATTGTCTGAAAAGATAGAAGCTAACTAATATATTTAAAAAGGTGGGTAAGGGAGAACTTCCACTGGACTTAGCCAAGTTTGAGATGCACCAAGGAGCTCTTGACTTCATAAGCCAATGGGGTCTCTCTCTCTCACTCTCTCTCTCTCTCTCTCTTTTTTTCTAACCTTGTGGGAATTTCATAGAGATAAAGCAAAACCATACAAGGACTCCATTACCCAGGACCCCACAGTGGATTCTAAACTGACCCAGCCTACTTTCCAGAGGTGGAAGAAGAGAATGGCCAGTGACTTCAAATGATGTTCAGCAATGAGAGGGAAGGAAAGACCCTCCCTGGGGAGATGTAGAAAATTCTTGCCAAAAAAAAAAAAAAAAAAAAAACAAGAATTTTTTGCTTTTCCTCATTAGCTTCCAAACACACTATCCTCCATGAAGGATCATCTTATCTTCCAAGGTGAGGAAACCAAATGATACTGGCTCTTTGGAGCCCTGGAGAGCCCTGGACATTAGGATTGTAGAGCTGCTGGGAAGGAGGGGGAGGGGTCTTTCATTGGGACTTGCATGCATTGGGTCACACTCAGCTTGCAAACCAAGAAGTATGCTTGATTGCTTGGATAAGGGCTTGAAATATTCTCCAAGGACTGGAAGAAGTATATTCTAAGAAGTAATTAGAACTGGTTGAAATACAGGGCTATAAATGGGGGACTGGCACAATTTTACAAGAAACAGATCATAACTCAACATTCTAATGACTTTTTCTTTGGAGAAGGTCGGCAAAGCTATTAACGAGGGAAGTGGGCATGCAGAGTTCTCCAACCCAGACTGTGACTGAACTTTGAACAAAGTCCCTCCATCAGGATTCTGACTCTAATTACCCGAGCCGCAGCCTTGGCTCAGGAGCAAGTGCCGAGAGGGGGTAAATGGGCAGCTGGGCTTCTGATGGCCCTTCTGTGCCTCTCTAGCCCTCTTCCCCGAAAGGGATAAGAATAAAGATGCTGACAAGCTCATTTTTTCAGGCACTATGGCCAAAAATACCACGGATTATTACAAATATTAAAGTTCTCCAGACCCAAATAGAATTTCCCAAACATTTAAAAAGAGAGAGAGAGAGGAGACTTAACAACAGTCCCTCTGTCATCCTGTCCTCTTGCTTGAGACACAGGCAAAAAAGTCAACATGGGCCATGTAGCCACAGAGGGATTTCAAAGGGGGACCTGTCCCCGGTGCCTCAGTTTGGAAACACAGCCTGGGTGATTTCAAAATGAACTCACTTGCCCCACAGCTGCTGTGTGTTACTTCTGTACACATCAGCTATCCTGCTCATTAGGGTTATGCTAAGGTTAGGGAATGTGTATGTGTATTTTTGTTTCTCTGCTCCCCATCCTTCAGTATTCAAAACAGTGCCTTGAATCTCAACACATATTTTAAATTAAAAAATAAGAATTAGAAACTGTGAGTTTTCAGGGGAGCCTCAGAACAGCTTTGAGCACCTTCCAAATTATCCTGATCTTTTCCAGTAACCCTGGAATTTAGAGGGGGGCAGTATTACCTTCCTACATCCTTCCTGCTTTCTCTAAAAATCCAGCACCCCTCCTATTCTTTTGTTCCTCTGAGGGTTCATTACTGACTCAGGATGAACTTTGACCCTAGGCCTCTCCTTTGCAAGGCCAGGACCAAACTGATCACCAGAGTCAGTGCCAATAAAACTATATGTCTAGATATAGCTCCTTCTAGGTGGCCTCACCAAATTAAAACATTTGGCCACTGGGCTCCAGAATCAAAGTACTGTCTAGTCAAAACTGGGAGGAACAAGAGGGAAAGATATTGTCAAAAGGTCATACCTTCCTTGCAGATCATTTATCACTCCTCAATCATAATGACTCCTGATGGCCTGTATTTCCATCTTACAATTGCCCTGTGTATGGTTATATATATCTTATGATTACATATGCCCAAAATGTCCTTTGCTTCTAACACTAGGCAGTGTTACTTTTATGTTGAACTTAACCCTCGTTGCTCTCAGCTTTGAAAAAAATTGAAGAATTAATGGATGGCATCCTTTAACCCAGCTCCTTTAGATGCTTCCACCCTTAGACTCCAGGTTGGTGGACCTACCCTTGTCTTTGCTTCAACTCACCTGAAGTCTGTTTATTTTCTGACCCTCTGTACTCTAGGCTCGGTTCTGTGGAACCAAGGTAACAATATGTTGCCTTAATTACTCTTCAAAGATGTTTATTGTGAGAGGACACCAGAACAGCTTTTCCAGCCTCCTGCTGTTAAGAATTCTAAAGGTTAAGGCCTCCAGTAAACTGTGATTAGAAAAAAAAATCAACGGAGTAACTGCATAATCACCGCTATATTTAGCAGGCTAGTGATTTCCCGAGAAAGCTGGCATTTCTGCCCTGCAGCCTCCTTCAACCCCTCAGGAAGTCTTCCGGCCAGAATCTGTGACACTCTCCTGGCCCAGCACCTGGAGCAGGGCTACAGGCCTGAAATAGCTCAAAATATCTTAGCATCTCGTATAATAAAAGGGAGTCCAACTCCAAAAGAGAAAAAGAGGAAAATGGCTTACCATAAAATGGTTGGGTGAGGTACTGCTGGTTCATAAAACAAAACTCTTACATAAAATTCCAATGAGTTTGGGGTTTCCTTAGGTTCTAATAAGGTATAGCCCCATTTCTCTCACTATCTCTCTCTCTCTCTCCCTCTCTCCCTCTCTTTAAGTAATCTCTATCTCCAGCCTGGGGCTAGAACTCGCAATCCAGAGATCAAGAGTTGAATGCTCTACTAACTGAGCCAGCGAGGCGCCCAAACAGCCCTCTTTCATAAATTGTTCAAGATCCCATAGTGACTAGTCTGGTATATTTGTATTCGGGGGTTCATGTCTCCTACAGACTGTGGGATTTCCTTTCTGTTGTTTTACTGCCCTCCACGAAACTCTTTTCCTTCTGATATTGCTTTTTTATTCTTCCTCCCCTAAAAAAAAAAAAAAAGCCTACTTGTCAGAACGTCTATCATTTATTCCTTAGGATATATTGGATTCACTTGTGGGAGGAAAGGAATGATTATTTAAATAATAATGGCTAACAAGTATTGAGCACTTTAACACATGAACATATGCTAGGAACTGCTCTAGATACATCATACACATTAATTCCGTTAAGTCTCACAACCACCCAATGAGATAGTTGGCTATTATTTAATCTCTATCTTACAGATGAGAAAACTAAGGCACAGAGAGGCCAAGAAACTTGCCCAGGGTCACAGAGCTATTAAGTAGAAGAGCTGGACTATGTGCCCAGGCAGTCCGACTCCACAGTCCACGTTCCCAGCCCCTAAACTACTCTACTTTCTACATGCTTTCACTACCACCACCTCTCCCCTCATGGATTTTTAGGGAAGAATGGAGCAGGATGAGTGTTAAGTCAGGCCCCTCAGCAATGCCCTTTTGATCCTGCCTACACTCCTGCTCTGCCCACTGTCACAGTGGGTCACAGACACCCAGACGATGGAGGGCATTAGAGAGACAAGCTGGTCTTCAGAGCTGTAAAAGGGAATAGAGAGCTGCCCACTGGGCTTTCAAACTCTTTCTTCTCCCTCAGAGTGTCATCGTGGGAGAGGAGGCAGGTCTCTGGGACCCGCAGCTTCTGCCAGAGCAGCTCCCCTTCAGCTGCCTCACACACAGGGGTCTGGGATTTACACTGAACAGAGATTCATGGCTCAGGAAGGTTTGGAAACCCCTGGGGATGGAGCAATCACCTAGGTGTCAGGTTCCTTAATTGCTAAGCCCTCCTTGCCGCTGATTTACACAGCCCTGTACTCCCTGGAGAGGAAAGGCAGGAGGGTATAGACCCAGGCACAGGCCGGGGTCTCTCTGCCAGTAAAC
The DNA here is from genome assembly GCF_964662115.1 of Mustela nivalis. Taxonomy (NCBI): domain Eukaryota; kingdom Metazoa; phylum Chordata; class Mammalia; order Carnivora; family Mustelidae; genus Mustela; species Mustela nivalis. The sequence goes on along the minus strand of NC_139034.1, from coordinate 37,953,006 downwards.
TCGCTGTGACTATTAGCCGTCCTCGCCTAAAGCGGGGAGAGCACTCCTAGGGGAGGCAGACAGTTAGGGAAGACTTTGACTTCACCTTCAGCCCAGATAGGCAGGCTTGAAAAAATGGTTAAGGGTAAATGGGAAGAAGATGAATCTATGAGTGCCCGCCAGCAAGCACCAAGTATTTGGAAATCCATTTCTTCCCTTGTCTTCAAAATGCCTTAATTCAGTTAGACAGTGTCCTCCTGGGGTCCTCCTCCTATTTCTAACTTGCCTGTCCCTGCCCCGTGGAATTCTGAAGACCCACAAACAAGGGTGGGTGCATGTGTGTGCATTTGCATACATGCCACATGCATGCACACACACACGCCCAGGAGACTGAAGCCAGGCCAGCTCCAGGCACCAGGAGGGTGATCAACCCTGGGTTTATTTCTCCGAGGGCATCTGTAGATCAGAGAACCAACGTCCTGTTGCCAACCCATAACATAAATGTTATTCCAGGCACCCTCGGATTTACAGGCTCCCGGGAGGCCCCAGAGCACCATGGGCAGGGGAACACTGGAATCAGAAGGCGGGTGCCGGGATCCCCGTTCTGTCAATCACAGGCTGTGGGGTGTCAGCAGACTTCCTAACAGGACCTCTCTGTCCCCCAGATTTATCCTCTGTCAAATGGGAAGGGCAACAGTGTCTGATGGGAGCATGGTGGCTCTGAGCGAAAGGTGCTTAGAGCAGTACCTGGCGTGGGCGAGAGTGGAATAAGCATTAGCTGTGTACCCTCCAGAGCGCGGAGCAGCACCCTTGGCCAGCCGGGCATCAGCCCAGCCAGTCCTCCTTCCACTGCAGCTGCAGGAAGGTTGCCGGCTGCTGTCGCTGCAGAGTGCAGACGGCCACGGTTCAACAGGAAGATCAGCAGCCTTCCTTGTGAGAGACAAACAAGTTACAAGGTTCCTGGGGGAGGCTGGCACTTCATTAGGCTTTCTTCGCAGCGAAACTTAAAATTGAAAACGCTGCCTGAAGCATCCTGTGATCAGAACAAATATTCTTCATTCATTCAACACATATTTATTGAGCACATTTTTAAAATAATGGGCAGCTACATATAAACACTCCCGGTATAAATGCTGTGCTAAGGGCTTTCTATCCACTTACAACAATGCTATCAGGGAGGTGCTGTCATTCTTTCCATTTTGTATATGCGGCTCAGAGACGGGAGGGAATCTGCCACCAGTCACACAGTATACGGCAGAACGAAAATTCCCCTGGAGAAATGTAAATCAAAACTGCAAAAATTTATCACCGCACACCTGCCAGAATGTCTAAAATCAAAAACGCAAGAAACACAAGTGTTGGCGAGGTTGCGGAGAAAAAGAAACCTCTGTGCGCTGCTGGTGGGAATGCAGGCTGGTGCAGCCACTGTGGGAGAGTATGGAGTTTCCTCAAACAGAAATACAGCTGCCCTAGGATTCACAGTACTGGGTGTTTACCCCAAAATACAAAAACACATTAATTCAAAGGGATTCATGCATCCCTATGTTTATTGCAGCATTATTTACAGTAGCCAAATTATGGAAGCAGCCTGTGTCTATTGATTGATGAATGGATAAAGAAGTGGCATATATATATATATATACATATATATGTGTGTATATATATACACACACAGACACACACATATATATACACACAGACACACACATATATATACAAACACACATATATATATCAATCACATATATATCAAAATATCACATTATGTATATATGTCACATATATAATACTATATCACATATATAGTGGGGGGGTGTGTATATATATGTATATACATATATATATGTGTGTATATATATATGGATCTTACTCAGCCATCATAAAGAATGAAATGTTGTCACTTGCAAAAATGTGGCTAGAGCTGGAAAGTATAATGCTAAGTGAAATAAGTCAGTCGGAGAAAGACAAATATCCTATGATCTCACTCCTATGTGGATTTAAGAAACAAAACAAATGAGCAAAGGGGAAGAGAAGGAGAGAGACAAACCAACAAACAGACTCTAGCTCTAGAGAACAAACTGATGGTTAGCAGAGGGGTGGTGGTGGGGGCTGGGGGAAATAGGTGAAGGAAATTAAGAACACATTATCATGAGGAGCACTGAGTAAGTATGGAAGTGCTGAATCACCGTATTGTACACCCAAAACTAATAAAACGCTGTATGTTAACTACACTGGAATTAAAATAAAAAACTTAATAAACTTAATAAAAAATGAAATAAAATTCCACCAGAACCAGAGCCTCGTTTTTGACCACTCTACCACTTCTCTCCTGTCTGAAGAACTCAGCCCTCAAACCCACACAGACTGGCAAGGTGACCTATGCTTTCTTCCTTCCCTTCCTCTGTTATCTGAAATGGGAGGCTGCACATCTCAATTCCTTTCTCAAGTCCTCATAGAAAAATCCGGAGGTTTTTGTCCACATGGCACACCAAAACCAGAAGGGAACAATGCTGGAGTAAGCATTGCAATTTAGCCACAAAAAAACCCAGGCTTCAGTTTAAGCTTTTTACACAACCCCCCTCTAATCTCTCTGCCACTATATCAGACAGAAAGTGTGAAGAAAGGCTTCCTTGTTTGCAAACTATACTAATGTAATTGTGATAAAAATTGTCTTGGTATGCCAGTCTTAGCCATTTAAAAAAAAAAAAAAATCCCAGTAGGTATTTTGGGCTGCTTTAAGCAAAGAGAATCTATAGAATCCTCTTTTTTTTTTTTCTTGAGAGAAATGAAATCCTTTGTTTATTGTAATTAGCAGCAAGTATTTTGTCAACTGAACAATAACACTAGACCTGAAGTATAGATAGTATAATTACAGAGTATTCTAAAGGTCTCTAAAAATATTCATAGTGACATCAAGTCAAATCATGTCTACCCCTACTGCCACGCCGCCCCCCCACCCGACACACACACGCAAAGAACTGAAGGACATCTTGCTGCCTGATTTAGCTACACAATTTCCATTCAAAATGAAAGTCACATAGCTAACACTCCATTCAGTTATTTGAATTTTTTATTAATAAAAATAAATCCATAAGGTAAATCCTATGGTTAAGGGACATTTTTAGCCCAGAGAACCGGACAGCAGCTCCCGAAGGGGATCTCTTGGCTACCATGTCACTCAGGCTCTAGGTCTTCTGTAGGCTCATCAGTTGGGCAGATGATGTGGTCACTTTGGTCCACAGTGACCCCTCTTGGCAGGGAAGATGCCCCCTTTCCCAATTCAAAGAGCACAAGAACATCCCAGGCCTCAGCCCTCTCCTCTCAGCCCAAATGCCAGGTTGCCACAGAAAGGGAAACTTTCTAGCTCTTTCCTGGGCAGCAATGGCTGCAGGCATTGAACCCTGGGGAGCCCACACTCCTCCAGTGTCTCCAGCAGGACTGCAAGCCTCACTACACTCTTCCGCCTGGCAGAGCCAAGGAGCACGCTCACTGGGGACTGTCCTGCCTGAGGGTGGGGGCATGGCTCTGCTTTCCCCAGCTCTTGAGCCTTGGGGTGTGGTTCTGGCCCTCTCTAAACCTTGCTTTCCTCATCAATTAGATAGTGACAGTAGTACATACAGTAATTGTAAGCTAAAAGTGTGCTCACCACAAATAATGATGATGATGATGATGATGATGATGATGATGATAATTAAGGGGCAGAAGGGAACTCTGGAAGATTTTTATGGCCTTGATTGCAGTGATAGTTTCCCAGATGTATATGTATCCCCAAACTCATGGAGTTATATACATTAAATACGTACAGCTTTTTAAATATCAGTCATACTAAAATAAGGTAGTTTTTTTAAAAAAAGGAAATAAGTAAAATATGTAAAAATACATGGTAAATGCTCACTCAATTTCAGTCTTCTTGGATTCTTTCCCATTTCATGTAGTTTTCTCTTCAATTTTCCTAATGGAATTAAGAATTGAAATGGTTGATTAACTATCTTGACAATAGTCTTTGGCAAAATTCTGGAAAAGAAAGCTAAAAGAAGGATGAATGCTGCCTACAGAGCATTAGAATTCCACTGGCCTTTAGCTAGCAATGAAGAGGAAATCCACGTGGGAGGAGGGAGGCCTGGGCCCTGAGGTTGGCCTTCTCCTTGGGGTCTTAGGGTGCTATCCACTGCCAGCCCCAGTGCTCTCAGGGGCCTGTCCTTCCCCTTTGTCCTCCAGTCCATGCACTGTAGCCTCCACCAGCCCCATTATGACAAAGCAGACACCTAGCCACAGCTTTTTTGGAAGAGTACACTAATGGTGAAGGGATCAAAAAGATAAATCAACAGGGGCACTCAGGTGGCTTTGTCAGTTAAGCATCAGACTCCCGATTTTGGCTCAGGTCATGATTTCAGGATGAGATTGAGTTCTAAATCAGGTTCCACACTCGGTGTGGAGCCTACTTACAATTCTTTCCCACTCCTTCTCCCTCTGCCTTTGCCCCTCTGCTCAATCTCTCTCTCTCAAAATAAAATAAAATAAATTAACAAAAAATCAGATCATCTGATTTACACAATGTAGTTTATCATCTTTAATATGCAGCCTCAATGGGAAGGCCTCCCTGCCTGACTGCCCTTCTGCCCAAGTTATACCAACTTGTGATCCCTCCTTTAGACCCCTCCAAGTCCTTACCAAAGAAAGCAGAGCCCTGAGAAAATCCGAAAATTCCCCATCATGCTGGATGAAGGCCCCCTTCTAAGTTCTCAATCCCTGTCTGAAGACTACCTTGTCTCCAAGTGAGTGATTTGCCAGGAATGACATAAGTCAGAAGCGCCCACACCTGCCCACAGAGGTGCCCCTCTCTGTTCACCAACCCGAAACCACACATTCATGTGTCAGTCAGTAAGAGAAGGCTCCTCACAGGAATCTCCTCTTATGTTTTCCATCTAACCCTCAGCCCCAGAATCAAAAACACCAAATGCCACAGTATTTGGCTGAAAATGGATATCTTCATCATGCTGGCATTACTCAACATGTCATTATTCAACCATCACTTGGGACAGAGAAAAGTAGAAGCTACTAGTGGGTTAAAAGAATACTTGCACCCCATACAATGTTTTCTTCCCTAAAGTAGGTGAACACCTACTAGGAATACGAAGATTCTTGTTCTGGGGGTAATAACATCAGGACCCTGGTCAGTATGAGGAAACGAGAAGAATGTTCCCTCTTTTCCCTGAGCTTCCTCCTTCCCCACTTACTGGTTCTGGAGAGGACCAAAGACACTAAGTGCCTACTAAGTACTTTACCTAGGTCATTAAATTTTCACACAGACTCTTCCACTCATGTATTCTTGATATCCATTTTACAGATAAGACAAATAAGGCTTGGGGGTTAAAAATCTTTCCCAAGGCCACACAGCTTGAAACAGGCACTATACAGCTTCAAATCTTATGCTCTTCTTCTGCCATCATGTCAAAGCTTGCAAGGCACAGAGGCCACACACAAGCCCAGAATGGTCCCAACCAGGGTCCTATCGCCATTGTCCTTGGACTTAAAAGGTACCAAAAAAAAGTCTGACCCCCAAAGGAGGGTTTTGATAAGATTATCCATATAATATTAATAAAATATTGTGGGGTTTCTCCTCAGAAATAACTTGTGACGACCAAATGCTAAAATCTTTTGATGACTCAAGAATCCTAACTGCTTCTGTCATCATCAACTTCATGCAGATAAATGAGAGCAATGGCTAATAACCATTCTTTCAGACCAAAGACTTCAGCCACAACCAATCCACTGCAAATTCAGTCTTCCTTAGAAGCAAACTTCAAGTCAGTCCACTTTTGCCTACAAGTACTCTCACACTCTTGTCCAAGCTACTCTCTTGTCCTTGCGGAGCAGAGCAATAATCCCCCTCCCTGGGTCACTCTGTCCCAAACTCTTGTCCCCACAGCTGTCAAACTCTCTGCTTTTAGAAGCCAATAACTGCTCTTAGAATAGAACTCTGTCCCCTTATGATGGCTTCCATGCTTCTACCTGCTCCAACTCCTGCCTGCTCGACTCATATCTTATTTATGTCCTTCGTTATCTGTCTTTCTACCTGTTTCCAGTAGAACGTTTCTCACAGGAAACGAGACCTTCCTGTCTTGTTAAAAATGTGAGTGAATGTTGAATATATGAACGAATGTTATCTGTGACATGCAGAGGAATGCAAACTTTCCCCGAAAGTCTTGCTCGATTTGTTGGTTTGAGGAGCTAGGGAAGTGTAATGACCTAGAAACAAGAAGCCTTGGGTTTAGTCATTGCATTGCTACTTAACCTCACAGCACGAGTCTGGAAAAACTTCTTAACCATCTTTGGCCTCAGTTTCCCTGTTAGTTCTACCTTTTCCATGAACAGATGGGATGATGCTCCTGACTCAGCAAATTATTGACTGACTCTTTGCGAAGCACTCTACTGGATATCAGCAATGCCAAGAGAACTAAGACACAGCACTAGCTACGAAGGAATACACAGGTGACTCAGGGCCAGAGACAAGTACACAAATAATGTCTGATTTCCTACTACACGCTCTAACGGAAACCCAAAGAAGATACAATATGGTACATTTTATGATCTCCCAGCTTCCTCTGGTGTTCACAGTGGAGACCACTCTTGAGCTGGGTCTTGATAGCAGCCAGAGAATCAGAATAGTGCACGGAGCGTGTGCAGAGGCATGACGCATCCTCAGATGCAGAGAACCGGAAGTGGTTCTAGATGGCCAGTTAAGTGCAATAGCGAGGGGCACAGGTAGAAAACTAGGTTGCACAGGTGAGCTGGAGCATGTAACATGGAGCTTCTAAGTCAAGCTAAGGAGTTTAAACCTTAACCCTGCAGGACAAGTGTTTGGAGCAGAGGCATGACCTAACTAAGTGTATTTTAGAAAGATTATTCTGACAGCAGCCTGGAGGGTGGATTAGAAAGGAAACACAGTGGAAAGAGGACTGCAGAGTGCAAGCTGTGGTAGTCATCCAGGCAAGCAGGGTGGCCATAAGAAGTTACGGAGAACTGAAGAAGGAGTAACAGAGGCGTCAGCATTAAGAGACCCATGAATTCTCTAAAGCCTGGTTGAGTTGAAAGTTCCTAGCTTGGGTAGTCAACTTGTTGTTGCCTTTTCCCCAACAGGGCACACAGGAGGAGGGTCCGGTTTACTGGGAAATGTACAAGTTCTTTTTGGAACACCTGAGTCTGCTCTTACAGAAGCATGTGAGCGCAGGGGCGTTGTGGCCAAACTCTTGCTTTACGGAGGCCGGAGGAGCTGGGGCTGTGACCAAGTTACTGCACTATTCTGGCTTTGTCGCCTCTCCTGCAGGAGGAAGGCAAGTTATGACTGTCTTTTCCCTCGTGGGGGTGGAGCAAGGCTTTGTTCCACTGTTTGAAGAGCTGTGCCACACCCAGCTGAAAGGAGCTCTGTTAGGGAGGAGGAGCATCAGAAGACCTTGCACAAAGAAATGTCAAAAGGCTGCCTGCAGGGTAGGAGACAGGCTTGCAGGGGGGTTCGTTCTGGCTTCATAACGAGATTTAAAGATCCAGAGATGAAAATCAAGGGATACAGGCTGCAGAAGATATGGATTCGCTCTCCCTCCAGATGGGCTAACATTTGGATTGTTTTTCCCAGATGTAGGTGGCCAGGATTAAAATCCTACCGCTCTTCTCCCAAAGCGTGCGGGGGGGTGGGGGTGGTGGGAGGCAGACCCAAAGGGCTCCTAAAGAGACAGCTGTCAGCTCATCAGCTCACTGTGGGGACAGCTCTGTGCAGAGGTGCGGAGGCTGGGACCAGTCAGGCTTCAGGCACGAGATGCAGCCCTTCATCAGCCCAGGGAGCCACCGTAGGTCCCCCCCACCCTCACAAAGCCCAGATGCCTGGAGAAAAAATTTGCTTGGTGCTAAGCACCAGATGGCTCCCTTTCAGATAAGACTTTCCAAGTATCCAGAGTATTCTTTCTTCTCAGCTCACCCCCGAAGCAGCCCCTCTTGACTGTGCCTCCCCACCCCATAAGTTGCTCCTCCCTGGGGCCTCTGTGAAAATGGGTCAGCTTTTGTGAGTTCTGGAAAAGCAATCCTCCCCAAGCCCCCCTTACCAGTTTCTAGGAGAATCTGCTCCTTCTTGCTGCAAGATTGGCTCCTTCACACTCACCCTTTCCCTCCCTCTTCCTCACTGCCTGGCCTCTACCCCTTGAGTCTTACTTATCCTTCAAGGCCCTGATAAAGCACACCTCCCCACAAAGCCTTCCTAGATTGCCTAGTAGGAGTTTCTCTCTCCTTGTTGTCCTGTTGCACTTTATTTGATATAATCCTGGGTTAAATCTACTTGCATTATAACTTGCTGTGGTTCTAAGTTTCTTTTATACCCTCGATTTTCAGCCCTTGGAGACCAGGGCTGTGTCGGCTCACCCTGTTAGCCTCAGGGCCTGCCATGTTGAAGCTGCTTAATCAACGTTTGCTGAGTTCGTTAGAGTAGACAAGTAAAAGCTGCAAGTTTTACTACTGCAGAGAGGAGAGGCAGGGGCTCCCTGATTGAGTCTGCTTGTGCTCGACCAGCCTGGATCTCATAACCCGGCATGATTGCAGGGGGACTTAGGGATGTCTGGCAGGAGCCGTGGTTATATGAGCATCCCCTGGTCAGACCTGCCAGCAGTGAGGAAACACAGCGTCATGACCCTGGGAAGGGTCCTGGCTCAGATGCCTTGGTTGAGTCCTGACTACCTCGCCCAGTTTTGAGTCCTGAAATAAGAGACAAGTGTCTGCTCACATTCGGATCCTCCCTTTCATCTGTAGAGTGATCAGAGTCATTCCTACCTTTGCAGATAATTGTAGGAAGATAACCGTACATGCGCATTGCCTGGCGCCTGATTGATGTGCCTTGACTTCTCCTAGTCACTCAGTCATTGATGGAGAATGTGAACAAAAAGAAGGCACAGGCTGGAGAGGGGGAATCCAAGCCTGTGAATGAGGATGGTTCTTCGGCTACAGCTTAGTGACAAGGTCTAGGTGTGGATACATCTGTAATTCTGTCCTAAAAACTCTGGTACCCACAGAATATGTCCAACAGCTGAGCTTTGACCACAGGGGGCGAAAGCTCTGCTTCCAGCCACTCCGAGCAGTTATTGTGAGAATAAACCACCACAGTCTGTTGAGACTTTTATGAGATGCAGACAGATCACACAGCCCGGTGCACAGTCCCTAGTAAGCAAGCCGTGAATAAGTGGTCCTGTTATTGTGATCTTTCTTTCCCTCTAGACTCTAAGCTCCATGGAGTCAGGAACTGTGTTTTGTTTCCTACACTATACTCAGATCCTTCACACAGAACCTGATCGATGGGGGCATAAGGGAGCTTAATGAATATTTATTGAAGATATGAATACCCCTCTGGCATTTTTTAACTCTAAAGCATGGAGGCTGTGATGATCCTTAATGTTTATTTCATTCTATGACATTCAGTGATTTCCAGTCAAAGACCGGGCATGGGGAGGGGGTGCGGGGTACAAGTTCAGATCAGGAAGTATTTCAGCTATTGAATCTGTGATTGCATTGCTTTGTGAACAAAAACAAATGAAAATTTGATCCTTCCTCAATCTAGTTATTATCTCTGTGCAGTAATTGGGGATTGAGCGAAATTTTGTTTCTTCTTTTTTCATGTTGACCAACAGACTTGTGAACTTGAATGCATGTTAGTAATTAATATGGATTAATTTGATTTATAAGCTTGGGCACACAACTTTACCCTGGAAATTCTGCAAATTTTCTTAACCACTGCCGCAAGTGGCCAGAGAACAATCTGAATCCATGATCACTATGAGTTTCCTCCGGACCAAAGACCCACACTTCTGACCGTGCCCAGACTCATGGCTTCAGGAGTGGAAAGAAAGAAGGAAGCTACAATTTTTTGTATGCCACGCTTTGTGTGGGACTTTGCATTTCTCTAACGGTATTTCGTGCTGGCCACCAATAAGTATTTTAGGTCGTCTTCTGGGCACACTTCCCTTCTCCCTTGAAATTAGGTTTAGCCACATGACTTGCTTTGGACAAAGACATGTGAGAGAAGAAACGCATGTTCCTTGCAGGATGTAGCGTTAAAAGCCAGCATGCTATTTTGCACACTCGATTTCCCCCTGCCATGACAATGTGCCACATGATGAAGTCTCCTTCAGCCTAGGACCCAGAGTGAGGAAGACCTAGAAGAGAGCTCCCACTAATCCCCATGAGTGAGTGGCATTCGCAAGAAGTACATCTTTGGAAGTTCAAGACACTGAAAGTTGGGAAGTCATTTGTTACTGCAACATAACCTGAACCATCTTGACTGACATGTTACATTAGTTCATTTCATCCTCATAAAAAAGATCCATGAGATGGTGCTGGGAGATGATTCTTCCTAGATCTCCTGCATTTCTACATACATGTCTTCCCAACAAAGCTATGGCTTTCTTTAGTCCAGAATATCTTCTCAAGAACCCCTGAATAGCAAATGGCCTGGAGAGGTAGAGATAGTATGCTTATTATAAACTCAGGATCCCTATGCCTGGGGTCACTCTCCTAGGACACAGCTCCCCAAGTGCACAGGTATCCATCTGAGCCACCTGCGAGGAGAAGTTATACAAATACAGTGATGCTCATGCTTTGCTGTGTCTTAAGTAATAAAGTCCATGTTGTCTCCCAGCCTTTCTGAAACCATGACAGGCTAACTTGTTAGATGGAAGGAAGGCAAAATTTCAGACTTTTTTTTTTTTAAGATTATTTATTTATTTATTTATTTGACAGAGAGAGAGAGAGAGGGAGAGAGAGATCACGAGTAGGCAGAGAGGCAGCTGGGGGGGGGGGGCAGGCTCCCCACTTAGCAGAGAGCCAGATGTGGGGCTCGATCCCAGGACCCTGAGATCATGACCTGAGCTGAAGGCAGAGGCTTAACCCACTAAGCCACCCAGGTGCCCCCAAATTTCAGACTTTTCACAGATCTTGTCAGTGGATATTAACATCACCACTTTACACATGACAAAACAGAGTATCAGAATCAGTTACCCAAAGTCATGCTACTAATAATTGGAAAATACCATCTTCCCCACTATTTCCGTTTGTTTGCTATGCAAAACAAATCTTAAAATACCATTCATTTATTCCTGTATTCCTGAATTCATTCATTCATTCACGTATTCAATTAATGTCTATTAAATAATTGCTTTACTGTAGCATCCAAGTACTATGCTTGGATGCTATTTTTCAGAGTTAAAAATTAGCATTGAATTATCACAACATACCAGTTTTGATACCTAAAGGAAGACATTTGAGACTGTCTTAATATCAGCATACATTATACCCATTTTCAACTGCTTTCCCCCCAGCAAACAGATGACCAGGAGAGTACAATAAACTATCAGATTCCCCATAATTCAATGCCAAGAGTATATTTTGCCATTGATTCAGTGATAGGTCTGGGAGCTCTGGAGATCTCTGGAGGAGACAGAGTAAGTGTAGAGTTATAGACCTCCGGGGCACCAAGGACACTCAGACCCAAGCAATGCCCTCGCTCCACCTCCCTGCCCTCTTATAGGTGCTGCTGCAACAAGACAAGGAGGTGCCAGGAGCTCAGCATGACTAGCAGAACCAAGCTTCAGTGGAAACACACATACTCCCCAGTACAAAGCCCCAGGCTCTCAGATCCTAGGAAAGTTGAGCCAGAGCCTCACATCCGCCCCACTCCACTCATCCTTTTCTGCTGGGACATCATGAAAGGGACTTGGGCCCATAGATCTGGCTTCAACTCTTAGCTCAAACTCTAACCTACTACGTTAGTGATTTGGGTGTAGGATTTTTTAACCTCTCTGAGCTTCCATTTTCTCGTCAAAGAGCAGGATAATAATACCCAATTTATAAGATTTTTGTGGAAAGTAATGTATGAGCTCCCCTATGGAAAATACACGTGTCCAGCACATAGTAGTCTTTCAATAAACAGCAGCAACTCTAACACCATTTTGCTTTGACTGAGTAGGCAGAACATCCCTTCAAACACAAAGAAAATTAGAAACTAGGTGCAGAGCCACTGGCTGAAAGCCAAAGGGAAAGATAAAGCGCTGTAATTGCCTCTCCTGGGAAAAGCAATAAATCCAAGCAGCTGTGTTGCTCCCATTCTGTGGCAGCACAAGAGGGAGACTGTGTCGGAGAACTTCCGTCTCAGGACCTGAATGTCCACCACGTCCGAAACATTCTGTGGGGTGATGTAATGGGTACAGAAAAGAGGTGAGCGCTGTTCATTCTTCCAGGAGTTTACTATCTACAGAGATGGATACAAAGGGAGGATTTGATAATAACAGATAATGAAGGTAGGTCTTCTTTATTATCTACCAAGATTTGGACAAGGAGAAGATTAGAAAATATTGTATTATGGAGGACTGAGAAAAGGGAAGTGATGTGCATAGGTGTTTGTGATGGGTGAGCTTTCATTCTGGGGACGGGGGTTAAGACATCCTTCGCATTATAGGTACTTAGGATGGGCAATGACAAATGAAATTTCAAGAGAGATACAGGAGCAAGGAGGGCAATTAAGCAAAAGGAAAATAATGAATCTGACAAAGATTGGGTCTTTTCCGGGAACATTGAGTAATGGCTCTTTGGCTGGGAAGTATTATGGGGTAACCAGGAAACAGAGTCTACACAATGGACAGCCTCAAGAGTGCACTTAATCTGGTCCGCAGTGAGGAGGACAGCCTCAAAACTATGTCTAGGCAAGACTAATCTGGTGGCTGTGTGTAGGACAGACTGGAGGAGGAAGACTTTGGCAGCAGAGGGACCAAGTAGGTATGTAGACAGCACCCAAAGCATGAAGAATGGGAGCCCAGAACTGGGGGGTTAGAGAGGGTGAATCCAGAAAAGGTGAAGATTCTGGATTCAAGGAAGAGAAGTTTGAGGAGCAGCTTAGCACTGCCTAAGCCATGTGGCAAGCATTCCCTATGCTGGACCCAGAGAGGTATTGGCAAAGCACCCCTATAAGGTGGTCACCACCCGCACACTGTGGAGAGAAGACATGTTCTTGAAGACCACTTAATGGAACCAGACTGGTCAAGGATATAGAGGGTACCTTTAAGCAGTAACTTTCTAACATTTAAGGGGTATTATCCCCAAGCAATATACTAGCAAAGAGCCTATAGACTCAACTGTTCTGAAAGCTTAAAGATGGGCATGATGACGGATGCCATTCCCCTTATCAGAAAACTGAATGAGGTTGGCTGAGCTTGTGAGGTCCGCTCAGGTTTGTGTGAGTCTCCAAACCAGCGAGAGCTGAGGCTTCCCGAGGAGGAGATTCTGAAGGATTCCCGAATCAGGGACATTACCAGTGGTCCTATGTGCAGCCCAGGAAGAGAAGGAAGAGGACATTACCCTTCAACTGACTGAGGGTGTTAAGTATTCGACTTCCCCTACCACACAAATAGCCCAGTGGCAAATCCTGACATGAGCAGCTTTGGAGAATGAGCTTTTTTTTTTTTTTTTTTAAAGATTTTATTTATTCATTTGACAGAGAGAGGTCACAAGTAGGCAGAGAGGCAGGCAGAGAGAGAGGAAGGGAAGCAGGCCCCCTGCTGAGCAGAGAGCCCGATGTGGGACTCGATCCCAGGACCCTGAGATCATGACCTGAGCTGAAGGCAGCAGCTCAACCCACTGAGCCACCCAGGTGCCCCGGAGAACGAGCTTTACAGAGTAAAGCATGGCTTCTTTCTGCAAAGCAGCTCACAGTTTGAATCAAGATTCTGACATATGTTTATGTTTTGACCCAATAATTTTGCTTCTAGGAATCTATCCTAAGAAAATGATCAAACGTGCAGGCAAAGACCTATGTGCCAAAATATTTACAAAGGGGGAAAAAAACGGGGAAAACAAACTGAATTGCAACAATAGGGACATAGTTAAATAAATTATGGTATGTCAATTTATGAAATACTTTGTAGACATTAAAAAATCCTATGTTTGAAGAATAAGAGGAGATGTTCACAAAAGAATGCTAAATGGAGAAAGCAGCCTGCTAAATTATACATACTCATGATACCATGATGATCCCACAGTGGGAAAGCAGCAAACCGAGGGATGAAAGTGAGGCTTTCCTTCTTCATACTTTCATGAACCTTCAAATATTTCTCTAAATGCTTATGAGCAATAATAATAAGTTGCACTTGTTGAAGACCTACTGTGTGCCACATACAGTATTAGAAACTTGGTGCATATATCAACTCACTTTATCCTTATAACGACTCCACAGAACAGGCACAGGTATCAAACCCATACTACGGGTAAAGAAACAGAGTCTTGGAGATGGGTTCTTCACTCAAAGTCATCCAGCTAGAACAGGGTAGAGATGAGACTCGAAGTTAGGCCCCCAGGGTCCCAATCTCCCAAACATAGAACATTAACTGGCCTCCATGATTAGTAAATATATAGGTGTGCATAATGCTCTTAATTCCAAAAATGTCCCCTTTTCCCCTCTACCCTTTACTTTATAAGGAGATATAGGGTGTTTAGTGGAGGGAAGCAGGCCTTCAGCAACTGGACTCTGGTTTTACACCAAGCCGTTCACTGTTTATGCCAGTGGCCCCAACACACTGATGCCTGGAACTTCTTTTCTGGGGAAGAAACACAGATTATAAAAGGTCAATGAAAATTACTTTACATTGTTAGCAACTAGCTAATTAAGTAAATTATGTGAAGTATTTAACACTAGAACTAGTCATTAGAGTTTACAAGTAGATTAAGAACAAACAGGAATGGGTTTTGTATTTGGGAATAAAATGAGATGGGAATGAGATCCCCTGGGAACCCCAAGTGTGCTCCTTGGCAGAAGCATGACTGCTCGCCAGGGCCCTAGGCCCAGCGCCCGTGTCAGCTGTGTGAGGACCTCAGGTGAGTCACTTACCCTCTCTGGGTCTCAGTTTCCTATCTATATGACACAGGAGTCAATCCAGATGATGTATTGGTTCATTTCTTGTTCTGATCACCACTGCTTCTATGACAAGATTGTCATTGCTTCCATGGCAAATTCTATGACAGAAGATAAACCTCTCTCTGAGAAGCCTGGTAAGCTGACTACCAGGCACAGGAATCCAGCATTTTGCAAGACCTTCCTCCTCTTGGAAAGAGGACCCCTTCACTTCTCCACAGCCCAGCAGCCCCCGCTAAGAGCGGAAGCCTTCATCCAAGCTTCTTGTGATAAAGCAGTCAAAGTGGGGGGTGAGGCTGGGAGATAAAAAGTGGGGATCGGGGAAGACGGAGAGCTTGAGGGTGCTGGAAGGATTTCTAGACCGTATTCCCACCCCTGCTTCCTTTCCTGGAACTGCCGAGAGAACTGCATTCTGAGTCCTTTGTTACTGTTGTTGTTTCTCTTTTTCCTTTGAAAGCACTGTCTATGGGAATAAAGGTTCATAATCTCAGGGATCGCTGAGCTAATTTATGAAATGGAGAAAAGGAAGTTATTTTCTGTGCACGTAGCATGATATTCCCCCTGACAATGCACACCCTGGGCCACCAGTGCCTGGCTTGCTTCTCCTCCACGCCACTTGGTATTCTGCTCACAGCGCAGAACACAGGAGAGTCAAGGCCAAACACAGATGATGCACCATAGAAACAGGCCAAGAGCACGCTGTTTTCTGGGGACTGGATCCCGTTACCCTCTTATTGTTTGGGGACAGCAGGAAAGGAAAAGAGGAGCGGGCCCTCGGCAGTGTCTGAGAGACGAACGCCCATGCTACATCTCCATAGGGCCCACCCACAGGAACCTCGAAGAACAAAAACCCATCTCCGAGGTGCATGGCCCCTGGTCAACCAGTAACAGCAACTACACCTCTAGCCGGCCAGGGGCCAGGCACTTGCAGGTCCCGTGGAGTATATGCAGTTAGCTGAGTTGAGGCAGAGCTAGAAGCTTTCAGGAAGGAATATGAGAACAGACATTGAGAAAATCTCGCCCATGGGCACATACCCTTGCCAGGAGAGAGTTTTTTCCTCTTCTGCAAGCTTTCCCTGCTCAACTTAAAGGGTCTTAAAACTACAGCTGAAATGAGGATGAGGAGAAACCGGTGACGACCATTTCTTGATTGACGCCATCGTTCAGACCTGGCGCTAGGGACTGGGAGGTATTGGACCAGCCAGTCCTCACAGATACCACAGTTCATGGTTAAGGAGAGCTAAGGAGACTGAGACTCAGAAAGTTTACAAAACCTGGCCAGGCTAACACAACTAGTAAATCACTGAGCTGGGGGGACCAGAACCCAAACCAGATCTGGTTCCACTGGGCCACACGGTCACCTCCCATCCAAATGTTGAGTGCCTGCTACACAGTAAACACTGTGGATGGAAGTGTGTGTGTGTATGTGTGTGTGTGAGAGAGAAAGAGAGAGACAGGCAGACAGACACAGAGAGACAAAGACAGGGAAACAGAGTGTGTGTATACAAATCTCCAAACACTCTGGGATCTGAACGCAGGTCAGTCCAGCAGAGCGAACCACCCAAACCTGTCCTTGGCCATCTTTCCTGATTCCAAGAATCCTCCCTGTAAGGGCAGCCAGACCGAGTTACCAGCCTTGACTTTCTGGAGCTGGAAGCCTATGTGACTGTGACCTAGCCCCGGGGTCTCACATACTACTCCTACCCCACGGCCACCTCTTCAGCACGTGATACCCCAATGAGTTCCGTTTGGGCCACTGGGCCGGCAGTAGACCAGCCCACCACAGCAGCTTCGCAAAGCTTCTCCCCCGTGGCCTCGGGGCAGCGGTCACGTGGTCACAGGGAGTGTCAGAGGCCTGAGGAGGAACCACAGACCCAGTGGGGCACTCTGCTCTGCATTTTTGGGCAGCTCGACTTCTTTCAGGCTTGCCTTGGCTTTCCCCCAATCAGCTCCTGTTTCTGGCTGTCACTAAGTTGCTGTGTAAAAATAGAAGCGATGTGGAGAACAAAGGCAGGGAGGAGTCTGAGCAAAAATTAAATGTCCTTATAACCGGGGGCCCACGGACAAGCGCTTGAAGCACTTGATGTTCCTCCAGGAAACTCCCAGCTATCTCAATGTTAACGCTTTGCTAGAGGGAAAAACCACCTTATCTTGACAATAGCCAGGCCTCTAAGAGCTGGTGAGTCCTTCAGCACAGGAAAGTCCTTCTGGAAACTTCCCTATGTCTTTACGTTCCCCCCAGCTCCGATGTACACAATCAATTGCTTCTCACAACCCTGTGCTTTCATAAAAAACACTTTTCTGCATCTCAAGAATTCTTGGCCATCAGCTCCGAACCCCAACCTTCAAAGCACATCACAAGAACATCTCCTTGCTGCTTCCCCCAAAACAAGAAAGACAATTAAGAGATTCAACAAAAGAAAGGAAACACAGTGCATCATCCTGTATGATGTGCCTACAGAGAGGGGGCAAATGTCGAACCTTCTGAGAGCAGAGGGGGGCCCACTGTGGAGAATCGCACCAGGACAATAAGCACACACGGGACCGACCCATGCCAAAGCAAGATGTATGGGTGGAATGAAAGTCTCCACAGTAGGGTCTGGATCGTGGCTTCTTCCTGTGCAGCCTGGAGTCTATTAGGAGGTGGTGGAGTGAGGCTGGTTTCAAGGGAACTGTCAGAGACATCCCTCTTCTAAACTTGGTCCCACCTCAAAGCCTCTAGGAGCAGCTTTCACCCTTAACCTTCTCAGGCAAGGTGTTAAAAACAAACCTTTCTGAATAAATTTTCCTGGCCAGAGATATTGGCATTACAACTGGGAATAAATCCCTAAGGTCTGGGAGTGGCTGCTCTCCGTGGCCAGACCTGGGAATCCTACAGAAGACACAGGGGGGAAGCCAGCTGCCTCCCAGTCAGGGGAGGTCTATTTAGAAGAAAAACCACCTCCCCTTGCTTCACTTGCCAAAGGGTTTAAAGCAAATAACCTGGCCCTCAGGAATACTGAATCCTGAGGATTAACCGGCTCTAAGCTTCCTCAAGTCGGGGTTAATGGGAGCCAAACGCTGAGAAAGCAAAAGGTGTCAGGCTGGCTTCTCGCCCAGACCCGAGAGGACCAAGGGAAGCAGCACCCCTGAGAAGGTCACCCCTGAGATGCCCCACTCCAGAATCTCCCATCTCCCTGAAAGCGATGGAGACAGCCCTGCAGAGCGCTGCCGCTGGCGGGTGTGCAGCCAAATGAGAGTAGAGAGGCACCAAGAGAGAGCTTCCGGAATCTTCTTAATTGGGTGCACAGAATCCAGAGTCTACTGACGACCATTTAAATACCAGCACCATTAGCTGTGTCGCTGTGGAACTACCTACCAGATGTGTAACAACCGTCTTTACTGGTCTGTGTGCAGCTGGCTATACCTTCTCTGGGCTCATGCCCCATTCACCCGAATGGCTGCTTCCGCATCTGCTGCAATGAGAGTGCCTCGGTGTCACCCTAGGACATGGTGTCCCCTGTGCCCCCATAGGATGCCCAGTCCATGATCAGGCAGGAGAGTGGTATAGAGGTCAAATGACTGCTAGCATCTGATTTTTATTAAAAACAACATTTAAAAACAACAACAACTGTTCTCTTGCCACCAGAGTATTTTATTTTTCTGCTGGGAGAAGAAAAGCCCTGTGAATGTTTTATTCAGCAGGAACTAAAACACTGTTATTATAAAACTTTCTTTTCCAAACTAATTCCCTGAGCTTCCGCTGCCAGAATGCCTCCTCTCCAGGGCAGGTCTGCCTTCACTCATTGACTTCTGAGATCCTTCTAGAAAATCTGCCACCCAGACTCCAGCAAGCAGCAGATGGTCTCCACGGGGCTGTGGGACTCATTGTGGGGCAGCCCCACCCAGGATGGCTCTGAGAAAACCCACAAGCTGAGATCTTGTTGGAAAGGAGCACCACGTTGCTGTCCTTACCAGGTTGCTCTTCAGGAGCAGATCAGAGCCTGGTGATGGCCCTCGGGGTGGGGGGAGGGGTGTTCCTAGCTGCACCGTCCCCTCAAGAGTTCTGAGTAAAGCATCACCCCCCAAAGTCAGCCTGTTGGCCAGGGACCCCCTAAGTTAGTAGAGGGAAATATCAGCCTAGGGGAAAATGAGAGACGAGGCATGCCCCAAATTCTGCAAGTTCCTAGCTGGTTCTACAAATGGAAACAATTCTTGGAGGAGCCTGAGCCTCCCATAGGACAGTAGCGGATCCCTAAGATGGGCTCGCCTTTGATGTTGGTACCCTTCCAATGCCTCCGATGGAGTCTGACAGAGAACTATAAACTTGTGAAAGCCAGCTCCCCTTTGAGAACTCATCCAGACTGACCACTGTGGGAGGAGAAACTCTCCCATGATGGCAGAATCCGGCAGAGTCACCACTGAGAGTGAGGGGGGAAAAGAGACAAAAAAAAAAAAAAAAAACAAAAAAAACACCAAAACTCAGTGATAAATGACCAGGAGATGAAGGACATGCTAAAAGAAGCAGTCAGCAGAGACAAAATGGGAATGGCAGCAATGGTGAAAGCAGCAGTCACCCAATGAGTTTGCTGTGCCCGAGACAGTATTGGCACTGGTATCCGTTTCCAACTCCTATCCTCTTCCCTGTGTCCCATAGAAAGAAGATTGAAACTGCATCTCCCAGCCTCCAGGAGAGCCCCATTTCTGGGCGCATTTAGGTCCAGTGAACAAAACCCACTTATGCAAGCTCCAAAAGGTGGAAGACTTGGCAAGTGTGCTAGCGGGCAAGTGGGCACCAGTAGAGGAGAGAGTTGGCGGCAGATGGATTCCACATTCCAATGGCGGGTAACCAGTTTGGAGAGGTGCAAAGATGACACCAGTGGTAGTAGCAGATGAGGTTTCTTGATTTCTAGAGGTGCAACCTCTAAGCTAGATGCTAACTGACAGCCTCTGGTGCCATACCTCCAGCCTCTCCAGGGATTTTGCGAGCACTCTCTCTATATATTACGTCTCTTCTTCTTGCAATCCCTAGAGAGGCAAGCAGACTGGCTGGCTGTTCACCAACCCATTTTCTTTTCTCCTGTGTGCCCAACCAGAGGAGATGTCTCCTAGCCTTCCTTAGTGTTGGGTGTGACCCTAAGTTCATGGATTGTGACCCATCACAGTTGGGCACCACTTTCAGATCTGAGCTCAACAGCCAACACCTCAAAATCTCCATGCTCTTTTCCTTTCTGTTTGTCCAACACAGACAAGCACAATGACCTTGAAGGCTCCTTGTGGAGACGGTGGAGCCACAGGATGGAAGAGAATGAGCCTGGGTCTCTGCATCACCATTTGGAAGGGAAGCTCTTGGCCATCACAGTTGCACCAGACAAAACCACACCCAGTGTGTGAGGGGGGAGAGAAAGGTGTTAGATATAAGGAAGGGGTTACAGACACAGTGACTGAGCATAAGATGGTTGGTAGCAGTGGTCACTGAAGATAGGGAGAAAAAAACACCTGCTGTTCTGCTAAGTCACCGGGGCTGTGAGGTTTATCTAATAGGGCAGTTAGCAGCCCCCCAGTTAAAAGAAGTTGTTTCTGTTTCTGCACTGAACTGACAGATAAGAGCTCCCAACATAAAAGAGTAAATCATTGATAATACATAAACATATTATAGACCACAACCAAAAATAACACGTGAGCTGGCAGAACCTACCTAAAAAGAGAGATTTGGAGTCATTTTAAAGTTCTTGGGTAGAGCTTTAGGAATGAAATTCCTCTGATGTCTTATCAACCCAGGCCCATCATTCCATCCTTATCGTCCTGCACCTGCCACACACACTGAGCTCCAGGAAAACCATGGAGAAGCCCCCAAACACACCATAGGTTTTTCTTTCAGAATCCATAGCGGGTGGAGGCCTGGGAAACCAACCTTCCAGGTTCCAAGATGTCCAGAGGTGGCACCCAAGGAGAAATCTCTTCACTGGACAGAGGAAAGGCCATCTTTCTCCACAGTGGACCTTGATTCCAAGAGCCATTCCCTTTGAATGAGCTCCAGGAGCAGATGCAGATCCCAGAGACAAGTGGGCGCATCCCAAGCTACAGATGTGAGGCCTGGCAACGGAAATGACAACTCAAATAGCATCTCTCATCGATGAGCCGGGCCAGCTGGTCTGTTCCACTGGCTGGGAGTCGTGCCTTAGAAATGGGCCTGCCTTTTTTGTTTTCTGATGTGTCACAATTCACCCTTTTGTTGTTTCAGAACATTCTGGAGCAGGGGAGGCTAATCATTCCCCATGGTGTGACATCTGTTTGAGATGACTGGGGACTCAGGCCCAGAACCTCCCTACGTCATCCTGAAGGCAGCTACACGGTCACCGTTGCTCCATCCCCTGCCATTTCCCTTTCAGTGGTGCACGAAGCGGGAAGAGAGGGAGAACACATTCTTCAGGCTGGCAATGTAAACAAACCCTGGGAGAAATACACTGTACTAAAAGTAGAATACAAAATAAACACCCATCCCTGCTCTGAGAAGATTGATGTTCTTGTTGAGTACAGCAAAGCCAGGAGAATCTCTGCACCTATTTTGGTCCCAGCCTTGATGGAAGCCAGTCTTCATTTAGGTCTGCAGCGGCTCAACAGACAAGGAAAGGAGCCTTAGTCTCTGCTGTTCATGTCTGTGTTTTGGTGTCACAACACAATAAACATCGGCTCGGAAGGCCCGTCTTGGAGTTGAGGACAAAGAGGGGGTGCTCCTGCCTTTGGAACTCTTTGGTGACAGAAATGGCACCCACTTAAAGAGTTGCTACTCACAAGTCCACATAGAGGAGAAGATGTAAACTCTGACCCCAATTAGCTTTGTATCTTGTCAACCCAATGACCACTCTGAACCTAAGACTCAAAATGAGAAACCAGGATAATAGCTCTTTGTTGAAGGCAGAGCATGTGCCAAAAACTGTACTAAACACTTTCTATATTTAATATCATTTAATTCACCCAAAAGGACCCGGAGGTAGGTGGTTTTATTCCATTATACAGAGAATGACATTGAGTCTCAGAAAAATTAAGGAAACTGCCCAAAGCCATAGCACTTGTCAGCAGCAGAACCATGAGCCAAAACCTGTTTTGCTTGACCCCTGAATCCTGTGCTCTTAACCCTGTGCATCTTTAATTGGTATCAGGACTGATCTGGGTAGAGATCTTGTGGCTCGGGGAGAGAGACTAGAGAACGGACCTTGAATAAGGCTGGGCCAAGGGAAGTTTCAGGTTTGACCAGCACTGCCAGGTCTGTAGGCTTGACTGACACCCAGAGCTAGGCCTCCACCACGGCAATTCCAGGTCATGAGAGAATCCTTGCAAGGCGGGAGGTCACCTCCACTCTCTACATCTCTCCCTCTCCACGTCCCCCAAAATAATAAAAATGGAGGGAACCCTGAGAGGACCCGTTAACGCTCAGTTACCCACTGGGGTAATTTGAGTCCACGAGTTCTCTTTTTCAGGAGGAAACCTGAAGAAGCCAGACTCAAAAGGGCTGCCTATTGTATGATCCCATGGAGGGAGAAAAACGGATCAGTGGTTCGCAGGGTCTGGGAAATGAGGGTAGAAACTGACTACAGAAGGGCACAAGAGCACTTTGGGAGGATGCTGGAAATGTCTTATATTCTAATCTTGGTAGCCTTTATACAACCGTGTGTGTCTGCCAAAAGTCATTTAAGCAGACACTTAAAATTGGCAGATTTTACCTCACATAAATTGCATCTCAGTAAAACTGATTAAAATATATACACACAATTCCCCCCACACCAAGGGCACTAGCTGACGAACATTTTCATTGTGTAACTGCATTGCAGTAAACCCCGGAAGCTGAACCCCTCAGCTAGTTGTTCGACCTTCCCAGTCAGGAGACATCCCAAAGGCAGCCATGGCAGGCTGATAGGGCCGTGTCCAATGGGAAGGAGGTTCTGAAGGGAAATTTCAGGCAAGTGCTTCTGTAGCCACTGGAATGACTCTGATTGTTAGGGTTACCTTGGCTTCCTGCCTTCTTTCCCACATCTTCAGAGGTCAGACTATGTAGGTGATAGAAATGTTCATCTGGAAAACTGCCCAGAGCCAGATTAATATAACATCACTGTTTTAACTTGTATCTCACATGACATACCCGTCTTTATCTTCATATCTCATTGCATTTTGAAGGCCATACCTGTCTCTATGGTCAGCCTGAAAAATACATACTAATACTGCTGAAAATACTAAATACGCAGCTCCCGCCTACCTCAAGAAGTGTGGCATGCATTAGCAATGAGCGTTACGGTAAGACTAACTACACTAGCCTCGTCTGTCTGTCGTTCCAGCTCTAGGTCACCTGTCCCCCTATGCATTCTCTTTGGTAAAGGTATCTATCTCTCTAGTATAGCCCCGTTGGTCCCTTTGCTTTCTGTCCAAGACCTTCTGTTTGGGGAAGATCTGGAGGCTTCTGACCCATGTTAATAGCTCAGTTGGAAAAGGAACATAAGCCACACAAATACAGTCTAACATTGGAAATAATCAGATCAGTCATGCAAATTAATAAGTACATAAGGTCATATCCCAAAAGAAAAGAGTGCAGTCTCATACAAAAAATAGCTGCCAAAAAGAACAGATTTTAAAGGAAAATAAAAACTAAAGAGCCAGCCCTGCCTCTGGACTCCTTTAAAAGCTCCTGATGCTCTTTGCTGTAAGGTGTGCGATCTCCTGGGCATTGCTGTCTGTAGGCAGCCACACTGCATCTCACAGCAAGGTAGGGACTACCCTAGTAGAGGTTTTATCATAATAAAAATAGAAGAGTTTAAAACAACACAAAAGACAACATTTTTACCAAAATACACTTTAATCGTTTATCAAAAGGGGATGATTACAGCATTGAAGGATAGACTGAACTCGTGAACATCGAAGGAAAGCGACCAAGACCAGATGATAAACCCACCCAAATGCACAGAAGCACAGACACCTGGAAGGTTCTCAAACTGCACTGGTTTGCTAGATACTATCAGTGTTTGTTCTTTTTTAATATTTCTTCCTCAAAAAACTTCATTTTCTCACAGCTTCCAGGCTTAAACAAAGACAAAAATTGCATGGAACAATTGATATGACTTAATACAAGTGTCACATATGCTCCAAGGGCTTTCTGCTATAACCACATATGCCATTATTTCATCTGCCATGCGATCTTCCTACAATCTTAGAGTCATGGAAATGAAACTTCATGAAGAGACAAAAAACCATGATTTTGTTTTTCTTATATCCATGCCATAAAAAAATGGTTAATTTTCATAAAAAGCAGGAAGTAGGGAATGGGGAGAGTGGGGGGTGGGGGTGGTGGGAATCGACTGGGAAGTTTGGTTCTAATCTTCGGAGCTGCCTTTGGAATGAAGTTATGAGGTAGGAGGGCTCTCCTGACTCTGACTTAGGTGGACAGAGGGAGCAGAGAAAAATCTAGAGCCTCATCTGTAGGTCCAGCTGGGACTGATTTACAGTGTTCAACCTAATGCATAAAAGAGCCTTTCTTTAGAAAACTCTAAGCGTTTTACAGATATAATATAAGCATGCTAATTTACTAATCTGCTCTATATAAACCGTCGTTCCAGGTGTTAGGAAGAAAAACAAAGATGGAGATTCGATCCCTCGAGGAGCTCCAGGTATCCATCTGCCTAACTGAGCCCAGGTTTCTTCCAAGTACGGATGAATTAGCCTGGCTACATGGGGCAGAACTGATCATTGAGACATGTTGGGACAAAGAATCCCCCAAAGCCAGGCAGAGTTCTCTTCGAGTTCCTTCCTTTCCAGATGCTGCCTGGACTACTGACACCTTCCTGGGACCCACACTACCCCTATACCTCCCCAATCCCAACCACCCTGGAATGAACTTCTTTCCAGTAGGGAAATGTACCTCTGGAGGCAGACAGCTTCCAAAAGAACTCATCAGACCAGGGCAAATATCCCAAGACACCAGCGTGATAGAACTATGCTCCCAAATATCACTAATAAGCAAACACACTTCCAAATCCCCCTGCAGATAGCTAAATAAGTGAAAAAGACCATTTTTTTTTTTTAAAGAACATTCTCTGCCTCTCTCAACCTCACCCATTTACTTGGGTACCTGGTTAAAGATCAGATCATAATTCAGAAGGTAACCATCATTATAGACAAAAAGTTTCTGCTCAAAAGGGTGATAGTTAATGCTCTGGATTCTTTCCTGCACCTTACGCAAGGTAATACCTAGCCTGCCCTCTTTGCCTGTGTTTGTGTCATAGTAGTAGAAAATTTCTTCTTCTCTGGTGTTCAGAGTGCGGGTGGCGTACAGAACCCCACATACCATGAAGGCATTGGAGACAGATGGCTTATACTGCCTGGTGTACCAAGTGTTCAGCACCACGAGTGTGGTGTCGTTGAGCTGACTAATCACCATGTTACCGGTGCTGGCTTCAGTTGAATAAATCACCCACAAGCCATTCTCATCCACAGCCAAGTCAATATCTTGCCAATCAACATTAGCATACGAAAAGCGGTTATTATAGGCAGCATCGGGGAGAGTCTGAGTCACTTCAGCCCTGTTGTTATTCAGGTTAATTTTGGCAATGCTTCTGGTGTTGTACCAGTTGACGTACATGTAGTTGTTATAAACCACGATACCAGCGCCTTGGCCATAGAGGAGCCGCTGATCTCGGGCATTTGTATACAAGAGCAAATCATCCAGTGTATTGTGGAGTCTGTAATACTCCAGAAGTCTCCCATCTGTATTCAAAGGGGCCACCCAGTACAGCCCCCCTTCTGGATGCTGGGGAGAGTATTCCCGACCCCAGGCACCATACTTATAGGAAAACCCTCTCCAGTTGAGCTGAACAACACTTGGCTTGCTGATATTCACCACACCGCCGTGCCCACAGCTCCCTGTACAAACAAGAACATGAAAGGGCATTCTTAGAGAAAAACGAATAAGACACAAATGGTTTCATACCCTAAGAACAAAAGGAATCCATAAAGATTCTTCTTGTCAAGGTTGAGTGATGACAGTGGTTCTGAGGGAGAAGAGCCAAAACCCTCTCGGTGTCGGTCTCAACACAAACCCGCTGTGGGCTCTGGAGAAAACCACCTTCTGTTTCCATGAGCGGGCTTTCAGTTTGGAAATGGGGATGCTGAAGCTGCCAAGAGCTGTACTAAAAAGGTTTGAGGGCCCAGAAAGAGGAAAGGAGGACTTGGTGGATTTAATAGATTGTCTTCTATCAGAAAGCATTTTGCAATTTTTTTTTAATTACATCTTTCTTACAGAGCAATCAAGAAAGCAAGGTCATCCCACACCCTACCTTTTTTCCCATAAAGCCTTCTATGCCCCCAGGATCAAGGACAATTGTGATAAAGGAGGAGACTGTCTTAGGCAAGTGTCCATGCCCTTCACCTTTCTGCCCCTCCCTGGAACCCCAGGGAGTACATAACTACAGGGGATGCCAGTGTTCCCCCAAGCCAATCTCAGAAGAGGAAGTTTGTGCTCTAAAGACACAAAAACGATCGTCCTGTCATGGCGGGATTTCAGCCTTGAGAAGCCGTGGAAGTAATTTTGGGGCAATATCGCCTGCTCTGTGCCCAAGGCAGAACCCACTACATAATGGCAACATCTTGCTGAGTGATAAGGCAGGTTTGTTGTTCATACCACATATCCTACTGGGCCACAGAATGCCAGGCAAGGACTTCACCTTTCCCTGTCAGACGCCGCCGTGGGACCAGACTCACTGGGGCCCTAAATCTGCCTTCCCTATAACACCAGCAAGCAACCCAGGCTGGGCAACTGGGCTTTCACACTGCACTCTGTGATGCCTACCAAGCCAAACTGTTTCTGAGCTACAAAAACAAAATAAAATTCCTCCAGGATTTTTATAATAACTATCCAGAGTTGAACACGCAGTTTCTGGGATCTTAATAAATACCCTTTACAAACAGGTAACATTGTTTCTGGGATGACAAAGAAAATTCAACTTCAAGTACATTCGAGGTCATTTTCCCTCATCCGACTGCCTGGAGCAGAGCAGGTGAGGGAAGGAGGAACAGAGCCTGAATCACTCAATCTGGCTTTGAATGCTGGGAGGGAATCAGGGAGCCGTGGAGAGCACATGGTGGGAGCTGGAACCCAAAGCAGAGCTCCAAAGAATTACCTGATTTATCACAGGGGGGCGGGGAGAAGGGCTGGTGAAGGGGGAGCAAAGCTTTGCCTGTAAGTCTGTGCCTCTGACCGATATGGAAAGACCCATTTCTCTCCTTGCTAAATGTCCCCCCCTTCAGCCCTCCTTACTCAAGGACTGCTCAGAGGTGAAACCATTACTAGAAACCCTGCTTTTACTTTTCCAATCTGCTGGGGCTTTTTGGTCCCAGAATTACATATGTGCTCCTTAAATGCTCTCATAAATCCGCAGTTGGTGGGAAAGCCAGCCAACCATACAACAGGTAGAGAAATGAAACCATTCTGTACCCAACCTCAAAAAATTTTGCATATCATTAAGCAGAACACAGTCGCAGGTTTATTTTAATAATGCATGCACCATTTCATAAATAAAAAGGCAACGTGTGTTCAGCCAAGAGATTGCTCTCTACCAAAGAAATAATAAATAAAATTATAAATTATTATTTCTTCTCCTAAAAGTGATCTCTCAGATGAATGCTTGTTTGCTTTTGTTTATGAAACAATGCATGAATTATTAAAATAAAGTTAGCGGTGTGTTCAGTTTAATGATAACAAAAACTGTTTGAGTTTCCATATGCTACAAACTGAATTTTCTAGTTAAAATGTCTTCCCAAGAACTTATTTATTTAACTACATTTCACTCTGAGGAAATGAAAGAAAATCACGTTTTTTCTTGCAGGTTGGAAGACTTAGGAATTGTTTGCTTAATTGAATCTTGCTTTCCTGGAAAGAAAGTATCCCAAAACAATAGCAACAAAATACTTAAGGGAAAGTTACGATACATAAACATATCCAAGCATTATCAAGGGGTTAAAGATCATAAACTGTTCTGCCTTGGATGTGGAAATCCTTAGATATTAAAGGAACCAAAATAAACTTCTTTTAAAAATGACTACTTCTGGGGCACCTAGGTGGCTCAGTGGGTTAAAACCTCTGCCTTCGGCTCAGGTCATGATCCCAGGGTCCTGGGATCGAGCCATGAATCGGGCTCTCAGCTCAGCAGGGAGCCTGCTTCCTCCTCTGTCTCTGCCTGCCTCTCTGCCTACTTGTGATCTCGGTCTGTCAAATAAATGAGTAAATCTTTTAAAAAATGACTACTTCTACTGCCATTAATAATAACAATGGTTCATCATCTTCCACACCGACCAGGAAATCAAAAATTGTACCTGGTATAAATCCCAAAACTCTTAAAACCACAATCTGTGTTTCTTACTTTTCAACCATTCCTAAACATTCTTTTTTTTTTTTTTTAAGATTTTATTTATTTATCTGACAGAGATCACAAGCAGGCAGAAAGGCTGGCAGAGAGAGACGGAAGCAGGGTTCCCGCTGAGCAGAGAGCCCGATGCAGGGCTCGATCCCAGGACCCTGAGACCATGACCAGAGCCAAAGGAAGAGGCTTTAACCCACTGTGCCACCCAGGTGCCCCTCCAACCATTCCTAAACACTCTCCTGTCCTTTGTCATACCCCTCTTCTCGATGTCTTCTGGACCATTTTTAGGGCTCTGGCTATGGTCAAAGGAAGTGGAAAAAGAGAGGAGAACTGAGCAGCACTGCCAATGCTACAGATGTGACCACAGCAGTGACAGACCAGAGAAAAGGCCATGGTGGGCTTCCTCGACTCCTGGCAGCAAGCCATCCTGGAAACACTACTGAAACTGACAGCCAGCCCAGCAGGAGCCTCCACTGTCTTCACCCCATCTATGCCAAGCTTTTCCCAACCCTCCTTAACTCTTACCCTCCCCCCCCCCTTCATTTTAAGGCCTTAGGGGTACTTCATTCCCTTCCTCAACCATCACAAGTTTCCCCTGACCCTGGGACAACCACCCATGCCCACCCATAAACCAAGAATGTAAGAGACCAATGAATTATTCTGCATTTTCTGGTAGAAAAGAACATGCCACAGAAACAAGAGTAAAAACACCCTTTCAGCTACCCCACAAGCAAGGAAGCCAAGATAACCTGGTGTTAATCAGGTTGGTGAGTTGTCAGAACTTTCCTGTTACTCTGGGAATCACAGGTGCACCTCGCTATCAGACCATCTATGGAAGGCAGCCTGGTAGAGTGAAATATTGGCAGATAGATTCCAAGTCAAATCCCGACTCCAGTACTTACTGGTTATATATAACCTTCTGAGCATTAGCTTCCTTATGTTAAAAAGAAACAAACAAACCCTAATACCTCCTCTGTAACTGAAAAGAAGAGTGAGAACTCATGTACGATAAGTCAATAACTGGTAACCATCAGCATTATAATCACACGACACTGGAACTGAAGGTTCACCTGCCTGTCTCCCTTTCTACAGACTGGTTTCTGGAGGTTTCTGGAGCCATCCTGATAACCCTGGTTCCCCAAACAGGACCAGCCATGCAGGGGCACCAAATTAGGATTGTGAAATAAGGGAAGGAAAGACTGATCAAATCTCCCAAACCCAGCTTACTGTATTTATAAAACCCCAGACTTCTACTCTGCTACATATCTTAGTTTTTCAAAAAGTCTTGTATCCACTCCACAGAACATAATACAAGGAACCCTCCACACAAGGGTAGCCTTGGTTGGCAATCTCCTCCTCACGTAATTCATTAGATCTGGCCATGGTATTCTGAAAATACCCTGGGAAGCCACAAGGTAAGACTGTCACATTCCCTGACTTGGCTTTTTTTTAAAGCTTCATGGTTGTATTTGTGTGTGTGAGGTAGCAGAGAGTTTTTAATTTGCATCAACAAATGGGAATTCAAATTTCTTGCCCAATTTTGAAGGTTGGGTAAAAAAAAGTTAGCAGCTCGGTGCCAAACTCCAGAATTACAACCCATAAAGAAATTTTAGTTTATCTGATTAAAATTTTTACTACCAAAAAAAAAAAAAAAGTCTTATGGTTTGTAGCATTTTTCTTTACACCAAAGACTATATGCAGAGGAAACTTAATCTGGGATCTGTGAGTGCAATCTCCGATCTGGACAACTGAGTGTTGAGTGAAGAGGAGAATACAATTCACTTGTGATCATTTTAGGTAATTAACCTGGTCATAATCATAAAATAATGAAGACCAAATTAACTCTGAATTATTGGATATATACAACCCAACACTCTGCTTCTCCTAAGGCTTGGGATTTGAGCAGGTCACCCCATATCCTCCATCAACCATTCACGGAGCGCCTCTATGGGTCAGCACAGAACGCGGTGTCACTGCCAAGCACGACGATGGTCCACCCCAGAGGGAGTAGGTACATTTGCCTATCTTCCATCATTTAGAGTCAGGAGGAGATCAGAAAAAGAGTCAGTTAAACAACTGACAGGAAAAAAAAAGCTAATGAGCAGAAGGCCAATTATTTTAGATCAGAAAGTTCTATGAAATGAAGCAGAAAAGGATGGCATTTGCGGCATAAACCGAATAGAAAGCATGGTTTATCGAGCCCTAACTCCATGTGCTGGTTCTAAGTCGAGCTGACCACGGGGGAAGCACCCGGCGACTGCAGGGGAGGGGCCCAGAGAACTCGGAGTTGCTTTATAGCTGCGATTTGCGCGCAGCCTTTTGTTCTGTGCAACTCTGCAGTGAAAAAAAGCAGACAGGCCAGATTTTAAAGTCCCATAATAGTGAGTAACTTTAATTAAAGTCTCCACAGGCTCACAACTTTGTGGTGCCTAGGGAGTTTCCAATTCTGCATTATCAACCAATCTAAACAGAAAGAGAGCAAGTAAAAAGAAATTGATTTAAAAACATGACAAAAAGTCAGTTTAATATAAACATCATAAATATAATATGAACAAAGCTGGAGGAGGGCCAAGTGGCTTGGCTGAGATCCAGGTACTACCAAGGTTGTGGGAAAGTGAGAAGAAATCTGGGTCCAATTTGCTTAAACAACACCGCTGGGCTGGGATGGCCCACAAAAGTCTAAGTGTGAGGACCTAGGGGAAAGTTCTAGAAAAAAAAAAAATCTAACAAAAATAATCTAACAGACTCACTCGCTGTCCTCCTTAGATATACCAAACAGTGTACTTTGTCTCCCACTGCCACCCTTGAGTTACTGCCATTGACACGTTAGGTCCTTTGATGGCGACAGAGCAAGGGGCACTACATGTCCGCCTCAGTTCTGCCGCTAACCACCTGTGTGGCCTCGGAAAAGCAGCATCCTCACCACCTAAGTCCCCTCCTCCGGAGACACGAGGGACCTGAGCCAGGTTGCTCTGAATGTCCCTTTCCGTTCTAAAATGTCTTCACTCTAAGGAATACAGAGAAAACTGTGCTGGAAACATCTATGCCATGAGGAAAATCTGCTGTGGAGAAAAAGGAAGGAAGGAAGGAAGGAGGGAAGGAAGGAAAGACAGAGGGAGGGAAGGAAGGAAGGGCAGGACGGGACGGAAGGGTGAAAGGGAGAAAGCCTTGCTCAGGTGTTATCAGGGTTTGTCACTGCTTTGCCCCTGGCCTCACCGAGTGCTGCGTGGCCCCGCAGAATAAGCTCCCATTTTCAGCACACACTGAGACGGCTGATCCCAGACCGAATTTAACCGTAGCTTGTTAAGGAGGGCGAGGCTCGGCCTTTGTCCTGAACCTCCTCTGTACGTCCTACTGTGACAGACCGACAGCAAAGCAGAGGGAAGCATCGGTCTCCTGAACACCACCAAGAGGTTTACGACGATGGCCGTGTCTCAGAAAGCCTTAAAGAAACCAGTGACATTGATGGGGACCCAGAAACACACAGCCTAAGAGGAAACAGGTAGTGGGAAGAGGAATTAATGAAAAGGACAAGAGCTGATGACGATGGGATGAGAAGGTACAGGCCCCTTCCAGGCAGAGGCGCTCACGACCCGCAGAGCGGGCTTCTCCAGGCCAGGGCTGTAGCTGAGGGGCAGAGAGGCAGGCTTCCGCTCCCCTGGAGGGTGTGCCAAAGCACACCAGGACCCGCACCACTCCTGTCCCCAGCAAGGTTTCCACTTCGATTATCATCATTAATCATGGTAACACATTCCAAGGCATAAGTGCCCGTCGTAGAGCTCCATGCTTCCCAAGACTGGTTTCATTAAGCCCCATGACTACCCTGCGAGGTGGTATGCTCCTCCCGTTTTATCAGTGATGAGATGAAAGACCTTATAGCTGGGAAGCTCAGGTCTTTGGGGTCCTAGAGCCATACTCCTGACCCCTACACTCTATGGCCTCCATTCCTGGAAGTATTACAGAGCACCCTTTCTAGGCTCCACCTAGCCCCAAGGATAATCATTAGAGACTGAGAGGCCATCCCCACCTTCTGGGAACTCACGTCCGGGAGGGATGGCCCGCCACACCTGCAAGTCCTAAGGCCTCCCTCAATCCCAAGATATGCTAAACCGCAGGTGCATTTAAGGAAAGCATAAAGGAAAAATAAAGAGATGGAAGCAGGGAGGGAAGGAGAGGAGGAAGGCATACCCCAGGTCATCAGCCACAGGAGCCAATCACACAGCACGGCATGGATGCCACGCAGATTCCAGAAGCTCTCACCCAGCCCCGCCGACGACAGCTCCATCACCACAGAGATGGTTTTCTCATTAGCAAACATAAAGCGGACACGTGGAATGTGTGGCTCTTGTCTTAAATCAACTCATTGTCGGTGCTTTTCCTCTATGAGCCCCGGAACGTGATAGCAAGTGGAGCTACTAAAGGAGAGATTTCCATGCACGGAAGAGGAAGCTCAGAGCCGCCACCAGCCCGTCCTCTCTTCCCCACTGCCATCCCAGATCCCTGCTCCGCCCTGCTCTTAGCTCCTAACTGGGCCAGGCTCAAGGCATGCTTACCAGGGGCAGGAGGAGGCGGGGCGGCAGGAACATTTTCACCTTTAGAGGCTTCGCATTCCTTCAGCCTGGTCTTGAGAGCCAGGATTTCCCGGCGAATGGCAAGGACGTTGTTTTTGTCTAGCGTCTCCAGCTTCTCTACCAGGAGAGTCATATTCCTTATCTAAGGAAATAAAAATTCAGAGCGACTTTATATTATTGTGCAATTTCTTTCATAAACATTCCAGGGCGGAATTTGTCACTTAGTGAAACATTGCTAGAGAATACACCCGAGATTCTCCTGAATGGTTTCATTTGGAAGAATACATTTTATGGTTTAGCGTGAACGCCTGTCACATCTCGGGCAGATGTGTGTGACAAGAAGAAAATGGCAAAGATTTTAACAGATTTAATAATAGAGCACAGGCTCAGTCTAAGCATCCACAGAGGTCCATTAAAGTTCGTTTCTAATAACCTTCCCTATAAACTCGTGTTTACTCATGTTGTATTATAATTAAGTTTCTAATGAATGGTGAGCGCCAGAGAAATCTTCAAGTCTGAAATATGTAACTAGAATTCTCAATTGTAGCTCATGTCATGACCGCTCTAGTAAATTTTCACTGATGTGAATTACTCAGCCAAAACATTAATGCGATGGTCTTTATCCAAATAAAGGCTTCACCAAAACATACTCACAAGAGACTCCTTTAAGGAGGGTTGCCGGTATGTGAAGAAGGGTTCCAAGAGGGATCAAGGATCACATGATCATTCAAGAGGAGAAATAGACCAAGCAAGTCCAAAATCAGGTAAACTGTGGTTTTCTAGGCCCATGAGCATACATCCAGAACAGAGAAGGCACCTGATCTAACCTGGCCATGGAGTTGTTCAGAATTATAGCATCTCCTTCCTAGAGACGTTTAAAGGCCACTTGGTTCTGGGGCAGGACGACTGGATGACACCTGCTCCTCAGTGAATATGGTCCCCTCACGCTGAACTTAGGTTCAAAGACAGATGTCCATGGAAAGCAGAACACGGAACATGCCATGTGGTCAGGCAAAAGTGCAGAACTGGAAGTCAGAAGAGAGAGCTGTGGCCTGGTCCCAGCACCTGCCCACTGAGAATTTATTATTAAAGCTCTCAGAAAGGGGCTCACGCCTTACCTCCACTTCCAGCTGGTTGACCACAGTTGTACTTCCAACAACGCTGCCCTTCAGCTGTGTGATCAGTTTCTCCATCTCCTTCACTTCTATCTTGATCAGCTCGAAGTCCAGTTCGGTGTAAGAAATGGTATCCTTTTCCATGATCTCTACTCGGATGGTTAGGTTGGAGAGCTTCTTTTCATACACACTGATTAACTGGACATACTCCCTCACCTAAAAGGGAATCAAAAAGCTAAGTCAAGGGCGCCTAGGTGGCTCAGTGGGTTAAGCCGCTGCCTTCAGCTCAGGTCATGATCTCGGAGTCCTGGGATCGAGTCCTGCATCGGGCTCTCTGCTCAGCCGCCTACCTCTCTATCTACTTGTGATCCCTCTCTGCCAAATAAATAAATAAAATCTCTAAAAAAAAAAAAAAAAAAGCTAAGTCAATTCCCAAAGTGATACCATGCAGTCTTCCTCCACTGCCTCGCTCCTGGGGACTATCTGATTGCTGACAATCTTTTTCTTTTCCTTTTTTGGTAAAGAAATGGATCAAAAATATATTTGAGTAGGGTTTTTTTAGTCTACCTAAAGCAAACAAACAAACAAAAATTATTACAATTGGTGGGGTGGATTTTGCACTAGCCTAGACCAAATATAATTTAGCTTCAGAGTCATCATGCACAAGTATATTTTAATTTCCATTTTAATGTTTGAAGATACTAGGTCTCCAGACTAAATTGGTTTCAACCAGGCCCTCAATGCATACACTGTGTCTAAATCAGGGTTTCCCAACCTCAGCATTGTTGATATTTTAGGCTGACCATTCTTTCGTCAGGGGTTGGGGAGGTGCAGCTTCCTGGCCTCTAGATGCCAGTAACACCCATAGACCATTCAGCTGTGACAACCAAAAATGTTCCAGACATTGTTAATGTTCCCTGGGAGCAAAATCACCACCAACAACAACCCCCTCCTTCCATCTAGAAACACTGCTCTAAATGTAAGTATTTTCTAGAAGAGGGAGAAATGCACTAAGTAGAATTCCTTCTCTCACTGCCACATGCATTGAGTTTTGAGACCCTCTACCTTTCACAAAGTGGCATAAAGACCCAACTTTACTCTATAATACATGAGTGTATATGCAACTGTCAAGTGCACATTCCATTAAACGCACCTACATTTATTCCAAGAACTGATTATTGCAATCAGACCTTTACACGTTTGTCGCATATATTTGAATGTCTGATCGTTAAGTTAAAATACTTGCAAAAATTCCCTTGTGGTTTAGTGTATAATTGGAATCTCCAAATGGATTTTCCAATAAACACATTTGGTGGTTCTTTTTTGTATCTGATCTCTGAAAGAAATGCCTTGCCTTTTTTTAAGGACCTGCTCATTAAAAGTTGCTAGTTTTACATTCTTTTTAAAAATATGAACATAAGTGATACTTTTCCCCAAACTGTGCTAATGTCAAGTAGCTGATCCGTGGGGCCTGGATGAATTCTGAGCCAGATGTTGGCCTATAATCCTCCTAATACCAAAGGCAGCCCTAACTTCTGTCATTTTAGCCCTTCCACTTAACCCCACTGTGCAAATTAGAGCAGACTCATAGGCCACAGACCTCAAGGGCTACGGCTTCAGGCAAAGAGGATTTTAATGAAAGTTGAAAATGCAGCCCTTGGCACTGCGAGTGTATTTCCTTGGGCAACTGATGCTCACTGACATCCGCTGTGCCATCACTCAGAGGCTGATAAGGCTGGTGACATTTTGGTGGATAAGGAGGTTAGGAAAAAAAAAAAAAAAAAAAAATATATATATATATATATATATATATATATATATATATATATATCTCCTAACGAGTACCCCCTCTCAAAAGTATAAATGCAAATACAAGGTAGCCAGGTTTTAATTTCTATAAAAATCAAGCATAAAACCTTGCCTGTGATAATAATAATAGTAATAATAATAATAATAATAAAGCACCAATCCACTGCAGAAATGGAAGTTTGCGAAATGAGTATTCTTGTTGGCATTTGGCCTTGCCAGCTCTTGGAACACATGAAACACCCTCTGCTTTCCTGGAACATGTTGGTGGCACATCACAGCTGTTGTTCTACAGAAACAAGTGATCCAACTGTCATCTCTGCTAAATAAAATGTGGCTCTCCTAGATTCTCGCTGAAAACCAAGGCATAACCTAGAGTTTGCCACCTATGAGAATGTGTGGCATGCCTGCCCTTGTTCAGCCACAAAATGAGGTCTCTACAGATCTTTTTGGGAGATAATTTGAGGTTTCTTCTGCTGATATTTAAAGGAAAGATGGTTGATGTTTAGGAAAATCAGAATCTTCCACGGAATTCTAAGAAGGCAGGAGGGAGCGGCACCTGGATAGCTCAGTTGGGTAAGCATCTGACTCTTGATTTTGGCTCAGGTCCTGATCTCAGCGTGGTGAGATTAAGTTCCCGGCCCAGCTCCATGCTGAGCATGGAGCCCGAGCCTGCTTGAGATTCTCTCTCCCTCTCCTTCTGCCTCTCCTTCCCTGCCACCCCCCTACCGCTTGGGCACGTGCGTACACTCTCTAAAAACATTTTTTAGAAGGCAGGAGGGAATTTGAGGACTTTTTTGACTTCAGTAGATTGTTCACACAAACTCTCCTTTACATATTTGCCTCTCTAGCGTTGACAATGGGCAATTCTGAGAGCATCCAGTTCTCCCTGGAAGTGCAATGTCAGCAGAAGCAACCCGACTTGCCCAGAGATATGCAGCAAGACTACAGATCTAGGCCTAAGAGGACACCTCCGTGTGTCAACATCTTTACTGCAAGCTCCTCATCACTACAAGTCTGAGCTAAAGATCATCTGTGCTTGCCCTCAGACCACCAACCTAACATTCCAAGCTTCCATGCTTTTTTGTTTGTGATGCATATACTACATCATTGGTCAGTTCTAAGAATTGAACTTTTGGGGGGGATTCACTTTAGGATGTCTGTTGTTCTGCACAGTAAATGTCGTCTCATAATAGATAGGGATGTCACACAGCCAGCTATTAGACTAAAGAATCTGTCTGGCTCATGTTTCTGCCTCAAAACCTGTGGTCACAATTATGGCCAGATTATTTGAAATAAATAAATGTAGTTGGCAACATACCATTATTTTAATATATCTTTAACAAGATTAGTTGAGCTTGAGTGGATGGTGAAGACATATGAGATACCTTGGAGCTAGAGCCACCTAAACTCAAATCTGCCTTCAGTACTTAGTAGGCAAATCACTTAATTTCTCTAAGCCTACATTCCATCCTATAAACTGGAGGTAAAGATATCAAGCTTACAAGAATATTGGAAAGAGTAGAGATAATGCATATTAAGAGCCTCACTTAGGGGCACCTGGCTGGCTCAGTCAGTACAGCATGCAACTCTCGATCTCAGGGTTGTAAGTTCAAGCCCCACACTGGGTACAGAGATTACTTAAAAATAATAAAGTCTTTTTTTTTTTTTTTTTTTAAAGGGGCCTCACTTGCTGGATGTCTATAAACTGCAACAATTA
Source organism: Mustela nivalis (assembly GCF_964662115.1). Taxonomy (NCBI): domain Eukaryota; kingdom Metazoa; phylum Chordata; class Mammalia; order Carnivora; family Mustelidae; genus Mustela; species Mustela nivalis. The sequence goes on along the minus strand of NC_139034.1, from coordinate 37,915,501 downwards.
TTAGAGAAACAGTGATTTCAGGGTTTTTTTCCATCTGACCTTTTTATTTATATTTCACCACACAAGACATTGTTCAATCAATCAATGTTTTCCGTTTTAAGTTGCCTAAATGTCTCCCAGACTGCCTCAACCTTCTTGCGTATGAGAATCCACTAGCGAATGTGTCCTATTAAATAAATTGCCCCAAAGGCTGTAGAAAGAAAATCCTGAGCTGCCTTTTGTGTCACCCCGTCTTGAGTACCAGCACAAGAGGACATATCATAAACAACAGAAGAGTATAAAATGCTTTCAGCATCTTATGCAGAGGCAGCGCCGTCTTCCCTGTGTACTGACAGATAATGCATCAATGCAAAGCAGTCAAAACCCCCTTCTGCCAGCGCTTCCAGTCGGGCATTCCCCCCAGGCCTCCAGGTAAACGGTGGTTTTCAAGACGACTTAGGGACAGCTGTAATAATTCACCTGCAAATTCAAAAGCCCTCTGCTGAAGAGATAAGTCTGGATTGAAGGCATGACTGACTTTCCGCATCTCTTCTCGGAGGCTGGTAACGGCACGGCCCAGAGAAAAGGAGCTGGGATGATTCTGCTGACCCAAATTTCTGAGCTGCCTCACCCAGCCAAGAGAGGGATGACCTGTCCATTTACATCTCTTGACCTTTATGAACCTCCATTTTTCCATCTCTGAAATGGGAAGAACCCTGACCCATCTGCCTTAATGAGTCTCTTGAGAGTAGAGCAGACCCAGAAGCCTCTGGAAAAGCACAAGAGGCAGCAGTTCTTACTGTTGTTACCATCATCCGTCATGCAGAACTTAGGATGCAAATCTCAACAGGGAAGTCAATTCCTTTCTTAGGCCGCAATCGCAGATTTCTTGAGGTCCAGCTACTTATGCTTTCAGACTTAAAAGTTCTCCCACCTACTCTGCACTTCCTTCCAGCCAATTATTAGCAAGGCAGATGCCACCTGCCCCCTTTACAGGACTGGAATGAAATGTCCCCATACTCTGCACCCTGGCAGGTCGCACACTTCCCGGAGCAGCATGGGGTTCCAAACTGCCCTTCACGGTCCTGCCAGCAAAGAAGACATGCAAATCAGCAGCTTCCACTATTTCAAAGCAAATGACTCTAACTGAAAAGATCTTTACTTAGGATTTTCCTCCACTTGTTATGTTTTTATGCATAACTTCTTATCTGTACTTGATTATGCTGGAATAAGGCTATGAATATTAATGACTGGAATTTATAATTTAGTGCTGTGCCTTTTCTGCTGATTAATTCAAGGACATTTTATTTCTTAAGAAGCTAGGTTCCTAGTGTAGTCAAACACATTTTCCTGGACATTCATTCAAACACAGAATATTTATCTACCAATTCAGGTTGAAAGCAGGGTCTCAGCCTCATTATAATTTTTGTCTGAAAGGATAACTGTGCTAGATGTTAAGGGAGCTACGTTGAAATTTCTCAGGGAAACTTATTTGGAATCTTGTAGGAAAGCCAGAGCTCCTTGTAAATTAATGGAGTTGTATTAAATAATGCATAATGTGATTATAGCCTAGCTTGGACTTCACCTGTGCAGAAAATGGGAGCCTTTCTAATTGATTTTTAACTTGACTAAAAATGGAGAAGGGGTCAAAACTGGAATGCCAGGTCACATTGCTCCAGCCGGCTCAGAGAAAGGCAAACCCTGTGGGATGACTTCCTCAGGCTAGAGAAAAGTCGTAAGTGGGGGAGGGGGGGTTGGAGTCAGAGTTTTTACCAAGGCTGCATGACCTCTTAGAACTGACTCGAATTCCCAGAGAACTCTTTTACTTCGGTCTAATGCTAGACACATCTAATGTAATGTTCCAGCTGAGGCAACAGAGGATAGATAACACACAAGAGAGAGACACACAGAGACAGAGAGAGTTAGAAGGAGAGACAGAAGAAGGGAGGGAAGAGAGTGAACTGGAAAGAGAAAGTCAGAAAAAGAGAAAGGAAAAGAGGGAGAAAGATGGGAAGGTAAGAGGACAAGCTTCCAAGAGGGGAAGAGGAGAAGGAAGAGGAAAAAAAAGGAGGTGGGAGCTTTCCAAAAGTAAACAAAGATTTAAAAAAAAAAAAAAAATTAGGAAGGAAAGGGAGAGAAAGATTAGAAAAGATGGACCAGGGAAGGGGAAGGAAAGACAAGGCAAAGCTGGAAGAAAGACGAGGAAGAAGACCAAAAGGAAGAAGAAACAACAGAACCAACAACCACATAAAAATTGCAGGGTTGGGTTTCACAGGGGGAGCTCAGGGCTTCTTTCCAACCACACGTGCAAAATACTGAGGTGAGTTTATCCGTGGCATTCACAGTCTCCAGCCCATTTTCCTCCTGCTCTAAAGAGCTCCGCAGGCATACGGTAAAGTAAATGCTAACGCCTCCACAGGAGGCGAGCGTGCTGGTTTGGACACCATGAAGAAGGCTGCTTATCCAGTCCCAATAAAAAGGGTTTTGTTTTGTTGGTTGGTTTGTTCCTATCAAGATTTGGTTGGAAGAGGAAGAAAAGCAACGCTTACTTTAGAAAGCTCTTTCTCGAACTTCTGGGAGAGAACGTGAGCCGTGACTTCCAAGCGTTCCACTCTCTGCACGGGAAAGGCGGTGTCTGGAAGGGTCACGGAGCACTGGCAGGTGCCACGGTCATCCTCGAAGCCGGTGAAATTGGAAAGCGACTGTAAACGGGAATAAATTCAGCATCAGTAATAAGCTGGGAAATGAGCTTTTTGGGAACGGGAGTGACAGAAATTGGCCTGTCAAGAGTGCTCAGAGGTAAGCAAGTGGAGTCCAATACATAAATGAATTGAATCGGGGTGCCTGGGTGGTGCAGTCGGGTAAGCGGCTGCCTCTTGATTTCGGCTCAGGTCCTGATCGCAGAACCCTGATCTCAGGGTTAGATCGAGCCCCTCTGGGCTCATGCTCAGTAGAGAGTCTGCTTAAGATTCTCTCTCTCCCTCTCCCTCTACCTGTCTGCCCCTCTCCCCATTCACGCTCACTCTCTCTCTAAAGTAAATAAATTTTTAATAAATGAATGAATGAATGAAGAGGATCAGAGACATAAGCTAAAACTGCCATGTTTCCCAGGCAGTGATTATACTTAGTTCTGCCACATCTCCACCAGCCAGGCTAAGCCACTGTCAGACTCCTTTACCTAGAGAAAGATTCTCCTTTTTTGAGGAGGCTTCAAGGAAACTATTACTGTTCCCACATAAGGAAAGGGAAAGAAGGAACTGATGGGCAACCTACATTTGAATTCCGATTCTACCACTTAGTGGACACGAACCCTCTGTAAGTCCTCTTGCTTTCCTCAGCTGTCTAACAGACCCGCTTCACAGTGACATCCCCAACAGTGACTACGTAATGTAAACCAAGACCGTGGCACGAGGTAGGTGATCACTCAATGTCACCTTCCCTTTCCTTCCATGCACTCATTTTCTTTTCCCTAACCCCAACCCAGTGCCTTCCAATGAATGGAATGGGAAAACCGTATCATGGATATGGAAAACCATCATGGATACGGGTTACAGAGAAAATATACAGTGAAAATTCACATCCTCTCTTCACCCAGGAGTTACATAATTAACATGCTTCAAAATGGAAGCAAACCAGCCATTTTTAAAAGACTGAATAATGTGGGAGTTTGAAGGTTTTGTGCAAAAAAAAATTAAGTTTTCCAGCTTACCACTTGCAGAAAAGTCATTTTAAAATATTTGATGTTTCTTTAAGATATTCAGGCTCACACTTTGGTGCCGCTGCATATTTTAAAATGACAGGTTTGAAAGACCCTGTTTTTCCTTTGTCCCCTTTGAACTTCCCCAAGGGGATCCCAGCAAAATTAACATTTTTTTTTTTTTTTTTTATCACGACTGTTGCCTTCCATAGGAACTCTTGGCAGCCGACTGCCTGAGCTTTACAATGATCTCATCTGATGGCCAGGCCAAAGCTCACCTGTGGACCTGAGACTGAAATGTCTCTGAAACTACCAAGGGCAGAGCAATGGCTCACAGAAATTGAAGAGATGAGGCCGTACCTCTCAAAGTTTAGGAGGTCAGCTGGCTGCAGTTGGGACGGGGTGTTCTGTGCATTTAGTATGTATCAACCTCCGTGATTTCCAAACAAGCTGGATCTAGATGCTTCCATAATCAAGACGTATTCTGTCAGTGACCTCTGGACCAATTAATTCAGACTTTTTTGCAACTAAATTGCTTATCAATTTAACCTAATCTTCTTTAGGATGAGCAAACACACACACACACACACACAATGTTTATATACATATAGATTCCAAGTAAATTCTTGACATTGGTCTCAATTCCCTTTGCCAATCATGTCCCAAACCCACAGGAATTGGGGAGTTAGGAGGAGAGACAAGCAGGTTTATTCTGAACCCAGGGCTGGGTATTTGCCCAGGATGAAGAAGGCCTGGACGAGCGACCCCAGAAGTCTGCCAGAGAGACCAGCTTCCCTTGGAAGCAGCTTTATCACTCCCACCGAAACTAGAAAGACTCCCATTCAAGCACACCAAGGCTTTTACAGGAGGACCAACGTAGTGTGAACTTCCAAAAAAACCAGCTTATTATACCAACTGTCTACCCTCAAAAAAATGTCTTGTGTTGCATTTTGACAAGGGGAGGTTAATTAGCCGCACAAGACAGGGTTGAACCACTCTTAGAGTTCACTGAAAAGCCCTGTCAAATCAGAAAATAGTGGAGATCATCAAAACAGTCTCTCGACAATCAACTAGAAACCACCAGCTAACAACTTTGAGTCCTGAAGTTCACCTGAAAGGCAGGCAAATAATTATGAGCCCTGCTGACAGCCATTCCACTGTCTTCTATTGAACATCTCTGTCCAAGCACTCTGGACTCCCCAGCTTCCAACCTGCTTATCATCAGCCCAGCGTGCGCAGCTGACATCAAAATGGTCCATAAGTTTGATCAGTGTCTCCCATTAGAGATATTTCTGCTCCTCACATTCAAAGACAATGAAGCTAATGGTGACGGGTCTCTCTCTTTGCAGTGAATGCTTAAACTCTATGTGAGTGTAACAGGAAGAAGGGGAGACACAAACATGCTCTTGTCCCCTTGACCTTTTAGAGGGTCTGCAATCTCCCTTGTGGGGGACAAGTAGGACCCTCTGTACCTTATAAGACACCTCACACTGATGGGGTCTCATGCAGCATGTGTTCAATTAACATTTACTGGTGTCTACAGCTCTCCAGACCGTGGCATTAGGGAGACAAGTTAAGACCCAATTCCTGCCCAGTGAATTGGGCCCATTGTCACAAGAGAGCCTTCCTGTCCTCTTTTCAACAAACTCAAGCCCCTTAGCCTGATGACAAAAGCACACGACTTCATGTTCTCACTCTGCCAGTCACCGTGTAGAACAAAGCATGGCGCCTTCTCTTGTCTGTGAAACGAGGACCCTGATATCGGCTCCTTCTTTGTAGGAGGATATCTGAGGCATGTGGAGCGCTCGCTCAGAGTGCTGGAGCTGAAGGTGTGACTCACATTTGTGATTTAAGGTTGCAATTGGCTCTAATTAGCAGCCAGGTCTAAGTGCCTGTAAAGATTCAAGGCATAAAATAATGGTACTCAACATTTTCAAAGTACAGAAAATGATACGTTTGGAACTTGCTCAATGACAGTTATAAAGGGGCTTTCCACCATTTTCCAAAGAGCTCATCAAGCTGACAGCCAGCCCTAGAAAATTGGGTTTATAGTAGAAGTGACACCTAGCCTGCTATAAAAAAGAAGTTGGAGTAGTAATACTGACTCACCAGAGGGAGATAAGTAAACCAGGAAGGAAATTAAAACCTCTAAGTACAATTTAACTACTAGTCCTTATCTACTTTTAAATAGTTATCTTTTTACCAGACAACAGACATACTGGATTTCCTGGGTTCTTGACCTATATTTTATTTTCTGTTATTTTAACTGGTCATCATCCCCAACTGCTGGTTTCTGATAGATGATGAAGGCTTCAAAATAAATTATTTATCATTAACTTCTTTCTTCAAAGTCAGCCAGTTCGAATTGTCCCCAGAAGTTACTTGTTAGCATCATGGAATAAAACAATGCATCTGATTTCTGGCTATGAAGACTATCTGGGCATATCTGTGATTCCCAAACTACTCTCCTCTTCAAAATAAGCTTTTATCTCTACTCTCCACTGCCCCAAAACCTAGAAGGCTGCCTAGGGAAAGATGGGGAAGAGGATGGGCAGACTAAGTCTGAGCTATGTAATCTGTTGGCTTAGTGACTTTACACCATTGATGTCACCTCTTTAAGCCTCTGTCTCTACATCTCTAAAATGAGACCATTAATTTTACGTATCTCTGCGCATTAAATAAGATAACACATTCTATGATATTATGTACTAAGCGAGCCCCATCATTTATTAGGCACTCAGTGAACATTGCTGTGGCAGTTTCTATCTGGGCCCTACCCAAACCGTTCATTAATCAACAAGTTTCCTTTGCCCACATTGTTCTTTTATTCTTAAGATTTATTATTTATTTGAGAGAGAGAAAGCGTGTGTGCACAGGAGGAAAGGCAGAGGGAGAGGGACAAGCAGACTCCCCACTGAGTGAGGAGCCCCAAAAGAATGAGGGACCCCAACCCATGACCCTAAGATCATGAACTGAGCTGAAATCAAGAGTTGGGTGCTTAATGCACCAGGCCACCCAGACACCCCTGCATTGCACTGCTTTTGCCTTTGCTCTGATGGCAAAAAGGAAATTTCAGAAAAGCCTTCTCCTCCCATTTTCCCAATGACCCTTCCATTCAGACTCAAGCACGTCAGCAGCAACCTGGCCTGTGAATAAAGATCATAAAAGTGCACAGGAACAGCCTTTGGGGAAGTTAAGGCTCCTCCATCCCAGGGCACACCGCAGCAAGGAAAGCCTGGGTCTTACAGAGCAGGGCTCCTACAGTGGCCCAGAGCCCACATGAGCTGGAATGAGGAAATGCCTCCTGACCCCAAAGTCTCACAGCTCCCTGCCTCTTCCCAGCAACTCAAAGACGATACAAAGAGGTCTCAGCTCCCAAGGAATGAGGCTCAGGACACAGCCTAGTAATGCGGCCTAGTTGGGACAGTCCCTTTCCAGCACATTCTTTGGTTCTTGCTGTTGTTGTATGTTTTGTTTTGCCTATTTATTGTTACTGCTGTTGTTTTGGAAATGGCTTTTATGATTCCCTATGGGGAACATCGAAGAGACTTAATACTCTTCTGGGAACATATCCACACATAAGAGCACTTTCCTAAAGACCTTCCCTACTTCTGTCATCCACCTCCTCCACAAACTAGGTTCAGAGAAACCTTCAGGGCTCCAGCTGGAGCACTGTAGCTCTCACTCCCTCGGGGCTATTCTCCATGGTCCTCAGGGTCCCCAGTGGGCAGCAAACCAGAGTAACTTTTCTGTATCTTCTGTTGGCAGGGCCCCTTCCCTAAGAGTTCTCATCTAGGATAGAACCTGGACATCTCTATTTTTAGAGTCCCCCTCTCACCCTCACCCCCAACCTCTGATTCTAAGTTGCAGCCAAGTTTGAGAACCTCTTTCAAGTTTGGATTCTTTCCCTAAAGCCCCCAGTGGAAGAACCAAGATGTCATCTCCCTGGCAAACAATTTCATTCTTTTACCCAGGTTTTCATTCATTTCCGGGGCACCAGCAGGTAACAAAGGGAGCTCTAAATCTGTTAGAGTACTCGGGACTGGCCATCCATGAAATTATATTCAGATCCCCAAAAAGCAAGAAGAAGGGAATGAACACAGCTCTTGGACTGTGGGGCATCCTCACCTGAGACACGGAGCCAAGGCTGGGACCAAAGCTGTTGTTGAAGCCGGATCTCAACACAGAGTCGGGGAAAGGACTGGAGGGGGTGCTTGGGATCAGGGGCTCCAAATCCCCTGGGGTCTGGCCAAGGACGAATGGAAGGGTTAGGAGGCAGAGGAGGCCTGACGTCATCTTGTGCTCTTAACTGGAGCCCCTGGCTTCTGCAGAGCCCAGGGGCTTCTTATAATGCCCAGTGGGGATTTCCCCACATATAGTTTCCAGGAATAGGAAGCCGCCAGGGAGCATGTGACCACCCCAGAAGGGTCAGGACACCCAGGAACCTGAGCCACTCTCACACCTTGTCACTGAGCCCCACTCTGGCAGCTGCCCATAGACCTAGGTATCTCCTGTCAAATATTAACTCAAATGTGTTTTTTTGATGCCCAATATCTGGTTTCCAACTTGTAACTTCCTTGAAAGAGATGGGTTCAAAGCAATCTTTATGGATGAATTAGAGCTTAAAGGTCCCAGGCGGGAAAAACAAGCTTCAGTCCTTTGCCCAGAAGCTGTTTCTAATTGTTCCCCTGGCCCCCGCCCCCACCTCCCATTTTACTGAATGATGTTTCCCAGAGAAAGTTAGGGAACCTAGTTCAGAGACTGTGAATCTCCCCAGGGGAACTCCCTCTTTAGCTACTACTCCCCAAGCTGTCTCTGATGGCCCCCTTATAGAGCCTGCTTCTGGACAATTTTTTCTTAAAAACCTCCCACAGAGGGAGAGGTCAGCAGTGTTTTCACCCTGGATGCTCAGTGAGGGCTCCACACTGCCGAGCACTTACCATGGTGAGCTAGAGGAAGGAGAAAGTCTCTGAACAGGAAGTTGCCCAGACCCGTCAGGGGGGTTCATGGTGAGTAGTTCTCCAAAAGTCTCTATCCAACCGACCTCCACTGGTCTAGACTATCTGGCCCGCTGATCAAGGCATGTTCATCATGAAACCGAGAAAGAGCGAATCACCTTCAGGCTCCATTTGGAAAATCTGCCTTCCTCCCCATAGAGTAAAAAAGTGTTGGCCTGAATACTAAAAATCGGCTTTCTCACTCATTAGTTAGTGGCCTTAGGCAAATCACTTAGCCCCTCTAGTGTTGTAACAATTCCTAAATTGTTAGAATTAAATGAAATATTATATGAGAAGTTGCTGATAAGCTCTGAAACACTATACAAATGTTGTATTTTATGTTTTGGGGGTTTTATCTGTAATTTCCTAAAACCTGGCTCCTTATGTGAGATTGTTGGGTGCAGAGCAGGGAAAGAAGTCCCCTTCCCCACTTTCTTCCTTATCCTGCCTCAGGAATGCTTTGGAAAACCTGGTCTGAAGGGTTCTTTCACCACATAAAATCTCAGATGTTAATGTGAAAAACAGAGCCTTAAACCTGTAGTACATAATTCAGATACTCAGAGGAGGGGAAGGGCAAGAAAAATATGAATGAATGAATGAATGAATGAATGAATGAAGAGTGAGGGAAGGAGTATAGGAGAGAAGGGGAAATGAAGTCTCTCTCTTTGTGGTGCACCCAAGGCCACTGGGGCCACATCCTGCATCTGGGGCCCCACATTGCCCCTTGCCTCAGGGGGCTGAACAGATGTCCCACCTAAATCAGTCTCCCCAACTTTAGGACTCAGCCATCCAGGCTGCCATTGCTGCCTCCCCACCAAAACACCTCACTTGAGTCACACAGGATGACTTCACAAGCCACTCTTACTCCCGTAATCACATGGATGTGGTGATCAGAGGCAGTTCGAGTAGAACTAGAAAGCACGGGAGCCTTTTCTGAGGCTCTCTGGAAATAGCACTTCCCCTACATTATCTGCTCCAAAGGGCATCTGCAGTGGAGATTGAGGTCATGGACAGGGAATCCATGGCCAGCAGTTAAGGGGTTGGGGGAGTATTTCGTAGCCCCCACCTCTCATATTCTGCCCTATGTAGAGTTACCAGATTTAACAAATAAAGATACAGGACACTCAGTCCAATTTGAATTTCAGATAAATAGTGAATCATTTCTTAATACAAGTATATCCCATGTAATATTTGGGACATACTTATACTAAAATAAAAGGATGTTCTTTATTTAACATTCAAATTTAACCGGATGTCCTATATTTTATCTGGAACCTACTACTGAAGGCTGCTCTTGCCACCTGGACAGAGCCTCCTGGGGCAGGATAAAAGCTGCAAACATCACTGGTCCCTATGGGAAGCAATTCAGCCTCGGTCTCTTTGGCTTACTGTTCTAGCCATTCGCTGCCCAGTCCAAAACAGGAGAAGCAAGGAGAATGAACACTGGCACGCCAAATGCGTTGTCTTGAGACTGAAAGCTACAACCGCGGTTATAGGAGGAGAGCCTTCCTCTCCCTGCCATCGCATTTCCTCTCTTCCTCCAGATCCCCATCATAGCAAAGGGCAAAATCTCTTCTCATTTGCCGGTAACCTCTGTCTGTGGCTATAATGAGCTTTCCTTTTCCCTTTTATCAAGGAGCATGTCGGTGCCCTTGCCAGGAAAAAAAAAAAAAAAAGAAAAAGAAAAAAAAAATCCCTCATTAACAATAATAGTCTGTAGCCATGGCTACCTTTAGGGGCTTCTATGACCAATCCTTTAGGAGACCCCTTTCCAGAGGGGTTACGTTCACACAGGAATGAGGCAGCAATTCTCCTGAACACAAATGTGCCCCAGACAGAAAAGAACCCTCTACCCCCCACACGGTGCTCTTAAGCTGCTTTGTTCCCGTGTGCCTCCGGTTCTCAGAATAAAACTTTAATCTATGTGGTAGCCTCAAATGCACAAAAGAATTGGTGATGCCTCAATAATGAGATTATTAATAATAATAGTTTGATCAGTTCCTCTGCAAATATCTTTGTCCTAAGAAAAAACAAGCCTCCTGGTTATGTGACAGCCTCAAAGACAGGAGAAAATTATCAACACTGCAAAGCAAACAGTGTATTATTTATAAAAATTTGTTCTGACACTGGGTTCTCTCTAGAGTAAGAGGGTCACTGAAATTCACTTGAGTAACAGAGCATTCCTCACTGACAGCTTGAAGCAAAGTTACTGTTTATGCACTTCATTAGGGGAAATCCCTAAAGCTGTACTTCTTGAACAGTTGCAACAAACAGGAAAGATGTCCATATAAATATAGCCTTAATTTAATTCCCTTGTCACTAAAAACCAATGCCAAGCATAACTGTGGTACTTTCAGAAGAGAGTGTCTTTAGGGTATCTGTCTACAAAAGATGATAGAAGTCATGTTTATTTCATAGACTGATTAAAGAGATTGTGTTGGGGTGACCATTTTCATGTCTGTTGACTCTGTCCCCCAAAGCCCTCAAAGCTCTATTAGCAATTCCAGTAATCATGTGTAAAAACAATAATCAACTGACACCACTCATGTACCCCAGAAAGAAGGTTAGCAATGTGTAGTGGGCCCTCATTAACAATGTGTAGTAGTCCCACTCTGTGTCAAGCATCAGGCCCTATGAAGAGTTATCAAGTAAGAGAAAAGCACATAACTTTTGCTAATGACAATGTCTAAGCCCGCTGTGAAGGCAGGCCACATTAAAAAATATTCTAGAAATAATAACAAATTGAACACAAAACTGCGGAACAACTGCATAGACCATGGCGACCAAATCCAAGCAGCAATGGGGGAAAGCTTACCAGATGGTGAGCTTCTTAAGGATGGAGATGAAGACCTTGTTGGTTTTGAACCTAAAAATGTAGCTCAGTGCTTGGCACTTGGTGGTAGATAAATATTTGCTCACTGGAAAAATATATTTCATAAATATGTGAATGAATGAATGGATGAATGAGTGAATGAACAGATTGACTTAATAAAAATTATAAAGGAGGGTGGCTCAGTCAGTTGTGTCCCACCCTTGATTTCATATCAGGTCATGATCTCAGGGTCGTGAGATCTAGCCCCACATCAGACTCTGTGCTAGGTGTGAAGCTTGCTTGGGATTCAGTCTCTCCCTCTCCTTCTGCCCTCCACCCCCTCTCCTACAAAAAAGAGTTGTGGAGGAAATTCTTAAGTTATTATTGGAGAAAATATTAATTTTTTCAATGACTGTTAAGGAAAAGAAAATGGGTTCTCAGCAAGAACAACTGCACAAGTGGAAGAACTTAGGCAACCTCAGTTCTCTCCAGGGTCGCAATTACGCCCAGGCCTCTGCAGTCCATTTAAGCAGCCCTACAATTCATCCTCAGATAAGAGTTCCTCATACTGTTCCTCAGCTTGACCCCAAACCCCAAATCGACATTCCAACTCCATAAGCATATTGTATATCAGAAATTAACTAGCTTTGGCCATCCCACAATGGTTTAGAAGACTCAAACCACAAATTATGGGATTTTCAACTAAAAACTTATGTATTCAACCCACAGGAAAATCAACAACGTTAACAAAATGCAGATCCAAGCTAGTGCAAGGCTCTGTACAAATGCTGAAAAGCACCACCAGCAAAGACATGTCGGAAGGTAACATATAATGTACTGACTTTTCAGTAATAAGGCACTTTATGTTTTTCACAAAGAAAGTTTAGACTAATGAGCCACAGGTGTGCTCAGAGTACTTCCCTCAGGGCTGCTAGTGTGGACTCAGGATACATCAACCTCCACCATGGTGGATGGCCTCGGGCTTATCTCTGGACTCCACAGGAGAGTCTCTGTCCAAGTAGACCTAGGACCATGGACTTCTCCCTAAATTCTTCTTGCCATTTTGTGACCACTGCATTAAGGCATCCCCTCACTGCATCCCCATAGCAACACCTGAGTTTGCTACTGGATATTGTTTAAGTCACTCACCCACCCTCCATCCCTCAAAGGCCAGGTGAGTTTGTTTTCACCAGGGGTGTCGGTGCTTCCTCCTCTTGCTTATCTGTCCCATGGCAGAAGCTTGCCTCCCATCCAAGTTACAGATGTGAGTTACGAGATCAGGCTTCCCCACTATCTATAGTCAGTTGTGTCTGTCTAGCTTCATACGTCTGTCACTGTGAGAAGGAGTCAAATTCTTCCTACACCTAAAAAGAGCTGCACCTGGAAATTCTGTATGTGACTACTGCAACCACTACAGAATTTTCAGATTTAGTCATATCTTTTAATTCTTGTTTGTGTGTTTGTTTCCATTACTTCCCTGGCCTGAATCTTTTCAAACCCTATAAATGCCAAGTCCAGGCTAGGAATTCTGCACTTGGGGATAAGTCAATGGAGCCAGAAGGACTAAGAGTCCAAATACTGAGCAAAACAACTGGATCTGCCAGCTTCTTAGCTGAGTGACTTTGGGCACTTAAGCACAGCAGGACATGTCACACCTGAGCTGTCCAACATGGTAGCCACTGGCCGCAGGCGTCTCTCAAGACATTGAAATGTGGCTAGTCTGAACCAAGATCTGTTCTAAGGATAAAATACATGCTGGATTTCAAAGACTTTGTATGAAAGAAAAGAATGTAAAATATCTCATTAGTAATTTTTATGTGGATCACATGTTGAAGTGGTAATATTTTAGATATACTGAGTTAAATAAAATATTTTATTAAAATTAATTTCACCTCTTTTTTTAATGTGGCTTCTAGAAAAATTTTAATTACATGTGTGGCCTACATTATACCTCTGTTGCACAGTGTTACGGCAAAGCATCCAGAATTGTTAACTGTGATGGAGAAGCTTCTGGAGGTTACTGAAACATCAGAAATTGTACCAACTGGCTATTCCCACTGACAGGAGGTTAGCTAACAAGGTTTGTTCCTGTCACTGGATTTCAAATTTAACAATTCTTCATGAGTGTTACATGTCACAAAAATTCTCTCTAAAGAGCCTCAAAATGAAATTATAGGTAATTTTTTATCTTAAAAAGTTCATCATGTGAAAGAAAGGAAATATTTTCCAGAGCTATTTGGGACAAAGTAAAGGAATAATGTTAAGAATTACCTCTACAACAGCAGTCACATGGGGTTTATTTGAGCTCAAGAGGTTGAAAACCAAGATATTTCACATAAATTTCTATGTTTAGTGTTCCTTTGGGGGCAAGGAGCTGAGAAGCAGGGCCCCCTTTAAACCACATACCTACCTACTTCCCAGCGGACCATGGTTCATATTATTCACATGGTCTCTTTCCTCAATGGGCATGACCTATCTAGCTTTTATAGTCCTTTAGATATCCAGTTACTATTCCAAAGATTTCACATTTGAAAAACCAGCTTTTCAGAGGCCAAGAAAATTTGTTCAAAAATCAAACAAACAAAAAAACCAAGAATGTGGCAATTTGGATATTGCATTTCCCCTGTTAGACCAGAACAGCATAATGTTAAAATGTATTACCATGGATTACATGCCATATCACTAAACTTAGATTTATGAGTTTTGGAAAACAATCAGAACACAATGAAACAAATTTTGAAACTGCTATTTAAATAGAACAAAATTTAATGAATCATAAAATGAAGCAATAGCCAAACATGTGCAGGAAATTTATGCAAATATGATCACAGAACTATCAAATAACTCAACCTCATCTATGATCATTTAAACATAATTGAAGCTGGCTGTTGGCTTGTCCATCCTGGGCCTCACTTAACACACCCTAACCTAGCCCACACATGACTTATCAGTGATTTGGCCCATGTGGGGCACAGGGAAAAATAAAAATGTAAGCCTCTTGCTCAAAAATGATGAAGAATTTTAAGTCATAGCAAAGCATCAAAGCCAGCATGAACCCCTCCTAAGCGTGGGGCCCTGTGGGACTGCCCAGGATGCGGGCCCATGAAGCTGGCCATGACTATGAAAGGGGGCATCTCATCAGTTCTGGGGGAGGTTAAGTCTTCCTACAGGAAGGTAAGTCCCAAGACAACCAATACCTAAAACATTATTTTTTAATCTCTTTCATCTACAAATGGACTTGGCAGCAGCATGATGGAAAAGATGCTCTTGGAGCTGTCACCTGTGCCTATCAAGCAGGAATTGGCAACTCACTGCTGGAACCTGAGAGACCCAGCAATATTATGATGAGTGGACAGAGCCTTTTCTTATTTCATCTTACTTTTAAGAATTTTGCACTTGGGGGTTGGTGGCACCTGGATGGCTCAGAGGGTTAAGCCTCTGCCTTTGGCTCAGGTCATGATCTCACGGTCCTGGGATCAAGCTTCACATCAGGCTCTCTGCTCAGCAGGGAGCCTGCTTCTCCCTCTCTCTGCCTGCCTCTCTGCCTACTTGTGATCTCTCTCTGTCAAACAAATACAGAAAATCTTTAAAATAAATAAATAAATAAATTTTTAAAAAAAGAATTTTGCCCTTGGGGCACCTGGGTGGTTCAGTCAATTAAGTGTCTGATTTCGGTTGAGGTCGTGAGCTCAGTGTCATGGGATGGAACCCCATGTCAGACTCCCCACTCAGTGGAGACAGTTGGCTTGTCCCTTTCCTTCTGCCCCTCCCCTGTTTGTACTCTCTGTGTCTCTCTCTCAGATAAGTTAATACAATCTTAAAAAGAAAAAAGAATTTTGCACTTCAATTGCTACATAATGACATTTTACAGTTTCAACATTCCTTCTATAAAAGCTTGCTACTATACTTGGGATGATGGTGACTTTGATGTCGTTGGAAAAATTAATATTTAATGGAAAGTTTTCAAGATTATTTTTTAAATAAGTAACATTTATAAAACATTGACCTCAATTTTTTGAGTGTATTGCTTCATTATAACCCTCTAGTGACTAGACCAGCTATTACCAAATACAAGTAGTCTCTGCAAAATCTTGCACCAGAGACCCCCACCACTGTCTGGGTCAAGTGCATCAATTATGCTCCACCTGTTCTCAGTTGAGTTTTGATTTGTATGAATGGGTATCTATGCGTGCATGTGAATGTTTGGTGTTACTGAGTTCCCAATTCTATGAGTGGAGGAAAGAATAACAATAATAATGTTTATTTAATAGGACTATTCATTTATTTATGAATCTTTAATGATCATGTTCTATGTGTCAGACACTGTTCTAGGCACCCGGTGATTTAGTAACAAAAATAAAAATCCCTTCCTGGATCGAATGGTTTAATATCAGACAGACAATGAAAAATATAAATAATTAATATGTCTATAATGTCTGATGGTATTAAGTACTATGGAGAAAAATACATAGGAAAGAAATAGGAAAAATTCAGGGCAGGGGATGCATCTTTAAGCAGACTAGTCAGGGAAGATCTTTGGGGGAAGAAGGCATTTGTGTAAAGGAGGTAAGGGAAAAAGACATGCGGCTATCTGAGAGGACAGCACTCCAGGGAAAAACAAAGCAAAACCCCAGGGCGGGTGTGTCATTGAATGACACAGCAAGGAGGCCATAAGGCTGGCAGGGAATGAAGTGGAAGTAAGATGGTGGGGTCAGAGGGAATGCCACACTGCACTGGGCCTCAAGACCATTAGAAGGACGTTGGCTTCTACTCTTGGTAAGTAGGAGCCATTTGAGTAGAGGAGCACCATGGTCTGATGCATATTTTAACAGGATCACTGACTGCAGTGTTGAGAACAGACTGTGCTGAGAAAGTACTGGAGGCTTCTGAGAGAATCTGGGCAGGAGATGACAGGGTTTGGACCACAGTGACAGCAGTGGAGGCAGTGACACATGGTGTTCAAAATGAAAATATCTGCTGTGGGCTAAAAAAGAAAGAGAAGAGTCAAGGCTGACTCTGGGGCCTCTGATCCTAGCAAATGGAAGGATGAAGTTGGCATTAACTAGAAGGAGAACATTTAGGAAAGAAGTTCACGGATGTTTGGGAATGCAAAGTTGGAGATGTTTTTTAGACCTCTAAGTTGTGATGTGGTGTAGATAACTGGATAGATGAGTCTGGGAATTAAGAAGAGAGGCTCAAGTCCGTGATAAATATTTAGAAATTGTTAGCATAGCAATGATACTTAAACCCATGAGACTCAGTGAATCATCAGTGGAGTGATTATAGATCACTCTAGATCTGAGATCCAGAAGGTTCTAAAGTTAAAAGTCAGAAAGCTGTGAAGGTAACAGCCAAGGAAATAGAGAAGGAGCTGCCCGTGAGGTCAGAAGGAAGCCAGGCAAGTGCAAAACCTTAAAATCAAGGGAAGAAAGAACTTCAAGGAAAGAGTGATTACCTATGTCAAATGACTCAAAAGGGTCAAGCAACATGAGAAGCCTGAGAATTGATGATGGTATTTAGCAACATGTGGGTCAGAGTGACCCTTTGTGAGAGGAATTGCAAGAGAGGGGTGAGGCTGAAAGCATGTGAGGAAGTTTACAGAGTGAGAGAAGAAAGAAATTGACAGGAAGTAGAGACAACTCTACCGAAGAGATTTGTTTACAAGGGTACCAAATAAATGCAAGGATCAAATGAGATACTGTAGGTGCAAGCAGAGTTTGGAAACTATAAAAAGCACTTTGTAAATGCTGGCAATGAATGTAGACACCTAAACACATTGTGTTCTAAGAATGTCAGCCAGACTCAAGAATTTCTGTGCCCAGTCTGAGCCTTAGAACCTCAGAAGACTGTGTTCTCATTAGACTGTGTTCTCCTTTCTAGGTTTTTCCAAGAAACCACTAAATCCTCAAAAAAATCAAAATTCAAAGACTCCTGATGGTGATAAGCATGGCCCACTAAACTCACCTTTTCAACCTAGTTTTACAATCAGCTCACAAAGTCCAGGATGAGGAAAAAAATCAGAGTTTAGACAAAAAGAAAAGCTACAGTTACACTTTAATAAGAGGTTCTTTGTTCTCCAAGGTTGCAGAGCCTTGGAAAGTTCCCAAAATAACCAATACGTCCTACTTCATTACAGTATCGAGAGGTTACAAAACAAGAAATTTCCAGTAAGAGAAGTGTCCTCACCCTCTGCTACTGAGAATGCACACCCCTGATATAATTGAAGGGTGTTGCAAATGTTCAAAATGAGCATCTGTCCTGTTCCCAATCTGGAATGTCAAGTTAATATTTTATCCCTGGAGATAGGCAGGAGGTGCACAAGGTGCCTGTAGGAATGGGTCCATAGGCTAAGGCAGGTGTTCTTCCACCCAGTTTGCTCCAACCCTTGGGGACCCAGGCCTACAGACAACTTAGAGCCAGGCTGCCCAGCTCAATGCACTGAGCATGAGGAGGGGAGTGGGGTCACACTCAGAGCAAAGCCAGCATTTAGAACAACATGAGATGTGGCTGAGGGGGGAATCTATGTCTTTCTATAGATCCATCTACCAACTCTTTCACCCAACAGATGCACCAGGCAATACACTGTAGCCAGCACAGTCCAATATATAGACACAATGCAAGTCACAAAGGTAAGCCTCATATGTGATTTTCAATATTCTAGTAGCCACATTCAAAAGAATCAAAAGGGGGCACCTGGGTGGCTCAGTTGGTTAAGAATCTGACTCTTGATTCTAGCTCCGGTCATGATATAGGGATCCTGAGATCCAGCCCCACATCAGGCACCACACTCAGCAGAGAGTCTGCTTGAGGTTTTCTCTCCCTCTCCCTCCCCTCACCCCATTTGCACACACACACACACACACACACACACACTCTCTCTCTCTCTCTCTCTCAAATAAATAAATAAATCTCTTTTAAAAAAGGAATAAAAAAACAGGTGAAATTAATATCAATAAAAAAGAAATTACTATCAATACATTTTATTTAACCCAGTATATCCTAAGTCTTATCAGTCCAACAAGTAATCCATATAAACAATTATGAATGAGAATGTAAAATTATTCCACATTGTTCTTTTTTTTGGACTGAGTCTTTAAATCTAGTGTGTGCTTTGGACTTGGAGCTCATCTCAGTTCAAAGTAGCTACATTTCAAGTATTCAATAGCCGTTTGGGGCTCATGGCTACTATATTGGCCAGGGCAGTTCTGGACACTGGGGATTCCATCGTGAACAAATCATGTCTTGCCTTCAAGAAGATTTAAGAGGACTTCCTGAAGACTTTCAGGAGTAGACAGGATTCAGACGAAAAAGCAGGCTATCAGAATCGTGCCAAAAGAGAAAGAGAGAGAGGCAGCGTGTTAACAACCTGCAAGAAAGTAGCCCCTAATCAGATCTGAGAGCGTGGGACTGGAAAGACTACCCCAGGAAGTAAAAGTCTTAGCTGAGCCCCTCAAAAGTAAGTAAGAATCAAAGAGAAAGAGAGTCAGGGCCGGGTACAGGAAAGGTGGTAAAGACAGAGGAGCAGCCTCTGCAAAGTCCTGGGGGCATTAAGAGAGAATACGGCATGTCTGGGGACTTCAAGTAATTCATTATGGTCAGAAATTAAGAGACTTAGGCTACTAAGAATGAAGCCCTCAAAGTAAAGAGGGAGCAAACCACAAAAGGCATTGTGAGCCATAGTGAGGAGGTTGGGCTCCCTCCTGAGGGTGATGGCAGTCCTTAAAGAATTCTGAGCAGGGATTCTTGGTCATCCCATTTTCTAGGTTCTTCTAATTTAGGCCCTTTTTTTTCATTGTGGAATGGACAGCCCCTACAGGTGAGGTGAGCTGCTGAGAGTTCTCAGCTGGCTGGTGACAGAGTTAAGACCAGAGCCCTGATTGTAACCAGGAGCCCCCAAGATCCTTCGCCTATCCCACCAAGCAGGACACAGGAGTGTCTGAGCCAAAGGGGGAATGTCAACATACTGAGGGTTGTTTTGGGGGGTGGGGGTGGGGACTGGGGTAACTGGGTGATGGGCATTAAGGAGGGCATATGATGTAACGAGCACGGGGTATTATGTGCAACAGCTAAATCACTGGACTCTAGAACTAGTAATACACTATTTGTTGATTAATTGGATTTAAATAAAATTTTAAAAATTTAAAAAAAGGTAAAATGCCATGGTCAACGGGCACACAGCAGATGTGGTAGAACAGATCACACCAGGAGGTGAAGCAAAGAGAGTCAAGGAAGGGAAAGGGAGAAGTGACTGTCCTGGAGGAGACGTGGGCAGCCAGCTCTGGCTCTGCTCTCCTGTCTGAGCAGGACTGGGATAAAGAGAGAAAGCCCATCTGGTGAGAAGGGAAAGTGCAAATGTTAAAATAACACTAAAGATGGACACAGGGTAAGCACCTAGACTGGAATATTCTCACCCTCCATGTGCCAGGAGGTAGAAAGTGACAGGATGGCTGTGGTGCGTCTTCTAGTTGTATCCCTTTTAAATGTTGTGTTTATATTAAAAAACAAAAAAACAAAAAACCGAGGCACATTCCAGACTGCTGTCTCACTTGCTGAATTTCTGGGCAGGGTCCGGCCTCACCCCCATCTCTGCACATGGCCTCTAGTTACAGCCTGAGAAATGGGAAGAGATTATTAATCCCTATCTCAGGCTCAGGGAGATTAAGAGGCTCCTCTAATGATACCTAGTAAGTTGGTGGAGAAAGCAAGTTGTGGACCCACATCTCCTGGCTCCATGATCCCCCAAAGTAGAACTGTGCAAGGGAACTTAATAATCCAATAGGAAGCTGGTTCAAGGCCACTGGCATCATCATCTAGCAGTTCCACTATGTGGCTTAAAGCCTTTGGGTGTGATGTGTTTATAGCTGTAGGTTGCAGGGGTTAGGACGTGGACATCTTTGGTGGGCAGTAGGGAATATTATTCCATCAACCATGGGAAGGCTAAACATTCAGATATAAGATTCATTCTGACATAAATAAGA
Organism: Mustela nivalis; assembly: GCF_964662115.1. NCBI lineage: Eukaryota > Metazoa > Chordata > Mammalia > Carnivora > Mustelidae > Mustela > Mustela nivalis. Next base: position 37,895,038 of record NC_139034.1, on the reverse strand, counting down.
GCCACATGGACCGTAAGTGAAGCCAAGTTCAGAAAGGGAAAGACTACTCCCTGCAGGGGCAGCTGGAGAGACCCTCCAGGTCACTGGATGAGTGAGGTACAGGAGACACCGGGACATGCCAAGAGAGGCCCCTCCTGGACCATCTCTGGACTCCTCACAGATGGCCAGTACTAGAGTGTTATGTCCTACAAAAGCATAGCAGCAAAATAGCAGGAGTGGGAAAGGGCATCCTGGTGGCTGAGGATGCCACAGAAACCATGGGATCTCTATCAAGACACTTGCCCAGGGGCGGGTCTCAAAGGGTGGGGGCGCCCAGCCAACCAGTGTGGCTTTGTCCCAAAGGCACTGAGCAGCAGTTGAAGGCTAACTAAAAAATGCATCTGATGGTGACGGGGAAATATGGGGATGGACAGTGATGAGGCAGGGCAGGGGGGCATTTTTAGCTATCCAGATGGATGGTAGAAGGAGAGAAGAAATGCAGCGAGGGGGCTGGGAAAAAGGCACAGCCACATGGGCTTCTTGAAGACAAAGGAGAGGATTGTGGGTTGTGGAAAGTAGCAGGGGGGTGGCAAAGAGAAAAAGAGGACATCTTAGGAGCAAAAGTAGGAGGCATGGGCAAGCTTCCCATCAGAAAATGGTCTGGTTGCCAGTGGACACACAGGCTGTGGCCTGGGAAAGCATTAGGGGTACTTGGAGGAGGCATGAAAGGAGTTAATGTCTGTCATCAAGGGCAATGTAATAAAGTGGGGGGTAGGAGGATTTGACCTTGGGTAACATCCTATTTAGGGGCCTGAAGGAGGAAAGCAGCCCCTGAGGGAGACAGAAGGAAACGAACCCCACAGGCCACCATGCTGGAGCAGAGCGGCTTGGTGGTTTATGGCAGTAAGAGAGGAACACCTCATCAGAGAGGTCAGGTGGGAAACCATTATCAACCAGGGTGCTTATCAGCAACTAGTCTATCAAAAAACCACAAAGAACCAGGAAGGTGCTAAGAGATTAGAACTGCTGCGCTGGGAGTGAAAGAAGGTCCCAGCCCCGGGCTCTGTCAGGGAGGGAGAATTCTAGAGAGCACCCTCCATGCCATGTCTCCTTGGGACAAGTCAGGAGTGCTGCCCTCACTTACACAGGGCCTTCTGAGAAGAGAGATGAGGGGTTAGAACCTGTTCTGAGATTGCTGAGGTAGGGCCCCTTCCTAAGTTCCCCACAGAGCCCCCAGGTTGCTGTTCTGGAACGTCCGTTGGGCAACTATGTGTGTCCACAGTCTCTGGCACGAAGCCCCATGTGTAACAGACCAGCCATGTTTGCCAGCTGTGAGGACAGACGGAAGGAGGGGACAGACCCACTCAGAGTACTTCCCATCATGGTATTTCTCTATACAAAGCTCCACTAAGGGGAAAGGCATACTGTATTGTCCCATTATATAAAACTCAAAATAAAGGCAAAGCTAACATGTGGGGTAGAGGTCAGGGTAGCGGTATCCGGTGGAGCCAGGGAGTAGCGGCAGGGTCGTGGCACAAGGGAGGCTTCTGAGGGGCGGGAATGCTGTTTCTTGGTCTGCGGATGCTTATATGAGGAGGCAGAATTGGTGAAAATCCATCTAAGGTGGAGTCTTAGGACTTGTGCATTTTTCTATATGTATATTATATAGTCATTACAGTTTGTTTTTTTTAAATGCCATGGTGGAAGAGGTCCTGTGCTCCTGAGCAGGAAGTCAGGAGCCCTGGGGCAAGAAGAGGGAAGTGAGCCAAAGAGAGGCTGAGGAGCACCAACGGAAACTGTGGCCATCCTCCACGCGCTACACTTAGCTTTTCCCCAAAGGATGGAATCTGGCTGATGGAGGAAACTCCCAACTGGGCAAGCTCTCCAGGCATGGTCAGGGTAAGAGGCAGCTTTGCCGTTCATTGCTTATCACATGAAGAAGGCACATGGACTCTGCAATCAGGACACCAGTCTCTGGGAGGATCACATTTACATGCCAACTTGGCTGGGCTACGCTGACTGGTTGCTTGGTCAAACACTAGCCTGTATGTTACTGAGAAGGAACTTTTTAGATGTGATTGACACTCGCAAAGAGTTGACTTGCCTGGAAAGCAGATTATGCTCCGTAATGCAAGTGGGCCTCATCTAATCAGTTGAAGAAGGTTAGAGGAGGACTTTCCCCCCAAAAGAAGTAATTCTACCTATGGAATGCAACAGAAATTCTACCAACCTGCAGACTCAAGACAGCAACATCAGCTCTCGACTTTCCAGCCTGGATTTTGGCTTAGAGAGCCCCCACAATCACATGAGTCAATTTATATAAATATTGATTTATAGAGTTCCTATTTATATTGGTTTACCCTGTCAGTCCTTTTTCTCCGGAGAACCTTGACTGAAGCAGTTTCTAACTGGCTGTTTTCCAGAATCTCAAAGCATCTTTCTCAGGCCTCCCCAAAAAGCAGACAATGTGGGGGCAACTCTTTTGTTTTGGGGCCACAACCTACAATCAGAGGTTCTTTCTTCCATAAAGGCAGAGGAGACTACAGCCATTCTAAGCATCTAACTGCTGGCTTTGTCCTCTCTTAACTCCGTGAATGTCACCAGGAACATTATAGCTAGCACTGAAAAAAAACGAAGTGCCGAGAGAAAGAAAGACTGAGAGAAACAAACGTGTTTCCAGTTTTTCCAGCTAGGGTTACTTATTAAGACTTGTTCTGGGAGTTCCCAGAAACTCCAAACAAACAGCCACATTCCTAGAGAGCTACCCAAACCCACCTCAAAACTCTGACCCAGTTTGATGCAGCAGAAGAACTGGGTGAAACAAACAGGAGTGTTTGCAGGGCCTTAATCTTCTCCAAACACTGAAATATTGTTGAGATGTTTTATCTTCTATTGCACACGGAGGAGATTAAAAAGCCATGATAAATGGTGTGCTCTCCGGGAGGGAATGCCATATATAGGGCAATACATAATTTCCTGCTTCTGGTACCATTCGGGATAATTGTCCTGGTAACGTGAAAACAGGAGGGATATTAATTTAAGATTAAAGCACAATTATAAGCCCTGTCATACTGTTAATTTCTTTTAAATGTTCCTCTGAATAATTCCACCTTGCAAGATGGAATAAGCACACAATTAAAAACTGCATTAAATAAATGAATAACTAATTAATGAATAAAAAGAACTCTGAAAATAAAATGGGCCATGCAAGTTCTAAACAATAATTTTAACAGCAGGCCAGATCTTAATCTTTCAGATCTTTGAAGGAACTGCACTTGGGTGCAGATAGATTGCATCTCTCTCTAGATTTAGCTCTCAAATAGCTGTGTTCTTTGCTCACATGCTGCCAGCAACAGCTTTAGGTCAAGGCACTGCAGGCAACGAGGCTGCATCGTCGACCGACTCGAACACTGCTCTCCTCTCCAAACCTTGACACCATTGTCTTCTCCCCAGTGCCCGAAATTCTACACTTTCCTTCGTCCTCTACCCAGAAATTCTACCAGGGTGATTCTGTCATTGATTAGGAATTCCATTACAAAATGCAAATATTCCTGTAGACCTTAAAGGTGGACCATTCATTAACACATTGATATGAATCAATTTAATTAGATTGCTTTCCTCCCAGCACCTAATTGAAGCCAACCTCTTAAGGGAGCAAAATGAAGAAGAGAGGAATGGTCATTTTGCAACAAAGGGTAGGCTGAGAAAGGTAGAAATGGTCAGGAGCATCCCAGGAGCCCAAGGAAAGTGAGAGATAAGACTCCCTAAGGAGCCTCCAGGACACATCCACAAGGGAACTAAGACTTTTAAGGTGAGAAATAAGGATGAGGAAGAAAGGGAGGATGATATCAACTAAGATTGCCTTCTGTGTGCCAAATAAAGGTCACTGTGATTTTATATACATTTTACCCACTTGGGAAACTGAGACGCTTAAAAAATTAATCATAACGAAGACCACACAGTAATGCGGTAAATGGAAGAGAAGAAATTAAAACCTCTGTCTGTCTGACCCCGAAAGCCATGCTCCTTCAACTACATCACATTTCCTCACAGCACCTTAGGAGTTAGAAATGACTGTCGCCATTTTTAATGAGCAAATCAAGGCTTTCAGAGGCTAGAGAAGTGGAATCGGTTGGTAGTTCCAGGTGTGAAAACATCAGGAACATGTGCTAACAGCAACCACTCTGGCTCCTTGTACCAAAGGCTGGAATGGCAGGAGGCAAGCCTGAAAGGTTCCAAGTGGGATGACGGGAACCAGGAAAAACCGCTAATGCTACCCACAGATATGAGTCAAGCTCAAATCTCCAGGGCCTCCAGGCTCTAACAGGATGTTCTGACCTTGAACTAACTCAAGTTGCCAAACCTGGGAGTTGCCAAACCTGGGAGAGAGTCCAAGTTACACAGCCCTCCCTCCCCCATGTCCCCCCCCCCACCCACCCCGCCAAAGCATTGCTCTCACTTCAAACCGTCTTGCCCCAACAGCCATTGATAAGAGCTGCAGTTAACAGCTCTGTTATCAGGGGCGAATTACCAACATAAAAGCCTGCAGTTATTAAAATTAGCACTTAATTCTGGGAGGATTGTGAAATAACCCTTTTCAGTAGGTGCTGGGAAATTCTCGGAACACTGGGCTCAGGAGAAAGCCTGTCACTCCTACCCAAGGAACTTTCTCAGGAGGCCAGCTACAGCATCAGAGCCCAGTGCCCCCTGCATGCCCAGCCTCTGTCACTCTGCTTGCCTGGGAGAGTCGCCTGGGCTAGAAGGCCTCCCGGGCTAGATGACTGCTAGCCGCCTGGCCTGGGGGCTCACCTGACAAAGCCTTCTCAACCACCAACCCCTCAGGGTCCCCAGAACCATCCTGCCATCCACTCTGCTCCAGCTGGTTGCCCCAATTCCTGCTCTTACCAGACTCCCCCTTTTCACTACCGTCCCAACAGGATCCTCTCTTCGCTCATCAATCCCCAACCCCTGGCCCCTCTACCTGTGTCCTTCTCCCTGGTTTCCTCTAACTTCTAGAGCTAATCTGATAAAATCACCCACAGTCCCCACTACAGGTCACTTCCTGCGACTGTCACACATTGCAAAGGGTTGTGGCGATGCCTTGCTCCCACCAATTTGTTAAGTTCCTGCTGTGTTCAGGGTAATGTGGGGGACCAGGTGTCCAGTGACGAACAAAAAGGCAGCACCCTGGCCCTTAGTGTCAAATGCACTGAAGGCAGGGTCAGGTTGTATTCATGGATGTAAGCCCAGCCCCTCGTAAGGCTCCTGATACATAGGAGGTAGTCAAAATGCAATATGAAAGCTAAAGGGTACAGTTACAGTTCACAGAGGTTTTTGATTACTGTCTTAAAATGCTCAAGTCTACACGGCCAAAAGAGAATCAATAGGCTTTCCATTATAGATAGCATATTTACATCTTAATGAGAACCATTAGTCCCTTAATTAATCATCACTGCTCCCCCCCTCACCCCTCCACACACACACCCCATATACTAATGGTTAGGATTTCAGTTCCTGGAAGACCTAAGAGGGAGCTATCTGAAGGAGAAGCCCCTCCAAACCACACTAAATTATCAGCCTTCTCCTCTAGGCACATAAAAAACAGGCCTTGGTTGTCCCATCTGGACTCCCCACAGGACGGCTAATAGAGTGACCTACTTCACATTTTTCAGGAATCTAAAATGTGTGGCCCAAAGCCAAATTCAGTCCACAGATGTTTTCTACCACGATTAGCTCTGCATCTTTTCACAAAACTTGAATTTTACAAAACGTATGTCTCAAATATGCCACATGCCTCACCACTCCCTATTGTCTTACACCTGGCTCCAATTAAGAGATACATGTTACCTGCCTGGCCCCCACCCTCACCCTGAGGGGCAGTTGGACTTTTGATTCTTGGGTAATATGCAAGAGTAAAATTACTTTGATGTCCATTATAACATCATGAGTTAAGGTATTATTAGCCTTATTTTGTGGTTGAAGGCTCAGAAGCTCAGGGAAGAAGTAAGTGACTCCATTTACAGTCATGTTCTTTTGTGGTCTGTGTCAGCCTGTTTTGTGGGGCTTGGATAGATTATTTCAGTGGCAATGACCAGTGTCTGCCTCCAGGACAGTGGTGGCCTATAGGATCTAGTTCCTTCAGAGATTCTTAACCTGGTCTCCATGTACCCCTAGAGGTTCTAGAGATGGAACTATTAAAATAAATCAATAAAAATAAAATAGCACACAATTTTGGTGGATGTGCCTAGGCTGGGGTAAGCGTCTACAGCCCTCCATAGCTCTCAAGAAAGTATAACAGCCCTGTGAGGTGACACCCTGGTTGGCAGTCATTTCCTGGAGAATATCTCTCTCCCACCGACAGTATGTGAAGCCATCTGGTAGGGCCCAGGAGGGCCCCTTGGAGGTTACAGTTAACCGAGTAAAAGAACCATTTTCTGTTCTTGCCAGTAGTCCCCCTCTGTGACTGGTGGATGACAGGGGAGCAAAGTGGAGGGGCCTAGCCAGGTGTCTCACCTGGAGGAAGAGTGAGTATCTTACCTGCAAGAGGACCCAAGCTCTTCTAAGTTATCTGGGACTAAGAGCAACATAAATATTGTGCAGGAATAGATGAAGGAGGATACGGCGTCTCAGCGACATTTATCAAAACCAATAGGAAGTGACGGCCCTGAACGTTTCCTGAAGATGGTGGGGGGGGGAGGGAGGAACCCAGAAGGCAAAAACGGCCACGCAGGACAAATTCAGCAGGCCTCAGCAAGACTGCCACACAGAGACCCCTCCTCCTGGCTGGAGAGTCTCCCTAGACCTTGCCCCTCCTCTCACACTCATCATCATGACCCAGCCACCTTTCCTCCACCCACTGTTATAAGGCACTTGAGTGTTTTGGGGTTTTTTTTGTTTTTTTTTTTTAATGAAAAGTAAATTGCATATTTCCTATGCTTTAAACCTCTTGTTCTCACCCAAACTTTTAGCAAAGCCTACAAAACCTTACAACATCCAACTCTCGATTACTTCTCGGTCTTCATCTCCCCCCTATGCTCAGCTTCATTTCCTTCACTGTACTTGCCAATGTCGGAAACGACCTTGCTCATTCATTTATTCAGCAGATGCTTATTGAGCACCCAATATCCAGCTCTCGGGTCTTACTCTAGGTGCTGGCAACACAGCAATGAACAAAACAGATTTTAAAAAGCCACAACCTGCCCTTGTAGAGCTTACATTCAGATAGAGACAAATTAGAGAATTAGTTTACTCATTGGCTGTGACTTCTGCTAGAATGCAAGCTCCTTGGGAATAAAGACTTTGACCACCTTGGTCAGCTGTACCTTCCCTATATAGAAATATGACCCATCACAGATATTGAATCAATGATGTGTTAAGTGAACAAACAAAAGAAAACTTTTGGTTCAAGACCCTGTCCTCTGTTCAGAACAGGTGTCTGATTGTGCTTTCCTCTGCAAGTGTGGAAGGCCACCTGGGAGGGTCCTCCTCACCGCGGGCCTCACCACATACTGGGATAGTGTACAAGTGCTCCACCCTGGGCTGACTTCTAAGCTTGGACAGTGAGGAAGAGTTGACTTTTCCCAACCAAGGTGTTCCAGTCTGTCCCTCTGCCTTTTAGGAAGCCAGACAAAAACTCTCATTTGGGGACTTCTGGATGCCCCCTTCCGGGTCATGATGGCCCCTCTCCTTCTTACCAAGCCCTAAGACAAGAAGTCGCAGAGGAGCCCAGCCTGCTCTGGCCCTGGCTGCATCGGCTGTCTTTTTGAGGTGCGTTCAGCCAAAGCCCTCAGGTCATGATAAGGCATTCTGTTTGAAGTGAGTGAATGAAATTGACCTCCACCATCAGACTCCCACGAACACCACCCCCCTATTAGCCATTTTACTTTGGAGAATAGGTGGCATTCACCCAGATTCTGATTAAATGGATAGAGATCCCTAGTACACAGAATGGGTTAAAGAAGCTAACTTTAGAAATAATGCTTAGCACCTTCTTCTGCCAGAGTTTAAAACACTTCAGAGGCAGCATCTAATTAATCTTCACCAAGTCCCCAAGAGGGGAGAAAAAGGCTTTTATTATCCTCTTCCAGCAGCAGAGAAAACATGGAGAATCAGCATTTTCCTCCGAGGAGTGGATCTGGGCCCAAAGTACGGGGCCACTGTCTCCACGAGCCAAACTCTGACCATCAAACCGGCCCCGTCCTTGGAAAGTTGCAGAGGAAGGGACACAAAACAGAAACCTGAACGCCTCTCTGACTGTGACGGGAGAAAGTGTCCATGACATGCGATGTCGCAGCAGCTCTCGCGACTCGACTTTCTTGCTCCGTCCTTGGGAAGCACGAGCGTGCTTTGAGATGTAACAAGCTTTCATACTGAAAGATTCTTTTTCATCTCCCTGGGAAGTTGGGATACCTGGAGACTGTGTTTTGAAATACACATATTGACATCCAATTATACAGCTCTGCCTCTGTGGTGTAACTCCCTTTGTCAGATCACTCTCCCTGCTAGGACCTGTTCAGAAGCTCTTCACTTTCTCAGGAATGACTCCCTCCCAGCACTTCTCAGCCGCAGGAGGCCCCTGGGGGAGAAGTGACTGAGTGCCAGGAGGGAAGGGAGGCGGCCAAAGGGGAGAGTGTCAGGCTCTCCCCGGCTTCAGAGCACAGCCAGGCAGCCGAAAGGTGTCAAGAGGGGATGTCCCAGAAGAGTGATTATGTGAAGAAAGCTGGTCTCTGCAGACACCTGTTCCACTGTCTGGGTACCCTCTGTCTACTTCAAGTGGCTCCTCACAAAGCCCTCAGGGGACGCAGCAGAATCCCCTGAGTCTGTCCTTCCAGTGATCCAGGTTCTAGATGTGACAGGTCAGAGTACCCCTACCAGCATGGTCACAGGCGCCGGGGGGCATACTGCAATGGTTCGACCAGGGATAATCAAAGCTCAGCCTCTGGCAACACAATACTCTCACCTCTGAGATTCTTGATCTGGACTTCAGGAATTCACAAACCTCCTGAAATTATAAGCAAAAGTGTACACACCTGTGACTATGCCGGTTGTTCTGGAGAAAGTATCCACAGCTATCCTTGGATTCTCCTGAGGTCCTACTTTAACACTGTTAAAATGATGTATCCAAAGGAGTGACTCCAAGGAGAAATTTTCCAACTGTCTGACCAAAAAACTGAAAGAGAGCTGAAGGACAAGCAGGTCCATTCACTGTGCCCTCCTACAAACAGCTGGCCCATGGGGGAGGTTTCCCAGATGCCAGGAATTGCTCTCAACACTCTCCACTTAGAATTTCATTCCATTCTTACAGGCATCCTCTAAGGATCTACCATCACTGACTCCATTTTACAGATGAGGAAAAGGAAGCACCAAGAGTCACAGCAAGAGGCAAACCTGGGTTTAAAAGCAGGCAGCCCAGCAGCGAGGTCTGTGCTCTGGCTACAGAACCATGGGTGTGGCTGCCTGGTGGGCTCCACACCCCCCACCCCCAGTCCCGAGTTCCTCCTCACCCACGCAACACTGAACAGATTGCCTCTGGGGCTACAGAACCAAACTCTACATACCGACTACAACGGGAGAGACAATGGCTTTGGCAAATCTTTTCCCGGAGACTATACACTTGAGATGATCTATTATAAGCAAATGCTTTGTAAGCTGCACAGTGCTACACAAATGTGAATTAGGATGACAACTATAGTCTACGTTTTGCCTGATAAAGTATACAATAAGAAAAAATCATGCCAAGTGCTGCAGGATATTTCCGCTTGAACCAATCGGCTTTCTGCTTTCCTCACTGTTGACCACATTTTACACTTAACAGCCACTCCTCATAAAGTTAATTTAAATGCACGAAATCTGACATTCCTGTTTAGAAGTACTGGAAACATAAAACTCCCACAACTAGAACATCTGGCCTCACAGCAGCACAGATGTGTGTGCCACACATTTAATGGGGTTTTTTTCCACTGCTCTGCACCCAGTGGGCGCTCAAATATTTTGTCAGTGTCAGTGGTGACATTAGAAGCGGGTACACTTTTCCTAATGCTATTCCACTTAATTTCAAGTTTCAAAATTTCTAATATGCTCCAATAAGAAGAATTTAATGGGAATCACTCAAATAAAAATCCTCTTCATCTAACTGAAATTCTTTTGCCCGAGATCTCAAAACTTCACAGACATAGAAAATACGGCTTGAAGCCAATTCAATATATCTTCTTTTCCAGAGTTAAAAACAAACATATAAGAAAAGCCAGGCTACAAAAATATCCAACTGTGAAAACAAAATTGAGTTGGTCCTGCTTCTCACCTCAGTATTCAAAGGATTTTAGATTGGCTTTCAGCAGACTTTCTATTCAGTCATTCAGTCATTCGTTGAACAAGCATTTACGGAGCACATCCAACGTATCAAACACTGTCCTAGACTTTTGGGCTGCAGCAGTAAGCAGAACAGGAAGATTACAGCCCTCGAAGAGCTTACATTCAAATGTGGGAGTCAGAAATAAACAAAAGCACAATAAATAAGTGAATTAAACAATATATCAAAAAGTAATAGGTGCTCTGGGGAAAATAGAGATGGATATGGAAGATCAGGAGCACACATGGGGCTTGGGGGGGTTACAGCGTTAAACGAGGTAGTCAGAGTGGACTTCGTGTGAAGGTAAGAGTGAGGAAAACAGTAAAATTGATCAAGGAGCCAGCCACGTGGACATCTGGGAGAAGAGCCATGCAAGCAGAAGCACTGAGGCAGAAGAAGAGAAAAAGCCAGGAGGCTAACAAGGCTGCAGCAAAACTCCAGGAATGCGTGGTAGGAGGTGGAGGTCAGAGAGTGGGGACACCTGGGCAGGGCTTGGCCATGGAAGGCTCTGTAAGTCATTACAATGACTCTGTGGGAGATGGGGAGCCCCGGGCAGGTTGGAGCAGAGAGGAGGCAGCGTCTGACTTTTGATTCTAAAAGCATCCCCCTCAGGCTACTGGATTAAGCTCAGATTATAAATGCATGTCTGGAGGCTGGGAGGGAGAATCAGGAAGAGAAGCAGGACGACCAATTAAGGTACTACTGAAGTTACCCAGACAAAGAGAGGGGAGGTGGCTGAACTAGGAATGGTGGCAGGGGACACAGGGGAAAATGGCCAGATTCTAGAGCTATTTTGAAAGTAGAGCTTATGGGATTTCCTGAGAGGGAAATTCCTATGGGATTAGATATGGGCTACAAGAAAAAAGAGTCAAGATGACTCAGGGTTTGGGACTGCAAGTTTTATGATCAAAGAAAACCAATTCCTCAGTTCTCTCAATGAAGAAGCAAAGAGAGCAGTAGGAGGTAGGGAAGGTGTTGGCTTATAACGGCAGATGTGGATATCCTTCTCCACGCACTGCCCCACCCCTGAGAAGGCACCACGGACCTTTATTCTCTCCATGCCTTCTAGCATCCTCCTACACAGCCAGAGAACGAACTTCTAGCTGTAAAGGGTGTTGTGCATATCCAGATTCAGCATTTCTTTTCTGTTCTGATTCATTTGTCCTAATCTTCATTCTTTCAGCTTCCAGGAGTGCTCAGACCCCCTGATCTGGTGGGAGCTATGAACAAAGGTAGTGTTCGTGGTTTTAGAGAGACTGATTCAATTTCCCTTCTACTTTCAGAAAACTCTATAGAAGCAGAATGGGTTAAACACAAATTTCATGGATTAAGGAAATTTCATAGATTTTTTCCGCACACATCTGAAAAACCGGTTTAGCAGGTGGCATTTCCGTTACACCCTAACCCAAACCCAGAAGTGCATATTTGCTCTTTTTACAGAAGGCACCTCATTAAATCACTGTCTAGTCCGTAACCGGCTTTATTGGGACATAAATTCATTTCACTAAACCAATAAATGTTAATTCTTCACCCTGGAGATTCCAGTCGGTCTGGTTTTATTCTGCTCAAGCTCCTGAGGCTGCCATCAATTACTCATGTTTGGGTTTATATGTCATTATGGAATCACTTTAGCTAGAACTAACGGGAAGTGAAAGGACAATAAAGCTAAGCCTCCTTCCAAAGAGAATATACAGAAGAGGGCAATCACCTGAACCCCATTATTCTTTTCTATAAATTAAAATATCCCGGCATTCTGCAGCGGCAATCCATTATATTTAGATGCTCCGCGAAAGCCGGGGGCGCGGCCAGCGGCGGGTACTAACGGTGGCAGCGGGACGGCCTGGACTCCGAGGGCTCAGGCCGGAGACCCGCTTTGCGGTGACGACGTGTGTGACCCTCAGCCAGTCGCCGATGCCACCGACACGCGTTCGCCTCGTCCACAAATGGGAGCCCGGAGCAGCACCCACCTCACCAACGGGGGAGAGGCGGCGGAAGAGGGGGGAACATCTGGCTCCGAGGTGCTCTCCCTCTCTCTGCTCTCCCTTATTAACCCCAATTTGCCCCGGCAGCCTTTCACTGCGCTCTTCAACAAGGGCTTTCGCCTCCTGCGGCTTCCATTTTCCCGTTTGAAAAACGGGCCTGATCCTCTCTCCCCTCCGTCCCCCCCCCCCCCCCCCCCCGGGGGAACGCCGGCGCGCGTCGCCGCCCTAGTGCTCTCAGCGCCCGACCGGAAATGGGGTCGGGGCCGCAGGAATGTAATCCCACCGAAGCGGGATTCCATTTGTTTGAAAACAAAGGCATTATCTCTCCAACCAAATGTTCTCTCCTATGATGGAAGGTTTCTCTTTAAAGCCGTCAGCTCTTTTTTTTTTTTTCCCCCTCAGATAGAAAATGGCTTCCTCTCTCGGAACCATATATAACTTCAGAAGCAAGGGAGGGGGGGCGGTGGAAAAAAGCAGAGTTGGCAAAAAGTAGAGGTGAATTGAATGCCTGTACATCCCATTCAGGATAAACTGCCCTTGGTGTAAAACAGTCAGTAACATTTTACAAGGGAAAAGTGCGGATAAATGACTGCAGTCCCAGGACAGTGCTCCTGATGGCTTTTTATAAACCATGCACGCCGCCTGGACGCCTCTGTGCCTGGTCCCCCCCCCCCCCCGCCTCCCCTCCGGAGAGAGAGCGTGAGCGGGGCTCCAAGCCAGCCTTGGCCACCCGCGCCAGCAGGCTCCGGCCAGACCTCGCTCCATCTGCAGACCACAGAGGCTCCGGTTAGCATGGACTCCTTCCTGGGGCTGGAGCGGGTCCTACTGCCAGACCTGGACTTGGAAAGGTGGAGGAGAGCCCAGTGCTGAGCACGGAACAAAGGAGGAATCGAGCCACAGGGTGAAATGGGACAGGCAGGAGGCGCCTTGGGAAGCCGGTCCTGCCAGTTACAGGGTGACCTTGAACCACTTCCTCCTCCTTCAAAATGGAGATTTGTAAAACCTATATAGGTTGTGGGTAGGATCAAGTGCTAGGACAAATGCACTTAACACAGTATATTGTTATCCTCTTCCCCAGCTAAACTGGGGTTACCTCTATTAATCCTCACCTGGGATGCTGCCAAGGAAGGATAATTTGTATATGAGGAAATGGAGCACCAAGTGATTTGCTCAACAGCCACCTGTCTCCAAACCCACCCTCCTGACTGCAGAGTTCAGCCTCTTTATCCAATAAGGAAACTGACACTCAGAGAAGTGAGTGGGTTAAATGTCTTTCCCAATCTCTCTGCAGATCAGTGTCAGGGCTACATGTTTCCGGTTGAATGCTCTTTGCATTAGCCTAGAGTCTTAGAGATCATCTTCATTTCACAGATAAAGAAACTGAAACCCCAAAAGACAATGATGTGCTCAAGGCCAGATTCTAAATATCAACAAAGGACCTCAAGGTCATTCAGAATACTCTGTCTTTGTGCCCTATGAACTCCCAGCCTGTAGTTTCTAACTAATACGTTGAGAGCCTGCTATGTACCAGACACAGTCCCTGCTCTGAAGGAGTTAACAGCCAAGTGGAAGAAGTCCACAGGCAAGGACACCTGACCGGCAGGTACTACCCCAGGGATAAGCCTGGGGTGGGAAGGAACACGTGGGAAAAACATCTAATCCAGCCTGGGGACACGGAGGTTAGCATCCTGGAGGAAGGTAGGTCTAAGATGAAGGTCTAGTCCAATGAAGTGGAAGAAGTGTCCAGGGTTCAGGAAGTAGGAGGAAGATGTCAATAGCCAGAAGTTTACAGAGTGTGGCCTATTAAGAGAATTGAAGCAGGAGGGGAAAGCAAAGAAAGACCAGCTGGAAAGGAAAGCCAACTGGTTAAGGATGCTTAAACTGCTTCAACAGTGCGAACTCCATGCTGTGAAAGGCAGTGTTCCTTGTTGCACAAGGAACACGCCCATAAATGCGTGGGTAAGACCACTACCACCCAGAGACAGCAATGTTTGTCTGCTAAAACATACTCAGTCTCCCATCAACTTCCCATGAATATCAGACAAATGGGGAAAATTCAAACTACTGCCTAAAGTATCTTGATTTCAGTAGTCACTATTCTTTCTCTGTGAACAAGATGGAGAAATAACACAGGACAATCGCCCTACTCGGTGAATGAACTTTATTTTCATCCTGGATATTTTAACCCAAAGAGTTGATTAAAGGGCTGGTGTCTCACTCCAAAGAAGTCTCTAGTAGCATGGTACCAAACTCTCTTCCCCTGATTCTTTTCTGGTGGGCCCATGCCAGGGCTTTGCAGAAAAAAAGGGAAGGCTTGTTTTTACAAAGTGAAGATGATTCCAAGACAGCAGGAGTATTCGGCACTGCAGAAGAAGCCATTTTAGAAACATCAAAGCAGTCATATAAATAAAATTAAATGTAGGAAGGACAAATGTAAAATCCTGCTTGTAGATTCAAAGAATTTATTGCAATATGAGGAAGAACTTGATAGTGGTTGGTGTGAGGCGAAGGAAAAAAGAAAGTATTTCCATTAACTGCGTGACACGATTGCTAAACACCACAAATGGAGAAGAGCAGGAAAGAACTGAACAAATGAATTATATCCAGCTTCTATTTTCAGGCTGCCTCATGAGATCTGGGGCAGGATGGTCCCAGGCAGGGTCAGGAAGAGTGCTTCTGTGAGTCGCCCCCACCCACCCTTCCCAGAACACCTCACACACACTCCCCTTGAGAGGGTGCCCCTCGAAACCTCTTCTCCTGCTCCCACTAGCAGTAGCCTAACTGCTAGGAAGAGGGGACATGGGAGGCTGCAGGGACTTCTCGGTGTTTCCACGTTTCACCCTACTAATCGGTTCACAAAGCAGCTTCAGCGCTTGTCTTCTGTAGCAAGACTCTGTCCACATCTAAAGCTGCAGTTCATGATGATCAACCCTTACTCACTGGATGAGTGGGGAAGTTTCTAGAGCCGTATGAAAAACGAAATGGCTGAAAGGGTTGGACTATTTGTCTTGGGGAAGCATAGTTCAGATATGATATGTCTTTGGACATCTGAATGGCCATCTCATGGGGGGAAAGTAACAAGGATACACTGAGGAGCTCCACCACAAATAACCAGGTCTGAAATGTAGAAGATGAGAGGAAACATATTTTGGCTTGTGGTAAGGCAGCACTGCCTAACGATTTAAGCTATCCATAAATGAAATGAGCTGCCTAGAAAAGTAATGACTTCTCTGGCACTGGAGGTGTTCCAGTGTATTCCTGAAGACTGGGGGGCAGGAGCTTGCAGAAATTCCTCCGGCTTTGGTAGGAAGCTGGACCAGAGGTTGGGTTCTTTTCAAATCTATGGTTCTGCGAGCTGCTGGATCTTTGTTCAGATTGCGAGGCTGCTCTGCGGCTCCCGTGTAAGTGTGTAAATCCCTGACTATCCAGAGACAGAGAAGAAGATGCAAGGGACTTGACTTGTTATCTAAGCTCCCTTTCTGACTTTATTCCTTCAAATTAATGAGACTCTGAAAATTGTGTTATTTCCCTAGATAAACTATTCTAGTTTATATCCCTTCTCAGAAAGATTTCCGCTTTCTTCCTCTTAAATCTCTAGGCCTAACTCTTAAGCCCATTCCTTCTGGCTTGATGCTCCGTGAATATGAAGAACAATCAATCATAGCCCTCATTATACCAATTCATATAACTAAAAATGTGTTGCGTAAGGCTTCTCTCCTCTAGGCTGAGAAATTCCAGTTCATTTCCTGCTCTTCTTAAGTGCTCCTTCTAATGATCACTTCCCCAAGTCCCTCTAAAAGTTCTCTCTAACTGAGCACAGAACTCATAATGACTCCATTTGTTATAACAGTGTTTTCCAAAATGTGTTCCGTGGAACATTAGTTAATAGGGGTTTTTATGAAGTGCCCTGTGATCAAATAAAATTTGGAACATTCCAGTCTAAGTGAAGTTAATCAGATTCCTCAGAGCTCTCGATGTGCATTATGAATTCTCCACGATGCGGGAGGGAGCATCTCCCAAACTTAGGTACGCAGAGATCTCTTTTAGAGCATCTCGAAGGGCTCGTGTTCCATAGAACACAGTTTAGCAAGTGCTCTGCTACAAAGTGATGTCCCCCCATGGAGCTCACTAGGCTGGAGCCCTTTTCTAGCCATGTGACCTGGCCTCCCTTTCCTTCCCTCAGGAAAGGGCTCCCAAGCTGAGTTCATCTCATGGTCCTGCCTTCCTGCCACCATTCCTGTTAGACCTCCCCTTTAGACTTCCCCTCACCTCCTGGCCAGACCCTATCCCAACTTCAGTCCCAGCCTGAGCTGAGCTGGTATGACAGAGTGACTACGAGCAATGGGGATGCCAGAATCTCAGCCAGTGCTACCCCTTCAAGAGACAAATGAGGGGCACCTGGGTGCCTTAGCCAGCTGGACATCCAGCTCTTGACTTCCACTATGGTCATGATCTAAGTGTCCTGGGATTGAGCCCCACATGGCGTTCCATGCTGAGCGCAGAGTCTGCTTGTCCCTCTTCCTCTCCCCCACCCCCATCCTGGTTTGTGCTTGCTCTCTCTCTCTCTCTCTCTCTGTCAAGTAAATAAATAAACAAAATCTTAAAAAGAGAGAGAGACAGACCTATTAGAAGACCAAGAATGTCCAGGCTGGCTTTCCCATAGCAGGAGAGAGAAAGAACTGGGCTGACGGCTCCCATCTTGCTGTGCCTTAGGCCCACCACCAGCAGGTCTGCAAGCCAGGACACACGGCAAAAACACCTTCCTGGGCCTCTCTTCATCCCTCATAAATCTGACTCTCTTGAAAGCCTATCTTTTTTAAAAAGCTCACAAGATACCCAACTGCTCCTCCAGGCTTGGGAACCATCATATCACACAGCAGAAGTTCCAAAAGCAGGGTCACATGTCAAGTCCAATCTGGCCTCTGCTCCCAATTTATTTACTAACCTGGCAAGTCAGCTTATCTGAGCCTCTGTTTCTGATTGGTAGAATGAGTCAGTTACCAGATAACCGGTATGATTCCTTCTAGTAAGAGTCCTTGATTCTGTCATTCCTAAGTGCTCCCTTAGTTATGCTCAGTATTTACCCATCTATTCTGGCTGGCACTACTCTCTCCTTACTCTGAGGATTTGCATATCTATCTCTGCATAACTGTAACTGAATTAGAATATATATGTAAAAGATTCCACCTTATAATAATATTTTTGGAGTGTCTCTGATGGGACAGATGCTTTACAAAGTTATTACTAATGCTTACAACAATCTTAAAGGCATTAATATCCTGTTTTAATCAAAAGAAACTAGGTGCCTACAATATGAAATAAAAATTTCAAGGTCATGGCACTTTTAAGCTGTGGAACTGGATTTCTAAGCCAGGTCTGCCTGATTCCATATGCTGCGTTCTGTCCACAGCCATGCTGCTTGGAATGTGAGTCATGTTTCCTCATTAAAGGTATGTGTTTTCTCATCATGCATCCCTTCTAGCACTAGAACCTAGCTGAGTATCAAGTAGGCACTCAATAAATATTTGTTGGCTTGATTAGTGGATTAACTCTCTCCTTCTACCTGGAGCACACACCGCCTCTTTTGCATGTTGTGAAAAAAAGTGCTGAACCCAGAGCCCATCTGCAAGTTTTCAGTTAGCTCAGAGCGGAAAATTGCATCTGTGTAGACGGCACCTGTAGACGTAAGCTTAATTAATAGGCTTATCTTGGATTGAATGAGTCGAAGATACAGTACCCCATGCAAAAGGCACTGGGGAATGTGCTGACTTGGAGGGAGCATGTTTCATTTCTCTTGTTTCATACCATTAAAACCATGTTAATGAAAATGTATTATTAGTAGTAATAATAATAAAGATGAAAATCCTCCCTTTCCTGATCCCTTACAAATGTTGTTTTTCATTTTGAATCCTAAATCCTCCAGGGAAAAGAGGGAGGGAGTGTCACAAATCCAGATAATGATCTTGGGTATTACACTGTTCATTTGGAGCTCTGATTTAGCTAAGCTGACAGATGTTGGGGAAAAACATGTCTAGCCTGAAAACTCTCTGGTGGCCGCCCAGCTGTGGCTGCAAACAGGAATGAGGTTTCGCCAACAGAGCTTCACGTTCATTTAAATTCAGGATTTGACATGCAGAATCGCCCTGCTCTGAAGGTAGAAGCTGAAGCTCAGTGATGTTAGGAACTGACTCCAGCCCGATGCTTTAGGGACCCACAACCAAGCCTAACCGCACAGCTCACTCCAAGTCCTTGAAATTACTGTCGCTGGTTATGCCCGCTGTCTTGACAAAACTGCCTTTCTTATTACCCGATTACCATTTACACTAGGAAAAAAAGCACCTTTGTGTTAACCGCCATCATGTGATACTTCCTTTGTTCTCTCCCCACAGCAGTTTAGAAGAGGGGAATATTTAATTCACCTTTAAATGAAACCAATTTCCCTAATGGCAGTCTGAACTCATGTTTTTTCCAAAATAAATAGGTGAGAGGCACCCTGGGAAAAGACCCACTTCAGAGAGACAGAACAACATAAAGGGTGACCTCTGATGTCCTTGGGCCTTGGTTTTCCCACCTGAACATTTTTTTAAAGGCATTTTGATCTCCAAGGAGAAAACATGCTCATGAAATAGAAGGCAGGAGGTCTGCTCCTTGTCGTGGATGGTGGAGGGAAGTCAGTACTTGGCCTTGGCTTCAGAGAGCAGAGAGATCAGAACATGGCAAGAGGCTCTTCTCGGAACTCTAAACCCCAAGTAAACAAATGAGCCTGGATTTCAGAAATGTTTAGTAGCACAAAATTCACGGCAACTAAATAGCCGGAATGTTTTCTGAGAAGCAGAAGCCTCCCCGTAATCTAGAATACGTGGCTTAGGGCTTTGAGTGCTAATTTTTATTACAATGAAGTTTGTGGGCAGGAAAAAATGAGGGAGGTGCATGTCAGCATATTTAAACTAATTCATGGAAAAGAAAAAGACATCAATAGTTCATCTGTCACTGTAAATGAGTTCTAACGACTGGTCCTTTGGAAAGGCTGGTGCCCCAAACATTCTCTTGGAAATACTAGCTTCATGGGGTGCCTGGCTGGCTCAATCAGAAAAGCGTATGACCCTTCATCTCAGGGTTGTAAGCTTGAGCCCCACCTTGGGTGTAGAGATTATTTAAAAGTAAAATCTTAAAAAAAAAAAAAAATACTGATCTCCTTCCACCTAAACCCCATTCCCAGATAAATAAATACATTTGCAAACAGGGTTTGAAAAGAGAATTTTAACAAGTCACTTAGAGGTCAGCCATGCCCTGGGACTGAGGATCGTGGAGAGACCCCTGGCCCCCTGCCCCCATCCCTCAGTGATTACCAAAGCCTTGAGGCCACCCTCTTGGACTTTTATTTCCTTCTCAGACTCTGGGGTCTAGCTGTGTTTTGAACTACTTTAGAAGTCAGCCATCTCATTTAGATGACATTAGTAGACTCATCATGCCAGCATCAGCTCTGCTATAATCTCATCAAAATTCACTCCTATCTTGATACAAAATGGGAGAACAAAGGTATACTCCAGGGTCAACTGTCCATGAGAATGCCTAGAATTTGCATTGCACCTTTATTTTCAAAGGGCTCCAAAGTCATCAGAGGAAGGCATCCACATCTAATATAGACCCACAGAATGACAGCATAATTCCCCCTTTCCCCTGTCTTTACGATGGAGACAGACTCCTAAGCAGAGAGTGTATGTATCTTGTTCAAGGTCAACCAGCTCATTCCTTTACTCCTTCACCCAACAAATGTTTGTGGAGCATCTTTTCTGTGCCAAGCTCTAGGATGAAAACAACGACTAGCACTCCATCCCTACCCCCAGGAGGACAACGAGGTGGGATGAAGAGATCTGTGGAAAGATTACCACAGGGAGGTTAGTGAGCCTATCACTGAGATGTGTATAAGGAGCTACTGGAGAAGAGAAGAGAAAGCTTCTATTTATCTGGAGAGAAAGAAAATCCAGAGTAGAACCTAAATGTTAATTAAAAACAAAACAAAACAAAAAAATAATGGCTAGTCACCTGTCTCTGAGACCAACAGTTCTCAGCCCTCACAGAACATTGGAATCACCTGCTTTTCTCAGTACCAAAGGCCAGACTCTCGGTAGATTCATTGAATCAGGGTCTCTGGCATGAAGACCTGTTATGGACTGAGAGTCTGTGTGCCCCTGGCGTTCATATGTAAAATCCTATCCTCAATGCAATGGTGTCAGGAGATAGGGCCTTTGGGAAGTAATTGGGTCAGGAGGGTGGAGCCCTCATGAGTGGGATTGGTGCCCTTATAGGAACAAACACAAGAGCTCTCTTCCTCCCTCTCTCCTTCTCTCTCTCGGTCTCTGTCTCTCTCCGCCCCTCCCTTCTCTATCATGTGAGGATACAGGGGGAAGCTAGTCATCTGCAAGCCAAGAAATAGGCTCCGACAACACGGCAGAATGCCGGCGCCTTGAGCATGGACTTCTCGACCTCCAGAACTGTGAGGAATAAATGATAACTGTTTAAGCCCAGCCCATGCTATTCTTGTTTACAGCCCCAACAGCCTAACATTCATTTTTTTGAAAGGTTCTCAGGTCATCCTGTGGTACACGATCCTGTGGAGAACCACCATATAACACTAAGCCAAGGCTGTCTTGACAAAAGCCCATTGCTTATGTAATAAAGCAGTGTTGTTGATCTTTCTGCATGTGTGTCACCTCTCACCTTCAGGACAGGAACTAGGCTTTTAATCCTCCCACAGCTCCATTCAATCCCAGGGGACCAAGCATGCCACAGATACTCAATAAATATTCAGCAAACACCTCCACTCCAATGAATAAGATAACAAAATGATGCTTGAACTTGTCCATGAATGTCTTGTGTTCATAACTCAAAGGCTAAGGTGGTGCCGACACAATAATGAAGTCTAACAGGTAGGCTTATTCAGCTGCGTCAGAAAGATGTGTATGATTAAATCCAAAGACAATGGTTGGCTTGATGACCAGCCACCATCTACTAATGAGTTTTTCCTCTGGAGAAGTGGAAAACAAAAATGTTGCCCAAGACAGCACCCTGCCATTTATCAGAGGGCAAAGGACTTCAATTCCAGTGAAGTGGAATTTTTTTTTTTTTTAAAGCAAGTTGACAGCATCCAGCTCTCAGCTGGCAATCAATGGACACAGAGGGAAATGAATTCAGGCTTTTGTTGGATTAACTGCTGGCCTTGTAAAACGGAAGCCACTGGGAAGCTGTGCCAAGTTTGGGGGCCACTAAATCAGTCAGGAGTTTTCATCGCTAAAGTCGCCCTGACAATGGTTGTCTGGGACAGTGGGACAAATGGGGGCTGCTGGCTGAAGCCTGTCTGGGGAGATGCTGCTCAGCGAGGTGCCCGTGCCAGCTCGCTTCTCCTATGCCCAAGACACAGTGGAACTTTTCTGACTGAGCTAAATCCTCCAAGCCTCATTAAATCACGCTTTAGTACCACATTGTTCGGCCATCGCGGCTCCCAGTGTTGTATGTCAAACCTGTCCCCTCACCGTCTCGGATAATAAAATGTTTTATGGTTTTGCTGGATGATTGCGCCGCGTCCCTTTTATTTTCAAAATGGCACATAATAAATACCCCCACAGAGGAAAGACTGATTTAATGGAAAACACTGCACTGGATAGAGCCAGAAGCAATCAGGCTCACCCAGAAAAGACAGCACAGCTGGTGGGGGTTCTGGAACCATGTCATTTGCAAATGTTTCCTCATCCATTCATGGAAAGCGCAACTAGCAGGATGTAATTCTATGTCCCCAAATGAGTGGCCTATGAACAGTCAGTCCAGCTGACATGGTGCCCCCATACGGTCAGTCCTAACCTGGCTGCAATGACCAAACCTCAATTCAGCCAAAGATACCTTGTGGAAAGACCCAGTGGACCCATATATGCTGTGCTAAAGGAAAACTGACAGCTCCTGCTCACGTCCGGAGGGCCGGTGAGCCCCTTGTCATTCTCAGCACAGCTGTACCTTCCCCCGAAGGCTAATCCTCTGAGTCCTATCATTTTGTTGTCTGCTAGCAAAACTGCCATTCCCTCTCAAAAAGTCCAATTTAGCTTATAAAGGAGGCACTTGTTATCTACCATCGAGAATGTAGGGAGTTCCGATTCGAGTTCAGTCTGATATTTTGATATCCTGATTCAATTATTTTAATAATACACAGGCTTGAATTTCAATCCAGCCTAGTTCAGTCGACTTTTTAAAAATGAAACTTTGATGCCTTTTTGTAAAAATTAGCATTTGACTTTGGTTTTAGGTTCCACAATTGGTGTGATATATTCCATTTTAGCTTTGAAGCTTCTGCTAAGTACTCTGTTACAGCCGGACTCGTTATCTGGGATATCACCATGCTTGTGAATTGTACCCTAATAACATGATCACTGCCAGGAGATTCCCTCATGTAATTTAGCCAGAAGTTAGCACTGCTCCCAATTTAAAGGTTACAAAAGAATATCTCCAGATCCATTCACTAAACTCAGGTATTCTTAAGTAATTTCTCCTTTAATTATTATTATTTAGAACACCGAGACCTTCAGGTAACTTGGAGACCTATAGGTTAGCCAAAGAACTGTCTGTTTTGCTTCCTAGCAATGAAATGCAAACGTCAAATGTCTTTGAAGGGTGAAGGGATACATTTATTAGTGGTCACTAATGGCCATCTTTAATCAATGACACCATCTTTTTAAGGAAACAAATGAGTCAAATTTGTCTTTAAGTAGGAGATAATTCATTAATGAAGTTATTGCTCTTCCCAGTCAGGATGTTAGCCAGCAACCAGCAAAATGGACTTTCTTTGCCAAGGTCCTATCAGTCAAAGAAAGCATGTATTTCTCTGTCAAAAGCATCATCTCCAAAATAGAAACCGTTTTTTAGAGTAAAAGAGGTTTGTCTCCAGTAAGACCAGCCAGAGCAGTGCAATGGTGGGGGCTGGGCACGCATAGCTGCCTGAGCTGGGGTTTTATCTAGAAAGCCAATTATCCAAGTTGTCCACAGTCAGCACTGCAGGCCTGTGTGCTACTGATTCATAGGGACATGTCCACCAACCAGCTACCACCTCAGTGAAGAGGTGGACATACCCGCCCCCGCAGGAAGCTTTCAAGACTCTTTGAGGAAATTATAAATAACCAGTCATATCTGCATAATTTTCCTAGACTCTGCTTCATAGCAGAAAAGTCTGGAGATCCCCAAGACAATGAGGGTCTCGCAAGCCTCCCTTCTGCTGTGGTCACCTCCCCAGTGTTCAGAAGGAGGGAATGGCCCATGCTGTGACTCTAAGGTGGGTTTCCCAAACTTTCTTCACTGCACACCCAGCCATAAGAATTCTGAGCACGTATTCCTGGTAAGTTTACATTTATTTATTCACTTATTAAACTAAATACAATTATATTACTCTATCATGTGCACTTTAAAATTTATAATAAAACAGACATTTTATAACAATGAGATAAAACAAGTATATGACTCCTGTTTCCACACAGACCAGCTATCTCGAGCCATCTTTCCGGCGAGAACTACTAAAGATGCCAGATACGTAACTTCTTAAATCTACATAAATGTGAGAATAAAGTGTCAAGAAAGTAGTAAGTTTCCAGAGGCCAAAAACTTACTGAAGATGAAGCCCAGAGACATCAACGGAGCATGCAAGCAACCTCCACCTTAGGACACTTGCTTACTCTGGTGAAGTTAAGCTTCAGTTTTCATGGCCTTGGGAATCAAAAGACATAGGTGATAAGGACCTTCAGCCCTCTCCAGTAAGAAAGAGTCTGATGTGACTCCCCACTTATAAAGCTGGGATCCCAAAGGGCTATACTCTCTACACAGGGACAGACTCGAGATAAAATCACCTCCCTGCTTAGGGGCCAGTAGAGGAATGTGCCTTAACACATTTAAACCTTAACACAAAGAAGAGAAGGAAAGTCTTGAGAACCCCTAACAAGCAATTGACCCTCACACAGCACTTCAGTCCAAGTTCACTGAACCTTAAGCCAATACATTAGTTTAAAGTGGTCTTAGTCAAACCATAAGAGACTCTTCAACTCACAAAACAAGCAGAGGGTTGCTGGGGGGTAGTGGGGTAGGGAGAGGGTGGGGGGTTATGGACATTGGGGAGGGTATGGGCTATGGTGAGTGCTATGAAATGTGCAAGCCTGACAATTCCCAGAACTGTACCCCTGGGGCAAATAATACATTATATGTTAAAAAAAATAATTTTTAAAAAGTAAAATAAAAAATAAAAATAAAGTGGTCTTAGGTAGATAGCATCCCTCATGCCTGATAAAAAACAAACCAAGGATTCTCTGAAACAACCTCAACTCAGGTCTTAAAGAATTCCAACTGACAAAGTTCTAAGAAATATGATATCATGGCAAAAATAAATAAATTAATTAAATCACAAAATGCATAAGGAAATAAGGCACTCTGAACAAGAGCTTACAGAAACAATTATTTGACAAAATCAGTCATGGAAAAACCTGAAATGCTAGAAAAATCAGATTCAAACTACAAAATAAAAATACATGTTTAAAAAAATAAAGGGGAAATTTAACATATGTGTAAGGGAGAGGAAACTAAGTGACCAAATTTATTTGGGAAAAAAAAATGCATGTAGAACTCTAAGAAATTATATTTAAATTTTTTTAAAGATTTATTTATTTATTTTATAGAGCAAGAAAGGAGAGGCAGAGGAAGGGGGAAAGAGAGTCTTAAGTAGACTCCCCCCTGAGTGTGGAGCCCAATGAGGAGGCTCTATCTTATAACCCTGAGACCATGACCTGAGTTAAAACCAAAAGTCGGATGCTTAACTGACTACGCCATTCAGGTGCCCTTAGAATTTATATTTAGAAATTAAAGCTCAGTGGATAGCTTTAACAGCAGATTAGACATAGCTAATCACATAACTCATAATGAAGAAACCTTAAGAAATAATCTGAATTTCAGCCCCAAAAGACAAACAGTTGGAAAATGCATTGAGTGACATTGAAAGCCAGAGCAGACAGAGTGAAGGGGACTGTCATACATCCAATCAGAGTTGCAGAAGAAAAGAGAGTGAATAAGGAGAAAATAATCAAGAAAAAAAATAAGAATTCTCCAGAGTTCATGAAAGACATCAGCCTAAGTAAGATTCAGGGTATCTAAAGAATCTCATGCAGCAGGTTAAAAAAAAAAAATCCATACCTAGACACATCATAGCAAGCTTGCAGAAAACAAAAAAACAGAGATGAGCGAAGAGCTGTGTTGTCTACAAAACAACTATGAGACAGAGACTTCTCAACAGCAGCTGGAAGATATGAGGATGAGACAGCAATGCACTTAAATGGAAATAACAAGCAACCTAAGATTGTATATCCAGCAAAAATATCATTCAAGAAAAAGGTGAAATTTTCAAAGGAAAAAAAAAGAATGTGCCACGACAGACTCTTACTAAAATAAATCTTAAGACACTTCAGTCAGAAAAAAACAGATTATCTTGAATGAAATATCTTAGATGGAAGAAAAACATGATGAGAAAACAGTAAATATGTGGTAAACTCCAAACACATGCCATATAAAATACATAAAAACAAACTGCCTTGCTGCATGGTGAAGAGAAAAAGAGAGTCTGGGTCCCTGCTACCTTATAACATTTCAATCTCTGAGCACCTATGTGGACTCATTACTTCCAAAAATACTGTGAGTGAGTGGGATTAAGGTATGATTTATATACAATAAAATGCATGCATCTTAACGTTTAGTGCAATGAACTGTGACAACTGTATACAACCACACAATCACCACTCAAGCGAGATATAGACTATTTCCCTCACTGGAGACAGTTCCCTCATGCTCTTTCTCAATTTCCTTTCTTCAGAGGCAACCTCTTTTCTGATTCTTATAACTCTAGATTAGTTTTACCCATTCCTGAAACATCATATAAATAGAATTATGTGAATTATTCTTTTGTGTTTAGAGTCTTTTGCCCAACATAGTGTTTTTGTGTTGTGTATCAGCAGCATGCCCTTCTTACTGCGGAGCAGGATAACATTATATGAATATACAAACAATGTTTAAAAATCTATTCTCCAACTGGTGGACATTTGGGTTGATATTGTCCTGCTGATGGACATTCTAGCTTGGGATTATTGTAATAAGGCTGCTAGAAACTATCTTGTATAATATTTTTGGGAATGCATGTTTTCATTTTGGTAAATACATAGGAATGGAATTTCTTGTGTCATATGTAAGTGTAAGCTGATGAATGTGTAATGGCCAGTTTTCCAAGGAGATTAAATAATTACAGGGCTACCAGTGATGTAGGAGAATTCCAAATGCACCAACACTTGATATTATCAGCTTTTAAAAGAAATTTTGCCATTCTAGAGAGGGTTTTAATTTTCATTCCCTTGATGACTAATGATGTCATGTTCTTATTAGCTGTTAATATATCTTCTTTTGTGAAATGGCTTAAGTATTTTGTCCATTATTATTGATTTCTTTCTCTTTCTACTGTTGATTAATAATAGTTCTTTGTATATTCTAAATATGAGTATTTTTCCAAATATAGGCATCTAATGAACAGAAATTTTTAATTGTGATGAAGTCAAAATCAGTATATTTTTATCCCCTTCCACAACTCTTTGCCTCCAAGTTCACAAGGATATTTTACTGTTTTCTTCTGGAGGCTTTATAATTCTTTAAGTTTTAAGTAGTGATCCATCATGAATTAATTTTTGTGGATGATGTAAGGAAGGGATTAGTTCATTTTTTCCATACAAATATCCAGTCATTCCAATATCTTTTAAAACACTTACCTTTCTCAAATGAATTGCATCAGTGCTTTTATTAAAAATCAGTTGACCAGGGGCGCCTGAGTGGCTCAGTGGGTTAAAGCCTCTGCCTTCGGCTCAGGTCATGATCCCAGTGTCCTGGGATCGAGCCTCACATCGGGCTCTCTGCTCAGCAGGGAGCCTGCTTCCTCCTCTCTCTCTGCCTGCTTCTCTGCCTGCTTGTGATCTCCGTCTGTCAAATAAATAAATAAAATCTTTTAAAAAAATCAGTTGACCATATATATATGTGGCTGTTTTTGGTTTCTGTTCTATTTCATTGACTTGTCTATCCTATATAAATATAATATTGTCCTTACATAAATACTAAACTTTCTTGATTTTTATAGTTGTATAATGTCTTGAAATCATCTACGTGAATCCAACTTTTTTTATTTTTCAGGATTATTTTGCTAGATCTTTTCTATTTTCATAAAAACCATAGATACAAAAAAAAATCATAGATACATCTTGGCAATTTCATCATAAGCATCTCCTGAGCTATGGACTGAGAGTTCACTGAGTCAGTCTGTCATTTTGAGGAAAATATCCTTATACTATTTATTTATTCAGTCCATCAACATTCTACCTGGACTTTGTTTAAGCCATTTCTATCCATTTAAGGTTTTGTCACTCAGTCAAAAATGACAGATGCTGGCGAAGATGCAGAGAAAGGGGAACCCTCCTATTCTGTTGGTGGGAATGCAAGCTGGTGCAGCCACTCTGGAAAACAGCATGGAGGTTCCTCAAAATGTTGAAAATAGAACTGCCCTATGACCCAGCAATTGCACTATTGGGTATTTACCCTAAAGATACAAATGTAGTGATCCAAAGGGGCACATGCACCCGAATATTTATAGCAGCAATGTCTACAATAGCCAAACTATGGAAAGAACCTAGATGTCCATCAACAGATGAATGGATAAAGAAGATGTGGTATATATACACAATGGAATACTATGCAGCCATCAAAATAAATGAAATCTTGCCATTTGCAATGACACAGATGGAACTAGAGGGTATCAAGCTTAGCGAAATAAGTCAATTGGAGAAAGGCATCTATCATATGATCTCCCTGATATGAGGAAGTGGAGATGCAACATGGGGAGTTAAGGGGGTAGGAGAAGAATAAATGAAAAAAGATAGGACTGGGAGGGAGACAAACCATAAGTGACTCTTAATCTCACAAAACAAACTGAGGGTTGCTCAGGGTAGGGGGGTTGGGAGAGGGGCGTGGGGTTATGGACATTGGGGAGGGTATGTGCTATGGTGAGTGCTGTGAAGTGTGTAAACCTGGTGATTCACCGACCTGTACCCCTGGGGATAAAAATATATGTTTATAAAAAATTAAAAATTAAAAATAAACCTAACCCTAATTACTACATCAATATAGGAATATAGGTAGAATGTCTAATTTCCAGAAAATAAAGACAGGAAGATAAAAAATATATATATTTAGTTACTCAATCCAAAGAGAGAAAGAAAGAAAGAGAATACAGAAGAAATAATCATCTCTGAAAGCATAAAAGAAGATGGTGGAAATATAGCCAAATAATAGCCATTATAATCAATATGAATGGGCAGCCAGATGTCAAACTAGAATGTGCTACTGGATCTCTCCACCAAAAACAATTGCAAAGAAACTATAGAAGCAGGAGGGGGAAGTAGATTTCAGAAACCAACCACAGAATATGAGAAAATTCTGGAAAGATGGAAGTATGACTTGAGCTTGGTGTCAGAGGGTAGGTGGGAATGTAAGTGGTGTAGCCTGGGGCTGGGAGTAGGCAGAGATAGAAGTATAGACTTACTATGCTTTATAGTGTGTGTGTGTGTATGTGTGTGTGTGTGTGTGTGTGTGTGTGTAGGAAGTAGGAAGGTTTTTAAATTCTACACCTGCCTCTTCCCCACAATTGCCTTGATATATTCTTTTCTTCTCTCTTCTCTGTAGAAATCAATGGAAATGGTCCACACTGCAAGTTCAGTTGTCCAAGAGAGAAAATAAGAGACACGTATATATGCTCTGCTAAAGTAAGTAGTTGAGGAAAACAGGCATTAACTGATCATCTACCCTCAGCCTTAATTCTTCCACAGCTTGCCTTCCAAACCCCATAGCTGGTAGATAACAAGCTGTCAGGGCTGCCTTTTTACAATGTGGCATTTCCCTAAAGTTTTAAAGTGAAGTAGTGACCATAGTAGTTGTCTGGTGCCATGACAGCAGAACAGGGGAGGTCAGGAGTGGCTTGCGGAGCATCGACTCTCCTTACAGACTGTTTCCCTCCCTTCTTTTTAAATTCAAAGACCGGATAGATTGGAGCCCAGCCTTCAGACCCTTTCCAGTACATCCTCCTGGACCCTCAAAAAGTATGTCAAAAAAAATTCAATTAGTTAGGACTATATACTGAAGAAGAATTACTAAATCTAATTTGAGAGAAGCTCAATGAATATATTAAGGAGATAAAGGAAGATATTAGCCACTTGAAATAAGAATATGAATCTATTTTTTAAAAAGGGAATATTATACATAAAAGTATGCAAATTGTAATAGTGAACAAGATAATGAAATAAAACTAGACTTTTGAAACTAAAGAAGGAACTGTGAATATGTAACCTGGAAGTTTATACTGAAGAATTTTCGAGG
This sequence comes from Mustela nivalis, assembly GCF_964662115.1. NCBI lineage: Eukaryota > Metazoa > Chordata > Mammalia > Carnivora > Mustelidae > Mustela > Mustela nivalis. Next base: position 37,865,254 of record NC_139034.1, on the reverse strand, counting down.
TGGCAACCGTCAAGATGCAGAGATAAAAACATATAAAACAAGAACTAAGAGATACGGAGGTTAGAAGTACCAATATATAGGTAATAGGAATTTAAAAGAATTACTGCCAGGAAACAAAGCTTAGCAGGAGAGGAGAGGCAGAGAAGTGACAGGGAAGCTACAGGTTACAACAGATTTGTGAACTCAGCCAAGCACAGTGGTGGCAGGGCCTAGCTGCTACAAAGAAGACATGTTTTAGACAATACTCATGGGTATGGGCAAAAAAAACTCGAAGACTGTATTTATGATTAATTGTATAACAGGTTATTTTAGTTTCTGTTCTGTGGAAAGTGTAAAGCATTCCAACAAAGGGTTTTAATGTAGATTTTTTTTTTTTTTGCACCCATGCTGTTGATTGCTAAATGTAATGGTCTGATCATGACGCTGAATAAATGTGTCTTTAAAAAAAAAAGAAGGAAGAATCCAAATAGAAAAGAGAAAACATTTTAGGAATACTAGAGACAAACTTGCCCAAAGTAACTCAGATTGAAAGAACTCATAGCACAAATGATAGGTGAGATAAGAAAAATTTACATTCTAGAGAAATCTATGCGTATTAAAAAGAAAAAGAAAATTCTACAAACTTCTGGGAGGGGGCCAGTGGATAGAAGATCACCTCTAAAAAAACAAGAATCAAGTGCAATGAGATAGCACCTCATATCAATTAAAATGCCCATCATTTAGAAAGAAATCACAAGTGTTGGTGAGGACATGGAGAAAAAGGAACCCTCGTGCACACTTGGTGAGAATGTTAATTAGTACAAGCACCATGGAAAACAGCATGGAGGCTCCTCAAAAAACTAAAAGTTAAACTCCCATATAATCCAACAACCCCATTCTGGGTATTTATCCAAAGGAAATACAAGCAGGATGTGGAAGATATCTGCACTCCCATGTTTACTGCAGCATTATTCCCAATAGCCAAGATATGGAAACAACCTACGTGTCCATCAACAGATGAACAGATGAAGAAGGTGCGCTATGTAATACCTAATGAAATAAATTTAGTTAGGAGAGAAAAGAAAATCATGCTTGGATTCCCAACATGGTCCTACATGGATGGATTCTGAGGGCATCATGCGAAGTTAAATAAGTCAGGGAGAGAAATATAAATAGTGTATGATATCACTTATAAATGGAATCTAAATGGGCCAAACTCATAGAAACAGTAGAATGTAGAATGGCGGCTACCGATGGTTGGGGGGCAGGGAGTACGGGGCGGCGGAGGGAAATGCCAGTGAATGGTACAAACTTCCAGTTACAAGATGAGTAAGTTCTGGGGATCTAGCATCCAGCATGGTGATTACAGTAATAATACCATATTATATACTTGAAAATTGCTAAGAGTATAGATCTTACATGTTCTCACAGCAAAAAAGAATAGTAATTATGTGACGTGATGGAGGTGTTAGGTAAAACTATGGTGGTAATCATTTTGCAATATATAAGTGCACCAAATCAACACATTGCACACCTTAAATTTATACAATGTTATACGTCAATTGTATTTTTTTCTTTTTTTTGCCCAATTATATCTTAAGAAAGCTGAAGAAAAATGAAAGAAACACCAAATTGACATCAGATTTCTCCACCATAATACAAGATGTAAGAAAATGATGGAATAATATTTTAAAGAATTTAAAATATACAGCCAAGTCATTATGTAGCTATGAAGAGGCTAAAAAAATATATTCTCATGCATCTGTGACCTTACAAGTTTGCTGAACAGAGACCCATATTCAGGGAAAAGTAGTTAAATAGCTGAAGAAAAGATTCTAGGAGATATTGCACCAGATTTGAAAACAAAGAGTCATTATACACCTTCATGATATGTATTGCTGTCTTTAAAAAAAAAAAAGAAACAAAAAAAAGGAAAAGTTTATGACCAAAGAAAAGAAGAAGAAATGTATATCCAGTATCTAGCACTAAAATTCTACACAATCTTAACAAGATCAGAGAAAAGAGGTATCAGAGCATGCCCGATACTTGCAGTGTTAAGAAGTTATGGATGTTAATAAGCTCAAGAGATCAGGAATAAATAAATAGGAGTTTAAAGTTAAAGGAAGTTACCGTGTAAAAAAAAAAATAATATTAAATAATAGAAGAAAAGCCAAACCACATGGTGGAAAAAAGAGAGAAGTTTTATTTTTTTTATTTAAAATCAATTAATTAATATACAGTATATTATTAGGTTCAGAGGTAGAGTTTAGTGATTCATCAGTTGCATATAATACCCAGTACTCATTCCGTCAAGTGCCCATCTTTTTTAATACCCATCACCCAGTTATCCCTCCAGCAACCCTCAGTTAGGCAAAAAGAAAGTACATGCTATGGAAACATAAAATAATGTGCTAGAAATTAGTTCTAATATCACAATAATTAACATAGACATCACTATGTTAAATTCATTAATTAGATAATACATTTATATTGGATTTAAAAACAACCTACAATGAAATAAAATGTTGAATAATACAGTCCAAAGTGGCATCTAAAAGACTCATGGAAAGGCAGAAAAATAAAGGATTGATGAGACACATGGACAAAAACAGAGCTAAGTAGTTCGTAATCTTAGTGTCCAATAATGTACATTATAAAGCAAAAAACATATATGTCATAAATGGCCAAAAAGTGGTAAAATAAACAACAGGAAAAAAAATACATCAATCATGAACCATATTGGCAGCTGACAATACTGTCTCAAAATATATGAGGCAACAACTGATAAAACTGCAAATGAAATAAGCAAATCAATAATCATAGTTGCAGATATAACTTACTCTTCTCAAAACCACAAAGTCAAGAAGTCAAAGGGCACTAAAAGATATGAACTAGGCAGCAAATAAGTCTGATCTTAGAGCATTTGCATTATTATAAGCATACATGTAACATTTACAAAATAGCTATGTATTAGGTCAGAGAGGAAAATACAAAACCTCTAAATATCTTAAAACTGGGTAATGTAATTTTAATTATAATGTAAAATTAAAAATTAATTATAAAGTGTGACTTTAAATAAATCCCATGGGTTTGGAAACTAAATAACATATTAACAAATAATTTTTGAGTTACAAAAGAAGCAGAAATAAGGGTAATTATAAAACGATAATGAAAACACTACATATCAAGAATGGGGAACAGGGGCGCCTGGGTGGCTCAGTGGGTTAAGCCTCTGCCTTCGGCTCAGGTCATGATCTCAGGGTCCTGGGATCCAGCCCGCATGGGGCTCTCTGCTCAGCGGGGAGCCTGCTTCCCCCTCTCTCTCTGTCTGCCTCTCTGCCTACTTGTGATCTCTCTCTCTCTCTCTGTCAAATAAATAAATAAAATATTTTTTTAAAAAAAGAATGGGGAACAGAAGAGGTACTTAGTTTTTTACAGCTTTCAAGTACATGAAGTGATGGAGGTATGGTTGTAATCGTTTTGCAATCTATAAGTGTATCCAATTAACACATTGTACACCTTAAACTTATACAATGTTATATGCCAGTTCCATCTCAATAAATCTGGGGAGAAAGAAAATAAGAAAGGTTTAAAATAAACAATAATTTGGTTGAGGGAAATGAGATAAAACTGGCATAACAAACCCAAAGAATCAAGAAGAAGGGAAATAATAAAAGCAAAAATCAAAGAAACAGACTGAAAAATGATAGAGAAAAGCTGGTTCATTTAAAAGACTCATAATGTAGGCAAACCTCCAGTAAAACTAGAAAAAGATTTTTTAAATATTCAAATAAAAAGATAGAAGAGAAATAACTGGAGATATTTTTAAAATAAGAGAGTATATCATAAGTAACTAACTGTTAATAAATCTGACAACTTGATAAAATTGTTCCTAAAGAACACGAAATGCAGTGTGTGGTATGAGGGGAAATAGATAGCTTGAATGGACAGTAAGCATTAAACACCTGAAGTGTTCAAAGATCTACCCTCTCAAGACAAAATAGAAAGCTAAAGGATTTCATAGGTAAGTTTTACTAAACTTTCAAAGAAAGACTAAATTCTAACTTATACAAGCTATTCCAAAGAAAAGACAAAACAAAACAGAAGCTATTCAGTTCATTTTAGGCAACTATTAAAATCTTGACTCCCAGAGCAGATAAGAATAATAATAAATAAAAGATCATACAGCATTTCTTATGAAAATAAATGTAAAAACATAAGCTAATCTAGCACTACAGTGTATTATAATACATCATCTTCAAGTATGATTTATCCAAGGGATGCAAGAATGATTCAACATCAGGAAAAAAAAAATCTATTACTGCAATTTCACACATTAATACACATTTTATCAAAGCAGGGAAAGCCTTTAATAAAAATATAACATCTATTAATAGCTTTTAAAAATCTTAGGATAAAATGAATAGAAAGGAACTTACTTTATTGGGTAAAATTTATATACCAAAACCTATAGTTTATGTTATACTTAATGGAGAAACAATATGAATTCCCTGTAGAGTTGAAAACAATACAAGGACTCCCAGAATCCTGACTTTAACATAGCTCTACTTCTGCCCTAAACTAGAAGGGAGAAAAAGTGGTATGGTTAAGAATTAGAAAGGAAAAGATAAAACATCTGTCATTTGCTGATGATATGATCATCCGTTTAGAAAAGCTAAGAGAATCAAGTTCAACCTATGGAAAGCAATAGCCAAAAATAATCCATTTGCAAATGCAACAAAAATTATAAAGTTCCTTGAATTACATTAATCAAAAATACACAGGAGCTCTACAGTAAAATTTTTAAAGTTCTAATAAAAAGAAATCGAAGAATGCATAAATGAAAAGATGTTCCATGTTTTGGGGTGAGATAATATAATAAAGATGTCAATTTTCCTCTTCCAAATTAATCTATAAATTCAATACTACGTCAAAATTCCATTTGAATTTCCTGAGACACTCAACAAACTAAATCTAAAATTTATGTGAAAAAAACAAATGCCTATACATAGCTAAGCTGACCTCAGACAAGGGGTGGACTATTGGACCTACCATACTTAGGACAATTTTTCTTTTATTGTTATTAAGACTTTTTTTTTTTAAGAGTTTTAGGTTCACAGCAAAAATTAAGAGAAAGATAAAGAGATTTCCCATGTATCCCTGCCCCCACACATGCACAGGCTCCTACCTTCTTTATCAACATCCCCCACCAGAGTGGCACATTCATACAACTGACGAACCTACATTGACCTATTACCTAAAGTTGGTAATTTACATACAGGTTCCCTCTTGGTGTTGTATATTCCATGGGCTTGAATCAATGTATAATGAGAGTATCTGTCATCATGGTATCTTACAGATAAATCACTCAGACTTCTCACTGTGTAAAAATCCTTTGTTCCATCTATTCATTTCTTCCTTCCCCTGACAACCACCAATCTCTTTATTGCCTTCATAGTTTTGCCTTTCCCAGAATGTCATATAGTTAGAATCATACAGTAGGTAGTGTTTTCAGACTGACTTCTGTCACTTGGGAATATACATTTAAGTTTATCCCATATATTTTTATGAGTTGATAGTTCAATTCTTTTTAGTGCTGAATAATATTCTATTGTCTGGACATACCACTGTTTATTCCCTCACTAACAGAAGAACACCTCAGTTACCTCGAAGTTTTGGCAATTATGAATAAAGCTACTATAAATATTTCTGTGCAGATTTTTGTGTGGATATAGGTTTTCAGTTTCATTGGATAAATAACAAAGAGCATGATTGTTGAGTCACATAGTAAGAATATGTTTAGTTTTGTAAGCAACTGCCAAACTGTTTTTCGAAGTGGCTCTACCATTTTGTACTCCCACCAGCTATTAATGAGAGTTCCTGCTGTTTCACATCCTTGCCAGCATTTGGTGTTGTGAGTGTTCTGGATTTTGGCTATTTTAATCAGAATGTAACGGCATCTCATTCATAACAATTTCTTTGTGTATTTTAAGTAACAATCATTTATCACCTGTATCTTTTGCAATATTTTCTCACGGTCTGTAACTTATCTTCTCATTCTGTTGACATTGTCTTTTGCAGACTAGTTTTTTATTTTAATGAAGTCCAGCTTATCAATTGTTCTATTCACAGATCATGCCTTCAGTGTTGTACCTAAAAAGTCACAGCCATACCCAAGGTTATATAGATGTTCTCTTTTCTATTATTAACATATAAAGTATCATTTGTTTCAGGAATACAGGTCTGTGATTCATCAGTCTTACATAATTCACAGCACTCACTATACCCTCCCCAATGTCCATCGCCCCATCCCTCCCACCCTCCTCCACACCAGCAACCCTCAGTTTGTTTCCCAAGATTAAGAGTCTCTTAGTGTTTCTCTCCCCCTCTGGTTTCATCTTGTTTCATTTTTCCCTCCCTTCCCCTACGATCCTCTGTCTTGTTTCTCACATCCTTCATATCAGTGAGATCGTATGATAATTCTCTTTCTCTGATTGACTTATTTTGCTTAGCAAAATACCCTCTAGTTCCATTCACATCATTACAAATGGCAAGATTTCAGTTTTGATGGATATATATATGTATATATATATATACCACATCTTCTTTATCCATTCATCTGTCACTGGATATCTAGGCTCTTTCCATTGTTTGGCTATTGTGGACATTGTTACTATAAACATGGGGGTGCATATGCCCCTCTGGATCACTACATTTCTATCTTTGGGGTAATACCCAGTAGAGCAATTGCTGGGTCATAGGGTAGCTCTATTTTCAACTTTTTGAGGAACCTCCATACTGTTTTCCAGAATGGCTGCACCAGCTTGCATTCCAACCAACAGAGTAGGAGGGTTTTCCCTTCTCCGCAACCTCACCAACATCTGTCGTTTCCTGACTTAATCTTAGTCATTCTGACTGGTGTGAGGTGGTACCTCACTGTAGTTGTTTTTTTTTTAAAGATTTTATTTATTTATTCGACAGACGGAGATCACAAGTAGGCAGAGACGCAGGAAGAGAGAGATGTAGAAGCAGGCTCCCTGCTGAGCAGAAAGCCCAATGCGGGACTCAATCGGAGGACCCTGGGATCATGACCTGAGTGGAAGGCAGACGCTTTAACCCACTGAGTCACCCAGGCACCCCTCACTGTACTTTTGATTTGTATTTCCCTGATGCTGAGTGATATTGAGCACTTTTTCATGTATCTGCTGGCTAGACACATGAAATATCTGTTCATGTCTTCTGCCCATCTCTTGATTGGATTATTTATTCTTTGGGTGTTGAATTTGATAAGTTGTTTATTTTTTTTAAAGATTTTATTTATTTGACACACAGAGAGAGATCACAAGTAGACAGAGAGGCAGGTGGGGGGCGGGGGAAGCAGGCTCCCTGCTGAGCAGAGAGCCCTATGCAGGGCTCAATCCCAGGACCCTGAGATCATAACCTGAGCCAAAGGCAGAGGCTTAACCCACTGTGCCACCCCGGTGCTCCATGATAAGCTATTTATAGATTTTGAATACCAGCCCTTTACCTGATATGTCATTTGCAAATATCTTCTTCCATTCTGTTGGTTGGTTGTCTGTCTGTCGGATTTGTTGGCTGTTTCCTTTGCTGTGCAAAAGCTTTTTATCTTGATAAAGTCCCAGTAGTTCATTTTTGCCCTTGCTTCCCTTGCCTTTGGCAATGTTTCTAGGAAGAAGTTGCTTTGGCTGAGGTCAAAGAGGTTGTTGCCTGTGTTCTCCTCAAGGATTTTGATGGATTCGTGTCTCACATTGAGGTCTTTCATCCCTTTTGAGTCTATTTTTGTGAGTGGTAAAAGGAAATGGTCCAGTTTCATTCACCTGCATGTGGCTGTCCAATTTTCCCAACACCATTTGTTGAAAAAACATGTCTTCTTTCCATTGGACATTCTTTCCTGCATTATTGAAGATAAGTTGACTATAGAGTTGAGGATTCATTTCTGGGCTCTCTATTCTTTTCCATTGATCTCTGTGACTGCTTTGTACCAGTATCATACTGTCTCAATAGTATTTTGTAATAGAGCTTCAAGTCCAGAATTGTGATGCCACCAGCTTTGGTTTTCTTTTTCCAACATTCCTCTGGCTATTTGGGGTCTTTTCTGACTCTGTGCAAATTTTAGGATTCTTTGTTCCATTTGTGTGAAAAAAGTTGATGGTATTTTGATAGGAATTGCACTAAATGTGTAGAAGACTATAGGCAGCATAGACATTTTCACAATATATGTTCTTCCAATCCATGAGCATGGAATGTTTTTCCATTTCTTTTTGTCTTCCTCAATTTCTTTCATGAGTATTCTACAGTTTTCTGAATACAGATTCTTTGCCTCTTTGGTTACATTTATTCCTAGGTATCTTATGGTTTGGGGTGCAATTGTAAACGGGACTGATTCCTTAATTTCTCTTTCTTCTGTCTTGCTGTTGGTGTATAGAAATGCAACTGATTTCTGTGCATTAATTTTATATCCTAATACTTTACTGAATTTCTGCATGATTTCTAGCATTTTTGGGGTGGAGTCTCTTGGGTTTTCTACATAGAGTATCGTATCATCTGCAAAGAGTGAGAGTTTGCCTTCTTCTTTGCTGATTTGGATGCCTTTTCTTTCTTTTTGTTGTCTGATTCTTGAGGCTAGGACCTCTAGTACTATGTTGAATAGCAGTGGTGATAGGGGATATCCCTGCCATGTCCTGACCTTAGGGAAAAAGCTCTCAGTCTTTCCCCATTGAGAATTATACTCACCATGGGTTTTTTGTAGTTGGCTTTGATGATATTGAGGTATATACCCTCTATTCCTATACTGTGAAGAGCTTTAATCAAGAAATGATGCTGAACTTTGACAAATGCCTTTTCAGCATCTATTGAGAGTATCCTATGGTTCTTGTTCTTTCATTAATGTATTTTACCACATTGATTGATTTGCAGATGTTGAACCAAATTTGCAGCCCAAGAAAATCCCACTTGGTTGTGGTGAATAATCCTTTTAATGTACTCTTGGATCCTATTGGTTAGTATTTTTGATAAGAATTTTTGTATCTGTGTTCATCAGGAATATTGGTCTGTAATTCTCCTTTTTTTGTTTGTTTTAAGATTTTATTTATTTATTTGACAGACAGAGATCAAAAGTAGGCAGAGAGGCAGGCAGAGAGAGAGGGAGAAGCAGGCTCCCCACCAAGCAAAGAGCCCAAGGCAAGGCTCAATCCCAAGACCATGGGATCATGACCTGAGCCGAAGGCAGAGGCTTTAACCCACTGAGCCATCCAGGCGCCCCTGTAATTCTCCTTTTTGATGGGGTCTTTGGTTTTGGTATCAAAGTAATGCTGACTTCATAAAATGAATTTGGAAATTTTCCTTCCATTTCTATTCTTGGAACAGTTTCAGGAGAATAGGTATTAATTCTTATCTAAATGTTTGGTAGAATTCCCATGGGAAGCCATCTGGCCCTGGGCTCTTTTTTGTGGGGAGATTTTAGATTACTGCCTCAATTTCCTTACTGGTTATGGGTGTGTTCAGGTTTTCTCATTCTTCCTGGTTCAGTTTCAGTAGTTAATATGTCTCTAGGAATACATCCATTTCTTTCAGATTGTCTAATTTGCTGGCATGTAGTTGCTCATAATATGTTCTTATAATTGTTTGTATTTATTTGATGTTGGCTGTGATCTCTCCTCTTTAATTCGTGATTTTATTTATTTGGGTGCTTTCTCTTTTCTTTTTGATAAGTCTGGCCAGGGATTTATCAAATTCATTACTTCTTTCAAAGAAGCAGCTCCTAGTTTTGTTGATCTGTTCTACTGTTCTTTTGGTTTGTATTTCATTGATTTCTGCTCTGATCTTTATTATTTCTCTTCTCCTACTGTGTTTAGGCTTTCTTTGCTGTTCTTTCTCCAGCTTCTTTAGGTGTAGATTTAGGTTGTGTACTTTAGACTTTTCTTGTTTCTTGAGAAAGGCTTATATTGCTATATACTTCCTCTTAAGACCACCTGTGCTACATCCCAAAGATTTTGAACAGTTATGTTTTCATGTCATTGGTTTCCATGAACTGTTTTAATTCTTTAATTTTCTGGTTGACCCATTTATTCTTTAGTAGGATGCTCTTTAGCTTCCATGTATTTGAGTTCTTTCCAACTTTCCTCTTGTGCTTGAGTTCTAGTTTCAAAGCATTGTGGCCCAAAAGTATGCAGGGAATGATCCCAATCTTCTGACACCAGTTGAGAGTTGATTTGTGACCCAGAAGGTGATCTATTCTGGAGAATGTTGTATGTGCACTAGATGAGAATGTGCATTCTGATGCTTTGGGATGGAATGTTCTGAATATATGTGTGAAGTCCATCTGGTCCACTGTGTCATTTAAGGACTTTATTTCCTTGTTGATCTTTTGCTTAGATGATTTGTCCATTTCAGTGAAGGGTGTGTTAAAATCCCCTACTGTTATTGTATTATTGTCAAAGTGTTTCTTTGATTTTGTTATTAACTGGTTTTAAATAATTGGCTGCTCCTATGTTAGGGGCATAGATATTTTAAATTGTTAGATCTTCTTGTTGGACAGACCCTTTAAGTATGATACAGTGTCCTTCCTCATTTCTTATTATAGTCTTTGGCTTAAAATCTAATTGATCTGATATAAGGATCGCCACCCCAGCTTTCTTTTGATGTTCATTAGCTTGGTAAATAGTTTTCCACCCCTCACTTTAAATCTTGTCTTTGTGTCTTTGGGTCTAAAATGAGTCTCTTGCAGACAGCATATTGATATAAGTCTTGTTTTTTTGTTTTTTGTTTTTTTTTATCTAGTCTGATACCCTGTGTCTTTTGATTGGGACATTTAGCCCATTTACATTGAGAATAACTATTGAAAGATATGAATTTGTGTCATTGTATTGCCTGTAAGGTCACAGTTACTGTATATTGTCTCTATTCCTTTCCGGTGTATGTTCCTTTTAGGCTCTCTCTTTGCTTAGAGAGGACCCTTTTCAATATTTCCTGTAGGGCTGGTTTGGTGTTTGCAAATTCTTTAAGTTTTTGTTTATCCTGGAAGCTTTTTATCTCTCCTTCTATTTTCAATGACAGCCTAGTTGGATATTGTAATCTCAGCTGTATATTTTTCTCATTTAGTGCTCTGAATATGTCATGCCAGTCCTTTTTAGCCAGCCAGATCCACTGCCAATTTAATGCTTCTACCATTCTAGATTACAGACCTCTTGTCCTCCTTTCAGGATTTTCTCTTTGTCTTTGAAACATGTAATTTTTACTATTAGCTGTTGTGGTGTTGACTTATTTTTATTGATTTTAAGGAGGATCCTCTGTGCCTCCTGGATTTTGATGCCTGTTTACTTCCCCTAATTAGGGACAATCTCTACTATTATTTGCTCCAATATAGGCTCCCCTCTCTCTTTCTTCTTCTGGGATCCCATCTATTCTAAGATTGTTCCACCTTATGGTATCATTTTTCTCTCAAATTCTCCCCTCATGATCCAGTAGTTGTTTATCTCTCATTTTCTCAGCATCTTTATTCTCCATCATTTGGTCTTCTTTATCACTAATTCTCTTTTCTGCCTCATTTATCCCATCAGTTAGAGCCTCCATTTTTTATTGAACTTCATTAATAACCTTTTTTATTTCAACTTGGCTAGGTTTTAGTTCTTTCATTTCTCCAGAAAGGAATTTTCTAGTATCTTCATTGCTTTTATCAAGCCCAGCTAGTATCTTTATAATTGTCATTCTGAACTCTAGTTCCAATATCTTACTAACGTCCATATTGATTAGGTCCCTGGCAGTTGGTACTGCCTCTTATTCTTTTCTTTTTGAGGTGAGTTTTTCTGTTTTGTCATTGTGTCCAGAGAACAGATGAGTGAAAGAGCAAAACGCTTAAAGGGTAACAATGACCCCAGAAAAATATATACTAAACAAATCAGAAGAGACCTAAAACCAGGGTGGGGGAGAAGAATATGATCAGGCCGGTATATAGAACAGAGCCACACACTAGATTTTTGGGTGTATTTTGGTCTGTTAGAAGAAACTGCCTCTCAAAATTTAAAAAAAAGAAAAACTTAAATATATATATAAAAATAAGGTAAATACAATGAAAGGATGGAATATGACTGTAAAGATGAAAGGTTTAAAAAAAATTTTAAAGGAATTGATAAGAAGTTGGTTTAAAAAAAGAAAGAAAAAAATTAAAAAAAAAAAAAAAGGAGAGAATGTGGTCAGGCAGGAGACTAGAACAAAGCCATACACTTGATTTAGGGTATATTTTGGTCTATCAGAAGAAATTGTATCCCAAAATTTTAAAGAAGAAAAAGTTATATATATACAAAAAATAAGGTTAAATACAATGAAGAGATAGAACATGACTGTAAAAGTGAAAATTTAAGATTTTTAAAAAGGAATTGATAAGATGTCCCAGTGAGGGTTCCACCCCCTGCTGAGCCACTGGAGCAACGTACCTAGTGGAGCAGACTTCTAGAAGTTCTGATTTTGTGCTTTGCCACTCTTCACTAGCTGGTAGCCAGCTGACAGCGGCTCCCAACCCTCACCATCTGTCTTCCCAAATATCGCCTCAGATTCACTTCTCCACATGTCCTGTCCCACCTTCCAGAAAGTTATCGCTTTTCTGCTCACAGATCGCTGGTATTCCTTTCTTCAATCTCCTGTTGAGTTTGTAGGTGTTCAGAATGGTTTGATAACTATCTAGCTGAACTCCTGGGACCAGATGAAATTTAGGTCTCCTACTCCTCCGCCATCTTGCTCCTCCCACCTATATAGGTGTTCTCTTGTGTTAACTTCTTTTCTTTTTAAGATTTTATTTTCATTTATTTATTTATTTGAGAGAGAGAGAGAGAGAGAGCATGAGAGGGGATAGGTCAGAGGGAGAAGCAGGCTCCCCACTGAGGAGGGAGACCAATGAAAGACTTGATCCCAGGACTCCAGGATCATGACTTGAGCCGAAGGCAGTCATTTTACCTACTGAGCCACCCAGGTGCCCCTCTTATGTTATGTTCTAGGAGTTTTATAGTTTGGGATTATATATTTATACCTTCAATCTGTAGAGTGAATTTTTTGTCTGTGTCTAGATCATTTTTTTGCATGTAGAGATCCAGTTGTTTCAGTATCATTTGTTGAAAGGGGTATTTTTGCTCTACTATATTGCTTTTCTTCGTCCTAAAGGTCAGCTGACTGTGTTTATGTGGATCTATCTCTGGGCTCTCTATTCTGTTCCACTGATCTGTTTGTCTTTTCTTTCACCAATACCACACTGTCTTGATTACTGTGCCTTTATCTTCAGGTCTCAAAGTTGAGTAGTCTCAGTCCTCTAATTTTATTCTTCTCCTTCAATATTGAGTTGGCTATTGAGTCTTTTGCTTAGGACACTCTTTAAAACTATAGTAAAAGTAACAATAATAATATGATTTTGATTCAAGTAACTCAGAGACAGAAACATAAATACATAGGAATGTATTATGCAATAAATGTGGACATCAAAAACCAACAGGGAAAGACAGGTACTTTAGTAAATGATGTTAGGAAAACTGTCTTGTTATATGAAGGAAAACAAGCCAGATTCCTTCCTAACTTTACCTACAAAGTTGAACTCTAGATGAATTAAAGACATATATATAAAAGATAGAAGGATAAAGTTATTAGAAGAAAAAAAACAGGTTTTCTTTGTAATCTAGTATTGAAAAGAAGTTCTTAAATAAAACTTTAAATGTATACACGATTAGGGAAAAGAACTGATGAGTTTGATTACATCAGACTTAAGGACTTCTATTCAGCAAAATATACCATGGCAAATAATTAATAAACAGCCAACAAAACAGAAGAATATATTTGCAACTTCGAAATCTGACAAAAGACAACTATGTAGAATAGCCCAAAAATGGCTTCAAATCAATGAGCAGAGGACAGACACTATAAAAAAACAGAAGAGGCAAAGCATATGAACAGGCAAGGTACAGAAGAATACCCACAAAAAGGCAACAAGCACATAATAAAATTTACCAAAACACTGGTAATCAGAGAATACAAATTAAAACAAAAATGTTTATCACTTCTTAGAATACTACATCAGAAACTAATGATACACTGTACGGTGGCTAACATAACATAATAATAAAAATATAATAATAATAAAATATATATAAAATAAAATAAATATATATAACAAAATATTATTAAAAACAATAAAATTGCTTAGCACTTTATGTCTATTAAAACTGTTAAAATTGGAAAGATGGATGAACTCAAGTGTAAGGTGAGGATGTGGGACATAGGAATCCCCAACTATTGCCATTGAAATTATAGATCAATGAGAGAAACCAGCCCTGCCTGGTCAAACTACACATATATATACCCTCTTGCCCAGAAACTCTGGTCCTGAATATACATTCCAGGCAACTGCCCTTATAGGTCCAAAAGGAGAGATGTTGAGGATGCGCACTATAGCTCTGCTTAGGAAAAGAAGGAATTGGGGCTACCTGGAGTTCATCTTTGGGAGAGTCAGTGTAATAGAGAATATGAACAAAGTCAAGAATTAGATTTTTGAAAAGAGCAAGAATATTGACAAGACACCAGCAATATTGATCAAGAGAAAAATTGCATAAACATACATTTTTAGGAATAAAAAGAAGATACAACTATATGCAGCAGAATTTTTTTTTTAAAGAATAAAGATACTATGAACAATTCTATGCCAATAAATTTTAAAATTTAAATGAGATGGACAAATTCCTACAAAACTTCTAGAAATAAAAAAGTTGCATAATCTTAAGTCCCTTAAAAAAAAAAAAAAAACTTGAATCAGCAGCTAAAAATCTTTCCATATAGAAACATATAGGGTTTTGCCAGAAAATTCTATCAAATATTCAAGGAACAATCAATTTTAATCTTAGAGAAATCTACCCAAGAGAATAATAAAAGAGGGACTACTCACCAGCTCATCTATGAGGCAGGGAGCAAGGGTTCAGTTCCAAAATCTGGCAAAGACAGTTTGAGGGAAAAAAAACAACAGAATCAATCTCATTTATGAACATAGATCTAAAACTCCTACACAAATATTCTCAAATCAAATTTAGCAATATGTGGGAAAAGATACTCTCAAGAACAAACTGGATATATTCCAGGACTGAAAGTTTAGTTTAATATTCGAGAATCAATTTAACATACTTCACCACAGTAAAAGATTAAATTAAAAAAAAGTACAGTCATTTCAATAATTGCAAGTAAATGTATTTGATAGAATTCCAAGTATTTTCAGAAGGAGAGTTTCTTAGCCTTTTAAAAGAGATTTTTTTGAAAAGCCTGAAGGACTCATAAATCTTTGTGATCTCAGATTAGGCAGTGTTCTTAAAAATGATATCAAAAAAGCACATGACAAAAAAAAAAGATAAAGTGAACTTCCTTAGAATTAAAAACTTTTGTGTTTCAAAGGTCACCATCAAGAAAATGAAAATACAACCCATATAGGAGAAAATATTTGCAAATCACATACCTGATAAAGGACTTGCATCTAGAATACATAAAGAACTCTAACAACTCAAAAATAAAGACACACAACCTAATTCAAAAATGGGCAAGAGACCTGATAAGCATTTCTCCAAAGAAGATAGATGGTTAATAAGCATTTGTAAAAAATACTCAATGTCATTAGTCATCAGAGAAATGCAAAACCCCAATGAGATAACACTTAATGCCCTCAAGGATAGCAATGATCAAAAATACATTCAATGACAAGTATCGGCAAGAATGTGAAGAAAACTGGAACTTTGATACCCCATTCATTTTGAAAAAGAGTCCTGTCAGTTCATCAAAAGATGAAAGAAAGAGTTAACATATGACCCAGAAATTTCATTTCTAGACATATACACGAGAGAATAGAAAACATTTGCCCACACAAAAACTTGTACTTGAATGCTCACAGTAGCATTATTCAAAATAGCCCCAAAGTGGACATAACCCAAATGTCCATCAACCAACTGAAATTGAGCTCCATAGGGTTAATGGACATGAAACTAGCAGAAAGCTTTTGGGGTGGGCACTTATCTGACTGAGCCTCCCAGGCACCCTGAAACTAGCAGAAAACTTAAAGCTTGGTTTTCAGAAAATAATTTCTCCCTCATTAGCTGTTGTGTCTTTTCAGAACTCACTAACAAATCCACTAGCTGTCTCTGCAGAAGTCTGGACTCAAGGTCAACTGATAAGGTTCCAGTCTATGAACAGGGAAAACCCTAAATGCCTTACCCAAGATAACAAGCCCAAGACCTCATCCAGTCTATACAGGCTCTCAGAGCATGTGTATAGCCTCTTCTCCTTGTCCTAAGATCACCTCCTGATATCTGGTTCAACGGTCTCATTCTGATATTATGTCTCTACCCCAAAGTGAACATGGGATGTATGTTACATATATATTTGCTCAATGCACATGCACCATCTTTCCTCAAATAAGTTTCCCTGCCCTTTTTATCAATATGATGTAATCTCGACTCCTGTAAAAACTTGTTCTCTTCCCCTTCGGGGAGGAAGATTTGAGACTTGTCCTCCCATCTCCTCATCTGGCTGCCTCACAAACAAGCTCTTTGCTTGTTGCATGCCTGATGTCTCAGTGACTAGCTTTGCTGTGCATCAGGCAGAAGAAATGCAGTTCAGTTACAAAATGAATGGATATGCCATACTTATTCTATGGAATATTATTTGACAGTAAAAACAAATTATGTACTGACACATGGCCACAGCATGGATGAAATTTAAAAACATTCTGCTAAGTGGAAGAAGTCAGCCATGAAAGGCCACATATTCCATTTATATGAAACATCCAGAATAGGCAAATCTATAGAGACAGAAGGATCAGTGCTTGCCTAGGACTGGCTGAGTCAGGGATGGAGATGGGGAGAAGGAGTGGTAGGATGGAGAGTGAGTGGCTGCTAAGAGATACAGAGTTTCCTTGTGGAGAATTAAAAATGTTCTAAAATTAAATTGTGATGATGTTGCATCATTTTTTGAATATACTAAAAACCATTGAATCATACACTTTAAATGGATGAATTGTATGGTAGGTGAATTATGTCTCAATAAAGCTGTTTTTAAAAAAGAAGACAAGGTGACTATCATCTCTCCAACATGGCACTGGAGGCCCTAGGTGGTGTAGTAAGCCAAGAATGAAGGAAAGGAGAAAAGGAAGTGAAAAAGGAAGAGAAGGAGGGAGAAATGGAAGGAAGGTGCGGAATATGATTGGAAAAAGAAAAACAACATTGACAATACTAACATATGATTCACCCAAAACTAAGCTATTAGAACTAATCATAAAGATAAACAAAGCTGCCAAATACAAAATCAGTATTCAGTATTCAATTGCATTTCTACATAGCACGAATAACATTCAGAAAATATAATTTTTTAAAAAGATATTCATTATGGTATCCCCCAAACACATGAAGTACAAGAAATAAGATATGCAAAATCTTCACAAAGATTTAGAAAACTTGGGGCACCTGGGTGGTTCAGTCAGTTGAGCATCCCACTCTCTCAGCTCAGGTCTTGATCTCAGGGTTATGAGTTCAAGCCCTGTGTCGGGGCTCTGCACTAGGCATGGCATCTCCTTAAAAAAAGAGAGAGAGAGAGAACTGTATTGAAAGACATTAGTGAAGAGCTAAATAAATGGAGAAATATACCATTATCATGGGTTGAAAAACTCAGTATGGCAAAGATGTCAATGTTTCCCAATTTTGCTTAGATATGTGATATAATTCCACTGAAAATACTGGTTTATTTATGAATGATGACAAGGGGATTCTAAAATGCATAGAAAAAAACCAAAGGCCCAGGAATAGGGGAGGCATTCCAGAAGAACAGGAATGGGGGGCAGGGAGAGGAATTGAGTTAATTGTATTTAAGATTGCACCAAAGGGTGGGTCCAAGTTAAGTAGGACCTAAAATGTTTGCAAATGGAATACCCTTCTAAAGAAAATAACCCAAAATTATAAATATTAAATCAGGGATCTAAGCAAAATGAGAGGTACTGAAATGAGGAGGTATTCATGCTTAAGCTTCTGGACCTTCAAGGTAGATCCACGTCCATCTGCATAGTAATGGTGCTGGGAGAATCAAGTATACTAATGGAACAGATTTGGGAGCCCAGAAATAGACCCACCCACATATACAGACAACTGATTTAAGATGGAAGTAGAATTATAGGGCAGTTGGTAAAGAACGGGTTTTTTTGATGCTAGAACAATTGATCTTATGTTGAAACCTTCCTCAAGTCATACTCCAAAATCAATGACAGGTGAACTAAAATCTCAAATGTGGGAGGCAAATCCATGAAATATATAAACCAAAATACTGAAAAATATCTTTGTGATTTCAGCATGAGAAAGATTCCTTGAGACATAAAATGTACAAAATATAGAGGAAAGGATTTTAAAATTAGTTTTAATGTAAAATATTAAATTAAGAACTAGTTTGCATTCAAAGACTGCACAAAGAAGATAGAGACAAATATAAACTGGAGAATACAGTTTAAAATACATTTAATTGACAAAGGATTAATATCCAGAGTATATATTTCTTCACTCTGAAATGCTCATTTCTCTCATATTTTAGCGACTTTTAAATCAGATGCATCTTACAATCAACAGGGTGCCCCAATTTGTTAGCATTTTTATTTCTTAGTGATAGTAGTACCTTAGGAGCACCTCTTACAATCAGTGATCTCTTAGATTTGATTAAAAACATTATAAAGAACCATAGATCAACACACAAAGCAAGACAAAAAAAATTAAAAATTGGGCAGAGTACTTGAACAGGCACTTCATAGGAAGGAAAATCTGAATAACCTATAAATATGGGGAGAAAAATGTCCAACCTCATTACTAAGTGGGGAAATACAAATGAAAACTATAATAAATTAACACTTCATAGTTACCAGTGTGGCAAAAATGAAAAGTTTGATGACACCAAGTGCTAGAGAGAATGTAGAACATTCAACACGTATACATTCTGCCACTGGGAGTGTGTAATTGGACAATTTCTTTGGAGAACATTTTGGCTTTATCTAGTTCAAAATACACATAAACCTATGACTTAGAAATTCTAACCCTAGATTCATTCTCAAGAGAAGCTCTTGCACATGTACACAGAACATGTGTGCAAAGCATATTCAAACACTGCTGTTCGTGAAAGCAAAACCTAGATACAACCAACTAGGATGGATAAAAAATGTTGTCTCCTCTCACATGGGATATCACGTATCATTGAAAATGAACAAAGTATGGCTACACTCCCTCATAAGAAATCTCCTGAACACAATATGGAGCAAAGAGAAATCAAGCTGCAGAGTACATATAGTATGACTCCATTTATAATCAGAAACATGCAAAATTAAATAACATATTATTCAGGTTGCAAACACACATTTTGAAGCCATAAAAAAGCAAGGTGATCATGAACACAAGATTCAGAATAGTGGTTGCACCTAAGGGTAGAGGGAAAGAGAAGGATTGAGAAAGTAACATTTCCAGGTTTTAGGGTTAACTAAAATATTCTATTTTTAAAACAGGGCTGAGGGTATACTTGTATTCCTTATATTGTTTTCCTTTTTATTCCATTCATATTTTATAGGTGGTCTTTTAGCATTCACTCAATATTTGATTTCTAACATTTAAAAAGTCAGTCTTCACATCTAACTAGATTTTCTGCTAAGAAACATACAACCCTGTGAAAATCAGTCATAAGTCCATTTTACTCTCTAGCATGTCTGGCAATGACTGAGTCACCAAGAAAAAGTCTAAGGCCAGTGCACTCTTCCAAAGATGGGAGAAAGGTCTGTGTGTCTCCTGGGGAAAAAACTTGTTAAAAATAGTACATACAGAAATACTATTGTGCTAAATGGAATAAGCATTAGTTACTTAACTGGAAAGACTTGAAGAGTCACAATCCCAGATGAAGTATTAAGCCATATTTAAAATAAAATAATTATGAATAGAAGTTCTTTATATTTTCTTTCCATACCCAATGGAAAATACTTCCATTTCAGCAAACAATTCTCCAATAATAATAATAATAACAAAATTACCTGGATTTCTTGATATCTCACTGATCCAGATTTCTTAAGCCTACTCATAGTCCTTCACACAGCCCAAAGTCAACTTTTGACAATTATTTTTAGAAAGGAAACCTCCAGAAGTTTAAACTCATAGAGCACATATTTTAAAAAATTAAATCATAGGGGAAAGCTTTAATGGTATAATTGAGCACCTGCCATGCACTAAGTTCCACACAGAAAGCCAGGGATGAAACAGAAGACAAAACAGGGCTGCACACTTGGATGCTTACAGTCTAGTGGGGGAGACCATCATTAATCAAAGAATCGCTGAGGTCAAAGTTCAATTACAATGGAGGTAAGTGCTTCATGAAAGCAGAGTGTCAAATGGAAAGAAACGGCCTGGTGAGTGATGGTGGCGGTAAGCTAAGAAGAAAGAGTAGGTGAAATCTAGGCATGTGTGTCGCAGGGGTTGGGGAGGGAGAGGTGATGGGGAAAACATTCCAGGCAGAGGGACCAGAGAGTGTGACGCTGAAATCACTACAGCTGAAACTGCATATGGTTTACAGTCAATAATCACACCAGGAAGACATGGAGGTCATAATAATAAATGCACAAATAGTAGTTTGCTAGTTGAACAAACACTGCATTAAATTATTGAATAAATGGCAGCTGTTTCATATCTAGACTTCAGTAATCATAACTAATCTTTTTATGTGATTGATAATACTTTGTTCAGGTTATGTTTGGGAACGTGAATATTTACAAGATGAACTCAAGAGTAAAATGTAAAGATGATGAGAAAGTAAATTGGTAGATTCAAAAAATTATATTATCACATTTAACATCTGAAACTCATTTCCCTCAAGCCCATAAAGCCTAACTTTGTTTGTTCAACAGTCTGTGGAAGTATAGTCACTCAGTCATTTATCAAATATGGAATGAACGCCCAGTACGTGCCCAACAATGGGACAGGTATGAAGAATATACAGATGAAAAGGTATGGTGCCCTCTAAAGGAGCTTGCTGTTTCATGGTGAACTAGTCACTAAAGGGAGAGTTATATGGGAAATTGAGGAGGAGCATGGAGGGGAGTAACTCAGACATTGTTAGGGATCGACATATTCTTAAAGATTTGGAAGAGCAAAGACTGTAAGAGCGATCAATGCACAGAACAAAGAAAGCCCACTGGAACCATGAAGAAAAACCAACAGCTATTGAAGAAAGAAAATATAATCATGATACTCTACTGGACTCTGAAATGTAAAATAGTCAAATACAATAACATAATCATTCCACTGCTATAACTAAAAAAAATCTATTTAAAGAATGGAGGGAGGAGTGAGGAGTAGATTATGAGAGGTATATGATTATACTAGAAAGAGAGCAAATAATACCTAATGTTAATAAATCAATCAATAACAATAACCATGCAAAGAAACAGCGAAAATAGTTCAAAGCCCTTGCCTCTGTGAGGTAGGCTGAGAGTTGTAAGTGAGACAGCTTCTATTCCTCTCACGATAAGCCACTTTGTAATCCTGGGGATTTATTTTTTCATGTCCATATATTACTTTGATCATCTTTAAGCAAATACTGTTTTTAAAAGAGACTATTACAAAGGAAACACTGCATAACCTTTAAGGCACAGTAAATAAATCAGTAAACGAATAATAAAAGGTGTTCGTGAGGTTATAAGGGAGATACGATGGGGACTAGAGGGAAGGAAATACGGGTCCATAAAATGCTGCTGCAAAGCTATTCTAGCACCTAGTCTAGTGGGTCCCTAACTAGAGAGACATGATGGGGTTATTTCCATTTTCACCGAGAGCCATGTTCTCCTGTTTCTTTCCTATCTGGTGGGATTTTCATAGGCCCAAGGCTCTTGGCATGACTGATCTGTTGCAATGCCATAATTGTGTGCCAACTGTGCACTCCGAGGGCATTTTTCTAATGTGAAACACGAGAACGGGTGTGGCAGAGAGGCTGACATGTGAAACCTCCTACTTACTTAATCTTTCTGCTCTTCTCCTCATAAGAAATCACTTTAGAGTGCAGTCCCATCTCCCACATTTTGTGGAATGATAAATACACCATAAAAAGAAAAACACAGGCTTTTGGGGGAAAGTCACTGCACATGTTCAGTTGTTCTAGAAAGTTCTCTTGGGAGACATTTATTCTAAGGACATTTTCTTCTTCATAGAAAGGAAGGCAAAAGTAGGCTAATTCTCAAAGTGCTGACGGCCACCTCAGCCCCCTCCAGAGAGCAATGCAGTCACTCACCTGTCTTGGGGAAATGTGTATATTTAGAGTGCATCTTCTCTCCTGAATTCTCTATATGAAATAACCATTTACCTTTGGGTGAATTTGAAGTATCTATCACCCCACTTGCCTTCTCTCGTCTGTTCTGCTTCCTCTGGGTCCAAGAGCATTAATAGAAAGCTATCGATCATGTTGAGGGAAATGCTGAATAGGTTACTGAGAGTCAAGGGGACCATACTATCAAAGGGCACAAAAAAGCAGCCAAGCTTCCAACTCAATCAAGGATTTATCTTCAGAGAAAGGTGCCATATATATAGGCAAGGGCTACTTTCCGTTCCTTTCCAGGGAAAGTAAGGTGGTGACTGGTTCAACACTGCCCAGTGCCAAAACCTCCCCATGAGGAGACTAATAAGAGTTTGGAAAAGCTTTACCTCTTGCTCCATGGCTTTTAAATGACTAGCCAGTCAATGTTTTAATTTGACCCCACTATTTTCCACATCAAGAGTTGCCTTTATCTTATGAAGACATGACAAGGAAGACAGAGAGGGTACAGGTGAGGCTCAGCAGAGTGAAGGGGTAGTGACCACAAGCAATCCATATGGGAACAAAACTCCCTCCAAGAACGGCAGAGTTTTAGGACCCCTGGGTGGCTCAGTTAATCACCTGCCTTCAGCTCAGGTCATGATCCCAGGGTCCTGGGATCGAGTCCCACATCAGGCTCCTTGCTCACAGGAGCCTGCTTCTCCCTCTGCCTCAGCTCCCTCTGCTTGTGCTCTCCCTCTCTGACAAATAAATAAATAAAATCTTTAAAAAAAAAAAAAGAAGAAGAAGAAGAAGAAGAAGAATGGCAGAGTTTTGCCAGGTCTCGGAGGGCAATGAAGGAAACCTGACCCTATGTTTTCTTTGCAATGAATTGTCCGTTCCTCTGCAGTCAAAACATCTACCACTACTGTCAAGGTAAGCTGCTAGCGACAGCACAGGATTTAGAAAAAGAGGGCATTAAAGTACATGTATAAGAAAGCAATGATGGGGATAAGGTAGTTAAAAAGCACAAACTTACAGCTATAAAAGAACTAAGTCCCACGAATGGAAGGTACAGCACATGACACTGTTAACACCGTACTGCCTTTCCAGCCCTGGCCCCAGACGTAGCAGCCACCGAGACGTTGACGCCCATGAAAAATCATATCGCCAGTTACAAAGTCCTTTTCAAGGAGGGAGTGACGGTGGCCAAGAAGGATGTCCATATGCTCAAACACCCTGAACTGGCAGACAAGAATATGCCTCATCTTCACGTCAGACCATGAGGCTACGTAAAGCAATAGCTTTCCTGAAGGCATTTCCAGTGATAGCTTACCAACCAGTGTATCCAAGATCTCCGTGATTTCCTCCACCTGGCCCCTGAGACGTGCCTGCCACTCTGTGCCCCAGCCATCCCGAGACCGGCGGACCCCGGCCCAAAGGTCTGGAAAGCTCCGCAAGCCTCACCAGAGGGAAAGCTGACAGAGACACCTGCGGACAAAGCACTGTGCCCCCTGCTCCTAACAAGCGAGCTGAGGCTGGGACCGGGTCAGCAACTGAATTCCAGTTTACAGGTGGATGTGGTCGTGGACGTGGCCAGCCACCTCCGTAAAGCTGGAGGAGATTGTTGTGTGTTGAATACATCTGTAGCAATAAATAAATAACGCTGTATTATATATCTGTGAGTTGCTAAGAGCATAGATCTTGAAGTTTCCCCACAAGAAAAAAAATTGTAACAGTGCATTGTGGTGATGGATGTGAATTAAACTTATCATGGTGGTCATTTCCCAGTATCCACAAATACAGAATCATTATGTTGTACCTCTGAAACTAACATAATAAGTCAATTAAATCTAAATTTAAGAAAGAAAGAAAGAGAGTGAGAGAGAGAGAACAGGAGAGGAGACAGAGGGGGAGGGGAGAGGGAAGGGAAAGGAAGGGGGACTGAGGGAGAAAATGCTTCATAAAGCACATAGATGTGCCTGAGGTGGCTTTAGCACAGAGTCCTGAGTGCAGGAGACCCTCCTGGCAGAAGGCGACTCTTCCCAGGCTGCCTTCTTCCATCTTCACCCTGATTCAGGGAATTAAGGTATGGCCATCAGGAGTGGTATTCCTATTTCAGCTGATAATTTAAGAAGATGCCAAGGTTCCCTCACTTTCTCAAAAGCTGACCCAAATTTCATTTCATTCACCAGCTGTTCATGGGATACCTTCTCACAGGTGCTTCCTCTTACCTAGAGTCCTTTCTGCCCTTCTGCTGCTACAGACTCAGCTAAGGCTCAGTTTCCCTTGAGAAAGCCGGACCTGCACCCCACAGGTTTGAGATAAGCGCCGCTGAGAGGTGTCCCACAGCATCCCAAACTTCCCCAACTAGCAGTATGGCAACATTTGCTCTTCTCTGCAGGGAAACCATTCCTTCCAGAAGGGCAGTGATCAAGCCTCTCAGTCAAGGCCCGATTCATCGCAGGCATGTGATACGTGTTGGTGGAATGATGTATATGAACTACTGACCAGTACTATCCCTGGTAGTATGGAAACAGAAAGATGAATTCTCTACCTGAGCTCAGGGTCAAGCATCTGGGATGAGAAAGAGTAAAAAAATACACACCGATTGCTACACACAGGGCACTGCTGGAAGTGCGCTGTGTGTGTTAACTCATCTATGTACTAACTCATCTAATCCTCGTGACCTTACAGGTAGGAACGACCATCAGCTGCATTATACAGATAAGGGAACTGAGGCACAGAGTGACTTGCCTAAGCTCCCAAAGCTAGTAAGTCGCTGACACATGGTACAAGCCCAGGCAGCAGGCTCCTGAGCCCAAGCCCTTCCCCACTTAGCTGCGTTACCTTTCAGATCCCAGATGAAGACAACATGCAGCGTGAGTCACACCCACCCTGTGGATAAAGTGAGGTACACAGTGCTCGGGAAGACGGGAAGGATAAAGGTTTCTGATGTCAGACCTTAGCAGCACCCTCCGTCCCCTTCTTCCTCTCTGCCGCCAACTTAATAGATTCTGCAAACAACTGATTTTGGAACCAAGTTCAAAGTCTCAGAACCTATCAACACCTGATCAAACTCACAGCCCCAAATTTAAATGGGAAGCTGAGGTTCTAATTCTAATATATTTCAGCATATGGCCATAAATTGCTTTGTGAGTGGAGCTGGTCAAAAATCCTTTACCTCTCAGATGAGAGAAAATAAGCTTGCTAAATATTACATATGGCACAACCTGACATAAAATATTTTTTAAAAGAGGGCCTCTTGTTCTGACCCCTGTATTTATGGGCTTAAAGACTGAAAAGGTTTAAGATGAGGTTTGTGTTTTTTTTTTTTTTTAACGTTCAGTTTTCCTTTCTTTCATTGCTGTGAAAATAAAGTGGCAATTCATGGCCATAATGGGTAATTCCAGTCTGTGCCTTCAAGAGAATAAGGAAGAAGGAGCCCTCCGTGGTTGGTATTCATATGTTCCTGCAGGGCCAGAGCCCGTGACCTTGTGACCTGCTGCCGTTGATGGGAAATGCCCAAAGGTTCTCATTCTTGTTCAGCGGCTCACCCAGCATTTTAAAAGGACAATGAAAACATTCCTGGGGCTTCTGGGCTTCTTAACCCCATCCCACTAACGATTCCTTCTATCTTTGAAGAGGTCAGCATTTATTATTGTAATATCATTTTCATACTTCTTGAGAGCAGAGTGACTAAGGGAACTGAAGAAAGGAGATTCTCTGGGGTGGAAAAGCCTCGAGGGGGCCAGTTCCATCGCGGACACTCACAGTTTGGGGTGTGAAACGGGGGTCTCTGAGAAAGGTAACTGTAGGTGTCTTGATAAACTAGAAATTCTTATATTGAGATTTTTCAGACTTCAGAATTTCAAACGTTTGCTTTTCCTTCCTCTTGCGTTTCAACTGTAGAAAAGACATGAAAGGGTATTTTATTTGTCATGTCCAGAGAAAAGGATGACATCCACATAAGTCACATTCATTTCCTCGGTGGAACAAAGACAGCATTTTGATGCAGAGGAAGTCAGGATGGGAAGGGGTCCAGAGAGATGGAGCACTGGGATCTCACTCTAAAAATGCCCTTCTCTTCTCTTTTTCAGGGCAAGTCTCACTCTCAGAGAATATCACTCCTGCTCTCCTACAACCCATGCCAAGAAAACCTCTCCTTTTCAACTTCCCTTTAGGCCATTAAGCCTAATGCATGACTATTTTCCAAGAATTCTAACATCCTCCCATCGTTCACTGAGGTCATCACGTCCTTCGTGGCCATCAAGTCTTCCCTCTAGGAATGACTCCTTCCTCAATGCCATCATCATCAACATGACTCCCATTTGTAGATTGCAAGGGGGCTGGTTAGCATTATTTCCCACCGAAATTCGCTCCTGACAACAGCCTGGTGAGGTAGGCAGTGCCACTCCCACTGGAGCTGAGCCTCAGATTGCTGGGAACTTAAGATCCCAGCTAACAAGGAGCAGAACCAGGATTCACCCCGGAGACCACTGCTTCCGGCACTGTAAAGGCCTGCAGCCAGCCCTCAGTAGTACCCAGAGTGTAGGCTGGCCGTTTAGAACCCGGAGAGAGCTGAAGTGGAAGAGGAACCCAAGGAAACTGACCCTGCACTTCTAACACGCCCCTGGCCGCTAAAGACACGGCTCCTCCAAGGACACCTGGAGCAGCACAACCTCTTGCCTAATGCATGACTCCCCTGCACAGACCCCCAAAGAATGAAGAAATTTTAAGAGGGGCATGTGGGGGGGGACTGATGACCCAAAAGTTCCTAGAAACACCAGACGTCAGCTTCTGAAATGGAATGAATACCTACACCAGCAGATAAGTACGTTCAAAATTCTGTACAACGGGTTTTCCATGACTGAGAGTCGCCTAGCTGCATCCCAGTTTATGTTCAGTCAATATCAAAACAGGGCTAGAAATAGCCCCCAAACGCATTTGGTAATGGAAATATACACTGATCCTTAACTTGAGTTGTGACACATGAAGCTTTAATTATTTACCAGCTCTTAATGCCTGATCCATAATTAATACCAGAATGCACTTCTCTCCCTAGCTGCTCCCTGATTGCTGCCGTGGCTGTGGATTAGCATATCAAGATCAAATTCATCTTTTCTTAGGAAACCCATGAATATGTATCCAGCTCGTTGAAGGAGAAGTTTAGAATGCAATTTGCCAAAGCATTAAGGAACTAATAGGAAAGGAAATTGATAATGGTCACCTTCTTAATTTGAATTAATTTCATTAAATCTAAATTAAAAATTAATAAGACTGGAAAGT
Organism: Mustela nivalis; assembly: GCF_964662115.1. Taxonomy (NCBI): domain Eukaryota; kingdom Metazoa; phylum Chordata; class Mammalia; order Carnivora; family Mustelidae; genus Mustela; species Mustela nivalis. Next base: position 37,837,666 of record NC_139034.1, on the reverse strand, counting down.
TTAAATGGGTCGGTTCCACACTGACAAAATAGCAAAATCGTCAGTAAGTTTTAAAAATGTCCCTTGTGAAATGATTAGAAGGAATTCTAACTTTGTCCATAAGAGCATAATTTGCTAAAACATAAAGACTGTCCCTGAGATGTTACTTTTAGAAACCAGAGTCCTGATAGCTCTGGTGGAAACTTCTCTTCCCAGGGTGGGGTTCAGCATCCCTGGCCCCCCGGCCACCGCCCAGGACAGCACCCTGCCTTCCTGCCAGAATCCCAGCATAGGGACTAAATATTTCCAGCATCGAAACTCTCCGGGGAGTAAAGCAGATGTTTGCAAGTGTGCCCATGGCATTCTTACAATGACCACCTCTCCTAGAAAGCAGGAACCTTTTCTCAATAAGAAAGAGAGGATGCAGAAAAACAAGGAACACCGATGGAGGCCTCTAGTTTGTGAAGTGTGAAGGCAAACTCACACTTTGCAGGCCTGGGAGTGTCATGCCCACATTTTTCATGGCTCCCCTTCAAAGACAGATTGTAGAATTCTGCATCTTCTAAGATTTCATCTCAGCAGCATACAAAGTCAACATTCGCAGACAGAGCGCAAACACAGAGCCCAAGTCCGTGCGCGCGTGTGTACACACACACACACACACACACACACACACACACACACACGGCTGGCTTCCACCGTCCACCTGCTCACATGCACTCTATCAGATGTGCCCGCTTCCTTCTCTCTCCAGCGCTTTCATCCATGTGGCTGCTCTGTCTGCCTCACCCTCCCTCCGGCCGTTAGACCCTTCCTCTTCTTTTCCTCACAGTTCTCCTCTCTCAGGACACAATCCAAATATCTCCTGCCCTGGGGGACATCCAGGCAGCCCCCTGCCCCCATAACTCAAACACCTGAGTTCGTTGCTCTGGGCCCTCCCCCTCCCCAGTGTCCCTTTTCTTTGCCATGGGCACCTCCATGAAGTGCTGAGCTCCTCAAGCACGAGTGAGTGAAGCTCCTGGCATCTAGAAATTCATGAATAGAGGTTAAGTCAAACAAATGAAAGAACAGGGGAATGAAGAACAAAATCCTTAGATGAATTCGTTTGGTCCTTCTCTTGCACCAAATGAGCTCCGTGCTGGTCAAATGTCCGACTAGACTGTGAGGCGAGCCCCCGGTGCACAGAGACAGCAGGGCCTTGTATGTCCCACACCAAGCACATGCCCTACACATCAGAAATGTTCAGCAAACATTTTCAAATGGATGGGGGCATAACAGCCAGCCTCCAGCCTGGTCAGAACAACACATCACTGGGAAAAGCCCTGCAGGGGTTCCTGCTCCCCACAACCCCACCACAAGCATGTCATGTCCCGCTTGCAACCTCTCAGGCCTCCATCGGGACCACGGCTCCCACATTGTCCCTCCACAGCTCAGGCCTTGGAGCCTCCATCTTCTCATGCTTCTCACGAAACAATGTCCCAGCACAGAAGGCAGCCTGGGACCACACGGCGAACCAGCCCTCCTTTGGTTTCCCTCCCTATTATTTCATTTTAATAAAGCTCTTTTAAATAAGCTTGTACCCAGACAATCGGTTCTCAGCAAATCCTGAAAGTGGCATTAGAAATCACCAGACGTAGCAGGCATCCAAAGGGAGAGCCACGTTCTAGTTCGGTTTGTTTGTTTTTTAGCTGGTGTCCGTGCACGGTGTTTATCAAGCTGCTGCTGCCACTGGCCACCAGGCATCCCAACAAAGGGATTTGCTGTGCAGTGAGCTGATGACTGCCAGAGAAGGGTGGCTCACTCAGATCTTGGCTCTGACAGATCCCTGACAACAGGCGCACCGGGACTGAGCCTTCTGTCCCCACCACTTGCAGTCTGGATTCAATCTTAAGAGCAGATTTCCCCTTCTTAGCGAGTACCGTTCAGCTTGCCTATGTCACTGCCAGCCAGCCATGGAAAGTTGCTCGGCCACCCTTGCCCCCTGGGTTCCCAGCTGCCCATCAGCTAGGAGGCTCTTTGTGTGTCTTGGAAATGGGACGGAAGGACCACCAGAACACTCCGCTACCTCACCCTGAGATGCTGGGTCTGTGACAGCCCGGAACGCAGCACTTGCCCTACCAATGCCAACGAGCGCCAATGAAGGCCTCCGTGTGTGCTACTATCTAGGACACTGGAATCAGGGCATCTCTCTGTGGGGCTTCTGGGGGCCCCTCCCTACTGGCACCAGGCTAAAGGATCATGACTCTGACCAGAGACCTGAGAGCCAATTCAAAGGTCTCCTGCCCTGTGAATCCTTGCATGATCACCTCCCCATTACCAACCTTACAGAGTTGGTTACTCCCTGTTCTGTGCCCTCCTGGTATTCAATTCAGCTTCTTACTATAATCACACTATTTTGTTTAGGGGGCCTCTGAGGGAGCTGAAGACTGAGCTCTGAGAGCCTGATCCCGAGAAACATGTACACACTCCCCACCATCAGGAAGCAGAGCAGGCAGGACCTTCCATGCTGTGTGAACTACCCACTGCCTATGGCCTGCCCTTCCCATGCCACAGCCATTTTATCTTACCTTGTTCTATACACAAATTCTAGTGGTGAGAATAAAGGAGGTATGGGGGCAGGGAACAATTCTCTTGTCCTTAAGATTGCTCTTTAGTGAGGAAACAGACCCAGAAATCCACTGGGCTAAACTTACATGTGGGACATACACTATAACTTCCTCAGCCCCTTCCCTACTGCAGAAAAGAGAAGGAGGTTCAGCTCATCTCCTCAATGTGTCAATCAACAAACATTTCTGGAAGCTTATTATGGAGACCACTGTGCGGGCACAGGAGGGAAAGGGAGAAAAAAACACAAGACATGGTCTGTATGCACATTAAATTTTGGGACAGATTGTAGATACAGGAGACCAGGGGAGGGAGTAAACTCATAGATGGAAAAACCTTCATGAAACAGATGGGATTTAATGAGTCTTGAAGAATGAATAAAATTTAGGTAAATGGGTGCCGATGGGAGAGTGAAGGGTGTTCCAAGTGGGTTGAACAGCGTGCACAGAGGTGGGAATGAGTCCAATGTGTGTAAGGAACAGATTCACAGGCTTTGCCTTTATTTTCCCTCCCTTGGTGCAAATTTTCCAGAGCAAGGAGGAGAATATAGGTCTATCTTGCTCAAGGTTCAGTGAAAAATGATACAAAATAGGGAGTCCCAGACACCTGCAGAGTCCTGGTGGACCGAGAAGGAAAAGGAAGCCACTGTTCTTCAGCAGCTCTGGATGAATGAGCCCAGCCCGCACGGGCAGCTGGCTCCCTTCTGGGGAAACATCTTGGTTCTGCACTAGCAAGGTGTGGGAGCAGCCCGAGGAGTGTGCTTGGAGGGAAACACTCAGCACCTCGTGTTTCCTTATCCAATACAGCCAGGTGGCGAGCTGCCAGAACATTCGCTGCCCGTCAAGAAGGATATATATTTTTATTCTCTTTCCTTGTGGGTTCGAGGGGATAGATGAAGGTTCTAGCTGAAGCTGGAATCTCCAGTTTTCCCAGGAGTCTCGCACTCACACCAATACGGCAAGGTTCACCAGAGCCATTAAAGATTCTGAACCTTCTAGCTGAGCGTTAGAAAAGAATTTTTTAAAAATCTAAGCAAACATCTTTCCTCCAGTAAAAATGAGCCCCCAGAAATGAATTCTCTCACACAAACCATTTCTCCTGGTTGAACATTACCAGCCTTTGGACCTTCACTGAAACCAAGTAGTTTCACCGTCAATTCACAAAATACAATTATCCGCTGTCTGGTTTTCTGATAGCAATTCTTTTGTAGGTGAAAAATGCAACTGTTGAGTCTGCTATTGAGAAAACTTGATGCCAGAAAACAGAGGAGCCAGCAGCAGGCAGCTCATCAAACTCCAAACCTATTTTTCCCGGTGCCTGGGGAGTGAATTATCCATTGGATAATCTTACATGTGAAAAATGCACTTTTGGGTGCAACACTGGGGAAGGGCAGGGAGGAAAGGAAAAAAATGTGTGTTCTGTCTCTAGCTTTTAAGCACAATTTTCAAAACATTCTTGAGTTGCCACTCAGGAGTGGGATATGGAGCCCAAAGCAGGAATCCTGGAAAGATCTGCTGCCTTTCTGTCATCTAAAGAATATCAAAAATCCATTCATTATCTCATTTCCTTGGTTTATGGGTATGTAATTCCCACCTACAGGGCTGGGAATATTGAACACCATTCTGTTGTGAAGAAGAAATACTCTCCCTGGGAGCCAAGTGCTCACTTGTGTGAAGTAAATTACCTCTTCCGAGGTGCAAAATGGCTGGGATCCTACCATTTGGGCCCTGGAAAACACCCCCTTGGGAGTAATCTGCTCAACCACATGTGATAAATTCCGCCTATTTTTAGACTATCCTCTGGCTTGCCTGGGTTTGAGCCCAGGTGAAGAGACCTAGCCAACCAAGTCAATCAAGTTAACTTTTCCCTTTATTTTGTTGGCTTCTTTCTAAGTAATCCATTTCCCTTACACGTGCACACACCACTTCTCATCCGATTCTTCAGCCTCCATTCCTTTCTCCCTCAACCTGTCCCTCTCCTCCTCTTACCACTTTCCCAAAACCCCTTCCCCTTCACTTCCCATCAGATACCTCCTCCTCATCCCCCAACCTCTCCCTTCCCTCCCACTTGCCTCCCCAGAAAATGAGCCACAGTAAACAGAAAGCTCTGGCTTTGGGTACAAATAAATAGGAAGAAAAATTCATCGGGAAAAAACAAGATCTCTTCCTAATGCACAGTTAAAACTTCCAAAGGCTTAATGAAATTTTGGCACACATATGGCATGTGAAGCTTGCATCTCAGCATTATAAATCTGACATCAACTCAGATATAATGATTTTGGCTCTTTGCCTTTCTAAAAGAAGACAAAATGTTTGCAGTCATTATTGGCATTACTGTCTAACAAGAGAAAGGAAGACTCTAATTATGACTAGACAAATCAGGAGCCAGGTTCATTTCATTGCAGTCCTGGGAAAACAGTGCATTGGGGGATATTAATGAGGGCCAGGGATGGATAAAAGATAAATGTCTTTAATTTGCTGAGTGTCCTCAGCTACTCTTCCATCCCAGCGACCATGGATTACAGGCTTCCTTGCCCGTGTTAATGTCTCCACACTCTCAGCCCATGTGTTCCCTTATACTACCTCAAGGGTTTCTCCTGCTCACTCTGTAGAAAGGTACCTTAAAAAAATGTTGTAAGAAAATTGAGGAACACTGAAAACACTTTAGGAAAGTTACTGGTTTACAGAAATCTGGAAGAATTCCCTTTGTCAGGGGACTGACCATGTCCTCATTTCTCAGTTTTAAAAATTCTGCTTTCCATGAGATTTTTCTCAAAATCGGCGTATACTGGTCACCTGGAAAGCCACATCCACCTGGGCAAGTCAGCAGCCTTCCCAAAGTAGACAAGAGGAGCCTTGCTGTTCAGGATCCCCGCTGGGATGAAGCAGCGGGAGCCATGGGGAAGCTGTAAGGCAGAGATTTTGCCATGGTCAGCAGCCCTAGAAGATCACCAAGCATTTGCATTCCAGCAAAGAGGGGCCTGGCTTTATCCCTAAATCCGGGATATAGGGATACCTAGAAGTGTCCCTGCATGAGAGGAAAAACTGAGAATGGGATCCCCAACCATGAACAGCCACTCATCCCCAACCCAAGTGCCGGCTGGTGATAAGGGATCCCATGCCAGGACCCCAGAGAAGTCAGAAACCCATTTCCCAGCCTTCTCTAACTCAGATCGAATTTCTCGTCTCTCAGGAGCCCCACCCTAACACCCCCTGGACCCATTCCCATTCCCCACCAGACGGATCTGGAAATTTGGAGGGATTTGGGAGGAGGGAGGCATAGTAAAGACAAAAGCAACAGGCTCTATCCTGGTTTCAGCCAGGGACAGGACCAAAGGAAAGAAAGAAGGTTTACAGAAAGCAAACATTCAATCCAACAGCCTGCGTCACTTAAGCCCTAAAAACTGTAGACAAGAGATGGCAAACATACAAACACACAGTACTGTCTCGGAAGGCCTGGGAAGGCCCAGCATTCTGGCGATCTGCATGCTGCATTATAAATCTGGACCGTTTCTGGCATGATCATGAAGACAAACATACAACAGCTACTTACTTACTAATGGGTGCATTAGCCATATCTCTAACTGCCTGTTCTCTTCTGAGGTATTTTGATGTCCTTTTCTGAAAACCCAAATAATGGGTTTTGGTAATGTCCACTACCATAGGTTTGGTTTGGGGGGGGCAGTGGATGGGAGGTAAAATGGTTCAAGATCACCTGTGACCTCAGATCACCTCCCAGTTTCTTCAAGCTGGCCTCACTCTGCTTGAAAGAAGCCTTTAAACTGACAATGGAGCTCATCCGTCTGCATTCCAGTTGACCGTTGCCATGGATAATTAGCCATGGCTGTTTATTTGTGTAACTTCTATTTGCCCGGGGACCCATAAGCTTATTTATTCCAATAAGCATTCGCTGTACACCTGTGTACATGGGAGGAGAAAACGCATGACATTTTTACTGAAACAGACAGGAAGTTTTGGTTACTAAACCTACCTGTGACAGTAGTAAATTACAATCAGTTTTGGACTTGGTGTTTCAGAACTGTCTTCTATTTGAAAAATAATAAATAACGATATTATTTTAAACTCCAAGGACCAAGAAAACTTCACAGCTTAACTGGCTTTAAAGTAGCTAATATTTTTGTTCAAGAAACAGTGGGGCATGAGGCAGCTGAGGGAAAGCAGTTGCTTCCAATCAAGCATGATTTTGAATAACCAATATTGATTTAATGAGGTTTTACTCTATATCAGCACTTCAGGCAGCATATTATAGCTGTACAACCTTCCAAGGTCAAGCCCAGAGGTTTACCCCTTACCTGAGGTGGAAAATAATGAAATCCATTTTCCCCTGGGGAAAAAAATACCTATAAATCACATTTTCCATACCTCATGTGGCTGCCTCAAATGGCCCCACTATCCAACATGTCTATCTGTCACTCCTTCGGCTGCCTCAAGGAGACTCCATCGGGCTCCCGGGAGAGAGTCAGCAGGACGAAAATGACAACTTGGGCATCAGACTGACAGTTTTGAGCATGGGCTGTGCTGCAGTGAGGCTGGGAGTTTAGGGAAAGGTTCTCTCTGTATATCGGGGTTGCTTCTTTCCCCCCAAAGTAAAATGAACATGAGCCGTGAAAGTCACTCGGCCTAAAAATGGGGGCAGCCTCAGAATACAAGATGACACCTTCCACACTGTTCTTTATTTTCATAAATCAGGACTGTCAGCCGCAATGCCACCATTTCGAACTATTATGTGTTCCCTTATATTGTAATTAATGCAAATATGTAACATATTAATACCAATTGGTGGTCTTATCACATAGATTATAAATCACCCCTAGAACTCAGGGTCATTATATTCAAGTTGAATTCACACATCTCCCTGATAAAACTACCGAGTCTGTAAGGGACACTGTGCCCTGAAAGAAGGGTGAGGAGTTTGGGGGTTATTGCCAAGATCCTCCAAAATGGATTCAGGCCCTGTCTGAGCCATACAGGGAACAAGAGCTGTGTTCCAGGGAAGAGTAGCTGGAACAGAGTTAATGCTTTGTGATGCTGCAGGATCGCACACATTACTGCCCTGTTTCCACTCTGGAAAGCTGCTCCTTTGATGTTGTGCAACATCCTAGTGACCACTAGAGGGTGCAGCAAAGACGATCCGAGAGCTGCCCTCTGTGGGTGGTTCGGAGACAGGAAGGGAGCTGTCCAGGAACCAGCAGGGAGAGGAGCGGGCTTTAGGAGGCACAGGGTAACGGGGTGTGGGGGGAGGGTGCTGTGCATAGCTGTGGTTCCTGGGTATTGTCATCTTGGGTGAAACAGAAGAAAAGTCAGCAAATCCCGGCCAGCCAATCACCAGGTGTGGAAGCCCAGAAAGTAGGGACGGGAGTTCTAGCCAGCTAAGATCGCTGGAGAAGGGATTACTGTTGTGGCTTACAGAAAATGACTTCCTTGCTTTTCCTCATATATTGGTGAAGAAATTATCAACATGTACAACTACATGTCCATTTCTGTGAATTATCCCTTATTATCTACTTTTATGTCATAGCTTCCACAGACGGGTAGCGTTAGGGATAACAGGCATTTTGAGGCACAGACCCGAGGGTATCTCCAGCACACCGCCACCAAAGCCTTCATTCCCCTTCATCTCACGCTCAGCCATCGCCCTTCCACTCATTAAGCACCTGCTATGTGCTGGAGCTATGATCACAGTGGTAGGAGAGAGGAAAGACACAATTCCTGACCACAGGGAAATGACCAAAGTCTCCTTCTCTACTTCCTTTTACTCAGCATGTGGGGAGAAGATTATGGGAAATAAAATTTGGGGAAAATACTTGGGGGCCAGGGAGTGAAAAGCATTAAGCGTCCTGGCACAATTCTTGAGGTTAATTTGGCATATATATAAAATATACAAAATATTGCATCCCTTTTGATCTAAAATTGCTACTAATTCACATGAGAAATGGTAGAAGCCTAATCTAAAGCACAGACAGGAAAGTAGTAAGGTAAAGAAGAGAAAATTGAAAAAGCTTTATTCCAAAGACAGAAGCCATAAAAGCTGGTAACCAATTATATTGGGAATGATAAATAAGGAGGAATGTGACTCCACGGATTTCAGCCTAGGCAACTAGGTCCGTGTAGATGCTTTTAAATCACAACAATTAGAACAGAAAGGGGGATAAATTACAAGAGGGCAATTAAAAGTTAACTCTTGAACATTTAGGAGAACAGAGTGTGTAAGGGGAAATATCTGTGGGACACCTAAATGAGAAGCCTAATTGGATATAAAGATAGCAGGAGAGGGAATCTGGAAAGCATTTGTGATATTTAAGAAGAGTATTGAGTAGTAAAACCAGAAATCATATTGCAAAGACCTAACGAACAGAAAGCAAGTAAAGAAGTTGAAATAGAGGGTAGACCAAAGAGTTGGGGCACAAGCTTGAAGGATAATAGAATCCAGGGAATGATTTTTTTGCGCCTAAAAATTTATCAGTGGAAGTAGCTTGAGAGTTTAAAGCTGCGTGGGAGCATCCAGTGGAAGTGAAAGGAGAGAAGGGGAAATAATTTTAAGAAGGTAGGGGTAGGGTTGCCTGAGTTAACAAAGAAAACTATAAGATATTCAGCGAAACTTAAATTCCAGAACAGTAGTAATAATTTTTCAGCCTAAGTGTGCCTCGTGAAATATTCGGGACATACTTGTAATAAAAAATTTTGTTGCCTTTTATCTGAAATTCCAGTTTAACTGGGTGCCCTGTATCTCATCAGGCAATCCTAAGCTGAGAGAGGACAAGGAGCCCACGAAGGACAAGTGGGAAGGGGTGTGGACATGTCTGCTTTGACAGGGTTGAGGAGACCACCAGAGGGAAACATATTTCAGAGGACAGCATGAAGCCACTTTAGGGACCTCCAGAAATCACGTTCCGTGTTTTCTCAAAGATGAAGGTCAAGTTATCTGTAGAAAGTGAGTGAGTCAGAGGATAACACAGAGATGTGATGGGGGCACGTAGAAGGCAGGATCATCGACTGTGGAGACCGGAAGGGGCAGCCAACTGGGGAAAGAAATGCCAAGAAGCGTGGAGGGCCCACTGGCTCTGGAAATGTCCGCCTTTACTGGACAGAGTGAGTAAAATGAAGTTCAAGCGGGAGCCAGGGCCAAATGCAGGACCTCAAAGACCATGTCATGGGGTTTACATTTCATTCTCCCCAGCTGTCGGGAAGCCAAGTCAGTGAGAGGCTTTGCTGTTGTTTAAGCCCCCTTTGGCTACCTGTGGGGAAAGAATTAAAAGTGAGCAAGAACAGATGTTTGGGGAGATTAGGTTAATGTTCAGGAGAAAGATGGAAGAAGAGAGACAGACAGACAGCCTGGAGAGAGACAGACAAGAGAGATAGCGACAGACGGAGAGATTGAGAGAGGACACTGAAGACCGAATCAACAAGACTTGCCAACTGATTGGATTTGGGGAATAGATTAGGAAAAAGAGGTAAAGGAGAGATGTTTAAGATAATTCCCTAATTTCTGACACAGAACAAATGTGTAAAAGAAAGAACACTGAGATCCGGAAAACAGGAAGAGAAACAGGATTAGCAAAAGGGACACCACACCCAGCCTTGGGCCCTCGCGTCCCTTAGAACCCTGAGAAGAAGGAGAGACGGCCTCGGTTGTGGCATACCTACTCTTTGAGAATTTCAACGCTGAGCAACTCACATTCACCTCTGAACTCTATAACAATGCTACGAGCTGTTATTATCTACATGTGGCAGGGTAACATTTGGAATTATTAATTAGTTTCCCGTTTTTCCCCAACTAGCTCACTTTCTCCAACAACCCTAATTCAAGCAGCTAGACCAGTCAATCCTCACTTCATTAAGGGGCAGATCATACAGGACAGAACACGGAAAGCAGAGAGGGGGAGAGGGAGGGAAAGGAAAGAATATTCTAGCATTTCGCTCTAAAAATCCAATGTTCTTACAAGACTCAGGAGGACCTGGGCATAGGTTAAATGTTTGAATGGAATGACGTTTCAGAGCAGAGCTTTCCCTGGAGACTAGAAAGCTTTTTTAATTTTTTTTTTTTTTTTTTTCTGGCTAGGGAGAGGGAAGACAAAGACAGGCCTGACAGCCTGGATTTTCCCGGGCCCCGGAGTAGGGGTCCCACACCTACTGCCCAGCAGAGCCCCAGGGAGACCATGAGGCCTTCAGAGAAATATGTATAATGAGTCAGAACAAGAATCCCTTAGCAGCATGCCCTAGCTGTACCTGGAAGGAGCAACATTATTACATGGGTCTCACACAGAAGATGGCATTAAAAGAAAACCACAGGATGTGATAGATCTACATGGAGAGGAGCAAGGGACACCCCAGGGGCAACCTGAGGTCAATGGGTGACCAAGATCCAGATGGGGAAAGATGAGCTCTCCCAAGGGGCTGACCATGTGACAAAGAAAGAAAAGTGAGGATGGTCCCTAATTTAGCTGTGACTAATTTACTGCAGACACCAACAGTGCGGAGTCTTCTAATACATATAAAATTGTTACTGGAAAATTTTGAAAGTCACTTTTTTGTACAACTGACATGGATGAGCTGATGAACGGAAATTCAGCGCTACCTCTTACCTGCCGTAAGTGGACAAACTCGCTGGGGAGCTGCTGAGTCTTTCCACAAAACTGAGCAAAGGGAGGAGAGAATGAAACACCCAGGTCCATCGCTCCAAAGCTCACCTGCTTCCCACCACCATGACTCGTGACTCCTTATTCAAGGAGAGCAGTTTTCACCCTCCAACCCCTCTTCTTTTTCTGAAGTATTGACTTCCGTTACCGATCAGCCTCTGAAATGGTGGGAGCTGTCAATGCCAACCACCAGGAGAATGCTTCCAGATCTCAAGACCTAAGAAGTCTTCCAAATTAGGAACTTTCTCTGAACAGTCAGTTACTGGGATGTGGTGGCTGTCAGAATCACTAGACCAAGGAATGCAGTAAAAACAACAATTTGCATTCTTAAAGCCCAGATAATGCCACCAGGAGTCAAACTGAGATTTTTATGCTGCCATTAAAGCAAAGTATCAGCAATCCCTCAGGGAAAGGGGAAACCAAGAGTTCAAAGGACACATTAGCAAGTTTCTCAATTAAATGCCAAGCAGTAACACAACTTTGTTTTTTAGCACCCTCTTACTTAGCCATTTAATTTTTCTTGAAAAAGAAAAGCAACCCTCAGGGGTGTGAAACCTAATGCCTGTCTAAGCAAACCGAGCTAATGCTTTCTCAGAGAGGCTACTGAGCAATATATCTGATTATGTCTATTTCTGAACAGGAAAATTGATCAATTAAGGGAAAAGGAGGTTTGCCAAGCCAAACACTGAGGGAAAAAAAAAAAAAAAATTTTTTTTAAAGCTTCAGGCGATGCTCCTGCTGGGAGCTAATGAAAGTTCCACATAAGAAGTTAGATTCCAAATTGGAAGCCATCAGAGTTGTGTTCACTTCAGTCAACCAGAGTGAGGGAACGTGTCCTGGAAAGATGGAACACGAGCGGTTTTTAAACTCATTCATGGAACTGCAGATGAGCTTACAGTGGGGCCCTGAGCTCTGCTAGCCCTGTAGGGAGTTTCTTTCCAAAACTTTCAGTCCTCAGAGAGCAAGGCAGGATGAGTGTGTTAGCTGGCCTTTGTGGGCCCAGCAGAGCACACCAGAGAGCTCCACGCTCCAGAAATCACTAGGCTGTGTCACCTGAGCAGGTGTCCTGCATCTACCCGCCAACTGCGCCACTGGTGACCAGTTCCCTAAGCATGGAGAGGAAGGACGCACATGTTGACACAGCATACCACGAAACACTCCGGGTTGTAGAAATGAGGGAGGCTCGTACGTTGATCAGATCAAAGCATATATCACCTGAATGCGAAGTCAGGGCCTCTGATCTCTTCTCACCGCTGCCTTTCGTCAGCACCCATCCTGTGGTGGGCACCCAGTCCGTGCCTGAATGGCCACAGAGACCTACCGGAGGTCAGTTACTCTAAACCCCCAAGTGCTGATAAACTGGGCGGTGGCATTGCCTTCCAGATAATAAATATCAGCAGAGTAAGACAATGCAGCTGAAAAGGTTGGTGAGGAATCTGTGTCTGTCTGTCCCGGGAGATCTTTGGGAATAGGATAAAATCCTGCCTGTGAGAGTTGGCAAGTGCTCCTGTCTAGGGAAGAAGGAAAGGAAAGGAATGGACATAATGACTTGTCATCTGTCGGACACAACTCTCTCAGGATACACAAACTGGCAGAAGGCAAACTTTCTCTCCCAGTTGTCCCTGTGGCCTTGTACAAATGAATTAATAAGACTTAGAGCTCTTCTCAGACCACTCCACTCCTAGCCTCAAAGAGTCGAATAATTAATTATTAGCTGTCTTTCCTCATTGGTGTTTCACACTCAAGGAATTATTTAATTTTCCATATCTGAATTCTTCATATCAAGGCTAAACCTGTTAACTTTTGAGAACATGACCCCTGGTCCTCTTCCCACTCCTCAAAACACACAGAGCTGCCTCCCACTATGTTCTGAACAGGAAAATTGATCAATTGTTCTGGAAAGTCAAGATGCGCTAAGCCTCAGAGAGTGGAAGGTGCTGTCCCAAATCTCAAGTTAGGGATGGTTCTGTCTTCAGGGAACTCACACACCAAGGTCAAGTTGTAGGCCTCACATCTGCTGCTAGTGATCCACAAATTCCTTTAACTTTCCCAAAGAAAACTTGAAAATTAGCACCAATCATGACATAGGACTTTGTAATTGCAAAGGACACAGGTTCACCAGAGGGCATTATCTCCCTTTTAAATGAATTTGTGGGAACAGCCTCCCAGGGGTAGGAACGGGGCTCCTGTCACTGAGCCCCATTGAGGCCTGGTCTGAATGTGCTGCCCACCACCGACCCCCCTCCCCCACAACCTCCCTGCCACCGTCTGACTTCAGTGCAACAGTTTGGGAACCATATGGCAAAGGTTGAGGTCAGACGGATAAAAACGTTTCATTGCGCTGCAGAATGGTTAACAAACACTTGAATGTAAATTCTAACACATTGTGAAACTGTGGCAAACCGGGCTGAAAAGAGACTTTAGTTATGGCAGGAAATCTGTTTCTCAGCTCCACCCTACCCCTTCCAGTTCATTACAGGTATTGTGGAGAGAAAATGGGGTTTTGTGTCCTCTCTTGGCAATCTGCACCCTGCTTTTCCGCCAGATTTCTAATGACTTTTCAATGATGATTTAAGAGTTTTTGTGCCTGCAGGTTGTAAAGGGTTCCAGCTCCACGCTGCCCTCCTCTCGCACCCCGGAGACGGAGCCGTGCGCGCACGCAGTCCGCTCTCAGCGCGACCGGCTCCTGCCACGGTGCCCCAGTCTCGCTTCACCGCTTGCCTCCACGTCACAATGCCCTCTGGGGTCACGGGATCAATCTAGCGGCAAGAGAGACCCCTCTAGAGCTTAAGGCTTTACGCTGGGATTGGATCCATGGCAATTTGTAAACGTCCTTGGTGGCACAGCCACCCCAACCTCCAAAAATGAAACTTCCCACCCCCACCCCCACCCCTCCGCAACCCCAGGCAGGAATTTGAATTGAAAACCAACTTTCTCTCTCAAGCCAGCAGCTGCCACTCAGAACACATGTGCGCGTGCGCGCACACACACACAATGGGGCAGTCCCAGTTGAAAAATCCTGAAAGCCTCTGCCCTCTCCCTTGAGGCGCAGAGCCGGAAAGCACAGGGGTTTGCGGAAGCTCCCTGGGACATGAAGGCTTTGGGCAGCAGGACCCTCGTAGGATGAGCTGGGAGCACCTAAACTGACTCTAGAGCTCACTGAGAGACCTCTTCCTCAGCCAGACACCCGCCACTGCCTTCCGTCTGGCCGCTCTTCTTCCCTGCTTTGCCAGAATGGGGCAGGGGCAGGGCCACCTCTAGCCTTTAAGGGACTCATGTCTAAATCAGAAAGAGCATTTCTCCCCAAGCCTACCTGGGCACTCTCACTCCCTACCAGGGTGCATGGTTGGCCAGCAGCACGAACTGGATGTCAGTCCCACTCATCCCCTTGGCCCTTGCCCACCACAGGCACCCATGCAGTGCACTCCTCTCTTCTCTGCTCCCTACTTGTCTTCTGGAGAACACCTTCTCTATCCTGCCAGAATGCCTGCTCTCCCGCCCCCTCCAGCGGCTCCTGATACTGCAGGATGCGGAAATGGAGACACCAGTGCTGCACCAAGCCTTTTCATTGGCACCTCAGGCTAACCTGGAGTCACTGGGCCCTAATAAGCCCACAGTCCATATTATACTCCATAGAATGTCTGAAAGAGGAAATTCGAGCCTTGGTTTTTCCAACCAAAAATAGGAACGATAAAAAAAAATCACCATCTTTTTCATTTTTCTCTTGCTCTTCTGGAAATGACACACTTGTACCTGTCATTTTTTTCTCTGAGCACACACATCTTGACACCCACCAGTGACAGTTCTCTACATCCCCAGGGCCTGCTACATAACAGTGCATTTACTGATGAATTAAAATAATGGAGGACGGCAAGATAATCGGTATTCATCACTTGCCCATTGTTTACAGCAGTCCACTGGGCATTTGTCTGTTCTTTGTTGAGTTGAATCCCTTGGCTACAATTAACTCATGGGTCTGGTAATTTCTAAAATCAAATTTCTTTCGAAAAATTCCCCACTCAGTGATCTAAAATGTCCTTTAAATATCATGCAAATAGCATACGTTTCTATAAATATAAGATAAGAAAAAGTATACACGGGCCATGCCCAATGTCGAAAATAAAATGGGTACAATGATTGCATTGAGAAAAGAACCCACACTCTCCTGGGGAAGGATGTGATAATGAATAGGTTTGATGACGTCAACATCAAGGTTCCTTTGCCCCAGTCTTTTGGCTCCCTTTAGTCAGGCAAACCTGGTAATTACCTAAAGACGGTTTGCTTTCTTTCTATTTCCTACGCGCAAAAGGCAGTTGTTGGGTGATAGAAATTGACTGGAGTTGTTTTCTCTTCCCGGGAGTCTTCAAATTCACTTATATTATCTGCAAGTGAAAAGCGGGGTGGGAATGGATCCTATGAATGCGCAGTCAAAACTGCAAAGTTGAAATCTTCTACCCTCGAAACCTTTAAGATGAGTTCTTTGAAGACCTACATCAGATATCAGCATTTACTGTAGGGGTTTCTGAACTTCCCAGCACATCTTGTGAGCTTCCCAACCAATCATTTTAAATTGGTCAATGAAGAAAAAAAAAAAAAAAAGGAACCCCAGGCTCCTGAGGTTGCTAGTGACTAGGCACACAGAGATGGTGAGGCACGGAGTGGTATGAGGGAGGCCGGGCCAGGCAGAGGAACACAGCACACGAAGCTGCATTCAGGGGCCAAATTATTTATGAGAAAGCTTGTGAAATGGCTCTTTTCCATCTTGTTAATAATATTTGAATAGAAATGGAAACTTTTCAGCTTTTCAAAAAGCAGCCTGGGACCTTCCTCCACCCCTCCTGGATTCTCCCCCGACTCACCTCCTCACCCCCCCATCAATGATTGATAGCCAAGGAATAGGCACTGTGACAGTCTCTTTCTTTGCTTTCTTAGCCTCTTTTTCCTCCTTTCTTCCCCACCAGGCGGAAAAAATAGGCAAAGGCAGTGGGAGGGGGTGACGGGCCTTTCCACTACAAGCCCTAGAAAGAAAGCTCCCTCAGCAGGGAGTGGGGAATTGAAGCATCCGTCAAGAGCACTTTGGAAGTGTTTGCCCTGGCCTCCCAGGGGGGGCCCCACTGATCCCTGCACCTCATTCCCCTCGTGTGCCTTGGCTGAGCCCCAAGGTCTTATCCGGTTCTCCTTCCCTGTCCACACACCGCCAGCCTGCTGCCTCCTTCCCACTCTCCATGCTAACTGGAGGAGAGTGAAGCAGGACAGAGGGAGGAAGGCACCGGGAGAGGCTGAGCAGGGCTGAGTGTGCTCTGAGGGCTTGCTGGGGCTTTCACAGAGAGCTGGGGACTAGAGACAGGCGCCAGCTAGACTGCCACCGCTCCTCGAGGCTGTGCTAATATTATTGCTGCCTGTAATTAAAATACAGGCCTGCTATAAAAAGAACTTTTCATTTAAAGGTTTGATAGAGATGCATTAAAGATCCCTATACATGAATGAATTCATAATGGCCAAATGACATATTTATGCCACGTACTTCGTTATGCCTTAGCTAACTCCATGATTCTAATTTATTTGCTGGTAAAACACCATCCCTGCTGATGTGCTCTGCTGAGTATACTTCTGTCAAATACCTAGTCAATAAACAGACAACATGACATATAAATAACAAAGCCCATTGTGGGCCACAGCTGTGGAGTTCACCTTCCTGGTGACAAAACCCTGAGCTGCTGGACCTCGCCCCACAACTCGCTCTGTGGGAATATCCCCTGGAAAGACTGCAGGCCTCTCCCTTCCCCCCATCAGTCTCTTAGCAACCTAATTCAACCATGAGGCCATGGGCTTCACTTTCAGTTGACTTTGTGTATCCCTATAACCTGACTTCCTTCAGGTTCAGGGACTCTGAGAACACACTCACCAGAACCACCACTGAGCCTCTATGACGACTGCCTGTAAGATTTCCTTATGTTTCTGACTCCATACATCGTCGGCAGGCATCTTTTCAGTTCTAAACACCTACCAGCAGAGCTAGTGACCATAGCTACTGCCACCATTCACTGAACACTTACCCAGGGTCAGAGGCTTAGGAGACCTCACTTCTGTGCCTTGGATAAGGCTTTAAATATCCATAGCTCCCCTGTGTTGATTAGAAAATGGCACATTGAGAAACTGGAGTATCTTGCCCAAAGTTGTGCTACAGGATGGTGGCAGACACAGGACTTGGAACCCAGATCTATCTCCAAAGCCCACACCCTTTATGGCACATTATGCTTTCTCCAAGAGTAACGCTCAATGGAGAAGAAGAAGAATTAATACTTTCCTGTGTTCTGTGCAACTTTTAAGTGCTTTATGTATACTTACTAATCTAATTAATGATGTAGGGTTATTATCCCCATCCTATAGATGAGAAAGAAGCACAGAGCGTGAGTAATTTTCCTAGCTGAGTCACACAGCTGGTTAACGGTGTTATCAGGATTTGAACCCATGCAATTTCTCCACAGACTGCACTCTGGATCAATATTTTGCTCATCTTGCAGGCTACGAATCAGACCATGAAGGGCACTTCTCTTGAGAATCCAGTGGCTTCTTCCAGAATTGAGAATTGGGGCCCGGGGGAGGGAACGGTGGAGAGAGCAGAAAGAGGTGCCCACAGATATATGGGAAAGCATGCTCTGCATATGTGTAAAGAGTAGTCCTGGAACCTTCTTAGAATTTCTTCTGTCTACCCACCAGCTCTTTTCCACATAACCTCCTGCTTCTTCCCTTTTCTTTTTCCTATTACCTGGAGTTGAGCCAGATTTCACAGGTTAAAGACACAGTCCTCTGCCCTTAGACCAGGCACCAGCTAAAGTTCAAAGATCTATGGGCTACACTCATTTCTGACCCACTCGCTACAAATTGGGGCATTCCCACCACTCGCTCAGGTTCAATAATTCACTAGAATGACTCACAGAACTCAGGAAAGTGCCATACTGATTATTACAGTTTTCTTATAGCAAAAAGATGCAAATCAGAACCAATCAAGGGGGGGGGGGGGCGCCTGGGTGGCTCAGTGTGTTGGGCCTCTGCCTTCAGCTCAGGTCGTGATTTCAGGGGCCTGGGATCAAGCCCTGCATTGGGCTCTCTGCTCAGCAGGGAGCCTGCTCCCCCTGCCCCCCGCCTGCCTCTCTGTCTACTTGTGATCTCTCTCTCTCTGTCAAATAAATAAATAAAATCTTAATTATGTGTGTGTGTGTGTGTGTGTGTGTGTGTGTATGTGTGTGTATACACACACAAAAACCCAATCAAAGGTAGGGACCTATAGTGTGACATCTGGGAGAATCCTGAATATGAAGCTTCCATCCTCCTCGGGGATTGTCTCCCTCCCATCTGCTGTGGCAATATGAAAAAATATCACAAATATCACCCAAGCTTCAGTATCCAGAGTTTTTATTGGGGTTTCATCACGTTTCAGCACTGATTAACTGAATCATTGATTGAACTTAATTTCCAGCCACCCTTGTCTTCACAGAGGTTGGGCTGGTATCACAGGCCCAAAACCCTGAACCTCTCATCACAAGGTTGGTCTTGCTGCCATAGTCAGCTCACATCCTGAGTGACATCCTGAGTGACCTCATTATCAAAAATTTTTAGGTGTAGTTGAAGGAACCCATCAAGAGTAGCAAAGACACTCCTATCACTTGGGAAACTCCAGTGGTTTAGACACTACCTCCCAGGAACCAGGTAAAGAGCCACCCACATTCGTTATTTCACACCTATAAAGCAAAATTGGGAAAACAAACACCTTTCTACAAATCGTGTGATCACATGCTGAAAACAGAGTCAAAATGAGAAGCCAGCACAGATTCAATTTAATGACTACTAAAGAGTCTATCCAACTTTCTAGGTCATCTTAATGAAATTAGAAGGCTCATGCAGCAATCTAATCAGCTTCTCAGATAGATATTCACCATCAGATGACTGACTCTAATGTGGTTTGATCGAGTTATTTAGCGTGCATACACTTTGTTGGGGTGTGAACCCTGGAGAGACTGTGAGAGAGATTCTAACCATTAATCTTTGCCAGTGGAATCTTCCCAACTTCTCTGGGGAGGAAATGAGATGACAAAGGAGCTGGAAAGAAGATGTAAGGTCAAGTAATCCAACACCCTCATTTTACAGTTGGAGAAAATGAGGACAAATGTCTCAAGGAGTCCAGCCAACAGATTGTAGGATGCTGGGCAGTTCCTCTCCATTTGAGATTTATTCCTCAGAGTTTCCTCTTCAGCTCCCATCCTTGAAAAAGCCGATATTCCTCAGAGAGCGAACACATTAAGTGCAGCAAATCAGGCCACCTCTTGGAGCCTCCATTCCCTAATCTTCAAACAGCCTAATCTTCAGACTGGGGGCCCCTGGATCCAGACACACCCACCCCGAGGCAGACAGGTAACAAAACTGATTGAAGCAGGCAGTTGGGAAACAATTAACAGTAGTGGGGCTGGGAAGAACTGGAAAATGGAAAGCCTTTATGTCTGAATTGAAGAAATACACCCCAGCCCTTTGGCACAGGGTCCGCAGTCTCTGACCTAGATGACCTCCCAGGTGCCTCCCAGCTTTCTGAATCTATTCTTTCGTATTTTCCTTAGCACAGTGTTTGTCAGACTTATTTCCTCTATGGCAGTCAGTTGTGCCCAGAAAATCGAGGGAGTGGGCTCAGGGGGGAAGAAAGGGAAAGTTCTAAACCGGAGCATACAGTCCCAACAGAGCAGCTGCGGGAACATAAGCAGCCCAACAGGACAAAGACTGAAGTGAGAGAGGAGAGGAAGACACGGTTTCTAAATTTTACAGCTGGCCCGAGGTAGTCCGTAAGTGAATTACCTGTGCAAACTCAGGCCACTGTCCAGGAACCTCACACGCACGGCAGGAATGGGGCCCCTGGAACTATGCGGCTCACAGCTCGCACAGCGGTAGGCAGCAGCCCCCAGTGGCCTGGCCTTTCAAAAAAGAAGCTCTGGAGACCTCCAGACTCCAGAAGAAATGCTCAGCTGCTCCCAGGCCTACTGCAACGATTAACCCAATTTTGCTGCTTCCTGAACCACCCACTTTTCCTTCTACTAAAGCTCTCTGCCCTACAGGTATTTGACATGTGGGCTATTTTAGCAAGAAAAGGTTTAGAGCAAAAGAAGACTCACTGGCACACAGACACAAGCACACACACCCTCCCGAGCAAGCTTAGCACTGAGAATAAACGCCTCTGTTCTCCTGAGGATTTCTCTTTCCCTCTTCTGAGGTGTCTGGCCCTCGGTATACTAGTGGGAAGGCATAGGCAGGGGCTGCCCCCTCCTTGAACCCTCCTCAGGCCTGATTTGCATAAGCTCCAGTCTCTTGGCCCAGCTTCTGTCCCTTCTCCAAGATCTGCCACCATCTCCGGAACATCATGTCCTCCACAGCCCGCTCCCGGGCCCTCAAGCATTGATGGTTTCTCCCCCGAGCAAGGCAGAGTCTGGGAGGAGAGTGACTTTGCAAGGAGTCGCACCTTCCTCCCTCCACGAGGGAGCAGGGCTTCTCCCTCCGCAGCTGCCAACACTCCTAATGTTATTGTGCGAGGGAGGCCCCCAAGACAGCTCCGGCAGGAGTGAATTCATAATCGCTGGCAACGGAGCTCCTGCAGCAACCCCCTCGGCCCCTCGGGGACTGTTTGCCCTTCTTCAGAGAGTCCTCCGCAACTGCTTTGCAGACGAACTCTGGTGTGAACAAGACGCTTGGAAGCACTGTGTATTCATTTTCAGCAAAGCTCAGGGCCGGGCGTCAGGGCACAGGCGTTCTTGGCTGGCTCAGCCACCAACTGGGAGTTTCTCCTTGAGCAGGTCAGAGGCCCTCTGCATCTTGCTTCCTTATCCGTACATTTCTAGGTTGAACAACCCAAGATGTTGTGAGCATGACCCTTCACCATGTCCAGACCCCGCTGCTGGAGCCAAAATTTCAGCCGTCCCCCTGCAGCCGAGACACGAGGCTGGGTCATTGCTGGGGGCTCCTGCAGGCTACAACAGCTCCTTTACGGGCAAGCCCCCCTGGGGACACACGAACCAACCAACCAAAAGCCCCATCACCACACTCGCCTTCCTCTCTTTCTAATTTGTCTCAAGCCACAGGGCCTCGTCTCTGCATGCCACCTGGTCACTTCTCTTTGAGGCATATCTGGGCTCATGCCAAGGCCTTGCTCCTTCCAGGGCCTGAAGCAAGAAAAAGATCTTGGTGCCCACCCACCTGGTTCCATAAATAATTCAAAATAAATTTGCATTTTGGAAAGCGGCCAAAATATATGCTAAAATTCTAATTGTTCTTTTTTTTTTTTTCCCCAAAAGTTTCTGATCACCCTTGTTTCAAACAGCTCATCAAGGCTCCGACTCTCCTGATCCATCTTACAGATCCATGCCCGATCGACGGTGTCGCATGACCTCGTTGGATGAAAGCATGCCTGAGAACCTCTGCTCTTCGGACCCCTGCACCGTTGCGTGGACCAAACACAGATGCCTGACCAGCCAAGCCAGTCATAATTTTGACAGAGAAAAAGTCCAAAGTTAGAGACCAAAACCACGATAGCCCAACAGAGTTAGGAGCTTAAGCCATAAGGTCCGAGCCGGAGTGCTTGAGGTGGTAATGACAGCCAAGGGCAAGGCAAGTTACAAGGGCTTGCAGAGGAAGGCAGGCTAGAGAGGAGAGAGCAGATGTGCAGACAAGAGACCATGTGGCTCAGGAGAGAAAAGCCGTCAGTGCTGACAGCTTGTGCGTTCCTGGTTCTGGAAACTCAGCTGCAGTTCCTGGGATTAAATTCCCTGAGATTCTCCTGAATGCTGACAATGAATTCCCCCTCTTGCAAATCTTGCTCCCCCAACATGTGGGCTGTGGAACAGCAGCGACAGGAGCACCTGGGAATTTTCAGAAATGCAGAATCTCTTGGCCAACCCCAGGGGTACCGAATCTGAGCTACTCTAACTGAATGTGCATTTGAAGGAGATCCTGGGTGATCCAGTGATTCCTGCACACAAAGGGCTGCTGTGGTGGGAGTTTTTCTTTCTATTAAGACACCCTGCTCCCTCTGTGCCCCTCCCCGCCAGCCCAGCCAGACCCCCAGGGTGGAGGGGGCGCCCAGAGTCCCTGCTACCCAGCCCCCTGCTGTAGCCTCTGAGCCCTGGTGCACCCCACCCTCCCGCCCCAGCTCAGCACCTGCGTCCTGACACCTGACAAATCCAGCAAGGAGTGCATTAATCATTGCTAGCAATGAAGGCCCTGCAGCCAAGCAGCTCCTCCTCTCGGGAGGACAATCTGCCCTTCCTCACAGAGCCTGCCCCAGCTGTCGGCTCACCAACTCCCTGGTGCTGCCTGCCGCCTGCTGCCCCATTTCCAAGCTCCAAGCTGCAGAGAATCTGCAGTTACAACTCAGGTGGCGCATCCAGCCTGCCTTGGCTTGCTTGACGACCCATTTTTGTCCCCAGGCTGGTTTCCCCCACCCCTGTGGCCCAGTGTCCCCCTCGTCAACCCACAGGTCTCAAGACCTGCCTGCAAGTGACCTGCCCCAGCAAGAGCCACAGGATCAGCGACCTCAGCAAAGCAAAGTCCGCCGGCCCCTGACTGGTACCCAAGAAACAAAGACTCAAAGCTCCACCTTCTCTGCCAGCATCACAGGTTCCAAGATTGAGTACGAAAGACTCCAGACTGACACAAACCCTCCTATGTGCAGGGACATTGGAGCACGGTGCCACAAAGTCATGCCCACACAGCAGGCAAAGTGCTTGGGTGGGCCACGGAAGGCTAGGCTGCTCAACAGGTGGGACTTGGTGCTATCTGGAGGCTCAGGGACAGAGACTCCATAATCCTGGTGTTCCGCCTAGGACCCCTGCCTCAAACTGGCCCACCAACACATATCCAAGCGTGGTAGGAGTCTTCCTGAAAACCACATCATCATGTTTGCTTGTGTCTTTCACTGCTTTTAGAATCTATGAAATCTTCCTCTGCCCTTTTTCCACGAAGCCTCCAGAGAGTTCAAAGTCACTCTAAAGGTGAGTTGTGTGGACATGATCATTCCCCAAATGAGAAAGCAGGGCTTGCAGGGCTAAGTGTTCTACCCACGGCCACACCAGTCATGGTGGAGTTCGCCCTCAGGGGAAGATTTTCTGGCCCTGTTTGCCCTGTTCTAGTGCTCTAGTGACCCAGGAAGCCAAATTTCTTGAAAGAGTTGTCCTTTCTTGAGCTGGCTCTAATTTCCCACCTGTCAATTCCTTCTCGACACGTTCCAGTCGTCTTCTCTCATCTTCCCACAAAAGTAGCTCTCAAAAATTATCGATGACCTCTGTCGCAGGTTGGTTCCTGCCCCCCCGAAAAGATGTGTTCACTCCCAGTACCTGTAACTATGCCCTTATCTGCAAATGGGTTCTTTGCAGATGTAATCAAGTTATGATGAGGCCATACTGGATTTGGGTGGGGCCCTGTGTCTACTATCCTTATCAGAAGAAGGCCCACAGGGGAGAAGGCCCCTCGTGAAGATGGAGGCAGAGGTTGGGGTGATGTACCTACAAGCCAAGGAAGGCCAGAAACTGTTGCCACTACCAGACACTAGGAAAAGACAAGGAAGCATCCTCCCTTAGAATCTTCAGAGAGAACCTGGCCCGGCTGATACCTTGATTTCAGACTCTGAGCCTCAAGTAATGTGAAATGATCCATTTCTGTTGTTTTAAACCCCCCAGTTTGTGGTCTGTTAGGACAGCCCCAGGAGATGAATACCATCTCCATGTTGTTGAATCCCAAGGACAGTTTCTCATATCATTTGACATCTCAGCCACATATGGCTCTGGTAGCCATACGTCTCCCACCAGCAGATTCTCTCGTGGACACTGCCCTCACACTCCCTCAGTTTCCATGCCCTGGTCACTTTCTTCTCAGTCACCTTTCTTTATAGACTTCCCTCCTCTATCTGGCCATTATGCATTGGAGTTCATTAGGGCTACGTCAGGCCCCAGCCCTCTTGCTTTCTTACTCCATACTTTCCCCCAAAGCAATTCCCCCCAGGCCACCAATTCATTCTCCACCTATTCACACCAATGATTTCCAACAATCAGCATCCAGTCCTCCCCTCTGAGCACAAGTTCATATACAACTGCCTATTTGGTTCTTTCAAAAGCCCATCAAACTTAGGGTGCCAAAGGCAGTACTTGTCATTGTCCCCATACATCCGGCTGGGTCTGAGAGAAAGCTGAGAGTAGTCTTCCCTCTCACTTCACCCTTGGCCAATTTCTTATGAACTCTTGATTAACTTCAAAAATATTTTACCTCTCCTATGAGTCCTTTCTGCTGTTACCACAGCTACCATGCCAGTACAAGCTCGTGGTAGCTCTCACTTGGACCAGTGGGACTGCTTCTGTGGGCTGTCCCCTGCCCCTTTGGCTTCTCTCCTGCCATTCGCAGCCAGTAGCCACAGCATTCTCAAAATACAAATCTTACCATGTCTCTGTCCTGATTAAAATACAAATCTTACCATGTCTCTTCCCACAGTTCTTAAGATAAAGAGCAAAATTCCTATAAGGAACTCCAGGATGCTGAAGAACACGGCACCTTATCAATTTGAGAAGTTAGTTAACTTCTCTATCTCAGTTTCCTCTTCCACGAAATAGATGTAAGAAGAGCACATTATCTCATAGGTTTATCAGAAAGAGTAAATGAATTGATACATATGAAGTACTTAGTCTGATGCTTGGAACATACTAAATTTTAGGTAAAAACATCAATATTATTATTATTATTAGACAATCAATATCCATATTTCTAACCTTATACTGCAACATGCTTTCCCCTTTGTTCTCCTCATTCAGACACACTGGCCTTCTTCCCTATCCTTGACCATGCTGTGTCTCCACCTGCCACAGGGCCTTAGCACATACTTAGTATATACCTACTATATCTTCCACCTCAATGCCAAGTTACCTCCTACTCAACTTGAAAATTTCATCTGGAATGTCATGGCTTCAAGAAGGCTTCCCTGACCTTCCAGAACAGAACTAGACTCCCCATCATTACATGTTCTCTTTGTTACATTTACCCTCTTGTGATTATACTTGTATTTAAGCGACCACCTTATTAACCTATGCCTCTTCAGCTAAGCTGAAAGCTTTGGGAGTGCAGGGCTCATACCTAGTTTTCTTACCATTTATCCCTAGTGCCTAGCACAGTGACCCCCCCCCCCATCAATCCTCAAGGAATGTTTGCTGCAGGTATAAATGAATACCATGAATCCAGTTCACTAACTCCAGCAAATCTCTCCTTCTTTACGTCTCCCTCCGGTCCATGGTGCTGAAATTACTACAAGGATAAATAGGAAGAACCACTCAGGTGGAGTCTTTGTGAGTGACGCTGCTCTGTTCCAAACAACAGGAAAGTAAATGTTCTCTGTTCTGTTCCTTCTCTCTCTGGGCAACCCATTCTAGAGGCATTAAAGCCATCTATCATGCTGTTTATCACAACACATCCAGATGCTCTGAGCAATAAAGCAGTTCACAATACACAGTCATCCCATTTCAGGAAGATGCTCCTAGTTGAGTCTTCCCAGGGGATCTTGCAGATGAAGAGAGACACCCATCTGTCTGGGAAGGGGACTGTTGTCTGCAGAGCTCTCTTTCAGCCTGGTGGCGTATGTCATGGGACCTGCCTTCAAAGCCTGCAGGTAGCAGACCTTGAAATGGAGCCTTGTCCAATCAAACTGACAGCAAGTTCTGCATTGGTTCAGGGTATTAGAAAATGCCAAGCTCAGGCTGATTTTTGAGGAGAGCTGCCTGTTCAAAATAAAGACGGTTTTGTGGGGGCCTCCCCCTCTGCAGTTGAATAATATTAAACTTTGCAAAGAAAGGTCTTGTCTGAAAACAAAATCAGGATCCAAAAAAGAAAAGGAAAAAAAAAAGAGGTTTCAGTCTCCTGGATCAATGAGCTAAGCCTAGCAAGAGGAAGTTTAATAGGAATTAGTTTAAAGTTTTCTACTTCGGTCCAGAAAGCCAACTGAAGAACTGAAAGCAGTACAGGGTTCTGGGGATGAGCCTTGGCAGCAGCTGGTGTGACAAAGATTTTAGGGTTTTTAGTTGACTGTCTGCTCAAGAGAAGTCATCAGTGTGATGTGGCTGCCAAAAAGGCTTAAGCAGTGTTAATGGAAGGATGGGACTAGTAAGTCAGAAATGACTGTCCTACTGTTCTGGTCACAGCATACCCAGAATACTGCTTTCCGTATGGAGCACAGAATGTAAATTTCACAGAATACAGTCGAGCTGAACAGCATCACCAGGCAGGTAAGGAGGGGCAATTTCCAGAAGGGTCAAGCACCAGATAACAGTGTGAAGGTCAAGGAGCCAGAACCATTTGGCCTAGAGAGCCAGTACCTGGAAAGCAGATACCTAACATCATTCAAAAATTTTGGCAGGTGGAGAAAAGACTAGTCATTCTATGCAACCCTTTGTGATGTCCCTAGGACTACAGGGGAAATATAGAGCGAAACATGTTTGGCTTAGTATTAAGAACATGAGTGTTGGTGTTGCTCTGTCTTTTACTCTTAAATTATACAACGAACACACGTATATTGTTGAAGAAAACTTTAAGCAGTGCGGACATACAGAGGACACAGGTAACCCTCTTAATTTCCCATATACCCAGATTTTACTCTCTCTTTCCACAAGGAGCCACATGTGCTTTTAGTGTATACCCTTTCAAGCCCAGTGCAAAATGCACTTATACACCCCCCCCCCACACACACACACACATACAGTTTGGGTTTGGAGTTTCTCCACATCAATGAGACCATACTTTATCCACTGGGGAAAGGTTGCAGAGCATCGAGTTATCCAGGAAGACAATGGGCTGCCTCCAGAGAGAATAAGAACTGCCTCTAGTAGAGATGTTCAGAGAATGGACAGTTACTAATCAGGGTTCTTACAGAGGGAATTTGAGCACTGGAAGATCCTTAGCTCTCTCAAACTTTAGCTGATGAAGAATCACAGAGGGTGGTTTTTTGAAAATTCAGATTCCCAGTCCCAAATCCAGAGAATCTGACATAGTAGGTCTCTGGGGCCATGAATCGGCATGTTCCTCACAAGCATTCCGGGTCATTCTAATGCAATTGGTCAATGGCTCCTACGTTAGAAAACACTGGAACACAGACCTTAGGGTTCTCTCTGTCCCTGGCTCTCAACTTGAACTGGACCACATAGGAAAGTCCTTCCCCTGAGGACCCGTTTGCAGTCAAGAGAAAACTGTGATGTCCCATAACTAACTAGCTGTCTTTGCCTCCCTTTCCCAGCTCCCCTGAGCCCAGCACCCTGCCCTTGTCCCCATTCTGGAAAGCGGACAGATTTCTCCAGGGGGACTCAGCCTGGAGTAAACATCTAGCTTAGGAAGCAGAATAAGGGACACACCAAATCTATAGTCCACAAACCTCCCCCCTACCTCAGGGGCCAGTCTTGAGAAGGACAGAGATTCTGCCCTGCCCCAGGCTCCTCCAGGACCGCAGAGCAGGCTGGGACCCAAGAGAGGACAAGAGCCCATGCAGCCATCCATCCATCCCACGTGCTTCTGGGCCCCCCACAAGCCCTTGCAGGTGGAGGCCGGGAAGGTGTGGAGGATTTTAAGTCACGATGACTGCGGGCACTCACATTACTCAGTGAGTGGGGCCACAGCTATTTAACACCCTGCAATTCAAGAGCGGAAACTGCACAAAGGAAATGTGTCCCTCTCCTCCAAATGCCAAAATGACTTCCCCTTCCTCTCCGTGCGCCCTGCCAACTATGCTACTGGTACCAATGTGAGCTGCGCTCCTTCCCTTTGTCTCTAGCTAATCGCACTGACATATGCGCTAAGACAACTGGAGTTAGAGAATATTGGGGGAGAGAGTGCGGATCTCGGCGGAAACATAGGCAAAGTGCATGACCACCAGCAAAGTAAGGTTCCAGGCCATCCCCAGCTAATCTGGCCCCAGACATGAGCAATCCCCTCTCACCCAAGCAGATATTTTCTCCCAAGGTTTCAGCTCCTAATGAGGAACTGCCCTCCGAGCGACACAAAGGCGGCTTGTTTCTGGGCCTTCTCTCCAGAGGGCTCACGCACAAAGAGGCTTTTTCTCACCTCAAGGTGCTCTTGGCTGGTTCGACAGAAGTGCTATGCACAACAGGACCATGTCCTCAAATGGCTGAGGCTATTTGCTTTGTCAACTGACAAATGTCATTTATCATTTGAGACAGAGATTGGATATTGGAGCCTCTGGCTGGTGAAAGCTGTTGAATATTTTTTTTCAGGATGGCTTAGCAGAAACTTGGCAAACTGAAATGTTTTCTTGTGCTGTGGATTTAAAGACACAGTCTTCCTCTATAGAAAAATGTCAGCCAGACTTTATGAGATGGCTAAAACCTGCAGTCCGTTCAAAAGCATGGAGCACTTACTCATGCCCTCTCTTCTTTGGGTATTTTACAAGTATTTCTTCTCCCTCTCCTGGTGTTTTGTGGATTTCTTCCTCCCAGATGGAAATCAAGCCTCTTCCTTCTGGTCTGACCACAGCACCTAGGACAGCGCTGGGATCATCCCGCACTGATACAGACGGGTCCACGCACTGCTTACCAATTGCCTACCACCACATGCATTTCTGTCTCCTCATCTGTTTTACTCATTCTGATACAATCGTGCAAACGGTCCTCCCCACCCCTAAACTGAACCACAGGACACAATCCAAGACCTCCCTCAAGATGACTTCTCTTGAGTCAATTCTGATCTTTCTCCTATGTGGCATCTCCCCGGGTTTAAATACAGAACAGCTCAGAAGGATGCATTGGCTTCTGTGCTGTGTATAGTCAACTAGTCTACTGGTTTCCTGAGACTGGACATGACATCTTCTGCAGCCTCTTTGTCCCCAGTTGAAACCCCCCAGTTCTGGGCTGTGTCCTTCCCCCCATGATCACATAGCTAACAATCAATAGTCCCTGGACCCAAACACAGGTGTTCCAATTCCAAATCCAACCTTCTTAGTGATCCGTGATAATCTCAGAAAAGGCTGATTTCGATATTACTAAATTCATGAGGGTCAAAAATACAACTTTAGCTACTTTGCAGGCTGCATTTCGTTATTAATAATGCTCTGAGTGACTAATTTAGAACTTATTATTTTGAACCATGAACAACTGCATATATTTCACTATTTAGAAGAGCAAGTTATGCGCCTGCCTAATTAGTATTTTAAAATTTGTTTACAACTTTTACAGTAGCAGGCTCTTCAATAGTGAACCTTCCCGAGGGCTTTCCAAGTCTTTGCACATTATGGTTGCTCTACTTGCTCCTGAGGATTTTCAAGCTCTCTAGCCTTTATCTCATTTACATCATCTTCCCGGGACAGGAACACAATACAGTAACAGCTACCATTTATTGAGCATGTACTGTGTGCCGGGCATTGTGCAAACCACTTTACATGCATTATCTTATTTAATTTTCCCAAGAACCTGTGTGAAAAGTTCTATTAATATTCCCTTTCAAGAAAAGACAACCAAGTCTCCAAGACTGTAAGTAAAATTCTCAAGGTTATCAATTGCTGTGAATTCAGAACTGAAACCCAGGGTTTGTTGGACTCCAAAGCCCTAATCAGTAGCTACGTTCTTGAAATGACTCCAACTGGAAGCTTAGGGATCTAAATTCTACATGAGACGCTGCCAAAGCTGTCTGAGTTCAGGGTATAGAGAAAAGTGGCAGTGGAGCTTGTAAGGTGAGCAGGCATTTGTAGCAGAGGAAAAAACACTGAGCCAACCGGAGAGCATCTTCAAGGCTTGGAGAGGCGTGAAATGTGAAAGCGCTCAGGATGACAAACCACTGAGGCTCTACGAAGGTATAAACTAAGGTGGCAAAGACATTTACAGGGGACCGTCCCCAAATGTTTTCTGGGCATGCCTGGAAAGCATGAAGAAACCAAGATGCAGCAAAAACCCTCAAGAGTGACTGAATCTGACAAAGCCCCCGGGACCCCCGGTAGCACCAAGCTTCAGATGTCCCAGAATTGTGAGCTGGTGACCTGAGTTCCATTGGGCAGAGGCCACGCCAGAAAAGCAAGTCTGAGTCAGTGTCTGACCTGCCTCTGGTAATGGCATCCTCCTTCGTTTGGGGAACTCTCTCTCCTAAGGTCTTTCTATTTGGTTGCCAGTTACAGGAATCCTCCTCCCGCATACCGGGGTGTTTAAGTGTTCCAAAGGAAGGCGATCACAGCCCCTCTGTAGGAAATCTGAATCTTTGACAAACAGGGGAGCCAAGAGGCGGCAGCTGCCATCCAACGATCACATTCTGGAGTGTTAGTCCAACTGCTGAGGTACCCAGAAATGCACGGGCGTCTCTGCCCTGCCTGAGGCCTGCTGGTTCAGCTACTACTCTTTGCAAGCTACACTGAAACCTTCCAAGAATGCATTTTTGCTTGAGTTAGTTAAAGTCTGTTGCTGGTAGCTGAATAATTTTAATACTCACTGACAGAGGAAATGGGGACCTAAGAATGACCTGTGTGGTCTTCAACGGATCCCACGTCAAGCCCAAGATGACCACCATCTGGAAAGTTGTATCTGGCAGTCTAATAATTGCCTGGACTCTGAGAGAACTCTCTTGGAAATACTTCTATATCCAGCAAAACCTACCACAACATCTAGAACCAGGTACTATCTTCTCTGTAACATTTCACTCAACACTGGTGAAGTAGAAATGGTGACTTCCTCCCCACACACACTGGCAATCTTCACGCACTACTGTGTCTTCACTCCCTCTAG
Source organism: Mustela nivalis (assembly GCF_964662115.1). Taxonomy (NCBI): domain Eukaryota; kingdom Metazoa; phylum Chordata; class Mammalia; order Carnivora; family Mustelidae; genus Mustela; species Mustela nivalis. The sequence continues at coordinate 37,806,649 of NC_139034.1, read as the reverse complement.
CTCCATCCCCGCCACGATCCATGTAATCCAGCCAAATACTATGCCTAAAATTAAGGGGTCAAGATATCTTTCCTCAGGAGTGCCTGGGTGGCTCAGTCATTAAGCATCTGTCTTCAGCTCAGGTCATATCCCAGAGTTCTGGGATCGAGCCCCACATTAGGCTCCCTGCTCTGCAGGAAGCCTGCTTCTCCCTCTCCACTCCTTCTGCTTGTGTTCCCTCTCTCACTGTGTCTCTCTCTGCCAAATAAATAAATAATTTTTTTTTAAGATATCTTTCCTCAAAAGTCAACAGGAAGAGGTCATACACAATGCCAATCCTTACAATCCTGCAAAGTAGATATAATTGCCACCCATTTTCTCTGATGGAACTAAAGCACAAAGAAACATTAATCCAGGGAGTAGTTTGCACAGCTGGTGGCTGCCAAGGTCCATCTGGGCTCTTTTGCTACCTGTATCAGACACATCTCTGTCCCTTTGTACCTCCTCAGCCTCCCCTGTCCCCCAGATCCTCATCCTCTTGCTTCAACTCCACCTCCACCTATGCCGACCAATTACCCAAAGCCTGATAGGTTCCTTCACATGATGCCATCAGCTACATACACCGTGTCAAGGGTATCCAAGACGCCCACCACCCCAAGCTGGGTAACTGTCTAGGACTCCGGCATACAGTTGTACTCATGGCTGTGATTTATTACAGCAAAGAGAAAGGGTATGTGGAGAGAAATTCAGGGGAGACCAGGCACAAGATGCCAAGAGACATCTCCCCGTGGGATCCCAAGGATTCACTCAATTCCTCTAGCAATGGGTTGTGGAAACATGTCTGAAATGTTGCCTACGGGGGAAGTTCATGAGAGCCTCAGGGCCCTGTGATTTTTACTGGGCGCTGACCATGGAGGTAACATCTGCCAGCACATACCAAAACTCCAGACTTGTGGAAGGAAAACAGGTGATCAACATAAATCTGTACATAAAGGTCTCAGCACAATGGCGTGAAACCCTCTGAAAGCCAAGTTCCAGATTCCAGTCAAGGTCCAACCTTTCCAGTGGGCCTTTTGGTGAACAGCACTCTCAAGCCTCCAGTATTTACCCTGTCCCACATATATGTGGCTTGGATACATGCCATATCACAGGGCATCAACTCTGACTTCCTCAGTGGCTTTCAAGAGGGTCAGACATAAAAAAACATAAATACAGGGAAGTTCTCTCCCCCCTGGGGCTTAACTTCGACCAATGGAAGTAGAAAAATGGAGGATACATCCCCTTCCCTTTTTATTCCCAAGAACAGTTCTGAGGCATGGTTTTTCTGTCTGGTTTGGCCAAAAACATCTTGCGTGGCTGGCCAGGAGCTCCTGCTGAGCAACTGGCTATAATTATTTTGCTTGTTGTCATTGTGTGTGTGTACACGCACACGCTATCACGAATCAGAGGCCATCACAGTGACGTATCACCTTGAGCTGCTTCCCATTGCTTCCGCCTCTTTCCTCTTTTCCTTCACTGTCCTAGGATAACACTTCCCACATATGGGACACCACATTAGCACTCAAACTCTGTCTTAAGCTCTAATTTTTAAGGAGCTCTGCCTAACATACCACACTCTGTTGGGAATTTATTGGTACTGAGCCCCTTAATTCCATCTTACTCTGAGAAGGACCACCCAAATAGGGTGAAATGGTCTGGATGTATGCCTTCAAGAAAGGCAAGTTTATTCTCTAGAAGAAGTAGATAGCCATTCATCGAGAGAACCAATTACTTAGCAAACACTGAAAAAAGCGAAAGCACTAGAGCGGCCCTGGGAAGCAACAGTGAGTTGGTCGGGCATGGTCCCGGCCCTTGAGGATCCTGCAGACTGGTGGAAGAGACAGTTGACTGAAGAGTTACAAAAACACTGTAACAAGTGCTTTGATGAAGACCAGGGTGCCACAGGAACATGTGAAAGGAAACCTAATGTGACTCTAGGAGATGAATAAGCCTCTTGGAGCAAATGGCACTTAAGTGGGAGATGGAAAATTGTCTAGGCATTAGCCAAGGCAAGAGCCAGAGACTGGGGAAGGATCTGGGCTGGAGACAGGAATTTAGGAGTCTTCTCTCTGTGTAAGTAATGGGAGTCAGGGGAGTGGTTAAAAAGGGACAGAGAGAAGTATAACTGGCACAGCTAATGCACCGAGCCCTCTCTCCCTCCTCTGAACTCCCAAGGAACTCAGAACTGCCGAAACTTCTCAAACGCCCTAACATTTATCTGGCACCTCAACTGTGAGTTAACATTTCATCTGCATGAGTCTTCCTATCTGCAAATAGGTTGTGGTGACCTTGAGGACAAAGGGAGTAAGAGCCTTGCCTAGCTCTGGAAACAAGGTAAGTTTGAAAGTCTGACTGTCTAATTGCCCTACAGATTGATAAGAATCCTGGAAGGGGAGGCTATCTTGAGGGTTTACCTTTCTAAACCTCCTCATTTTACCCATTAAAAAAAAAAAACAAAAACAGGAAACCCGAGAGATGAAAAATGTTCCCAATGTCTTAAGGTTTATCACACTGTAATTGTCCAAGGATTGTTCTTCCTCTCACACTAAACTCGAAGCCACATGAGGGCACTGTCTTTGCCTACCCTGCTTGCCCTTGTATTCCCAGAGCTTCAAACGACTTCCTGCACACAGGAACTGCCCCAGACATTTTTTTGTTGTTGTTGTTTGTTTGTTTGTTGTTTTTGTTTTTGTTTTTTTTGAGCAAGAAGATTAATAAAATGCTAGTTCAGGCAGAGCCCAAGGGAGGAAGCACATCCTGGAATCCTACCCCATGTTCACCCACCGGCACCGAGTCTCACTCCGAGGCTGTCGCGGACAGAACTAGTCCCAGCTTCTAGAGGCTGATAATCCTCTTGCTGGAGCCCCAGACACAGAGTCCGCCCCTGGCCACTGCTCTGAGTATCAGAAGCGCATTGAGAAAGTATTTTAGTTCAAGCACAACATCCAGCTCAGTCCGAAAACTCCGCTAGTGCTATTGATTTGTGGGGGGGTTTGAAATGGAATGAGTGGCTGATTTTCTCCAAATGGCACATTTCATTCATGATGCATGATTGTAATCATGGCTGCCTGAAGCCTGCAGTCCCCAGCTCGGCCAAAGGAAAAAAAAAAAAAGAAGACGACGAAGAAGAAATGGCTATTTTCTGGAGTGAATACACTGAAAGGGCAAGAAATCCATATTCATTTTCTTGCCTCTCGGCTGGACTCTATATTTCGCAGGCAGGTGGAACAAAAATCTTTAAATATCATGCTGATCCAGGAAATGCTTGGCAATATTTAAAGAGCTCTGCGCGCCTGCCTCGTGCCCCTCCGGTTCTCCGCAGGCAGCCCCCGCGTCACCATTGCGGCAGCTCAAGCGAGCAGGGCTCCAGACCCCGGGTTCAGATTAACTGGCGCATGACCTTTACAAAGTACTGTAGTTTATAGGAATGTTGAATTTTTCAGCAGCTAGGGAGGACGGGCACTCATGGGAAGGGAGGAATGGGAAATGACTCCGGGCTATTTAAGCCTCCAAGGGGAGGAATGAACTGGGCTTCGACTTTAATTATGTCCGCTGCCCTCTGAGGCCCATCAGGAGACAATGGGCTGCTACCATTAATAACGATTCTCCTGCCCTCGCCCACGATAAATAACTTTAAAGAAGGTCTTCAGAATATCATTTCGGTCCTTCTCCTCCCTCCTCCGGCACTGACTTGCTTTTTTCCTTGGCAGATGGCTGAGATCTGGGGGCTCCCGGCGCCTTGACCTCCTGCAGATGTTGGGCTGCGGGTGAAGGGCCACTGGGGAGAGAGAAGAAAGGGCCTGAATGCGCCAGAGCAGGGCAAGCCCGGGGGAGGGGTGGGCGGCTAACTGCTTTTCTATGATTGTCACTTAAGGCTCTGAGTGACCCGCCCGCAAAGAACTGTGGCGACGATTGTCAATTGTCGATTGTCCAGGGCCTTAAAGGGAGACCGATGCAAGGAGGGCAGAGTATTCCTGGGAGCCTGGTCAAATGGGCGATGAAAGGACGATTATGGGCAGGGGCAAAGTGCCATCGTTAGGCGGCCGTGACAACTAGACGTTGATATATTGTCCTCTCTGAGATCCTCTAATGGGCCATTATGGCTCCCCTAATGAGACTGTCATGCATGTCTCTTTACGTGGCTATTAAAGTCTTGTCTACATCTGCTGAAGTTTTCTGGGGAGATGCGTGAGGGGCCACGAGGGGGAAGGTGCTCTGGATGGTCCTCTCTTCTGCAGTCAGCCTTGATGCACCGGAAAAGGATCAGGTTTAGCCCGACAGCAGCAGGCAGCCCTTCTGAGAGAAGGGAAGGGTGGGAAGTGGCCTTGGTTCGGACGTGGGAGAGGAGGGGACAGCAGAAGCCTTCCCCAAAGCCACTCCCGATCAAAGGGCCTGCTTGGGATGGCCGACAAAGTGGCCCTTGTCCCATCACTTCTCTCTCACCCCAGATGGCAAAATAACACGCTCTGTGGCTCTCAGTCACTCAAAATCCCTGGTCGTCCATATGTGGGTGGTGACCCAGCCAGTTCCGTTTAATGCTACTTGACTCAGGCACAAATACTGGATTTTTTTTTTCTAAGTTTGGAGGAGGAAAGACGGCAAAGAAGAGGCTCTCACACCTCAATGACTCACATCACGTAGGCCATGGCTTTGGGACCCCTGCAGGGCCTGTGAGTGTGGGGGGGGGGGGAGAGCATGGCGCATATATCTGGACCCCACCGCCACGCAAGGACCTTCAGGAAAACCCTGCCCACCAGCTCACCCTAAACTTGTTTCCTAAGAAGCCCTGACCGAAGGCCCTGCCTGAGACTCTCTGCCATGACCAAGCCATTTGGCCCTCCCTGGTTCAGCTCTGAGATATGTGACATTTGCTGTTGGCTTCTCAGCAACAGATCTCAATGTGTACAGCTGGCTCGGTTTAAAATAAAAAGCACTTGTTTTTATGATTTTTTCCTAGAACAAACACCACCAAAGAACACACTGAAATGTAAGCAGAGTGACTTCGAATTGGTACTGCAACAGCTCAGAAAGAGGCTCTGCAATGAATGTATCAGATGCCTGGAAACTGCTCGGCGGCAAGAGGTGTGCGAAGGAAGCCCCCTCCGCTCTAATGAGAAGACCCGGGATGGGTGAATACATTTGGATACACAATGCTACAGTGTCTGGTTTGTTTTGGGAAAACAGGAGCCCCTTTCCCCTTTTTCAGGCCAAATGCAACACAATGGAGGAAAGCCACATGAATCTATTATGTCTTATAGGGCTTTTAGCAGGAGTATGACTGTTTAACCAGGCGGTGACACGAGAAGAATTACTATTAGACACTCCAGCTGAAAGTAGAGATTTTATTGATTCCCCACACTGGCCTGCCTTTTTATCTTTGATTGAGTGGCTTTCATGAATCCAAAAAGGTAACACTTTTGCATTGAAAGCAGCAGCAGGCAGTCCAGCCCAGACTGAAACCATCTGTCAGTCTAAAAGAAAGATGAAGGGACTTCCCAAAATACCGCTCCTTGGGCCCCTCGACCCACAGGACCGTCCACCGCCTACCCCGGCCTGGGACCCAGCCCCTGGCGTGCGGCTCCTCGAGACCGCTAAATCTTGACAGAGGGCTTGCTTGAAGAGATAAGCAAAATACACCTTCGTATAATTAGGACACTAATTGCACTCTGAGACAGAGTAATTATGTCCCCCTTTTTAGGAAAGCAGTTAGTTCTGCACATTCCTACTCTCCAGGTTTTTGTGATCATTATTTTTTATTGTTTCTGAGGTCTCATTTGGAAAACGATTGGATTTGTCTCTCTGTTTACTAAATATCAGACATGATGTACAAACATCTTTCAATTAGGTGTTCTGTGAGGAGCCTGCTCTCCCCGTCTCTATTTTAAATGGGACTCATTTGCATTCATGGGCAAATTAGGATGCAGAAAAGCGTATAAGCAATGTGCAGGTTTACACTTCAGTGAATATTCATAAAGTACTGATTCTCCTTGCCACCATTTCCCCGCAAATGGCCCTCCCACTATGTGCGCGGTGTTTGTCATTCGGGGAACTTTTCATTTATTTTAAAGTGCCAGGTTCGAAGACGACACAAATGTATTCAGGCAGGCCCTGTAAAAGCCAGAGCCGAAAGGAAATGGTGTTTGTGTTTCACGCCACAACAGAGCACGCTGGGAATCCTTGCTACTGACGACGCCGTCTCCCGTGCAGGTATTCGGGAAATAATCCAGAGTGACACAGGGATCCGGCTGAGACTGGAGGAGAGACAAGCCCTTGCTCTGCAACACACGGTCGCTTCTCCAGGCCTCTGCAGGGCAGGCTCTCCGAGCACAGTGCGCTAGGGCCGGGGATCTCCGCGTGCTTCCCCGGACCCTGTCTTCTCCAAGGTTAGGCCGACACGGACGGCATCATCTGGATAACGCAGATTTTATACATAAACCACACTCTGGCCTTTATTGTGCTGCCCAGATGATATGTGAGATAATTGCATAATCCACCTCCAAATCAAGTCAACCCCTGGGTGAAATGCACGGAATCAATATGGAAGGAGGGAGTGGGCAAAATTAAAAACAAGGCTCGATCTGCAACATCTGTACTCTGAGAGTGAGGCACATTTTTAAACCGGGGCTCTGCTTCCAGTCCCTCCAGTGTCTGCACTTCGCACGGAGGCAGTCAAGTGGACAGCAGGACTGGGGCAGGGCCAGCCTGTGGGAGAGGCGGAAAGAGAAGCCCATATGCAGGCAGAGCCCTCAATCCTGGGAACAAAGACTGTTGGGCCACTAAGCAGACCTTCCTACTCCCGCTTCCTCCCAGAAGGGGAATGCTGAGTAAAAGCTTCCACAAATATGACCCTGGTTTCGATGCTTACAGCTTAGACCCTGCTCAGAAGGAATTTAAGAATCTAAGCGGAAAAACTATTAAAAATAAAAATCAGAAAGGGAAAGAGCTACGGGACCCAAGACCACAGGGGTGGTGAGAGGCCCTGGGCCGTCGGCCCCACCGGCTCTTACCGCTCTCAGGCATGTGTAATTCCAGATGATGTAACTAGGAACAGCTTTCATTACGTGAAGTCAGCGACTCCGTGTCCTCCGTGGGGAAAATAGAAATCCATATGTTTTGTGGACCCATACTGGTCAGCTAACCAGACTGGTGTCTTAGGGGCAGGCATCTGTAGGCTGCTCATGGACTCCCCAATGCCCACGACCAGATACCCAAGGAGGAACCACAGGCCCAGTGGCTGTCGGCAACAGACAGAGGCCATCTTCCTTCAGACCATGGTGTTGCATCACGCGGCCTTCCCACACTGGCAACCCCAGGTGTGTGGAATAGCTTCCAAGGTCCATGGGAGCACACTTAGAGTTGTCAAATAATGAAGAGAGAAAAGGATGGAAGAACCACCCACAGACACCGAAGGGTGAGCCTACAGAGGGAAGCCGCATGCTCAAAATCCTCCAGATGCAAAAATGGTTGAGGACACGCAGATGAAGATGGGCTGAAACTAATGCTCAGAGATCTCAGATGCCATCAGGGAACAGGGACAGTGAGGCCCTTGGGGAAAAAAAGGGGCACACAGGACATTTTCTGTTGGGCATTGTTTTTTCATTGCAAACCAATCAGGTGGAAGGAAATGGCACGGGTGTAGCTGGAGGCGCTTAGTCAACCCGGTGGGGGAGGGGAACAGGGAGGGAGATTGGCCCAAAGTCAGAGAGAACTGCTCTGTGACCTCTCAGGAGCTGTGGTCCTCAACTTACATGGTTTTTCCTGGTGTCTTCCTCATTCTGACCTCAGCCCAGCCTGGAAGCCACACTCAGACATCCTGACAGTGTAACTGCTCCCTGCCCCCACTCGGCCCCTGCCTTGTCCTTTTGGCGCCCTCCGCCCAGTCCTGGAACTCTGTCCTTTCCCTGTTCTGCTCCCCTGCTGCTGAACACAACAGGAAAAGCAAGTCCTTACTAGAGCCCATCAAAATTCAAGCAGGGGGCCTGTGTTTGTTATTCCTTCTTAAAATCCCTGAAGTGGCTGATGCAGATGTCTTGCCTCCTTCCTATCCCCAGACCCACGCCCAACACAATTTCTCCTTGAATGTGGCCTTGTTTCCTGCTTTACCGAGAACCCATTTGATTGTCTTCTGCAGGAAAAAAAAAAAAAAAAAAAAAAAAAACTCTCTTTTCCTTCCTTTTCTCCATGCCTCTCCCAGGCAGGAAGTGCCCTTTCTCAAAAAGGCTACCCCTTTCCTCCCCCCACCACCTCCCAGCTCTCCCAGCGACTCCCACTCATACCGGCAATCAGGCTGGGTCACCTGCTTCTCTCTCAGGTCCTATTCTTATATTCCTCCTTTGCCCTCCAAGTGCATCGAAAGAGGCCCTGACCTGTCCACTGCTTCTCCACTCACCCCTTATTGGCCCCTTATCTCCTTCCTCACTAGGCAAGGCAGGAGCGACCTCCTTAACCCCACAGGGCAGGCCTCTCCTCTCCTCAGACCCCTGACCTCCATGCTGCACTGACTGTACTGACCACCCTCCTCTTCAAAGGACCATGGTTTTCCTGCTACTTCACCACCCTGAGTGTCCCACCACCTCTCTAACTATCCTTCTTGGTCACTTTTCACTGGTCTCTCTCCCTCACCCCCTAAATCTGAGAGCTCCCCAAGGTCCTGCCCTCGGTTCTCTTCTCCAGCCTGGCTCCTTGCGTCACCGCTCTGCAGAAAACTCCCCCTCTGTCTCTGCATCTCTGACCTCTGACCAGAGCCCCACATCCATATTTCTAGCTGCCTTGAGGATCTTTCCACCTAGAGGGAGGGAGAAGAGGGAAGAAAGAAAAGACGGAAGGGAGGGGAGAAGGGAGGGAGGGAGGAAAGAAGGAAAAGAAAGGAGAGGAGGCGGGAGGAGAAGGCAGAGTACAAGGCCACAAGGCCTGTGAGTGGGGGGAAGAAGGGGAAGGAAGTGGAGACTGAGGGAGAGAGCGTCAAGGGAAGGAGAGATGGGGTAGATTTGGCTTACACTGCTCCTCTCACAAACAACCACATATTTATGGCTAAAACACTAGAGATGTATTGGGGCGCCTGGGTGGCTCAGTGGGTTACGCCGCTGCCTTCGGCTCAGGTCATGATCTCAGGGTCCTGGGATCGACCCCGCATCAGGCGCTCTGCTTGGCAGGGAGCCTGCCTCCCCCCCTCTCTCTCTTTCTGCCTCTCTGCCTACTTGTGATCTCTGTCTCTCTGTCAAATAAATAAATGAAACCTTTAAAAAAAAAAACAAAAAAAACACTAGAGATGTATTACTTTAAAGTTCCAGAGATCAGAAGTCCAAAATGGGTCAGCAGGACTATGTCACTTCCAGGAGCTCTAAGGGAAAGAACCCCTTGCTTGCCTTCTCCAGCTTCTGGAGGCTGCCTGCATCCCTCGGTTGACAGCCCCTTCCTCCACCCTCAAAGCCGGCATGCGGTCTCTTCCGATCTGTGTCCACCTCCGACCCTCCAGCCTCCCTCTCACAAAGACTCTCATGATTGCTTTTAAGGCTCACCTGGAGAATCTACTTAACTGCACCTGCCAAGTTTCTTTTGTCATAGAAGGTAATGATAATCACAGGACCTAGGGACAAGACCTGGACCTTTGGGGGAATGGAGTGGGGATGGGGGTGTGCAATTATTATTCTGTCTACTGCAAGGAAGGAAGGAGGAAAGGGAGGAGAGACGGAAGGCAGAAAAAATCCTTTCCAGACTCCAGCACTCCTCCATGGCACTTGTCCTGACTCCAGCTGGCTCTTCTCTTTTCCAACGCGGCCCCCGAGCTGTCCTTGGCTTCTGCTCTCGTGCGGCTCTCAGAGAAGTTAGGATGTAAGTTCCTTGAGGCAGAGACTGTCCCTTTCTCGTCGCCTTCCTGGGCAGCCACTCACAGGGAGTCCCTCGTGCAGAGCACGGGCTCAGTAATATTTGTGGGACTGGATTGAATCGTTGAAAGCACAGCTTCCCTGCCTGGGCCTGCCCTTGTGGCCTCCGCTGACAGCCTGGAGATTAACTGCCTAATGAATAAAGTTGCTGAGCCTGGCCCAGCTGTGCCTTTCAGAGAGCGGCAGGGTTTGCCGTGCCAAGTGGAGATTATTGCCCCTGTCACTCGTTTCTCAAGCCCGGAGCTGGCGAGCCAAGGCGGGCAGGAGCAGCTGACTGCAGCCTCACAGCCGCGGCTGCAGAGACGCCCAGGGGGCCGGGGCTGCTGCTCACCTGCCCATGAGCGATGTGAAACCTGACGCTGGCCTCCAAAGCTGCCAGCTGCCGGGCCACAGATGCCGTGGTGGGGCCGTCCCCACTCACCTGGATGGTTCCAGATGGCCTCTTCCCACCCCAACTCTCACCACCCATATTTAGCTGGGCTGGTAGGGTTTTAATAAAGATATGGCTATAGGTGCATGAAGGTTGTCGCCCGTTTTTCTTTTTAAAGAGCTGAGAATATACATACGTGCAAGAACATTAGCTCAAATGTGACATGAACCTTCAGAGGAGGAGGCTCACCCCAGCTCGGAGGCCACAGATGCATGGATCGAGCTGTCCTGGAATGCAGCCCATAGTGAGGCCCAGGGAGGAGCCCCCAGGCTGGCACTGAGGCCACTGGCCAAGGGGGCTTCCATCTCGGGATGCAGCAATCAGGAGGGCCTCGCGGGCAGCTGGGACAACCTGACAAGGCAGCCCAGCACAGCTCCCCTGGCACGGGGCCCTGTTCCCACGATAATCACAACCGAGGAAGGAGGGCGCCCTGCCACCGACTTGCGGCATTTCTTGTCCACCCCTCCTTCTGGCTGCCTCACACCTGGTCCCCACAGAGGCCAGGACGCTGTCCCCTGGGGCTCCCTGCTTCTCTCTCTCTCTCTCTCTCTCTGAATTGTCACCCCTTCCAAGGACACCTTCCCCACACATTGGTGAGAAACCCAAAGTGAAATGAAGAGAGTGAAAAGAGAAACCTGATCTGAGAACAAAAGGAGTGGGGGAAGCTCTTCTGACAGCCAAAAAAACCCCTCCTATGTTTGTGAATTATCCACTCATTCGTTCAGCAAGTAGGCACAAAGGGTCTACAATGAGCCAAAAACTGTTCTGGATGCTGCGAAACAGCAGGGTAGAAAACAGACCCCAATCGCTGCCCCCGTGGAGTGGGAGACAGATATAAACAAGATAAACTTAGTAAAATGAAGAGCGTACAAGACAGCAGAAAGCACTAAAGAAAGACAGTCAGCCCAGAAGGTGGGTGGGAAGTGCGGAGGCTCCCACTCCAGTCGGACATAGTCAGGCACTCGGGAGGCCACGCAGATTGACCTCTGAGAATGCTTCCAGCACTGTCGTGAGTCCACTTCACCTTCCAGATCCCCAAGCTTCCTGGTCTCGAGGTTCTGCCTCTCCTCCCAGTTTTGTGCATTCCTGCTCCCTGGGAGTCCACCCATCTAAACTGCAAGAACCGAAATGACCCACAACTACTGCTATTTGTAGAAAGGTGCTCCCACTTGGTCTGGCGATGATTTGCGAAGCCAGGTAGCAGCTGGCAGCCTCCCCTTGAATGACCCAGTACAAGCCCGGAGCAAGGCAATGCTCAAGGCCTGAAGACGCCCCTTGAAACACTGAGACATGGGGGGGACAGCTAACGTCCAGCAAAGGGCAGTGGCACTTAAGAAAGATGAACATCCACTCAAAGAACTACACAACCACCGGTCTGCAGTATAATGGGGCTTCTCAACCTCAGCACCACTGACATTTGGTGCCAGAGAATTCCTCCTGGGCACTGCAGGAGGTTTAATAACTTCTGAAGGCCTCTATCCGCTACATGCAGGTAGCACTATCCCTTAGTGGTGACAACCAGAAATGTCCCCAGGCATGGCCAAATATCCCCTGTGGGTGTAAAAAATCACCTCCCAGTTGAGAAACATCACATTGTAAATATGAAAGCTATGTCAAAATATGGGGAAAATGAATAAAAAACTAGAACAGGATGGCAATTTCTTCCTCACACATGAATTTATTCCTACCATCTTACAAAGGTACACAACTAATCACATTTTGTTAGACATTTAATGATTTGCCTTTAAAAAAAAATCAGAAATAAATGAAAGCAAGAGTGTTGCAGAAAATCTGGGGCATAATGTCCCTATAGTAGAGAAAAACACACACACACACACACACACACACACACTGAAAAAGACCTCTAAACTGTACCTTCTTTATGACTATTATGACATAAAAACATGAAAATAGTTTGATTTGCTAGGGTAGCAGGACTGTGGGTAAATTTTTTTTTCTGCTTCAATGTTTCCATGTGGTTATGAAATTATATAGGAAAGTAATTACATTTTTTAAATCTCTCTCTGCAATAAGGCTCTCTGATGGCAAGAATGATGGAGAGCCTTGTGTTTGGTGGGCCTCTATGGGATTTTGTTAATGATGGGAGAAATCAGAGCAGAAAAGTCTGCCCTTAGCTGCAGGGTAGCTCACTCCTTCAAAGGAACCATTTGCCAGGCAGTGGGAGGTGCAGAACGTAGCTGTGAAGGAAGGAAATGATACCACTATCAGCAACATAGAGAAGACAAAACTCCTAACCTCCAGGTGTGAATCTAGAGGTGAGTCTTCTGAAGGGAGAGCTTATGGGGACACTGGGACCCGATTTAGGAAACTGCACCTTTCTCTAGACTTTCTGCAGAGATTTCATGCTTGTTCCAAAAGTACACTGCAGGTCCCACTTTATAACTGACACAAATGTTCAAAAGTCACCTCCTTCCTTTACACATGGCAGCACAGTCGGCTCTGGGTTGGAACAACCAAAGTTCTTATTAGTGACTGGGGGCAACAGGAGAGGAAAAAACTACCAAATCTCTGGGTCCTCTCTCTCTCTCTGTCTCTCTCTCTCTCTCTCAAAACACGACTTACTCCTTTCCGGTTAGCAGAGCACGAGAACACTCCCCTCCTTCCTGTCTCTCCATCACCTTAGCATGGCAGCCACCGTCCTCTACCTCCACCAGGCAGGGCATAATCCTAGACATGGTCATTCTTCAGTGTGGACAAAAATAGAGGGTCGAGTTCTCTCCACTGTCATGGTTTGGCTCCTGATTAAGAATCTCGCTCCAAATTAAGAGATGTCAGGAATGATTTCACAAGATCACGCCCACCCAGAAGAGGGCCACCTTAATTTTGTGGGCCCCAACAAAATAGCCATGTCAGAAAACCACTCCCTACAAGCCCAATGGTCACTTAAGAGATGCTCACAGGCAGTAACAGTGCAACTGCCCTGTAATAACCTGGAAAGTGACTTTGTATTATTCCTATATTCCTGGCCCATCAGTTTCTATCACTTTCTCTGGTACCTTACAGATGCTCGTAACTCTCATCCAACATAGTGCCTGGCAGGGGTAACTTTCTAGGAATTGGCACTGAATTAGTGCTAGGAGGCAGGACAAAGCAGGGCAGTACAAGACAAGAGTTCAGTGTGCCTGGTACAGAGACAGGTAGAGGCCTATGTTCAAATCCCACCATGTGTCCATCTGTCCATCAGTTATCTAATGTGAAAAAATAGGTTTTCCACTTTTTTGTATATCAGTTTCTTCACATGTAATTTTTCAGTTCAGATTGGTGATGACAATGACAGTGATGATAGTGGTAGCGATGGCAATTAGGATGGTGACGGTAATAGCAGTGATGATGGTGGTGATGGTGGTCAGGATGGCAATGGTAATAGCAGTGATGATGATGATGACAGTGATGATAGCGGTGGCAATGGCAATTAGGACAGTGATGGTAATAGCGGCGATGATGGTGATGATGATGGTGATGGCAATCAGGATGGTGATGGTAATAGAGGTGATGATGAGGATGATGATGATGGTGGTGATGGCGATCAGGATGGTGATGGTAATTGCAATGATGATGGTGATGATGATGGTGATGATGGTGGTGGCAATGGCGATCAGGATGGGGATGGTAATAGCGGTGATGATGATGGTGACAGTGATGATGGTGGTGATGGCAATTAGGATGGTGACGGTAATAGCTGTGATGATGATGACGGTGATGATAGTGGTGGTGATGGCAATTAGCATGGTGAAGGTAATTGCGATGATGATGATGGTGGTGATGATGGTGGTGGTGATGGCAATCAGGATGGGGATGATAATAGTGGTGATGGTGATAATAGTGGTGCCGGTGGCAATTAGTATGGTGATAGTGGTGGTGGTGACAGTGATGATAATACAGATATAAGGAGTAGTTCAAATAAACCAAACAAAGCCCTAGCTTATAGTATGCGCTCAAATGCCAATTGCAACTTCAGAACCAGTCCCTGCCACTGACTTACTGTGTGATCTCACTACCTTCACCTGCCTTCTCTGCCCCTAGCTTCCTGGCAGAGAAAGAGGTAACTATCCTTATTGCTTTGAGTTGTCATGAAGAAAACTTGATTATAATTATGTTTAGACTCTACAGTGAGTTCCTAAATTATACCAACCTAACTGTCGCTCCAATGACCCCTGTTGGAAAGCCAGAGGTCTAAAAATAATTCATAAATAAATAAACCTTTTTTAAAAAGAAAGCCAGCAGTCTGGATCAGCAATAGTGCTCTAGTTAGACACACAAAGCTCAGCTTAGCAGAAGAAAAAAATGCAGAAAGGAACATAAACAATACGTTGCTTTGTCTTCTAAGTAAAACGATCCTTCTAATACAAGAGTCAGAATAACCTCCTTACTCAACAGAGGGTCAATACATTTTCCTGCCATGATTGACCATGTCCACACCCACGTATGGCATCTCCATAATGTCACATAGCATGTCCTGCTCCTGTGACCAATGGGCCTTTATGCTTTCCTTCTTTCAGAGAGGAGCAAGTTCTGGGTCAGCAAATCCCTGTAGTTACACAGACAGAAATCAGAGTAGAGTTACTCTGGTTGTGGGTGAGCCTCCAGCATCTGCCTCCGATCCTTCCATGGCTTTGGTCTTGTTAACAAGTGCTGAGCGGTTTTACTGTAAGCGTCAATGCGCACAAAACCCAAGGTGTGCCACTTCTCTTCGCTGATCCTCAGTTCTCTTTATTGCTTTGGATGCACTAAATCCTCCCTGTATCATGCACATGACCCTATGAGTGAAGTCATATCAGGTGGCACCTGCTGAGCTTTAGGATGTGGAAAGTCAGGCCAAAGAGGTGAGCCACACTCCAGCAACACACTTTGCGACTGAAGGACAGAAGAATCGGCTTTGACTTTCCCAGGCAAACAGAAACCCTGAATAACTTGTAGGGCCAAAAGACAAGACCCCTTCTGCTAGAGGCTCTGTAATCGTAGCAACTCCATTGTGAGTTAACAGAGAATTTCACAGTCCATAATTTCACCTGCTCCTCACAACTTTGGCCTGACTTCTCCATCAAAATATCTGTGTGGATCACCTACTTGTCATCCTTGACCTTTTTCTCAGCTCCACCACCCATCTCCATGGTCACACATGCACTCTGACATCAAAGGAAATTTTCACCTTCAAAACCACTGATTCAGGAATCCTACAGTTGTCATCCAAGATGATGATTTCCTCTCCATCCAACCCACTGTTCATTGACTCCCTCCAGGGTCATTTCAACCTCATTGTGACCTGCAGTTCATGGAGACCTATAGTGCCTTCCTTTCTTCATCTCCTTCCTAATGCATCGTATAGAGCCCTTCATGTCAGCAACCTTCTACTAGACTCCTTAACTCCCTTTTATCATTCCCAAGTTGCAAAAGTTCCAGTGTCTCTAAATGAAGCATTATGGGCCACATTTTAGGTAAGACAGCTCTCTGTCATGCAGTGCTGCTATGCATAGCAAGGCAGTTAGCATCCTAGCTCCTGGGTACTAAGTCTCAATAGTATCCCTAATCACCATAACCACCAATACTCCCAAACACCCCCTACATCCAGTCTAGGGCCCCGGAAGATGGCAAGCCCCACTCTACCCCCATTTCCTGAGAGACTGCAGCATGGGCAGAGATGGTTCTATTGGTAGAGAAATATACCAGTCAGAATTCCACCAGAGAAACAGAACCAGCAGGAGATATATATTAAGATATTTATTGGGGCGCCTGGGTGGCTCAGTGAGCTAAAACCTCTGCCTTCGGCTCAGGTAATGATCCCAGGGTCCTGGGATCGAGCTCCACATCGGGCTCTCTGCTCAGCAGGGAGCCTGCTTCCCTTCTTCTCTCTGCCTGCCTCTCTGCCTACTTGTGATCTGTCAAATAAATAAATAAATAAAATCTTAAAAAAAAAAAAAAAAACCAAGAAAGAAAGAGATTTATTGCAAGAAATTGGCTTATGTGCTTGTAGGGGTTGGCTAGACAAGTCTGAAATCCATACGCAAGCCATCAGAAAGGATAGCCTGGAACTCAGGCAGGAGCTAATGCTCCTGTTCACCGGCAGAATTTCTTCTTCAGAGAAACCTGAATTCTGCCCGTTAAAGATCTTTCAACTGATTGAATAAGGCCCACCCAGATTATCTGGGATAATCTCTTTAAAGTAAATTGATGACAAACTTTATTCACATCAGCAAAATACCTTCACAATAGCTCCTAGATTAGTGTTTGATTACATAACTGATGACTCTAGCCCAGCCAATTCAACACCTAAAACTGACCATCCCAGGAGACCATATAATTTAGCATCCAAACTGGGATACTCTGGAGAGTGAAAGGAAGAGCTATTCATGATTATGTCAGGACAAGCATAAACTGAGATGGTCACAAGCAGATTGGAACATATGGT
The DNA here is from genome assembly GCF_964662115.1 of Mustela nivalis. NCBI lineage: Eukaryota > Metazoa > Chordata > Mammalia > Carnivora > Mustelidae > Mustela > Mustela nivalis. Next base: position 37,789,890 of record NC_139034.1, on the reverse strand, counting down.
CACCATATCTATGGAATGCCTAAATCTGCCTTATAAAGTCCTACTGTGTCTTAACAAGGCTCAGAAAACAACCAAATTTTCCCACATGACAGAAAATATTGAAGCCATTATATATGAGCTAGCAGACCTGGAAGGGTCTCAAGCTCATGACAAGGGAAGCTACAGCAAGAAGCAAAAGTCCAGAGACTCAGGAAGATTAGAGATAACTCGGGAGAGTACCAGCTCCTACCTAGCTTCTCCCCAATTCATATCCCTAAACGGTTCTCAACAGAGTTTACAATGACCTCTGCAAACTAGGAGGGAGCAGCGTTTGGCAGTGGTCAAGGATATGGGATTCTAGATCATATACCCTCATTCAAACTACTTGCTGTGTGACTTCAGACAAGTTATTTAAAGCTCTCTGGGCTGGGTTTCCTTATCTGGAAAACAGGGATGATGAGTTACACATACAGGTGTGAGCGTAGTTCCTCAGTGATGTTAACTATCACCATCATCACATCTAAGAGACACATTTCACCCTCATCCTATCTCATCTGTCAGCAGCACTTGATCCTGTTAACCACACCCTTCTTTTTGGGAAACACTGTCATTTCCTGGCTTCCCTGAAACAAGGCTATCCTGACTTTCTTTCTGACTCTCTGGTCACTCCTCAAGACACACTTTCTTCCCAAGCAATCTCATCCACACCTGTGAATTCAATAACCATCTCTTGACTCTCAAACATATATCTCCAGATCAGACCTTGCTTCCAAGCTTCAGATTCACACTCCCACCTGCCTACTCAACACTGCCTCCTGGATGCCTCCCAAGTTCTTAAATTTAACATGTCTAAAATTGAACTTATGATCTTCTCCCCTTAAAAAACCAGCTCTCCTCCTTGGTTCTCCCACACCCCCATCATCCATTTCATCCCACTAATCAGAAACCATGTAAGTGGTCCTCTCCAACACCCCCTCCATCCAATCAACCTCCCAGGTCAATCAGTTTCACCTCCTAAATGATACAGGAGAGATCCAAAGTGTACCCAGTCCTCAGCCTCCCCACTACTACCGACCTAACTGAATATTCGTCCATGTTCTGCCTTTCCTATTGTTATGCCCCAACTATTCTCTCCAAATCCCTTCTGCTCCCCTCCAGTTCATGCTCATTGGTAGGCCTGACCCATACACACACACTCGCACTTGCACCCATGCACACACAGAGTTTTAAAATCTTATGTTACCTCCCATTGCTGTTGGGACAGGCACAAAAATCCCCACTGTAGCTTTCCAAATCCCAGTCTGGCTCGCACCTGCCTTTGCAGCCTCCCTTTATACCATTCTCCCCGTATTCCTAGCTCCAGTCACCTTGTCATTTTTTTTCAGTCCTGTGACTGAAATGTAATGTTCACCTCCCACCCCAGGGTCTTTGCACATGCTATTTCTTCTGTCAGGAACACACTTAGCCTACTCTTAACGGTGGTATCTTTCTAATCCAAGCTCGAATTTCTTTTCCTCAGGGACCCCCTCCCTGAACCATTTTCTGACTGACTCCACACTTTCATCTAGATTGTTTCCCTTGCTATACTCTCTCACAGAGCCATGTTCTCAGCCCTCAGGGCATGCATTCAGTTTGGACTTACATATTCATTCATGTGATAACTTGTCATGAATAGACATTTTTCCAGAGAAGACATACAAATGACCAACAGGCATATGAAAAGATGCTCAACATCACTTATTATCAGGGAAATGCAAGTCAAAACTACAATGAGAGACCACCTGACACCGGTCAGAATGGCTAAAATCAACAACACAAGACATAACAAGTGCTGGTGAGGATGTGGAGAAAAGGAAACCCTTCTGCACTGTTGGTGGGAATGCAAACTGGTGCAGCCACTCTGGAAAACAGTGTGGAGGTTCCTCAAAAATTAAAAATTGAACTACCCCACAATCTAGCAATCACACTAGTAGGTATTTACAAAGAACACAAGAACACTAGGAGTGGCTTCAAGATGGTGGAGGAGTACGGTATCCTAGTTCCATCTGGTCTCTAGAAATCAACTAAATATCTGAGAAAAGAAGTGTTACAATTCTACAAAAAGAAAAGCAATGACTTTCTGCAAGGTAAGGAGGTGCAGAGAGGTGACTCGGAGGTGATATAAGAGAAGATAAACCGTGGGTGGAGGGAGCCTTTGCAAGCTGGCTGCAAGAAAGTGATACAGCAATGAAGTGCAAAAACAGAACTTTGAGTTTACCTGAAAGGCACTCAGGAGGCAAAACAGGGCAGAATCCTGGGTGGTTTCAGGATCCCTGGGGTCACAGAAAGAATGGGGTGCTGGAGTGTAGCAGAGTTCCCATGATTTGGAGTGGGGAGGCCAGCTGCAATCAGCAAGCCCTGAAGTGGCCTCTCAGCTAGGTGTTTCCATAAACCACGAGCCATGGCTGGATCTGGCTACCGCTCTCCAAGCAGGGGCCCAGCAAGCAGCAGAACTTGGGCAAGGTGCAGCACACGTGCACAACGCAGGAGTCTGCAAAGTTTGGAGACTCCAAACAAGGTAGCATGCCTGAGATAAAAATGCTTGGTCACAGGCTGGGTGAACACAGATTATGGACAAAGACCAGGGAGACAAGAGTGACTGACTGATTTGCTGTGAGGGCCCACTGAAGAGTAGGGGGCACGAACTTTCAGTTCCCAGGCTATAGATGGGGTGCTGCCATTTTCATCACCCCACTGGCTCCAGAGCCACTTACATCAAGCCTGGCCCCCTGCCAAAGGGGGTGAACTTCCACCAAAGGAAAGACACCTGAGAATCCGTGCAACAGGCCCCTTCCCCAGAAGACCAGCAGGAAAGTCTGGCTAATACCAAGTTTACCAATCATACAGAACTGTAAAACTCCACCTCTTTGGAAAAGAAGTTTATATAGCATTCATGCTTTTTTCTTATTATTCTTTAGTCCTTTAGTTTTGTATTTTATTTTACTTTTCAGTTATTTTCTTACTTCATCAATTATGTTTTTAAGTTTTTTTAATTTTAATTTTTTACTTATAAGTTTATACATATATTTTTCATTTTGGGCTTCCTTTCATTGTGTTCAACTTTATATATATATATATATATATATATATATATATATATATATTTATATTTTATTTCTTGCCTATTTGAGAATCTAGTTTCTTCTAACAAACAGACCAAAATACACTCTGGATCCAATTTATTTTTCTGTTTTGATCTCCTTCTTCTTTGATTTTATTCTTTTTTTTTTTTCTTTTTCTTTTATTTTCGGTTACTGTTCTCTTCTGAGAAATTAAAGGGGATCTTCTAAGCAAAGATAGAGACCAAAAGTAACAAAGACCAGAATGGAACAGAGACAATATACAGAAACAGTGACTTTATAGGCAATACAATGTCACTAAATTCATATCTTTCAATAATTACTCTGAATTTAAATGGACCAAATGCTCCAATGAAAAGACATAGTGTATCAGATTAGATTAAAAAAAAACAAGACCCATCAATATGCTAGCTACAAGAGACTCATTTTAGACCCAAAGACACCACCAGATCAAAAGTGAGGAGGTGGAGAACTATTTTTCATGGTAACAGACCTCAAAAGGAAGCTGGGGTAGCAATCCTTATATGAGACAAGTTAGATTTTAAGCCAAAGACTGTAATAAGAGATGAACAGTATATCATAATGAAAGGGTCTGTCCAACAAGAAGATCTAACAATAACAAATATTTATGCCCCTAGCTTGGAAGCACCCAATTATGCAAATCAATTAACAATAAAATTAAAGAAATAATTGATAATAAATAATAGTAGGGGACCCTAACACCCTACACACAGCGATGAACAGATAGATCATCTAAGCAGAACATCAGTAAGGAAACAAGGGCTTTGAATGATACATTGAACTTCACAGTTACATTCAAAGCATTTCATCCTAAAGCAAAGGAATACATAGTCTTCTTGTGTGCATATGGAATATTCTCCAGACAAAGTCACATACTGGGTCACAAATCAAGTCTCGACTGGTACCAAAAGATAGGGATTTTTCCCTACATATTCTCAGACCATAGTGCTTTAAAACTTGAACTCAATAACAAAAAAAAAAAAAAAAAAAAAAGGAAGGAAGGAAAACAAATACACGGAGGTTAAAGAGCATCTTACTAAAGAATGAAAGGGTGAAAGAGTCAACCAGGAAATTAAGAAGAATTTTTTTAAAAGATTTTATTTACCTGAGAGAGAGAGAGAGATGGGAAGAGAAGGAATACAAGTCCGGGAGTGGGAAAGAAAAAAGCAGGCTTCCCACTGAGCAGGGAGTCAAACACAGGGCTCAGTCCCAGGACTCTGGGATCATGACCTGAGCCGAAGGAAGATGCTTAACAACTGAGCCACCCAGGTGCCCCAAGAAGAATTTTAAAAATTCATGGAAGCAAATGAGAATGAAAACACAACAGTTCAGAACCTTTGGGATGTGGCAAAGGCAGTCCTAAGAAGGAAGTAAATAGCAATATAAGCTTTTCTCAGGAAACAAGAAACAAGAAACCTTGTTTCTCAGGAAACAAGGTTAGGTTGCGTATTTTCTCAAATACGCAACCTAACCTTACACCTCAAGGAGCTGGAGAAAGAAGAGCAGATAAAGACAAAATTCAGCAAGAGAAGAGAAATAATAAAGATTAGAGCTGAAATCAATGAAATAGAAACCAAAAGAACAGTGGAACAAATCAACCAAACTAGGATCTGCTTCTTTAAAAGAATTAATAAGGGACGCCTGGGTGGCTCAGTTGGTTGAGCAGCTGCCTTCGGCTCAGGTCATGATCCCAGCGTCCTGGGATCGAGTCCCACATCAGGCTCCTTGCTCGGCAGGGAGCCTGCTTCTCCCTCTGCCTCTGCTTGCCATTCTGTCTGCCTGTGCTTGCTCTCTCCCCCTCTCTCTCGCTCTGATAAATAAATAAAATCTTTAAAATAAAATAAAATAAAAATATAAAATAATTAATAAGAATGATAAACCCCTAGCCAGATTTATCAAAAAAAAAGAGAAAGGACCCAAATAAATAAAATCATAAATGAAAGAGGAGAGATGACAACCAACATTGAAGAAATACAAATAATCATAAGAACATATTATGAGCAACTATGTGCCAACAAATTATGCAATTTGAAAGAAACGGATGCATTCCTAGAAACAAAGACATTACCAATATTGAAACAGGAAGAAATAGAAAACCTGAACAGACCCATAACCAACAAAAAAATCAAAGCAGTAATCAAGACTCTCCCTGCCAAAAAAGAGTCCAGAACCAGACAGCTTCCCAGGGGAATTCTACCAAACACTTAAAGAGGACTTAATACCTATTCTTCTGAAGCTGTTTCAAAAAATAGAAATAGAAGGGAAACTTCCAAACACATTCTATGAGGCCAGCATTACCTTGATCCAAAACCAGACAAAGATCCCTCCAAAAAGGAGAATTCCAGACCAACATCCCTGATGAACACAGATGCCAAAATTCTCACCAAGATACTAGCCAATAGAACCCAATAGCACATTAAAAGGATTGTTCACCACAACCAAATGGGATTTATTCCTGGGCTGCAAGCGTGGCTCAACATCTGTAAAGCAATCAATGGGATACATAACATGAATGAAAGAAGGGACAAGAACAATATGATCCTCTCAATTAATGCAGAAAAAGCATTTGACAAAATACAGCATCCTTTCTTGATTAAAGCTCTCTCCACAGCATAGTGATAAAGAGAACATAGCTCAATAACATAAAAGCCATATACAGAGAGCCCAGGGCTTTCATATATCATTCTCAATGGGGAAAAACTAAGAGCTTTTCCCCCAAGGTCAGGAACATGACAGGAATGTCCACTCCCACCACTGTTGTTCAACATAGTACTAGCCCGAGCCCTGAGTTAGGCTCCCTGCCCAGCAGTCAGAAAACAAAAAGAAATAAAAAGGAATCCAAATTGGCAAAGGAGTCAAACTCTCATTCTTTGCAGATGACATGATACTTTATGTGGAAAATCCAAAAGACTCCACCCAAAAGTTGCTAGACTCAGGAATTCAGCAAGGTGGCAGGATATAAAATCAATACACAGAAATTAGTTGCATTTCTATACACTAACAACATGTAAGGAGAAAGAGAAATTAAGGAATCAATTCCATTTACAATTATACCAAAAACCATAAGATACCTAGGAATAAACCTAACCAAAAAGGTAAAGGCTCTATACTCTGAAAACTACAGAACACTTATGAAAGAAATTGAGGGAGACACAAAGAAATGGAAAAACATTCCATGCATATGGACTGGAAGAACAAATATTCTTAAAATGGCTACGCTACCTGGAGCAATCTACACATTTAATATAATCCCTATCAAAATACCATCAACATTTTTCACAGAGCTAGAACAAATTATCTTAAAATGTGTGTGGAACCAGAAAAGACCCCAAATAGCCAGAGGAATGCTATAAAAGAAATCCAAAGCCAGAGACATCCCAATTCCAGACTTCAAGTTCTATTACAAAGCTATAATCATCAAGACAGCATGGTACTGGCACAAAAACAGACACATAAATCAATGGAACAAAATAAAGAGCCTGGACCCTTAATTCTATGGTCAACTAATCTTTGGCAAAGCAGGAAAGAATATCTGATGGGGAAAAAACACAGTCTCTTCAACAATTGGTGTTGGGAAAATTGGACAGCACAGGTAGGAGAATGAAACTGGACCATTTCCTTACACCACACAAAAAAATAAACTCAAAATGGATGAAAGACCTAAATGTGAGCCAGGAATCCATCAAAATCCTTGAGGAGAACACAGGCAAGCAACCTCTTCAACGTCGGCTGCATCAACTTCTTGCTAGACATGTCTCCAAAAGCAAGGGAAACAAAAGCAAAAATGAACTACTGGGACTTCAACAATATAAAAAGCTTTTGTGCAGCAAAAGAAACAGTCAGCAAAACCAAAGGACAACCTACAGAATAGGAGAAGATATTTTCTAATGTCTTATCAGATAAAGGGTTTGAATCCAAGATCTGTAAAGAACTTAACAAACTCAACACCTGAAAAACAAATAGTCCAGTCAAGAAATGATAGAAGTGGGGCGCCTGAGTGGCTAAGTGGGTTAAGCCTCTGCCTTCAGCTCAGGTCATGATCTCAGGGTCCTGGGATCAAGCCCCACATCAGGAAGCAGCAAGGAGCCTGCTTCCCTTCCTCTCTCTCTGCCTGCCTCTCTGCCTACTTGTGATCTCTCTCTCTCTCTCTGTGTCTGTCAAATAAATAAATAATAAAATCAAATCAAATTTTTAAACAGAACAAGGGCTGCTGATAGTTTAAAAAAAAAGAAAGAAATGACAGAAGTCATGAATAGACATTTCTGCAAAGAAGACCTCCAAATGGCCAACAGACACATGAAAAAGTGCTCAACATCACTAGGCATCAGAAAAATACAGATCAAAACCACAATGAGATACCACCTCAATACCAGTGGGAATGGCTTAAATTAAGTCAGTAAACAACAAATGTTGGTGAAGATGCAGAGAAAGAGAAACCTTCTTACACTGCTGGTGGGAATGCAAGCTGGTGTAGCAACTCTGGAAAATAGTTAGGAGGTTCCTGAAAAAGTTAAAAATAGAGCTACCCTGCAACCCACTAATTGCACTACTAGGGATTTACCCCAAAGACACAAGTGTAGTGATCCAAAGAGGCACCTGCACCCCAATGTTTATAGCAGCAACATCCACAATAACCAAACTATGGAAAGAGACTAGAGGTCCATCAACAGAGGAATGGATAAAGAAGATATGGTATATACATAAAATGAAATATTACTCAGCCATCAAAAAATGAAATCTTACCATTTGCAATGATGTGGATGGAACTAGAAGGTATTATGCTAAGTGAAGTAAGTCAAGCAGAGAAGACAGTTATCATATGATTTCACTCATTCATCGAATTTAATTATCAAAACAGAGACTCACAGGGGAAGGGAGGTAAAAATGAAACAAGAGAAATCAGAGAGGGAGACAAACCATGAGAGACTCCTAACTATAGGAAACAAGCTGAGGGCTGCTAAAGGGGAGGTGTGTGGAGGGATGGGGTAACTGGGTGATGGGCATTAAGGAAGGCACGTGATGTAATGACCACTGGGCGTTATATGCAACTGATGAATTACTGAACTCTACCTCTGAGACTAATAATACATTATATATTAAGTAATTGAATTTAAATAAAATTAAATTTAAAAAAAACAAAGAACACTAATTCAAAGGGTTACCTGCACCCCAATGTTTATAGCACCATTACCTATAATGCTGGGTAGGACAGCACAAGTGTCCATGCACTGATGAATGGATAAAGATGATGTGGTGTGTGTATATGTACTTATATTACACACACACACACACACAGAGAGAGAGAGAGAGAGAGAGAGAGAGAGAGAGAGGAATATTACTCAGCCATCAAAAAGAATGAAATCTTGCCATTTGCAATGACATGGTTGGAACTAGAAGGTATTATGCTAAGAGAAATAAGTCAGTTAGAGAAGACAAAGACCATATGATTTCACTCACATGTAGAATTTAAGGAACAAAATAAATGATCAAAGGGGAAGAAAAAAAGAAAGGCAAACCAAGAATCAGACTCAACTACAGAGAACAAACTGATGGTTACCAAAGGGAAGGTGGGTGTGGGACAGGTGATGGGGATGAAGGAGTGCTCGTTGTGAAGGGCACCGGGTGGTGTACAGAAGTGTTGCATCACTATATTGTACACCTGAAACTAATATTACACTAATTACACTAATATTAGTATGATAACTAACTGGAATTTAAATAAAAATTTTTTTTTAATCTGACAACTTGTCTACCTCACTGGACTATAAGCTTCATGAGAGAAGGGACCACAACTCACTTTGTATTCCTAGGACATAGCACAGTATGTGCCATACAGCAGGTAAATAAATGGATGAATAAAAATGAACAGGTGAACAAACAACCCTGAGAAGCAGGTCCCAACCACTGCCATTCGAGACTCAGGAGCCTGAGCAAGATGTGGGCGCTAAGTGATCTACCAGGGATCACACACCTGTAAGTAGCAAAGCTAAGATTTGAACACTGTTCTTCTGATGACAAACCATATAAAAGCCACTATACAGAGTATTACTTTTTCTGAGAGGCTGGTGGTATAGGACTAATAATGGAGAGAGAGAAATTCTGAGAAAGCTTCCTTTCTCTGAGAATGAAATTTCTAGACTCGGGCACTGAACTTGTATCAATACACTCAACATAAAAGTATTTCCTTCTAAGAGGCTATAATAAAGGCTCAAAAGGATTCTTTCACTCAACAGTAATGTCTCCTTTCCTGACTTAAAAATAGCCCCTCTCCTTGGCAGGTCGGGGTCTGTTTCTCTGTAGTCCCTCAAAGCTTCCCTGAGAGCAGAGCTCCTCCATTGACTTCAAAAGGAACTTTGAGCTTTCCATTAGCCAGAGGAAGCAGGAACACGATGAGAAATGGGTGGTCAGCCCTGGAAGGAGCACAGACTGTCAGGAGAGCTGTATGGGTGGGATAGATGTTAAGCCGCCTTGGGTAGCTTGGTAACACTGCCTGGGCTTTTCTAGAGTAGAGAATAACATCAGAGTTATTTTATGTCCCATGCAGAAGGCCGTGGGGTAATTTCCCAGCTACAATCTCCTAGGCAGGGGTGGGACTTCTTGGTAGAAACAGCCCATCATCTGGTGGTATAGACGGTTAAGATGTGTAGAAAGAACAAGGGTAAGGAAGTCAGGAGACCATCGTCCTAGTCACCGCTCTACCACTAACCCCCTGAGTGGCTTCACACAATCCTGTCATGCTCTTAGCATGTTAGTATTCTCTTTGGTAAAACAAGGGAGTTGGATGAATGGCCTCTTAAGATTGCTATTATTATGAGACCTGAGGTCTGCCCTCATAGAGTGGGTTAGAAATATCATTTCCTTAGGCTTCAGAATGGCTGTTGACATCAAAATGAACTGCTAAATTATTAAGAACTGAATTATTTCTATCGCTGCTGGATGTGTTGGAAATTTTCTAAAATGATCACAGATCTTGATTTTTTACATTCATGGAAAATGGGGAAATATGACATACATACACATATATATATATATATCTCAAACCGCATTTAGTTATCTCTCCCAACTTTCTTCCCAGAAAAAGAAGTCGGAAGAAGAACAAAGAGATGGAAAACAAAAAGAATCACTTTCCGGATGGGCAGACAACACAAGGAACATGGACACTGATACTGACCAGCCAGTCCTGGACCAGGAAACCATTTGCCTGTGGATAATAAGCCTCTAAGCTTTGCATCCCATTTGCCCACATTTCTGTAGGATGCTCTGCTAGACTGCAAGCTATCTGACTTTAAGACTATGTCTTATTCCACTTTGCATTTCTGAAAGAGGACAGCTTTATAAATGAAGCTGGGGCCCAGGATATTGTTCATACTGTCACCAAAGTGTTCTTTTTGAACACAAACCTCAACATGGCCCTACTTGACATAAAATCCCACAGTGGCCCCACACCTCTCTTAATAACCATATATTCTCTTTTCTTTTTCAATTTTTAAAAATTATTTTTTTAAAAGGCTTTATTTATTTATCTGACAGACAGAGAACACAAATAGGCAGAGAGGCAGGCAGAGAGAGAGAGGGGGAAACAGGCTCCCTGCTGAGCAGAGAGCTGGATGCAGGGCTCGATCCCAAGACCCTGAGATCATGACCTGAGCCGAAGGCAGAGGCTTTAACCCACTGAGCCACCCCGGCGCCCTAAAATTATTAAGTAATCTCTACACCAAAGTGGGGCTCGAACTTATGACCCCAAGATCAAGAGTCACATGTTCTTCCAACTGAGCCAGGCTGGCACACCAGTACCCATATTTTCTCTACCTGTTTTACAATTTCCCTAATGAAGAGAATCACTTAGGGAACTTGCTGTTCCCCCCAAAATTACCAGACTCTCTGAGTGAGAATCTCCAGAGAAAAGGCCCAAAGACCTGCTTTTGGTTATTGTTTCCTTATTTGTTTTCTTAATAAAACACTCCACTCTCCAACATGGCTCACTCATCATTAGGAAAAACTGGATACTACTTCCCTAGGGAAATAAGGGTAAGGATGCTGATTGTAATGTCATTTTTTGATAGCATAAAACTGGAAACAACCAGTATCCCCACCAACAGGGAAACAGATAAAATGTAGTATTCATAAAATGGAATTCTATGCAACAGTTAAAATGAATGAACTTAATCTATTGACATGGATAGAATTCAAAAACAAAGTCAAGGGGAGAAAAAAGCATGATGCAGAAAAATGTCTTCAAGTATATACTTATGAGTAAAATATGCTTTCAGTGATGTGAAAGGATAAATACCAGATGAACGATCATTGCCTTGGGAAAAGAGTGGAGAGAAAGCAATTAGGCAAAAGGTGTTGGTTAAAGGGGGCTTTAAATATATCTGTAGTACTTTAATTTCTTTTTTAAAAGACTAGAAAAAAAAAGTGGCTAAATGCTAACAGGTTTGGGGTTTTTTTTAAGATTTTATTTATTTATTTGAGAGAAAGCACTCTTTTTTTTTTTTTTAAGATTTTATTTATTTATTTGACAGAGAGAGATCACAAGTAGGCAGAGAGGCAGGCAGAGAGAGGAGGAAGCAGGCTCCCTGCTGAGCAGAGAGCCCGATGTGGGACTCGATCCCAGGACCTTGAGATCATGACCTGAGCCGAAGGCAGCGGCTTAACCCACTGAGCCACCCAGGTGCCCCAGAGAAAGCACTCTTGCATGCACTCTGAGGGGTGGGTACGTGGGACGTGGAAGGTACAGAGGGAGAGGGGGAGAGAGAATCTTAAGCATGCCCAGCATAGAGCCCAATGCGGGGCTCGATCTCACGACCCTGAGAGCATGTCCTGAGCCAAAGTCAGATGCTTAACTGATTGAGCCACCTAGGTGCCCCTAAATGCTATCAGTTTTTTTTTTAAGATTTTTTTTAATTTATTTATTTTCAGCATAACAGTATTCATTATTTTTTCATCACACCCAGTGCTCCATGCTATCAGTTTTTAAATCTCAGTGGTAGGAATATGGATATAGGTGTCTAATGAACGTATTCTTTATACTTTTTTTTAATTCTCAAAATTCAAAACAAAGTACGAATTCTTTAACATGAAACAGAAAACTGCCTGTGATCTGACACCCACCCTGAATCATGCCCCGCCCTCTGCCTGTTCCTCAATCGTACCAAAATACTCCCTTTCTCTGGACACAGTGGCATAGCAGGCTCCCAGACGTCTGCAACCGACGTTCCCTTTGCCTGTCCTTCCTCCCAGAAGCCCCAATGGCTAGCGAGATTCTTCTTCATGCCTCAACGCCCACTTCTACTGCCACCAAGCTGGGGACGCACTCTCCACCCGGCTCTCACAGAGGCAGGCATATCCCTTTTCTACTCTGGCACAGATCTCACTTGAAGGTCCAGCATCAAGCCTAGGGCACAGCATCCAGTCTGTGCCACATTAAATCCCTTGGCTGAATGAAGAAATGAAATGGAACATTCAGCCCGTTTCCTATCAGCAAGATTCATCCACGTGGATACACATTAAATGCCAATTAAAAGAAACAAAGCTATTTCAGGGACATGAAAACCACTATTCCTTTGTTCTTTGTGCAATGGATAAGAAAAGAGTAAGAAGTAGCCGAGGTAGCCATCTTCAAACATATGAAAAGCTCTGAATGGAAAACTGAGAAAAACTACTCCATTTCCACCAAGCACTGAGATAACGAGCTTAAATTATAGCTGAAAAGATGCGGATTAGATATTGAAAAGGACTTAACAAGAACAGCATACGACTATAGAGGGAAAGAACATGGTTTTGGAGGCAGCCCGTCCTGGCAATAAATCCCAAATCTTCTGCTCAATGGCCTTTAACTCTGGGAACATTACAGGCCCCTGCTCAGGGCCTGTGTCTTCATTTCCGGGATGGACATAATAATACCCATCTTACCTTAATACTACCTCCCAGGAGTGAGCATTCAAAGGCATAACATGTAAAAAGCACTTGGCACATAGTAGTTACTCGCCCTGTACCATCATAGAACTACATCAGGAAAATCCCTCTCTCTTGCAATTTCTGAGGCTCAATCAGCAACAGTTGTTTAGTAGAAATCCTCGCTCAAAGCAGGAGGATGGATTCCGGAACACCACGGGACGGGACTCTCCGACCCATCCTGTGGATAGTGCCGTAGAGCCCCAAGGACCCCCCAGGGAAAAGGGTCTTACACTTCTTTTTGGGGAGTTAGGTTACTGAGAACAATGAGGTCACGATTACGCCAGGGGGTTGTGAGCGCTGGGTATTCTCAATGGTGTTTTTCTTTTATCTCTTTAAAAAGACATGTCACTTATGGTCCTGATAACAGCCTAGGCTAAACTGTTTAGCATTTTCATTTTAAAGGGTGATACTTAAATTGTCTTTTTAAACTTTCATTGTAAAAGGTGATAGTTAAACTGTCTTCTTTGGGCCCTAACATCAACACCTCCCCTGCTCCAGCTCTGATAATAGGCTCTGGGATTGTGCTAGAATTGCATTTCTCCTCTCCTCTTCTCCCAACTGGGGACAGAAATGAAGACTTGCTCAAGACTGAGATTCTTTTCTGTTCCAATTCAGTCATACTCAGCCCCTAGAAGAGATTCTGACCTGATTCTAACAGCCTTCGTTTATAATGAAATCAGTCTTTACCGTAGCCTACTCTAAGTGGAGAATATGTTTCTTGGAAAACAAGATTAGAATGCACCCCTAATTTGAAAAGTGCATAATCTGGGATCAACAGGTCCAGCAAAGTTAGACAGAAAGGCTGGATTTAAATCCCTCGGCGCCATCCCAACCCCCTCTCCCTCCCTCCAGCCCTCCTCTACTCTTCCCTTCCTCCCTCCCGCCTCCCCTCATTCATCCCTAGGGTAATGACAAAAAAAGGGTCTTTCCCAGAACTCCCCAAAATGTGTCCTCCTCCCCCATGGAATCATGGCACTCTTTCCACTTGGCTTCTCAAGAAGCGACAGACAAGGCACTTACTTCCTTCATAGACTGTGACAGGGTTCAATACATAATGAACAAAATGTCATAATAGCTTGATAAAGGCACTTTGTAAAACACATGGAACAAGCAATTAAAAGAAACTCTAAATGAAGATTCAATTCCAAAGGGAAGCATGCCTTTGGGTTTTTTGACAAAGCAAAATATTCCAAAATTCAATTGTTTAATAGGGCTTTCCCCGCAGCCCTGGCACGTATTAATTCTCATTTCAAGGCAGCATGTTTATTTTAGTTCCAACCTACTTTCAATGGTACGTAATTAGGGAAACTAAAAGTGCATATCTTATTGCTTAATTTAGAGTCTACCACTGTGTTTCTAGGCCTTTCTTGGGATGCGTTTTAATGATTCAGAACGATGAAAGATTTTTATTCAACTTTAACTGCTTGAGAAAGGCAGTGAATAAAAGTCAGGTTATAGATTCTGATTTTTAAAAGAAACCTCGTCCTATTATTTTAAACACCAGCTTTTGCACACGCAAGCTCAGCTCTCGTGTAATAAATTCTACCAGAAGTGCTCAGAGTTCCCGACATCCCTGCGCCAGGCATTTCTCCGAGGTCCAGACACTACACAAGATTCCCACCAGTGTCACCAGGATAAATTATCTTAGGTGGTCACCGTGGGGGCCAAGAGTGTCTGTGGAGTGTCTTTCTATCTAAAGAGAGGTAGGAAGTCACACCAGGAACATGAACAACTGTACAGCGTCACAAACTCCCCATGCTGCCAGGAACCTGGAGCGGTACTACCCAACAGAAACACAGTGTCAAGGGGTGGATCAACAGGTTTAAGTCACAGCCTTCAGCTCAGGTCATGATCCCAGAGTCCTGGGCTCGAGACCCCTGCTGGGCTCCCTGCTCAGTGGGGAGACAGCTTCTCCCTCCGCCTGCCACTCTCCCTGCTTGTGCATGCTCTCTCTGACAAACAAATAAATAAAATCTTAAAAAGAAAAAAGAAATACAACGTCAGCCCCCGTGTAATGTACTTCTACATTCTCTAGTGGCCACATTTTATTAAAGTATACAATACGGAATTATTAAACTGTCAACTTATCATTGAAAGTTCGTACCCTTTGATCAACACCTCCCCATTTCCTCCACTCTCCAGCCCCTACCAATCACCGTTGTACTTTGTAAGTCCTCTTTTCTTTCTTTCTTTTTTTTTTTTTTTTAAGATTTCCTGCATTCGTGATACCGCACAGCATTTGCCTTTTTCAGTCTGGCTTACCTCACTTAGCATAATGTCTCCAGGTTCATCCATGCTGTCACATGTGGCACCACTTCTTTCTTTTTTATGGCTGAAAAATATTTGATTAACATGTATGTACCACATCTTCTGCATTCACTCTACTGTCCACAAACACTTAGGTCATTGCCATACCGTGGCTAATGTGAATAACACTATGACGAACATAGGGGTGCAGATACCTCTTCAAGATACTGATTTTGTTTCCTTCAGATATATACCCTTAGCTAAAATTAAAAATTCAGGGGCGCTTGGGTGGCTCAGTGGGTTAAAGCCTCTGTCTTCAGCTCAGGTCATGATCCCAGGGTCCTGGGATCGAGCCCCACATCATGCTCTCTGCTCAGCAGGGAGCCTGCTTCCCCCTCCTTGTCTCTGCCTGCCTCTCTGACTACTTGTGATCTCTGTCAAATAAATAAATAAAATCTTAAATTAAATTAAAAATTCAGTTCCTCAGTTGCACTAAGCACACTTCTAGCACTCAGCGGCCATGTGTGGCTGGCTACTACGTCGGACAGCACACCCCTAGAGACCTTATAATCCAGGGACACACGGTGCCGGAATCCTGACCCAGGCATCACCAAATCCTGAATCCCACCAACAATGAGACCTCCTCCTCCTCCCACGAAGTCGCCCAGCCGAGTGTTGGCTCAGGGGGTCAGAAGGACTCTGAGAAACAAACTGAGATTTTTGGAGGGGAGGGGGCGGGGGTTTGGGTGAGCCTGGTGGTGGGTATTATGGAGGGCATGTATTGCATGAAGCACTGGGTGTGGTGCAGAAACAATAAATTCTGGAACACTGAAAAACATAAAATTAAATTAAATTTTTTTAAAAATTTAAATTAAAAAAAGAAAAGAAAGCCCCTTCTTCATAAGTGTTGAGCTGAAAACTGCTGCCTTGTCATTTCCATCTCCAAATCCTAGCTCCGCTTTCCAGAAAGTCTGTCCCCTCCCTGAGGGGTGATGGGAGCAACCCTCACAGCCTCCAGAGGCCAGACAGGCCCTGATCGGGTCTCCTGAGGTCTCCTCACTATAGACCCCGTCTGTCTGCCAGAGGGCAACACGTCCATTCAAGAGGAATCAGGCTTTTTGAGAAAGCCTCCTTTCCCACCCCTGGCCCCTGGATCAGGACAAAGGGAGGGTGGACAAGCAGAGCAGTTAATAACGGCTTTTCCCTGAGGCAACGCAGCTCTGCTCTTTCTCGGCTCACGCCATAAAATGCCGCAGCAGAGCAGTGACCCTAAATGCTGCAGGAAAAGAGCCCACATAAAACTGAGCACCTCGTACCTGGCAAAGGGAGATTTTTCAGAGAAAGCACTTTTGGAGGAAAGATGAGCAGAGCAAGGCAGTTAAACTTTAATACATATATAAATATTAGTTTTGCATAAATGGGGTCCTACGATCAGTGCCATTACCCCGAACGCTGTACCCTACCTGTATCAGTATCAGCAGCTCCCCATTCTCACACACCCTGTAACACAGTTTAAAAACACAGCATGTGTCCTAGATTTTCCTCGTTACTTATATAACCTAGCATAGTCCTTCATATACATACAGACAGAATTTCAGTGGCTTGTTACCGTGTGTTCTACAAAACTGAGATCTAATACACACTTTTCTGCACCTTGTTTTTCTTACCAAACTCCCTTTCAGTTATACAGAAAATACAGTCCTCCCTGCGTCTCATGCTGAGCCCAGATCTGTCTCCCAGTTGGTGGGCTGGCTGGTGTGCACCTCCCAGACACACACTTTCTCTCTCTCTTTCTGTCTCTCTCTCTCTCTCTCTCTCTCTCTCACACACACACACGTATGTGCACATGCACGTGTGCAAGAATGCCCACACGCTCTGTGGTCCTGCTCAGTTCCAGCAGCCCGAGTAGGAGTGGCTCCCCTGGCCATGCAGAGTTAAGATCACAAGGAAGCCTGGGCCTCAAGGAGGTTGGAAGTGATTCTGCAGTGTCAGCCTGGCTGCCTGGGCAAAATGGGTAAAAGGAGAGTCCTCTCTCTTATGTCTCAGGCATCCCATACCTTCACCTTCAGTGCCCTCACCTTCAGTGTTCTGTGTTGCCAACATGTCAACACCTTCTTTTCATCCCCAAGGTTGGGTAGCATCTAGGAACTTGAAATGTACACCAGTCATTGGAAACTGGTCTGCAGGTTTGAATGGAGTTCTTTACACTACGTGCACCAACTTAAAAGACAATGATGGAGGAGATCCGGGGAGGAGCCCTCATCTGTCTTGGGAAGCATTCAGTCGCTACCCATTACTTTGGTCACTTCCTTCTCCCATCCAGTCCTCCGCGCCAGATACAGATAGCAGCAATGCCCCCCAAAGGACCCAAACCTGTCCTTTAGCACCACTTGATGCAAGGGGCAGAGCAGGAACTATGCTATCCAAAATATTTCATGCCTCCGTGCCTATAGTACCCCGAGACATCATGGGCCAATGTTTCCTTCATCCATTTTTAATTCCTGCAGGTTATAATGACATTCTTTGCAAAATAAATACTTAACCCCCTTTCCTGAGATTTTTCAGGCCCGAGGAGGATAGAGATATAAAGCTTTCAGTTAATAGCTTAGTTTATTCTGGTGTCATTTCTTTTATTTCCTTTCGGCTTGTTATTTATGGTTTAAATTTTTTGCACCCTGGTGCTTGGCCTGCTTTCCTCCGGAGAATAATTAAGAAAAAGAATTTAGATGTTCAGGCATTTTTTACCATCGGGCTGAAGGCTGTAGAAGAGTTTAGGAGGAAAGAGGGAAACGTGAAAGAAAGGGGCAAACCCCACTGCAGTCAACACCAAAACCCCAAGATCAAACCACCAACCTCCCCAAAGTGTAATAAGGTGTTATTCTTGGCATTTGGGATTGCACAGCCAAGTATTCAAACACTCAGCAGATTCTGTTAGGCAAATAGCTAAGTGACAGGACACGTGTGCATGCAGACAAATTACCTTTGAGCTCATCTGTGACCAAACGTTCCTGTAATTGAAATGGGATCGAGATTCTCCGAAGTGCACGTGCCCTACAGCTGACCTGATCTCGTTACATGTCCATGGGCCTGGCAGACCAGACGGATCCAGAACAGAAGCCAAAATCAAAATGGAAAGTATGCTGCTCCTGCCACATAAAGAAGCTAGGGTTTAATTAGACAGGGGTCATGAATCACAGCCTTCAAAATAAAACAGAGGGGGCAAAAATAATAAAACTTTCTCCATGAGTGACTCCTCCACCCCTTGAAGACTGATAATGAAACTGACAAATATACCTTGGAGGCCGGCTTCAAGAATCAAATCGATTTATTTAATAATTTAGGAATCACTTCCAGCCATCTCTCCCATTAAAATCTGAGGAGCCATTGTATTCTCTGTTTCCTCAGTGCCTTTCCCTTCCCTTAGTTATGCCTCACTGAATTTAATAAATAAGTAATACAAAGGGGAAAGAAACACTTATCTGGAGTGCCTCGCCTTCACTTTCACCCTGCGGGGCTCTCTGATTCTTTTCTACCTGGAAATAAATGGAGTCGAGAACAATCTCTTCTCCCGTCAATGCTGGGGCAGCAGGGTTGGACCCCTAAGTGTGGTCGTGGCAGCCCAGGAACCCAGAGCACTGCTCGAGCCCAAGAAGAAGTGCAAGATAAATAACACGTTGAGACAAGCTCAGGGAGGCAAGGGCTCATTCCAGAGGAAAAGCGTGTGCATGCAGGCGACATTCCAGCTAGTAAATGGCAAGAAACCCCAGTGACTAGTAGGGGAATTCCAAAAGCATCAAAGTAAACTGTGATCATTTGTAGTTTATTGCTCAAAAGTGAGGGCTGCTGAACCCAGCCTCGGTTAGAGTTCCTCAGGATGCTTTGAAGAAAATGGGAACGAGATTGCTAATAGACAGTAGGTCTCTGAAAGCAAACTTGCTGAACTCAGCAATGGCAATGGTTCCTCCTGCCCTCCCCGTCTGGGTAGGCACGCCTTCCCCACAGCAAACACCCACCCCTGGCCTTGGGGACCCAGGAGCCCACAAAACCAGTATACACCTGGAGCATGAAGACCTTGTTCCCTGCAGAGCCACCCCAATAATGGCCCAGGAGCTCCAACGGGCGGCCGACAGGGCTGGCTCCATCTGCCACTGATGTAGCTAGCCTCAAGGCCAAAACCTAAGCCACTGGCACAACCACCATCCACTTCCCAGCCTCTGCCTGAGCCCCCACAAGCTACCTCTGAGGGCCCCTCTTCCTATGCCAGCCATTTCTACTGTTTACGGGTCTCTCTCTCCCTTTGCAGGCTTACTGCCAATCGCAAAGGCCTGTCCCTCTACACTTGTATCCTGTCTCTGGCTAGAGTAACTCATTTTTGCCCTGGGAGACTTGGCTTAGGCAGGAACCACCACCACCGAGAACCTCCCCATACCACTGCGTTGAGAACATGCATTTCTTGCCACTAATCATCTGGTAATGTAATTATTTACATTGCGTCTTGGTTGTATCCCCATACTCAGCATATGTGCACACACGGTGGTGCTCTAGGAAACGGTGCGTTGCCTACGTGTTGGGGAACGCTGCGCTGGCTCACTGCCAAGAGTCTGTGCCAGTCTGTGTAACTTGCACTTCCCAGATTTTTCTGCTGGGGGAAAGAGGAGGGAAGAGGGGACTGAAGTGCTTTGTCTCCCCTGGAAACCAGCAACCGAGTCCTCACCCAGCAGCCGATGCGAAGGTAATTTATCCCTGCCGGAAAAGCATGGGCGGCAAGCCACAGAACCGCTTCTCTCCATCCACAAATTAATGATCGTTCCCGGTGTTAATTCCATAAATAATTCATGAAGTCAAATAGAAGGTATCTCTAAGCCCCCACCAGCCATACCGTGCAGCCTCACTCACAGGAGAAATTTAAACACAAACCTGGAAGCCTACCTTTGGTTTGCGGGAAGTTCTGATATGGCTAAACACATGTTAAATTTAGCCGCATGCCCTTTATTACATAAATATTCATTGGGCACCCTGTCTGTGCCAGGTGTGGTGCAGGCCGAGACTGAATAAAGGGCACAGTCTCCACAGTCAAGGACAAAGTCTCTCCCCTACAGTCGACGAGAAGAAACAAGGAGACATCACAGAGTGCTAGCCCTCAGCAGACAACACTGGGAGGTTGAAGACCATGGAGGTTAAGCGTCTGTTCTCGGGAGTCCAGCAGACCTGGCTTCTAGCCTCAGTTCCTGGCCATGTGACCTGGAGCCAGTTCATCTCCCCCTAAGCCTCAGCCTCCTCATCTGTTAAGTGGGTATGATGACAATGATAGCATCTACCTCCCAGGGTTGACCTACAGAGAGAAAGCAAATCATTAACATGACTAAGCTTATGATCACATGCTCAGGGAGATCAGAGAAGGTTTTTTGGAGAAGCTGAGTTCCAAAGGATGCATGGCAGAGGGGATGGGCGATATGGAGAAAGACCAGCTACATAATTCCCAGGCCCCAGTGCAAAATAAAGATGCCGGTCCCCTTCTTCAAGAAGCATTGAGACTTTCAAGAGAGGGACAACAGAGCGTTAAAGGAAGCACGGGGTCCCTTTAAGCAGCAGGTGCCACACTCATGAAGCCAGCCCTAGGAGAAGGCGTGTTCCCCACAACCACACACGTGACACCTACTTGGACAGCAGGGGTGACAGTTCCGGCTTACCCCAGCCTGAGTTTTAAGCCTCAGTGTGAATGGGAGATGCTTCTTTCTGACTGAACTACATCCACTCTGGCTGTTGCAACAACATCTATGCACACGTGTGAACGACATCACTGCACCCCACGCTCCTCTGATGATGCTGTCCACAAGCGGGAGAATGCACAAGGCCAGCTTCCCAGGTCCCTTACCTGGCCTGAGATTCCTGAAACAAATCACTGGGAATCCCAGTGTCTGAGATTCAGACGTCCTGGGTACTAGCTCCAGGCCCTCACTCAGGACAAGTCGGCCTCCCATCACTGGACATCAGTTCCTCACTGCAAAGCTGCAGGGAGTAGGCTCATTAATCTCTAGGATCCCTTTGGATAGAATATTCTGCGTGTCTGTGCAATAGCAGCAGGAGGAAGAAAATAAAAGTCTGCAAAGCCAGAGTCAAGTAATAATACTTTTAAAACAAGCTATATACCTGCTGACTTTTTAATATACCATTTCTGGTCTGGAAAAAAAAAAAAACTATATTATGCAAAATAAAATGCTGTTGAAAACTCTCATAACGTCCCCGTATGCATTTCATTTAGCCGGTGTGGTGTATATCATGCCATTAAGACTTTCCATAATAGGGGTTCCAAAGCCCACTCCCTGGTAACAATCTACAACCACTCGGCGTGGGGGGGCACATATTTCCTGTACATCACTGGCAGGTTTTATTGCTTAGAACATTTGTATAAAGTCAAACAATTACCCCCAAGAGATGCATCATTTGCTCCTGCTTTTCCTCACCTGAAGTTGCCATCCTTCAAACCCCCTTCTTGGGATCATCTCCCTGACTCTCAGCTGAAACCATCCATAGAACAACGTAGCCCAGGAACTTGGGCAGACCCCAAAGGCAGCCAGGATCCAGGGCTTTCTCCTCTGGAAACTCTTCTCAGCAACTGGACATCTTAACATTGGTTCTCAAACTGGAATGTACATGGCAATTATCTGGAGGGCCTGTTAAATGTGACTACTAGACCCAGCTCCCAGAGTTTCAGGAGGTCTGGAGGGGGAGTGTCACATTTGCAATGCTAATTTGCAGTGATGCTGATGGTCCCAGAACCACGCTTGGAGAACCATTCTATCTGAGAGGAAACAGTAGCAAGTTCCTAATCCACTCCTAAGTTGACAATTTCTAAAATGTGATCAGATGAAAAGTTTACCTCTGCAGAATGAATGAAGGTCAAAGCAGTCAGAAATTCTCTGAGGCTACAGTGTCTGTAGCCTCAGACACTGTAGGGGGCATCAGTGTCTCCCTGCTAGGTGTCAACCTCGGCAGAGACAGATGCATATTTTCCTGGTGGTTGTTCATTTCTGGATATGAGGGGGGGTGCCCACTGGGAAGAAAGTGCCCATAGAAAGTGTTCAGTCTGCTGGGAAGAGACCCCACTCTCAGCCTCAAGTAGAAACACTTTCCTGAGGTTCCACCAGTCCCTAAATCCTGAGCAAGCAGCCTCAGTATCACCAGTGGGCAAGTTAAAAATGCACAGTCTTGGGCCCCACCCCAGATCTCCTGAACCAGATCTGTATGTTCCAGGAGATTCCCAGTGATGTGTATGGACAGTACGGTCTGAGAAATACTTTCCTACACAACATGGAAGCGGGAGAACTACCTCTGGCAAAAGGCAACAGGTTTTCCAAGAGTGCAACTCTTTCTCATGTGAACTTGAGCCTGGCTGGAGTCTAACCTGGAGAGAAGGTGGTGGAAGGGAGAGGACATGCACACAGAATAATACCCGTCTGTCTCCTGGTCCAGACCTAGGGTGGCCTGGTATGTCTGTCACACCCAGGGCTCAAGAGGAGCTGCACACTCAGATGCCAGGAGGGTAGCATGTGATCAATGCATGAATCACGTGATGATGCCTCTGATCTACTGGAGGCGGCACTCCTTCTAGACGCACGCTTGGAAAACACCGTGCTAGCCAAACGGAAGTGTTCGCAGACTGCCGTTCTCTGACCCTTGTCCTACGGTGTTGGCTAAAACATCCTGGCAACTTACTACACACCAGGCATATTATCATTATTTCCATTAGACACTTGAGAAAACTCAGGCAAAAGCAAAAGCAAAGGCGGTAACTTGCCCTCCAATTACGTGGCTAATAAGGAGCAGAGTTGGGATTTGGATCAGGCAGTGTGGCCAGAGGACACAAGACCATGCCTGTGGGTAGGGAGTGGCATCCATCCTGAAGGTAGGTAGAAGCAGGTTCTCCTAGAAGAAACCAGAACTTGTCAGGTATTCTTGGGACAAACCCATCATTTATCATCCAAAATGGGATGTTTTTGAGAATAAAAAATGGCATTCTTATTCACTACACTGGACAAGAGGTATAAAGGCACAGAGTCCTGTGGGGGGTTCCTCATAGGGCTCTCTGATGGGACTGAGGCTTAAACACAGCCTCTGTCACTCTGAGGACAGACAGAAGCTAAACAGTGAGACACCAGGAGCTGAGAGTGAGGATGAGTAAGCCATGCCCTGGAACCAGATCATTTAGTTAGTAGTGCTGGCTTTCTTTTCTCCATGTCCAGCTGTTTATCTTTTCTTTTTTTTTTTTTTTTAAATATTGTATTTACTTATTTATTTATTATTTAAGAGAGAGCATGCATATGAGCCAGGGGAGGGTCAAGAGGAGAAAGAATCTTGAGCAGACTGTGTGCTGGGAGTGGAGCCCAATGCTGGTCTCCAGCTCAGGACCCTGAGATCATGACCTGAGCTGAAACCAAGAGTCAGATGCTTAACCAATGGAGCTACCCAGGCACCCCTGCCTATTTTTCTCTTATTACCACAAAGTCCCATAAAGACTTGTGAAATGCCTCTCTCCTCGTTAGCCCCCTCCTCCCTAGTTAGATAAACTAAGCAGGAGGACAGAGTGGAGTACAGTTTTCCCCTTCTCCCCACGTGGAGACTCGTGCCACTGTTATCATCCTTGGAGGGTGTGGTCTTAGAGGGGAAACTTCATCTAATATTTCAATTCCACCGAACGCCTCTCTAACAAGGCCTTCATCCAGGAATCTGACTCTAGACTCAAGCAAATAAGTACCTTGATCATTTTCAAAAGAGATACCTATGTCATTGTGCCCTCACAACAACAAGGAGAGCCGTTATACTATCCCCATGTCATATCCAATGCTCAAACAAGGGCAGAGAAAGCGACCAGTGCTGAAATGGAAGCAATCAAACCTGATGAAAAGCAGGACTGATTGGGCTGGGTCCGTTAACCAAGAATAATTACCGGCTCTTTTCTTTTTCTTTTTTTTTTTTTTTTTTTAGGAACTCCCTCAGAGACTGCTGGGTGGTTCCTCTCGAGTAAATAAAATGAGTGAGGAAGCATTATTGTTTTGTATGGAACTGGCCTGAGGCAGGTCCACACAAGGGAGCAGTGCCTGGGCCAGGCCTACTTCTGGTTCATCTTTCTTCTTTAGGCAGCTGCCAGCAGATGTCCTTCCCACAGCAGCCCCAGCCATCCAGATGGCACAGAGAGTCTAATCGCCATTGTTAGCACTGATGGTGCATTCCAAAAGAGGAGAGAAAATCAGCCAGGAGAGAAAATAGCTCTTCTCTCTGAGGAGCCACCTCCTGCCTGTGTTTAATACAGATGAGCATCCCGCTATGCCACTCTGCCATCTGTGTCTGAGGGAAAGGTCTAGAAACCCCTTCTTGCTTCAGGAACCATATGGAAGCCATGAAGAAGGGTGCCCTTGCCACTCATCAGCCCAACACCGGTGGAAAGACACCAGCCTCAAAAACTAAAAAGTCTGACAAGACCAAGTATTGGCGAACATGTGGCACATCAGTATCTCTTACACTCCGCTGAGGGGCCTGCAGATCGGAGCACCCTCTCTGGAAACCTGTACACTATCCAGTAAAGCTGAAATTATCCGCTTCCTGTGACTGTGCGGTCACACTATGAAGTATGGACCCTGTGGAAATGCACACCTATGCGCGCCAGGATACACAGACTAGAAGGTTCATGGTATGTTGCTCACGATTACCGCAAACGCGAAACCACCCAATGCCCCATCAGCAGAATAGACGACTAAGTTATGGTAAAGGCAATTGATATCCCTGCTATTGTTATTATACAGCAATGAAAATGAGTAAACACAATCTAGAGGGGAAAAAAAAAAACGCAAAAGACAGGAGAATACACCTGGTATGATTCCATTTACATAATGTTCCAAATCATCAAAATACCAGAAACCTCCAACACTACCCCCTATTGCTTTGGGATGCATTGCGTGTAGTAAACATTAACATAAAGCAAGGAATGTATTACTGTATGTTAGTATAGCAGGGATCATTCTGGGGGAAGGAAGTATGATGGGGTGGTAAGGGTTGGGGGTGTTGTGTGTAAGGTACTGGCAATATCCTATCTCTTGACCTAAGAAAGGTGGCTACACAGGTGTTTGCTTCTGTAAATGTATGTGTTGTGCATTTTTCTGTTGATATATGATACTTCATAGCCACACACAACAGAAAATGTTAAGAGAAAAAAAAAGAAAGAAATCTCCCCAGGCCTGATAGCAGCTGCCGCCTACTGGCATGCGAGGAAAGTGCAGGTTCGGACGGCCCATATTTGGTGAGCAGGAGGGGAGAGAGATGAAAGGCACAGGAGAGGTGCAGCCTCAGAAAAGTTGTACCCAGGGCACCTGGGTGGCTCAGTGGGTTCAGCTCAGGTCATGATCCCAGGGTCCTGGGATCAAGCCCCACATCAGGCTCTCTACCTGGCAGGGAGCCTGCTTCCTCCTCTCTCTCTGCCTGCCTCTCTGCCTACTTGTGATCTCTGTCTGTCAAATAAATAAGTAAAATCTTTAAAAAAAAAAAAAAACTATTTAAAAAAACAAAAGTTGTACCCATATCCCTTTCGGAATTTTTTTTTAGAGTTTTATTCATTAGCTGTTAACCATTTTGTTTAGCAAATCGGTTTATCCCAATGACCTCTGTGGAGGTGGCAGATGGCGCTAAAGGAACCCCCACCCCTCCACCAGATCCAGCCCCAGTCTGTTTGCTCACCCTCTGCTCTGGCATGGGCTTGGGTTCCCAGGGCTCAAAGAATGAATGAGTGGGAGGGGGAGGGGAGGGAGCGAGGGGCAGGCTGTGTGGGCAGGCGGCAGGCGGGGTCTGTGGGGAGGGATCTAACCATGGCCTTTACAACAAACTGCAGCCCCAGAACTGACTGAGCTTTGTACTTGGCTGTATAGAGCCTTGCAGATGCATGCGAATGTCAAATATCAAAACCTAGGGAACTGAGCCGCTAAATATAATCACTGGGGCAAGAGCCAGGGGTGCGCAGGAGGAAAAAACAATGGAGAGCACAAGTCTGTATGAAAATCCAGTGAGGAACTAGATGATAGTAAGGAGGAGAGCCAAGAGGCTAGAACTCTCCGCTTCCTGTTGTCATCAATAGCCCCATCTGGACCCTCCCCTGAGGGAGAGAGTTTGCCAAGCCTGGCTTCTTCCTGGCCCAGTCAGTTCCTCTGTAAAGGAAAAGCCAGGGCAGGCTGGAGTGGGCTGGGTGGGCTGAGCCAGAGACAATGAGATGTAGTTCTGTTCTTTAACACTGGGGAAATGGCATAATGGGACTGTTCATCAGTCAGGTTAAAATGTGGTTTTCCTCTGTGTCTAACATTAGTGACAACCCAATTTAATAGAAGAAAAAACTTATAAGAGTCTTTGGGTCTGTGCTCTCAAATGACGTTTTGAGCTTGTACCTTTTTAAATCTGAAGATGTTTAGATTCCCAGATAATCTAACAAAGGCCGCCCCATTTCCTGAAAGACTACATCAAGGACTTTTGAAGCCGTTTCTAATTTGTTGCCTTGAAAGGGTTGCCCCTAAGGGTAATAACGTTCCCAAGCCCAAGGCTTCAGGAAGCTGCTTGGATCCAAGAATGGCTATAAGAAATAGATTAAACATAACTCTCCATTTATTCACCAGATATTTATTAAGTGCTGTCTAGATGCCAAGCCTGGAACTGGCCCCTGTGGCTAACGCTGGTTGGAGCTTCGGTCTGGTGGGGAAGGAGGGTGACACAAGGGTCATAAGATGGTGTGCTCAGGGCTCTGATTCAGGAAGCAGAGAGCACTGTGAGAGCACATGGAAGGGGCTCTGGGGTCCAGGAAGACTTTCCAGAGAGCTGTTACACAAACGGAGCAGTGGAGAATAAGCAGAAGTTGGCCAGGTAAATGACACAGGAAAGCAGTGTTTGGGGTAGAGGGAACATCACATGCAAAGGTCTACAGATGGGCAAAGGGTGGTGTGCTCAAGGGACAAAGCCAGGAACTGGGGAGCAGAGAATTGAGGCCCTAGAAGCAGGAGGCACCAGGTCATCAGGGGGCCTCCAAGGCCATCTGAAATAGTCAAACTTTGTTCTAAACACATGGGGGGATGTGAGCAGATTGCCAGATTAGCAAGATTACATTGGCTGCTGTGCGTAGCGCGGATTCGAGGAAAACAAGACAAGCATCAGGGAGACAACCTGGGAAGATGTTTCTGTATCCACATGTAAGATGCTGATGAGCTCAAGCAGGAAGTGACAGTGGCATGGAGATATGGGTGGGCTCGAGAGAGAACCAGGGATTCTTGGGACACTGAAGGGGAAGACCCTCTACCTGTTTTGTAACTTTACTTCACTGCCTTGGTGAAAGGAAATGCTTCGGAATACAAAGCATTCATTTCTAAGACAAGTAATCAACCATCTCCTCTTCGATGTGCTTGTGTGCCTACTAGGTTAGGCATGAATCGGTGTTAGTGAATTCAGTGATGCCAGTAAGATGCTCAGCAAGCATGCCGAAATGGCACCACCCCAGCCTAAAGGACAAGGACTCTGAGGTCAGACTGACCTGGGT
Organism: Mustela nivalis; assembly: GCF_964662115.1. Classification (NCBI taxonomy): domain Eukaryota; kingdom Metazoa; phylum Chordata; class Mammalia; order Carnivora; family Mustelidae; genus Mustela; species Mustela nivalis. The sequence goes on along the minus strand of NC_139034.1, from coordinate 37,762,002 downwards.
TCAAATTCTGACTCCATTAGCTTTCCCTGTGACCACAGATGAGTCACTTAGCCTCTCTGAACTCATCCTCTTATTTGAAAATTGCCTTGTAGGTCTGTTGGGAAAATTGAACTGGCCAGTGCATGGAGAGTCTAGCACAATACCAGGCACAAATAGCCTGTCCATGAATGCCAGCTACTGCTGTTCCCAGGGGGGAGGACGTGGGGGGGGTGGCTTTTGGTACTGCTTCCATAGTTCAAGTCTATAAATCCTGTTTTAGGTTAGCTGGTAAATCCTGTGCAGACATATGAATGTTGTTCGCCAGGTTTTTCCGGTGGTTGCTAGGCAGGTGAAAGTCAATACTGCTGTCCCAAGTGCCCAGCTGACAGTGTAGCACATTTCAAAAAGACATTGATTGATCAGACACTTACAGGAAAGGAGACACAGGGAGATGCCACCAGCATCAGTACAGTCACCTCAACATGATGGTGACAATGACATCTTTGAAATATAGATAACTCTTCCCTCCCAGATCCCATACCCAAGAAGATACACAAATGGGTCTGAACAGCTTCACTAAGGCAGCACAAAGCTGTGCACCGGCAGTGACAAGACTGAGAACACAGCTCAGATTAAACAGAATGCTCCACGCGCAGCCCTCAAAACACTCTCCAGGAACACTGAGGGCTGAGAGCTGCCCCAAACGCTGTTGCCTAGGCAGCAAAGCATCCAATGACGAACTCTGGAACAAGGAAATAGGAAAACGGATCAAGAAAAGTGGCATGACCTTTGGGAGACTGAAAAGCTGAACGAGGCCAGAGCTGCATTCACCTCCACACTGAACCAAGGCTTTATAGACCAGGAGTAGGGTCTGACTTTCTTCTTGGCTTCACTATCTGCTACTTTAATTTTCTTTTTTTTTTTTTTTTTTTTTTTTTTACTTTGCCAACAACAGGTCAAAACAGATCATCCTCAAATGCTCCAACACTGAAACAAATCAATCTGCAGCTCAGCCCCATAGGGCTGATACCGTACGGAAGAGGGATATAATAACAGCAATGTAGTAGGAAAACATTTTGAGATTTTAACCAAGGTTCTCATGCCTCGCAATACCCTCATTCCCTCTACCCACTCCTCTTTCCCCAGGCAAACTCTTCCGAATCCAGCTCTTAGTGCCTCGGGAAAGGGAAGGCACAGCAGAAATGCTGAGAGAAAGAAAAAGTCTATTCTTGATTTGGGAGTTTCAAATTTGAAACTCACAGCTGAGATTACAGCAAAGACTTTTGCATTCCAAACACTTGAGAGAAACCTATTGTGCTAAGGGGCTCATACAGAAAATGTGTCCTGGCAAAGGGGAACTGGAGGTCACTAGACCCTGGGGTGTACCCCGCCACACCCTCAGGCAAGCATGGGTGGGAAGGGCACAATAAAGATCCCAGAGTGATTCTATGGATTTAAGAGGTTTCCAGGAAAAGGCAACCCACCGGTAAGCGGGTGGCCTGGGATGGCTGGGTGGGAATTGTAGGCAGCCATGCCTGAAAGAGCCTTTCAGCGCTCCCAGCATGAGGTGGGGGACAGCCAGATCTTCCATGTGTACAAGAGAAGAGAAAAAATATCCAAGTAAAAGGCCGATCTGGAAGGGCCTTGCAGGTCAGAGGAGAAAATATGGCCTCCACCTTCGCTGACAGAAGCCCAGGAGACTGATGGGAATATAGAAAGGGAAGTGGGCAAGAGGGGACCCTGGCCAGTGGCCAGATCTCCTTCCCAAGGATGCAGGGGGCCGAGACTGCAATGATTGAAGTTAAAACTTCCATTATCTGGCAATTTGAATGAAGGGGGGAAAAGAAAAAGGAAGGTGGGAGGGAAGGGGAGGGATCTGGGAGGGGGGAGAAGTGAGGGGGAGTAGAGGGAGTAAATGTAGGTATATAAAAAAATACCAAAAAAAATCATTTTACATTTTTTGCACACCGGACTGTGTGGCATCACGGTCATTCTTAGGGAGCTAATACCATCCCTTTCTTTGTAAATCACCTTCTGCACACGCCAGTCATTAAGGGCAGCCCACTGTACCAGGCATTTCCTAGAAATTTCCCAGTTTACTCCTCCAAATGACATTCTGAGGCGCATATTATTCTCTCACTTTGTACAAATAAGAACAAATAAGAGATTTGAGTATATACCCAAAATGTCAGATCCAGGATTTTATCCAAGTCTTTCTCTCCACTAGGGCACAGTGGAGGGGCTTTTGCAGGAGAAAGGGACCTGGAGCAGCCACATGCCACAGGGGTGAGGGAAGGAGGTTCGGAAAGAGATGTGGGAGGCACTCCCATCAGTGGGGTGGCTTCCCCGCGGGCCAGCAGCCCCCGGCACCGCATCAGGGAAATGCACGCTCTTCCTGCATCCAGAAGCCCTCCTGACCATCTGACCATAAACACTCACACACAAGAAGCCGGGTCTGGGAGGGGCTGGGCTGTAAGCCCCCTGACCACTCCCCACAAGAGCCCCCGGGTCAGGCACCAGCAAGGACAGACCCAACAGAGGTTTTGTTTGTATTTTAAGAAATCTCACAAATCCATTTAGGGATGATTGATCACTTGCTCATTGGGCTGATGGCTTCCTGTGCTCTTTGATTTTGGGCTTCGCATCCTGCCTAGTGGAACTGATGATGGCAAGGCAGCAGTGCCCCGACGGAGGGAGGGCAGGAGCCACTGCAAATTTGTGAATAAATAATCTTCTAAGCAACAGATCTGAGCTAAAATGGAAGTTTTACCCTAAATAGAGGCATTTCTATATAGTCATGAGCTTCCATAATGCGTGTCCTCTCCACACAAAGAGGAGAACTCGCATTAGAAGACGGTGGTTCTCACACTGGCGTATTTGAGGGCCATCTGAAGGTTGCAATTCAGACTGCGTGGATTCAATGCTTAATTGTCACTATATCTAACAGTAAATCCCTTATCTTCCAAATTAAATCCTCCCTTCTAAATCCTAAAACCAATATCTTAAGTCCTTTCTATTTTTTTCCATTTGCTACCCCTCAAAATCCATAGTATGTTGATTCTTCTTCTTCAGCAATCCCCAGAAGTGTCTCTTCCCTGCTCCCCAGTTAAACCTTGCATTCAAGTGCAAATCTCTCCCTCTCAGGGGCTGTCTGGCCTCTTTGGTGCCTCTCTCCCTGATTTCTGGTTCTGCCTTGATTTTTCCAGAGAGCTTGCTTTTCCTTCCTTGAGGACTACCAAAGCCCAGATAAGCGACCTCTCTCTTCAAAAAGCCAGACAGAGTTCACCACGTGCTTCTTCTGAATCAAATTCCCTATTGGGACTCACCTTTAGAACTACCCTACTCCCTCCTGCCCCGGACTGTGGATGCCCTGCTGGTAAACGAGATACCTCATCCTCCCTGATAGAGTCCAGTGATAGCAGAAACATGTATTGAGCTCCTGTTCTATGCCACATGGGGCACGAGGCCAGGACTGATGATGAATTGTCCGTAACTCTTCAGGTTCACGCACAAACACTTACACACCCAGTAAGCCCAGTCAGAGAGGGGTCAGGCCTACAAGCCTCCAGCCGACCCCCCTACGGGCCTGCCTGAATTCACATGGTCTGAACAGCAACCTTCCGAGGGCCCTCAGATACCCGAGCGAGAGAAAAACCACCTCTTAATTGGAGCACGCCTCTTTGTGAGGAAAGGATGTGCATTACAGAAGGCAAAAGCTGTTTACAAATGATTCTGTCAAGGGACAGAAAAATAAAAATTTGGAATATGGGAATGTTCACAACAGCACGTAAATACTGACTCAGCTCTCGGCTCAGGAAGATAATCTTCCTCATACTCCTTACTCCCATTTGGGCACTTCCTCAGGGTGATGTGTAATTGACAGATAACTTACCCAGTTCCCCCACTGGACAATAAGTAAGTTCCTTGAAAGCAGAAAGTGCTTAATTCACTGTCAAATCCCCAGTCTCCGGCCCAGGGCTTTGTAACCTGCCCACAGTGAGTATTTCTTGAATGACTGAATGAACAAATGGTGTGCCGATACAATAAATGAGGCGGATCAGGACGGCCTTCCTGGGGAAGGGAAGGCTGGAGCTCTGCGAAGGTTGGCAAGTGTAAAAAGTCCACCAGGCATCTGGAGAGGGCACAGAAGCGAATGCATAAAGTACTGGGCAAGTCAGGGGCCAAGAACAACACTGGACAGGCAGGTGGAGTCAGGATATGAAGGGCCTCATACGTTGAAGAGGTTGGACACAATCCTGTGCAAGAGACGAAATCTTGGTGCTCTCTCTTCCTGGACTCCTCCGACCTTCTTCCATTCCTCTCTGCTCTGACAAACATATGCACATGTGACAGCATTTTATGAAGGAGAAGAGAGGGGAATGGAAATAAAAGTTCCCAAGGTTGCTACTCAACAACAAAAACACAAGCAACCCAATTTAAAAGATGGGCCAAGGGCACCTGGGTGGCTCAGTGGGTCAAGTCTCTGCCTTCAGCTCAGGTCATGATCTCAGGGTCCTGGGATGGAGCCCCGCATCAGGCTCTCTGCTCATCGGGGAGCCTGCTTCCCCCACCTCTCTCTCTGCCTGCCTCTCTGCCTATCTGTGACCTCCCTCTCTGTCAAATAAATAAATAAATAAAATCTTTAAAAAAAAATAAAAAAAATTAAAGGTGGGCCAAGGCCTCAAATGGCTATTTTTCTGAAGAAGACAAACACATGCCCAATAAACACGTGAAACAGCTCAATATCACTGATCATTAGGAAGCTGCAAAGCAAAATCATGAAAGAACACTTCACACCCATTACGATGGCCACTATAAAAATAGTAACAGCAAGTGTTGGCAAGCATATGGAGAGATTGGAACACTTGCACATCGTTGGTGAGAATATATAATGCTATAGCCATTGTGGAAAACACTATGGTGAATACTTAAATACTTACACATAACATTAAAATACAATCCAAGGATTCCATTTCTGAGTATAGACTCAAAAGAATTGAAAGCAGGGACATGAACAGATATCTGCAACACCATCCTCTCAGCAGCATTATTCACAAGAGCCAAAAAGTGGCAACTCGGGGCGCCTGGGTGGCTCAGTGGGTTAAGTCGCTGCCTTCGGCTCAGGTCATGATCTCAGGGTCCTGGGATCGAGTCCCGCATCGGACTCTCTGCTCCATGGGGAGCCTGCTTCCCTCTCTCTCTCTGCCTGCCTCTCCATCTACTTGTGATTTCTCTCTGTCAAATAAATAAAATCTTTAAAAAAAAAAAAAAAGTGGCAACTCAAATGCCCGTCACTAAATGAATGGAGAAACAAATGTGACATATGTATACAATGGAATATTGTGTACCCTCAAAAGGAAGAAAATTCTGAGACATGCTTACAACATGGATAAACCTTAAAATATTATGCTAAGTGAAATAAAAAAAAATAAGCCAGACACGAAAGGACAATTGTTAAATGGTTCCACTTACAGGAGATATCTACAAATTCATGTAGACAGAATCTAGAACAGAGGCTATAAGAGGCTGGAGGAAAGAAGGAATGGGGAAGTTGGTTTGTTTGTTTGATTTTAATTTTTTATATTTTTAAGTAATCTCTACACCCAATGTGGAGCTCAAACTCAAAACCCTGAAATTGAAAGTCATATGCTCTACCAACTGAGCCAGCCTGGCACTCCAACATGAGAAGTTATTTTTAATGGGTACAGAGTTTCAATATGAGCTAATGAAAAAGTTCTGGAGATAGATAGTAGGGATGGTTGTACAACACTCTGAATATATTTAATGCTACAGAAATATGCACTTTGGATGGTCAAAGTGATCATTTTTATGGCATGCATATTCTGCCATAATAAAAATAATTAAAACTACAAAGTTCCCAAGGACTTGATTTTCTTTGACACGGCCAATTCAAGTGACTGGGACATCCCATGGCTGCCAAATCCTCTCATATCTTCCCCAGTTATAACACTGGTATGCACTATTTTGGGTACTCCCTCCATTATCCACTAAACCCCTTCCCCTCTTGCAAACTGTTGGTGAATGTGCATCTTTCCATGATACATTTCAATCATCTCTCAGTCCTGAAAGGCTTTCTCAGAATTCACAGGCTCTGAGAGGAAAACATGTCATTTCTCGGTTTGGTTGACTAGGTTCCCATAAAGTTTTTAACTAAATTATGGCATCCGCCCAAGATGCGAAGTCTTTGACTCTGGCTGTTTTCAATACACTGTCAGCAACCCATACATAAGAAGTGTGGTTTCCCTGCCTACGATGGGCAGGGGGCTACTGTGAATCTTTTGAGCAAAGCCTTGTACCAATTTGTGAGAGGAAGAAAATGTCTGCCTCTTGCCTTCAAGAAGTGCCATGTCTGACCAGTCCTCTGAGAGGTACATAAGAGCAAGAGCCAAATGGAGGGATAGGCAGACACGAGGGCAGAGAGATACCCTCAGGGACCTTGGCACAGCACTTCCAGTTCTCTTTAAGGAATATCAGTTAATTATAGGTAATCATTTCAAATATTAACAGTATTTCCAATCGCCACACTTTCTATCACCCAAGGCAGATGAGATTTCTACTTTTGTTTCCTCAGGGAAGGCCTGACACAGAAGAAAATGAGAGTGATAGTTCGAGAAAAAGGTTTTTAAGTTTCAAAAGTCTAGGACCTGGGACATAAACAAAAGATCTGGAATAAAATATGATCAAGTCAGAGCCAGCTTCTCCTGTTCTAGAAAGTCAGATAAGGTTTACCCCATCTGAAGAAAGGGAAAAGGGATAGAAGTTGAGAAGTCCTCTGTCGCTGTCCCTGCCCAGATCAAAGGACACCAGACATCCTAAGGGACCCCAGTGCCCAGCCTGCTGCTGGGAGAGCCCAAAGATCTAGGAAGATCACTGAGTCCCCATAGCCTACAGAGAACAGGAGCAAGAGAAACATGGTATGTGGATGTGAAGGTAGGTCTTGGTCAGCTTTGTAGAGTTTCCTTCCGCCCCCAAGTAACAGAGGAGCAACATTCACACTGGAGTATCAGGGTGGGTGGAGAGAAACTAAGAGAGAACCAAACTGGGACAGGATATAGATAGAACAGAGTTCCCAGGAGTGATCTAACTGGACAAATGACTGGTCACCATGTTCCCATGAGGACATCCTAACAAGTATGTGGGCAGATGACAACGCAGAACCAGGTGCTCCCTCCCACTCCTGTGACATGACACAAAGCCCTCTTACCCGCCAGCCCAAAGTTAGACCCATTCCCAGGCGAAGGAGAGGAGACTCTGAACTAATTTAGATTAAATTTCTACCTCTTGGTCCAACAGGGATTCAAATTAGAAAATCTGCAGAGCACGAATGTTCATAGCAGCAATGTTGTTCATAGCAGCAATGTCCACATGGGCAAACTGTGAAAGGAGCCGAGATGACCTTCAACAGACGGATGGATAAAGAAGATGTGGTCCATATATATATGACGGAATATTACTCAGACATCAGAAAGGATGACTACCCAACCTTTGCATCAACATGAATGGAACTGGAGGAGATCATGCTAAGTGAAATAAGTCAAGCAGAGAAAGACAATTATCACTCATATGTGAAACATAAGGAATAGCACAGAGGACCGCAGGGGAAGGAAGGGAAAAATGAAGGGAAAGAAATCAGAGAGGGAGACAAACCAGGAGAGACTCTGGGAAACAAACTGAGGGCTGCAGAAGGGAGGAGGGTGGGGGGATGGGGTAGCTGGGTGACCGGTATTCAGGTGGGCAGGTACTGTGATGAGCACTGGGTGTTATACACAACTAACAAATCGCTGAACACTACCACAAAAACTACTGATATACTGGGACCCCTGGGTGGCTCAGTTAGTTAAGCCACTGCCTTCAGCCCAGGTCATGATCCCAGGGTCCTGGAGCGAGTCCTGCATCAAGATCCTTGCTCAGCGGAGAGCCTGCTTCTCTCTCCACCTCTGCCTGCCATTCTGCCTGCTTGGGCACACGCGCGTGCTCTCTCTCTCTCTCTAACAAATAAATAAAATCTTTTAAAAAAACAAAAATAAAAAATAAATAAAAACCACTGACATACTATGTGTTGGCCAACTGGACATGGTAAAAAAAAAAAAAAAAAAAAATTTAAAGAATAAAGAAGAGGCGCCTGTGTGGCTCAGTGGGTTAAAGCCTCTGCCTTCAGCTCAGGTCATGATCCCAGGGTCCTGGGATCGAGCCCCACATCAGGCTCTCTGCTCAGCAGGGAGCCTGCTCCCTCCCTCTCTGACTGCCTCTCTGCCTACTTGTGATCTCTGCCTGTCAAATAAATAAATAAAATCTTTAAAAAAAAAAAAAAAAGAAGAAGAAGAAGAAGTAGAAGAAAGAAAAGAAAAAGAAAATCCACAGAGGCGCCTGGGTGGCTCAGTTGGCTGAGCATCTGACTCTTGATTTCTGCCCAGCTGACGTCCATCAGGCTTCCGGTTCTTCAGGAAGTCTGTTTCTCTCTCTCTCTGCCTTTCCCTCTGTCCCTCTCCCCACTCATGCTCTCTCTCTCTCTCTCTCTCTCTCTCTCGTTCGCTCTCTCTCTCCCTCTCAAATAGATAAATAAATCTTTAAAAAAAAAAAAAGAAAAGGAAAGAAAATCTGCAACTGTGAGGGAAACAAAGTAAACCATATTTCTTGAAGAGGTGAGTTTGTGGTCTATGATTTGTGTCTGCTGGATATCAGTGTGTACACTGCTTGTCCGTTAATAACCAGTGGAGTGACATTTTACTCAACGGTTAAGTTCTAAAGTTGCCCCGTGAAGTGAAAACCAAGGATATTCACAACTACTCTTGGAAAATCTCTTGATTTATTCATCAAGCCTAGTATTGTGCTACTATTCAATACATTCAAAGGAGCCAGCTTTTCTTCCAGGTTTGAAACAGATTGCTGGTTTGTATTTTCCAAGCGAGCACCAGATATAGTATTGGCTTTTGTTTACAGGTATGTGATGCCAAAAAATATTAAAAATAAGGTTTATTTTCTACTGTTAAAAGCACAAGCATGTTATATTCTAATTCAATCACACAAAGGAACTAAGACTGAGTAAGGAAAGCATGGAGCTGAGGCTCCCCATCTTCCTTCAGGCATACTCTCACAGGTGGCGTGGAAGGGAAATCTCACCCACAACCTAAATTGCCATTTTCTGCTTCTCAGGGAACCTAACACTGACTTCACAGAGTCCTCTCCACATATGCTCTGTGTGGTCTGTCACCTTTAAGCCTAACACTTAGTGATAGAACCTGTGAGAGACAAACCTTCTGGAAACTCTGTGTCAGCTGTAACTTTCCACCATCCCTAAGGCAAAACTTAGTTTTTCTTCACATTCACCGAAAGAACCTCTCATTCCAAACCACTTAGTCAGGCATGTTTTCTGTAAGGTTCCTCTGGCGAATCACAGGAAGGCCTTACATCACACAGTGCAGGACTTCATGCCGAAAATCCCCAGAGACATCCCTTCTCAGGCCTCTCTCCCTAATTTAGAGCATCAGGTCTCCTTTCTCCCACCACCAGCACCTCCCTCCCCCACTACACCTCCCCCCCCACCACCACCTCCCCCCTCCACCACCACCTCCCCAGCCCCCACTGGGCCTTCTTGCCTCCCCACCTCCTCAACCCTGCTCTTTCCCTTCCCACATTCCACACACTCTCCACCTCTCATACACAGACTTCATCAATTCAAATTTGCAGCCTCCTGATTATCAATCCATTCAGCCAAAAGGCCCCTCCACCTACCAGAACCCACTCTCTTAAAAGATAAAGGATCGTGCACGACCACTCTCCCTCATTACCTGTCTCTTACCAGCGGTTTACTAGGAATACAACCCGGAATACATTCCCCACCTGAGCAGCTACCATCTATTAACAAGCTGAATATGCTCGCATATGTGTTATCCCAATTCCTTCCTAACAAGAACTCCAGAATGTTCTCCAGTTCCCAAACACAGGAAGGAAGGGTCAGAGAGGTGGAAGTCATCTGCCTGGCCCCACAGTTCAACCTCAAGTCTGTAGGTGTATTCCAGCACTAGACTACCTTCCCACAGCGGAAAGTAAAACAGTTTCCTTACCTGAACTTCCCTTTGAACTTCCATGAGATTTGTCCAGGCCACCAGATTTTGTAGTCAAATGAGGCTACAACCTCACCACCAGGATCCCGGTGCCGAAGAAAAAATTGTAGCAAAGGCTGTGAGCCAGCGGATCCCACCTCAATGGAGGACTTTCCAGTCAGGGTTGGCCACATGACACAATTCTGACCAATGAGATGTAAGTGGGGGTAGTTGGCTAAGGCTTCTGGGAAACCTTCCCTAAAGGAACAGCCCTGGCTGACCCCATCCCCTTCTTCCTTGCCTGAAGCCCAAATGTGACACTAGGGGTGCAGCAGCTGTCTTGTGCCCACGTAATGATAGAGTGTAAAGATGGAAGAACCTTGACACGGGGGCACCTGGGTTACTCAGTCATTTAAGCATCTGCCTTCAGCTCAGGTCAGGAACCCAGGGATGAGCCCCATATGGGGCTCCCTGCTCAGCGGTGTCTTGGTGTCTGTTTCTCTCTCTCCCTCTGCCCCTGCCCCACCTTGTGCTCGCTCTCTCTCTCTCTCTCATTCATGCGCTTTCTCAAATAAATAAAATCCTTAAAAAAAAAAAAAAAAAAAGAACCTGGATAATTTGCTTGAGATCCATTTTAGCTGTGGACCACCTATCTTGGTCTGCTTTCTATGGGAGAAAAATAAATTTATTTACTAATTAACTGTCAGTAGGCTTTCTGTAACTTGTGGTTTAATTCATTTCTAACTAATCCAATCACTTTCTGTGAACACTTTGTAGTTAGTAAAGTGTCCCTTTCCTGCCATAGGACAAACCTGGACAGCACTCACTAAACCTGACCACTGGGATGCCCCACTCAAACACACCCTAGAGTCTTCTGTCCTCAGATTTATAGCCGTCAAAACTGTCCTACCTGGGGTGCAGAGTGAAACTCATTTAGCAAATATTATATCCAGATGAATCAAAATTAGACAGGCTGTGCCCTTGTGGACTGTATGATTAAAAGGATTAAAATAATGATATGCTCATGGGAAAGTTCTTCTCATGGTTCCATAAATTTTGTTTTTAATGGTCAGTTCCCCCTGGGTAGATGGTGTCTCGCCCCCGTCCCAGGAGGACTCCTGATGCACGATGAGCTCTGAATAGCGGAGTTAAGATCGGAAAGAGAAATTCTGCTGTGTCACTTTCAAACCACTAAATGGGTTCCCTAATGATTCTTGGCTAGGAGTTTTGAACATCGAAAAACCAAAGGAGACACCAAGTCTGCCGAAAAGAAACCAGCAGGTTGGCAGGTTAGCAGCAACGGCCCTTGGCGAGTTGAATGTCAGGGACGGTGATAGGAGCCACACCAGCCAGTCGGGGGGTGCTGGTGGGGGCCGGGTGGGGTTGCTGTATTCACACAGGCCTTGAAGGGCACTGCAGTGCCCTTTGGCCTTTCCGGGCACTCTGCGGCCCAGAAGCCAGGCCGAGTGGCACAGGACTTGCCGAACCACATTGAGGCTCACACGTATCAAAAATTTAGACATTAACCCCTATTTACAACATTTGTTCACAGCATACGGCCGAGAACCTTTTTTGTAAATCACTTGAGATAAGCTGTCTGGCCCCAAATGAAAGATGTTTGCCAATTTCTTGGTAGGCAGAAGAAGAGCTCTTTATCAAAAGCATATTAGCATATTTTACCTCATTAATAACTTCACTGCAGCATTAATTTGCCTAATTATCGCATTTGGAATTCAACATGGTATCTAATTAATTCAAAACTCAAAAAACAAAATCCAGAATTATAAAGCACGCCGACATGCTTCTGCTTTATCATTCCTTCCTTCCTCGGCGCGTGTGTTTGCGCACACGAAGGTGTGTGTGCTGGCGTGTCTGCTCAGTGAAGTCATATCCTTTATCCTGTCCCATATAATAAACATTCATTATTTTAATAAAATGTTTTCTTCTAATGAGGCAATTCTCTCCTCGACTGAGCAGTTGGAGTTTCTGAGCTAACGTCCGCTCTCTTGCTCCCCACTCCTTTTGCGTTCTTCTTTCTCACAGGACAGTCACAAGGTTTTCGGGAATATATACTTCAGGAGCAAAAAGATTACTTTTTTTTTTTTTTTTTTTGGCTTAAAGAACTGTTTCATTTCTTTTCTTTCCCGACCCATGCCTTCAGCACTGAGCAAACTAACAGTATTTGTCCACATTTTCTCCTGCACGCAAAGCCCTCCTAACCAATTCGCAGGAGCCCAGAGTAAACATTAGTCGACACTATCAAAAATAAAAATCAGAGCATATTGGCCGAACCTTCCTGAAAGGTTTGAGCTTTCCAAAAATAAAACTACAGGAAACTTTAGTTCAGGGCTCAAAACAACAGCTTTAGCCTCCACAATAATATCCTCTCTATTCACCCATGGCCTCTTACTTCCCACAAGAATATCTGATTGTAACAATAGACCATATGCTGCCATTGTAGTGGAAAGATAGAGAAAAGACTTAGATCTACATGACATTATAGGCAACACAAAATAGTTGTTGAAGTAAATGCTCTCTCAGCTATGTTGTCTTCTAGGCTATTTTTAAAGTCTTGTTAAGGCTGTGGCTAAGAAGTCAGGTCAGGTCAATGTACTGGGGAAATTCAGATTTTAAAAGGTGCTGTTAACCGTCCAATGGGAAATGCAGGTCTGGCAATCGGAGATGTAAAGTGGAGCCTGCCGTCTTCAGGTAATTCATTCTAACTCAAAGAGCAGATATTTATAGATTATGAGGCATCTCCTGCTATAGGTCAGATCCGTACCAACAATAGTCTACTTCCCTTGGCAGATGATTTCCTACACAAATGCATATTTCAAGTACTCAGCAGCTCCATGCCCAGTGTTTTTGTTTCCTCTACACCATGCTCATAACCAAGAAGAGTCCGATCTCGCAGTTCTTCCCGTGAATGTCAGCAATGACGACGAAAACAATGGAGTTGGTCTCTGAGTTGACTTTTTCCTTCTGGTGTAACTAACTTCAACATGGCCTTGAACCTTCTAGGACCACTTCCAATCTGCCCCAAATGAAGAGCTATAATAGCAGGCTAGCAAACGTACACCCTGTGTGTTCCTGTGGTAGAAGGAAGACCCATTAAATTCTCACTATCTCACCTTGCTGTCTTAGGATCAGGGTAGACCACAATTTTTTCAGTATTAAAGGACAAAGACCGGGGCACCTAGGTGGCTCAGTCTGTTGAGTGTCTGACTTTGGCTCAGGTCATGATCTCAGAGTCCTGGGCTTACGGCCCACATCAGGCTCCCTGCTCAGCGGGGCATCTGCTTCTCTCTCTGCTCCTCACCACACTCACACTTGCACTCTCTCACACACTCTCTTTCCTCTCAAATAAATACAATCTTTAAAAAGATAATAAAAAAAATATTAAAAAATGAAGGACAAAGACCTTGGAAAAACACAAGTCAGTAACCCTTCAACAGAAGACTTAATCCATTTCAAGCCAACCTATGAAATAACAACAGAGTCAACCCTTCTTGTCCTGGAACCAGAAGACTGATCATCTGAGAGCTGACCACGGCAGCGTCAGGGTCTGCCCTTTCCCAGAGATGGGCTGAACAAGCACAGGCTCTGGCTAAATCACTAGTAAAAGGAGGGAAAATGCATTAAAGGCTCTCTCGTGCTCTTCTGAAAATACGCATGAATCCACATCATAAAGCTGCCATGCCATCAAGGAAGATTTACTATTTATTCAGGAGACACGGAGGCCCAGAATAACAGGGGTCCGAGGTTAAGTAGCACAAACAAGGAATTGTGTGAGCCACTGTGGCCACACCCCACCTCCGCAGCTTCACTCCTATGAGCCCCGGAGGCAAAGAGGCAGAGAGTGGCTTTTCAAAGCTGGAGGATTTTTTAAGGGGAAAAAAAAAAGCATTTTTGTAAGCCTTCATGCTCAATAAAGACTGTGCAGACATAAAATCCCTCATTTAAATGGCTGCAGTTTTAATATAAAATGTATTATACAGGAAAAAGATTTTATTACCACTAAATGCTTATTGCAATTCAACAACAGAGGAAACTGACCTTGATTCTGAATCTCCTGCCTTCACTGCCCCCCCTTTATTCTTCTCACTGTTACTTACTGAACAGGCTTCCACTATTTTCCTTCCTTTCTGGAGAAATAACAATTTTCTCTAGAATGCTAGTAAATGCACATCATTGTCCCAAGACAATCCAACAGACTGTTTTGCAAAGAAATGCTAATAGAAGAAGGGAGACTTTGGAGACCAAAGAAACTCAATCTTGGAAAATAATCATGGAAACTTGGCTTTCCCTGATCGTGCATACCCAATTTGAAGGGAAAAGAGGAAATCCAGAGGGCAAGTAGTAAGGCAAAAGGAAGGTAAGAGATGGAAAAAAAAAAAAAAAAAGCCCTTCTGGAAGTTATAAATAAAAAACCCTTGGGGAAAAAAGAGGAGCCCCAACTCATCTCCCTCCTGCTACAAAGAGTCACTAATGGATGGAACACCAAAACATTAACACTGACATCACTGAAGGGATGCATCTCTGTATCAGTAAAGGTGCCAGAAGGTAGCCAATGGCACACTCAGACTGAGCAATCCGCTTGTCCTGACCCCCTTATTGGGGCTAATTGACAAAAGTGTGGGCAGTGTGGAAGAAAGCACAAGGGACCATGCAGCAGCTGTCACCACCTCCTAAACCCGCAGGGGCAGGGGAGGGGGCACTTAGTCAAACCCACAGAGGGGAGCTGCATGGCGAGAGCCACCTGGCAGGAGTGGTGGCCTTCCAGAGAGAACCCAACAGAGAGAAAAGCGAAGAAATCAATGCCCCAATCTCATTTCCCATCCATCTGCTGTCCAGTGCCTTGTCTGGGTCTCACCTTGGCCAAGCCCAGCTATGAGCCAAAGAACAAGGGCACCATGGAAGCAGCCAAGATAGGACCATCTGCCGCATTGCAGGGCAGAGTACAGAAGGAGGAAGGGTGTATCTGGAGAACGAATGGAAGACATTAGTTTGTAATGGCCAAGAGTTCAAGCAAACAAGCAAGAAGATAGTAAAGACTGACTTGGACCAGAGCATCATAGTAAGAAAGGGAAATTCACAAAAACATCTAATGTCAGACAGATCTAGATTCACATCTGTAAGCAACTGTGTGATGTCAAGAATCTTATATTGAGCCTCGGTGTCTTGCCCTGTAAAATGGGGATAATGCTGTACCCTTCTTCCATCAGCAATCACAGTTAAGACTGACGGAGGCAAGCATTTAGCAGACTCTCTGGGACTCCTAGTTCCTCCACTGTCCCCACTCATTCTCATCTCCTGTCCCCAGACACTGCTCGCTGAACTTGGGTCACAAAGAACAAAGAGGGAAACTTGAGTCGCAAGTCTCTATGGGTGTAGTGGCAGCTTCCCAGTGCCCATTGGAGGAACCAAGGACTCCTACCCAGTTCTTAGTGTCTGGAGTTCTGCCCAGCAACCTGCGACCAGAGTATGAGCCTGGGGTAGCTGAACCCAAAGCTTTGAAAGGCCCTCCCCCCCCATCATACCCGCTCTGGAGGTCTCCACAGGCCTCCCCGCCAGTTACCATGGGAGACCGAGCTGCGGCGCCCTATCATGTATCAGGCTACCCTGGCCCGTGGATCATCTCCATCCGTCTCCATCCGCCTGGACCCTATTTTCCTTTGCTTCACTTTGAATCAGAAATAAGAGCATCGCAGCAGGACCCAGGCTAGGCACAAACCCCTCAGAAGAACCTAATGTTAGGCTCTTTATTTTTTTCTTTAAGAACAATGCCCTCCTGCTTCCTTTTGTCTTCTGAGTCTCTGCATCTCATTCCTCAGGGCCATCCTTCAGCACAAAGATCGCTAGCGCTCCCATGTTCGGGAGACACGAGGAAAGAAACTTTACAGCTCTTCTGCACTAAAATGTAATAACTTTCTCCACACGGCTGCACAAAGGATTTCTCTGGGAACAAGGGACCAAGTTTCACAGTTGCATAAATATAAACTAAAGTAGAAATCCATCTTCGAGTCTGCAGGCACAGTCAACACTCCCATTTTTCAAGAGTCTCAAGGTCATTCTTCACTAGGCGTTCTTACGGCTCAGCTTTAAAGTTAAGCTAGTTTAATAATTCATGACATCATACCCATTAAAATATGAGTATTTTCTACCAAAGGAAACAGCCTTTCTTTCTTTTTTTTCCCCCACCTTTCACGGTGGAAGAGACCCAGACGAGTCCCTGCATAGGAAAACAGTGACAACCGACCACCACACCGCCTGATGAAGTTTGGGGGGAGGTTTGCAATTTCGTCTGCCGCTGCCCACAGCCCGTGTTATCATGAAAAGCCAGCGCCATATGCCAGAGGAGACAGGTTAAGCCTCTTAAATGTTCCTGACAACAATGAGCTTTCATTTGTGAAAAGTAAACATCTGCCTCATGGGGAAATAATCCACAAGACAATGGAGATGCTTATTTGTTTGTTTGATTGTGACTGCAGGAGGGCCTGGGGGGCTCCTGACGCCCACCACACGTCCAAAGACAAATAATTCCTTACACATTTTAAAAAAGAGTTGGCAGCCTTCTCCTAAAGACCTGGAAGCGGAGCCCTGGGTGCTGTAGATACTTACAGGGAGAGCTGGTGATCGCAAAGACTAGGAAAGAGAACAGAATTGGGTCCTGGGCTCTGCGACGGCTAGCTGGGAATCCTGGGCCCCTCACTTACCATCTCCGGGTTATATTTTCCGCCTCCATAAATGAGGGTCAAAATGAAGTCTCTTCTACCAAGTCGAAGGGTTAGGATGTGACACCTGTGATTTGTGACTTTCTAAAGTACTTTGTAAACTGTACAGCAAAACAAATGTTAAGGAGGTGGTTGGTATCAAACAGACAAACTGGGACATTTGCCTTCATGCTTTGAAAAGTCAATAGGCAGAAGACTTATTACCTACAGGGCAAAAGATGTTTCCTCTTACTCGCAGATATTCCCTGGAAATGGTTGCTGCCCCCAGCTTCTGTTCATATGGCTGAGTGTGCAGGTGACCTTGGTGACCTCGGTGAGGGTGCCAGTCACCCTGGGTGTGGATGACTGTCACCTGGGAGAAGCTGGCTGGAGCTCTCACTGCTGTACCTGGGAAGACGGAAAGATCATCATCAACCCAGATACCTTGCAAATGTCCTTTTAGACTTTATTATTATTTTTTTTTGTACGTGAGTATATTTAACCTTATTTTAAAATGAAAAACTGGAGATTCAGAGAGAATCTAGGACAGTATTAAAGTGTTACAAGGACAAGGGCGCCTGGATGGCTTAGTGGGTTAAAGCCTCTGCCTTCGGCTCAGGTCATGATTCTAGCGTCCTGGGATCGAGCCCCACATCGGGCTCTCTGCTCTGAGGGGAACCTGCTTCCTCCTCTCTCTGCCTGCCTCTCTGCCTACTTGTGATCTCTGTCTGTCAGATAGATAAATAATTAAATAATCCCCCCAAAATTGTTAAAGTATTGCAAGGACAGTATTAAAACCCAGATCCCTGGGGTGCCTGGGTGGCTCGGTGGGTTAAAGCCTCTGTCTTCAGCTCAGGTCATGATCTCAGGGTCCTGGGATCAAGCCCCGCATCTGGCTCTCTGCTCAGCAGGGAGCCTGCTCTCCCCTACCCCTTCGGCCTGCCCCACCTGCCTCTCTGCCTACTTGTAATCTCTCTCTCTCTCTCTCTCTCTGTCAAATAAATAAATAAAATCTTAAAAAAAAAAAAAAAAAAACAGACCCCAGGAAAGAAAAATAGTAATGGCCTCCCACTCCTTCCAAGTGTCCCACCGGTGTCTGTATAGACATCTCAAATAGGGCCTGTGACTCTGTCACTCTGTGTGTATCTTTTATTCACTGCCAGGCTTGGATCCTTGAAGAAGGACCCGTGTCTTGATCATCTTTGAGCCCCAACCACTCCTTAACATAAAACTTGGACACAGCCGCATCTAAAAGGAGTTGTTGAATGAATGAAAAAATAAAGTGGAAAGTAGGAGATGAAAATGGTTTTCTCCTTCTCCTCCTCCTGCCCCCTCTCCTCCTCTCCTTCTTCTCCTTTTTTTCTCCTTTTCCTTCTTCTCCTTCTTCTTTCTTAATCTAACTTGTAGAAAAATCTCTCTACTTCTCCTGAAACTCCTCAGGCTATGGGAACAGTCTCCTCTCTCGAGCTCAATTAGAATCCACACCTAGTCTAAAAGCAGCAGGAGAGAGTAAGCAAGACTCGGGGAGGCTCCAGGCATGAATAGCTGGCCAGGGAGGCGGTGCAGAATGTGGGATTCAGCAAAATGCCTCCAGAAATTATTCCAGGAACCACTCAGGGAGATGTGTGCCAGAGTCTGACCAAACGTGTCCACTGTAGTCTGGGCCTGGGCCACACAGAGCTTTATCAGCTCACGTAAGCCATCAGCCCTGAATCCAGGGTCGGACAAGTGAGTGGCGTAGATGCCACAAGCCTCGGTTCAGCAGAGACCGTATGACATGCATCTTTAAGCAAAAAATCAAATACACCTTGCCCTTGATGACACTTCCAAAGGAGCAGAATGAATCAGCTGGAGCAAAGAATTTTTAAAATCATTTTTGCACAAAAGCCTGTTTAGACATTAACAACTGCCACTGCCTTATCCTGTCTTCCTCTACCTCAAAAAAGGGCAGTCTCCCCAACTTTACCAATACTCCACCTCCTAGCTTTATAACCCCTCATTTTTGTCTTACTTTGCTTATTTTATTAATCTGAAGATGTCAGATAGATACAAAAGTAGAAAAGTACATATAATATATTCCCATGGACTCATAACCTAGCTTCAACACTTGTCATCTATGGTCACTCTCGTCTCCCCTTTACCCCTACCCTTTCCCCTTCTTTATCCCTGCATTGGATTATTTTGAATCAATCCCAGACATGATATCATTTCACCCATAAATATTTCAGTATTTACATCCAGAGATAAGAACTCCTTTTTTAAAGCATTTCTGGCACCATTTTAAACCTTCTTCTTCATTCTTCACATCCAGCTTATCATTAACTCAACATTGGTTCTTTCTCCAACATGGTATTTCCCTTTTGTTTGTTTTTATTTCCTCAAACCTCATCCTGATCTTGGTTCTCAGCTTAGAAGAGGAATGCCTCCTACTCAGTGTCTTGACTCTTATGTTCTCCTCTGTACAAGCCACCTTTAACATAGTCCAGCAACACCCTTTCATTACACCTTGTTCAAGAACCCACAGCGGGGATTGCAGTCTCCCGTAACTAATACTAGACTACTCCTCCTGCCAAAACAACATAAAAGCAAATAGGATGAAACTGTTCACAAGTCACATATAAAATCATGAAACAGAAGGGAGATTCACAAGCTGAGCCCCCAGCTCTACACCAAATAGCTATTTCCCAACAGGATGACAGTAAGTTAGAGACCAAGCAGACCACAGGAGTCCAGGGGAGGTCAGTAGGCAGAGTGTGGGGCAGCGGGGGTGGATTCTGTGGCATGGGGCACAAAGGATGAAGGATCTATGCAAAGGGAAGAACCCTACATGTGGATCTCTGCAAGTGCTTAGCCAAAGACTGAACTATACATGTAGAGGGAGAGTTTAGACAAAGTGCACCAGAATTTATCTATTCTGGGCTTGAGAACAGAACAGAAATACCTGAAGGTAAGTCATGTTAGGGCATATTGTCGGCAAGAAGGGAGAGACCTTGAAAACACCTGTTCCCCGGGCACCCAGCTGAGACACCAGAAATAGCACTCCTCAGGAGTAAGAATCACACCTCAGAGTAAAGTTTACAGTAGACCTACCCTACCCAAGTCTATAACCAAGCCTTGATAGGATTGCCAGAAGAAAATAAGAGATTGAGTACCACAAGTTAAAGTTATGCTTTGAAAAAACAATGGAATTTTCACAGGTACTCCCTAAGAAAACAAAAAACATAAGTTCAAGGTGATCTACCAATAATTCCACTGCCTATGAAAACAACAGTCAACAGAGAAATATCACAAAATTCAATCTCCACACTGATTGACTCACAACAACCAGTATACAATCTAAATTACTAGACATGCTCACACATACACAAAGTAAAATGTAATGCATAGTCCAAAAAAAAGGCAGGTAGTAGAAACCAAACTAGAGTTGTTCCATATATGTAATTTATGAGACAACGAAACTATAATAAGTATATTCAAAAAATTAGGGGCGCCTGGGTGGCTCAGTGGGTTAAAGCCTCTGCCTTCGGCTCAGGTCATGATCCCAGGATCCTGGGATCAAGCCCTGCATCGGGCTCTCTGCTCAGCAGGGAGCCTGCTTCCTCCTCTCTCTGACTCCCTCTCTGCCTACTTGTAATCTTTGTCTGTCAAATAAATAAATAAAAATTTAAAAAAATAATAAAATAAAATAAATTTAAAAAATAAAATAAAATAAAAATTAAAGGATGATATGCCAAATTATTAAAATAAAACATGGTGGTATATATATACAATGGAATATTACTCAGCCATCAAACAGAATGAAATCTTGCAACAATGTGGATGGAACTAGAGTGTATTATGCTAAGCAAAATAGGCCAGCCAAAGAAAGACAAATACTATGATTTCACTCATATGTGGAATTTAAGAAATAAAAACAGATGAACATAGGGGAAGCAGGAAAAAAAAGAGAGAGGGAGGCAAACCATAAGAGACTTGTAACTATAGAGAACAAACTGAGGGTTGCTGGAGGGGAGGTGGTTGTGGAATGAGCTAAACGGGTGATGGGTATTAAGGAGGGCACTTGTTGTGTTAAGCTCTGGGTGTTATATGTAAGCAATGAATCACTAAATTCTACTCCTGAAGCAATAAATAAATTAATCAACCAATTAATTAATTTTTAAAAATTGAAATTTAAAGAAAAGATTATTTTAATGGATGAAAAGATATAGAATCTCATCAGAGGAAGTGAAAAACATTTAAAAAGGACAATCCAGGAACTAAATAGCTGAAATGAAAAATTCACTGCACAGAACTTGAGCAAATTGGAAGTAGTAAGCAAAAACTTGATGAACTTGAAAATAAATCAACAGAAATCATGCAATCTGAAGAAAAGAGTAAAAAGAGATGGAATAAAAAATGAACTAGGCCCCAATGACTATAAGGACAATATTAAACAGTCTAACACATGTAACTAGAGTTTCATAAAGAGAAGACGGTGATAATGGGACAGCAAAATTATTTCAGGAAATGTCAGGAGCTAGGAGAGAAAGACCTAAGCTGTCAGGTGTGCAAATAGCAGAGTAAAGCAACAAGCCAAAAATGAAAGAGTTAAGCCTTTAATTACTTATCATGATAGAATAATCAAGAGGCTAAAATTGGAGAAAACACTGAGTCTCCTTCATTTCATTTCCCTTATGAAAATGGCACATCAGTCATGGGTCAGGTGAATCAGGACAGACAAGGGGATTTTCTCACTGTTGAGAGAGCCCCTAACAAAAGACTCCAGCAGGAGTCTTGGGGGTCAAAGGAAGGGAGAAGAGGACTATAAGTGGAAAAGTACTGGGTGCTGAGTCAGGGAGATAAAGTGTCTTCAGGTTTTCTCTCTCTTTCCTCCTATAGGGAGACCTCAGCAGAGGCACCTAAAAAAGACTTGTGCCCAAGGCCTCAGATAAAGATCTAGGAATAAAGGTTCTGAGGCTCAGAATGCAAATATGCAATGAGCATGACTCTCCAGTGGGGCCCAAATCCTTGACCAAAATTCTCTCCAGACACTGCAATGCACTAGCTGTGCACCAAGCCTCCCACCATGAGGCCTCTCTGGGAAAGCCTCTGCAATTTCCCATGGTCAGGCCTGAAAAACCCCACATAGGTTTTTAATCAGAAGCTGGACTCCTCAGAAATAAGAGCTGAACATTTCCCACATTTGATGTAAGATGTCAGCTTATACATCCAGGAATCTGAGTGAACTACAAACAAGATAAATACAAAAAATACCTCACCTAGATACTTCACAGTCAAACTATTAAAAACCAATGATAAAGAGAAAGTTTTGAAAAAAGTCAGAGAATAAAAGACCTCACAAACAAGGGAACAGTATAGACGATGGCTGCATTATCATTAAAGAAAGGGAAGAAAGAATAGGAGATGAAGAAAAAGAGGAATGAAGGCCAGAAGACTATGGAATTCCATCTCCAAAATACTGAAACAAACAACAACAAAAAAAACCTATCAACCCCAAATTTTGTACCCAACAAGACTATCCTTTAAAAACAGAGTGCAGGGGTGCCTGAGTGACTCAGTCGATTAAGCTTCTGACTCTTGGTTTCTGCTCAGGTCATGATCTCAGGGTCATAGGGTCAAGGTCCTCATCAGTCTCCACACTCAGCAGGGAGTCTGCTTGAGATTCTCTCTCCCTTTCCCCCAGCTCACCCTTTACTCTCTCTCTTTCTAAAATAAATAAATAAATCTTTAAAGCACAACAAAACAAAAGCAAGTGCAGAAAGACATGTTCAAAGAAACAACACTGAGAAAATTTGTAGCCAGCAGACTTACGCTAAAAAAAATGCCAGAAGATCTTCCCTAGGCTCAGGAAATGATACCAGATAGGAACTTGGACCTGTAAGAAGGAAGGAAGAGCACCAGAATTGGTAAATAAGTGGGTAAGCATGAAGTACTCCTTTGTTTTCTTCTCATAACTTCCTGAAAAGAAGATTACTGAAAGCATAGAAGTGCTGTAAGGTGGGATTTATCATTTATGTAGAAGCAAAAAAGATGACAAAATAGAACAAAGGTCGGGAGAAGGTAAATGGGATTATACTGTTCTAAGATTATTAAGTTTGTGATGTGATAAGTAGGAAGCATGAACTGTCAGATTAGGAACAGGAAACGAGGCCTAGAAAGTGGGAGGTGTGTATGAGTGGGAAGTGGGAAGCAATAAAATGCTGAGTCCAACGCCTGTAACCACAGAGTCACCTACTCAACCCTGAAAGTGTGACCTCTCTCAAGAATGTTTGAATTTTACTAGTGATGCCTAAGAAGACTTGAGACCCAAAAAGACTGTCTCATGATAAATGACAGGCTATAGAATTTGAATTTCCAACTAGAAATCTCTACCACCACCTCCTCAATCACACATACAGGTGACAGCCTGTTCAGCTGGTGTCCAGGCCTGATTCCAACTTTCAATTTACCACAATCTTCAATTCATTAGAAACTCCTTTTCACCAGACTATCTGAGATAAATAAAAATATAGTTTTTTTTTAAATATTCTACTGTATATTGTCATGTATTCTTTTTTTTTAAAATAATTCCTTATTTATTCGAGCAAGAGAGAGCATGAGCCAGGCGAGGGGCAAAAGGAGAGGGAGAGGGACAAGCAGACTCCCCACTGAGCAGGGAGCCCAGTGCAGGGCTCCATCCCAGGACCCTGAGATCATGACCTGAGCCAAAGGCAGATGCTTTACCAACTGAGCCACCCAGGTGTCCCTATTGTCATGTATTCAACTGGATATTATTTATATCTTGAATTGTGTTTTATTATAAAGTCTTAAAACTATGCATATGACATAGCTTATTCTCTTTTCCTCTAGTCTATATTATTGTGTCAACTATTGCAAATCACAGCATTCTCCACCACAGGCCTAGGAAGACAGGCCTGTAACAGAGAACAAACAGAATGGAGCAGCCCCAGGAGGCAGCGCAGTAACAAGGGACACAGAGGATCTTAATTCTCAGAAGCTAAGTGTAACCTGAAGGGAATACAGACCGTTATCATGATTAACAAACATTCACACAAAACTTGAAGCAAAAATAAAAGCATGTGCTCACCAAACACATGGAAGCAGAGAAGAGAATGGTGGTTTCCAAGGCCTGGAGAGAGGCGGACATGTGGATCAAAGGGCACAAAGTTTCAGCCACACAAGAGGAACAGATTCTGAAGACCTACTGTACAAGTGAGGCAGCAACAACGCACTGTACTGTAAAGTTTGCCAAGGGGACAAATCTTACGTTACATGCTCTAACCACTCAAGGAAAACAATAAAACAAAACAACAGCAAACAAAAGGGGTGCCAGGAAACCTTGGAAGGGGATGGATGATTATGATTATATAGATTGTAGCCATGTATATAGATTGGTTTCATGGGTGTAGACTTGTCTCCAAACACATCAAGTTATATACATTAAATATCTGCAGCTTTTTATGTCAATCAAGAGATTTTGTTAAAAAAAAGAATTAATAGTAGAAATCAAAGGCAAGAATTGGAAGCAGGGAGGGAAGGAAAGAAGGGAAGAAAGCAGGGGGAAGGTAGGGAGGGAGAATTGCCATGGCCATGTACCTATCCATCAGATTTGCTCCTCTGACCTCCTGCTTCCTCTTCTCCCCAGCAACTTCACACGTGTGTTCCCACTCCTTTTCTCACTCGGTTCTTCACCTATTCCACTAGTCTCCCTCACGCCCCCCTCCTGGGTCCCCGAACTCATTTTTCTGAGCTCTGCGTAAACCTTCCTCTCCACCCTCCTTTGGAGCCAGGCATTCCTCCGAGCCTATCAGGCCGGTGTCTAAGATGTGACCTCTCCTCTCGAGACCATCCCACCCCACAAACAGAGATCTGTCGTTACGAAATAAAGATTTTGGTTTTAATCCTGGCATTTTCTTCTCTGTTCCTGACCCATTTATAACTCGGAGCTGGCGGATTCTACTAATGGCATGCCTTGAGTTTGTTGTTCTGGCCGACTAGAAAGCTACAAACATTTTTAAAATTTATTTATTACTATTTTATAAATAGCCCCCTTCGCTTTGCTGGCTTTTGAATTCCCCAGATGTCAGGACACCAGTTAAAATAATTTCCGTTGGCTTGAACCTGTTACCACTTCAGGCCTCAAGCCCAGACCTTTGCAAATCAGTCAGCAGGGCAAGAGGGTTTCTATTCTCACATTTTAAAGCCTTCTTCTGTTAATATTTCTTGGCTGGATTTTTTTTTTTCCTTCCTAGAGAGCATGAGATCAGTGTTGAGACATCTGACAACAGCTTTTCTTCACCTTCCACAGGTGTCTGGGAAATTGACTGGTCAACTCTGCCTGTGTCTGCTCCCTGCTTCCACAGCCTCCTCCCCCTGCCTCCAATCGCTCCTTGTCACCTGCGCCAAGAAAGGCTAGGGTGGGGAAAGGGCGGGCAAATATCCTTTCTAATCTATGATTCTTCTGATTTCTGTCCTGCGCAGTGTGTGTACACCTACTCCTAACTCATTGTTAGCTTTTGGTCAATAATTCCCTCAAATATTTACGGGGTGTCTTCTATGCACGGGCACTAGGCAGCAGCAAATCAGGGCTTACAGTCAAAGGGGGGGCAGACATATGATGACCAGTCACTCAGTTAAGGATTTAATTAGACTTGTGAGAAGTGTGAGATGGGCAAGATGCTATGAGAGAGCAGAAGCTATGACTCAACCCTGCCTGGAGTGTCAGGGAGGGCCTCTGGGAAGAAGTGGCTTTGAGCTGAGTCTAAATTAAGGAGCAACGTGGCTACAGAAGGAGGTAGAGGGAGTGAGAGGAGAGAGCCAGCAGGTAGAAAGAGGCATGGCCTTTTGAGGCCCTGAAATAAGGCTCCAGGTGGCTAGGGTGCAGGGAACAAGGGCAGAGGACCACAAGAGGAACGTGGCGAAACCGGCAGGGACTGGGTTCCATGAGGCCAGGGGGCCATCTTCGAGATTTGGGGCTCTACCTGAAGTCATGAAATTTCAAACATTCCCAGTCATCCATACCATCAATTTCAAAGTCAGCTCTGTAACCAAAAAAAACAAATCCGCAGACATAGAGACATTTGCCCAGTTCCTAATCCCACTGACTGGTTTGTGGAGAACTCTAAATCCTCCAGAGCTACAGCTCTAAAGCTCCCCTGTCCTGCCCAGGAATATTCCCGGTTACATTGTATTAACTGAAACATCGTGGCCCACCACCATTCTGCTGAACAGGTTCAGTCCAGTCCCACCTTGGCCAGAGATGAGCCTCTCTGCCTTCATACCAGCATGCCTCTCTGCAACCTCGGACCTCTAATGTACAACTTGATGACTCTCATTAGTAATACAGTACTGATACCGGAAATTTGCTTAGAGAACAGATTTCGGGTGTTTCCACCACACACACATACACACACACACACGTATGAAAGCTAACTGTATGAGATGGTATGTTAATTAGCTTCACTATAGTGATCACTGTACTGTGTGTGTACTTCAAATCGTCATATTGTACACCCTAAAATACACAATTTTGTTTTCTAGGGTTTTTTTATAGATTTTATTTATTTATTTGACAGAGATCGCAAGTAGGCAGAGAGGCAGGCAGAGAGAAAGAGGGGGAAGCATGCTCCCTGCTAAGCAGAGAGCCCGATGTGGGGCTCCATTCCAGGACCCTGGGATCAAGACCTGAGCTGAAAGCAGAGGCTTAACCCACTGAGCCACCCAGGCACGCCTAGAACTTAATTTTTAAAAAGAGGTCTGAGTCCTGCTCCTCCCATCTGCACGTTCAAGGTCCATTCAAGGCTGCTGGTGTTGTTTGTCGATGATGGACAGATGGGGCACTGGACAGCCTCGCTGTGCAGATGAACACGGCTCCCAACGGAGCACACAGTGGATAGCAGCCTGACAGCTGACACTGGGTGGTCCCCTTTGGACTTCAGAGAACCCACCTCAGGCTGCTGGGCTCCTGAGCAGCAACCTTCAACGGGCTACCTTGCTTCAGTGGTGTCTCTTTTTCCTTTCTCCTCAGTCCCCCAAGCCCCTCTTCTCTCTAGCCCACAGCATGTGGGTCAGATGTCTTCCACTCGCGCCTTTAGATCTACTCTCCATCCGCTCCACCCAGCTCCCTAACCCGGAAGTCTGACCCACGTGGACTACTTCAACAAGCCCCCTCGTTCTGCAGTTGCCAAGGGAAGTCAGCCCACAGAGAGCGCTTAAAGGAGAGAAGAGGATAAGTGTAGGCATTTATTACTTCTGCTCTCTTGTGTATGTCCATGGGTCACCATGGACTGACCTCAAGCAAAGCTCATGGCTCTGCTAGCAGGACCTCGCTGTAGAGTTATCCTCACTGATGCCGATGACTGCTTCCCTCCCTGCTCTCCCCAGCCCAGCAGTGGCATTGGCTTCTGGTGTTGCTAACCACTTGGGCATAGCACCATCCCTTCCTCTCCCTATGCTCTATCCACATCTTCATAAATAGTGCCTTTATTAAACTCCCCAAGGCACTTAATTTACAGATGCTACGCACCTCCCCAGATCAGGACCCATGGAGCCCAAACTCAGAGCTGAGAAATCTTAGCATTCCATCCCCATCTTAGGCCAGTGACTACTTTTTTTTTCTTTTCTGATACATTTTTTTAATTAATTAATTTATTTGAGAGAGAGAGTGTGTGTGTGAATGAGAAAGAGAGTGGGAGGGAGAGAGGGAGAATCTGAAGCAGACTCTGCCCTGAGCGCAGAGCCCCATTCAGGGCTCAATCCCATGACCCCGAGATCATGACCTGAATGGAAACGAAAAATCCAATGCTCCACCAACGAGCCACGCAGGCACCCCTCCTTCCTGATACATTTTGATTCCAATTCCCTGGTGACTGACCTGCAGAGGCCCTCAAACAAGCAACTTAGCAAGTGTAGAGAAAGGGCAGACACATGGCTAAGGCTTTGTTCCTCCCTGTCCCTCACAGGCCCCACCTGCTCTGTCTCCCTTTCCCTCCAGCCACACTGGTCTCTTTGCTCCCTGAACACATCAGGCACAAGCCACCGAAGGTTTCACGACACCTGTCCCCTCTGTCTGTAGTACCCCTCCTCCAGAAACCCACCAGCTCAGTCTCCCACCAGCTTTAGAGGTTTTCCTCAAATGTCACCTTTTCAAGATGACTCCCCTGCCCTCTCTGCTCTCATCTCCTTCCCTGCTTCATGCATCTCCCTGCTACGCTCTACGAATATTTCTTCTGTTGGCTGATCACACACACAGCCTCACATGAACGCTCCACGAAATGCTCCACGAAGCAGGGGACTGTTCTCTGTTTGGCTCTTAATGATATCCTCAATCACCGGGCCAGAAGTTCACATGCTGTTTATGGAACAAGTGAAATCCCGGTTCCGGAAACAGATACACGGAAAGGACTCCACACCGGTGACCATTTTGGTCCCCAAACTTTTAATCAGCCTCCAAGCACAGTCGCTTCCTGCCAACTCCCATCTGCGCCAAGGGTCTGTGCCTCAACCGTAACTTTGTGCAAACGGAAACCAGAAGCACGGCTAGGTGCGTGTCCAGTCACAGCCAGCTAGGCTGTGTTCGTGAGGAGCCGCTGTGTAGCCCTGTCCCCGCTCCGTTTCAGAAGGCTGAATGATGCACTGGAACAGTAAAGCTTCCCTTCCCCTGGGAATACGACCCCACTGGTCCTGGCCAATAAGACAGACGCTTTGAGCAAATATATCCATTCACGCTCTATTCATATTGAAAGCTCCTACTACATGCTTGGCTTTTCATCAGAAGCTGGGAAAGGAAAGATGAATAAAATATGGTCCTTTCCCTCCGGGCCCTCTGACACACCATGCTGGACTTCTATGAGGTGAAAAGATGAAAGACATTCTCTTCTGTAGTGCAGAATCAACCCACTAGATTCCACCGTGGGCAGCGTGGTAACACTAAACACGTGGAGAGACTTTCTGTACCTAGGAGGGCCAGGCCTTGACTCTGAACCTATAGGCTCTGAGAAGTCAGAGACACGATCCATTCCAGGATCTGAGGTCCGGAGAGAGAAAGCCCAAGGTTGAGGTGACGTACAGACCCATCCCGGGACCTTCAACTCCCGCCAACTCCCAGAGGCAGGGACATAACCAAAATCATTACTCAGGCCCAGCACCTGTGAAGACCCGGCAAAGAGATATTTGTTGAGTGAATGAATAGATAAATAAAGGAGAAAAAATAAAAGAGCTGGGAGTAACAAGGGATTAAAGTCACAGGTGGGTCCACTAGTCCCTCTTAAACTGCTTTCCCAGGACCCATAGGTCTTCTGGATGTCCACGAAACCGGGGTAAATGTTAGAGCCAAGAGAGGGGTTCAAGGTTAAAAGAATAAGCTCAATGGTAAAGGTTAGAAACAGAACCAACCAGTGACTTCTGCTTGGGATTAGTATTTAGACGCTCAGGTGTCAGCTGAACATTGATCATTCATTAGATAATGCAATTGCATTCCACGAAAGGCATGGCAAGACCGTTTTAAATAGCAGAATGGGCTATTTGTTCCCTTCAGGTCTGTGTGCTCCATGAGAAACTAAATGTAGTTTCTCAGGAATAATGCCCGGGCACAGCTTTTTAGGCTAGCTATCAAACTGGACCAAAGACATCATTCTTTTCACATGCTTTCTGTTAAATTTCAGAAATTTTTAGGTTAGACTCCAAGAACCAGTTCAGGTTAGACTCTAAAAGTTCAGGTTAGACTCCAAGAACCAGAATCAAGGATGTAGGCTCCAGGGCAGCCAAGGGGTGAGAGGCAGGTCACCAGGAAACCTCATGCGATGGATTATTTCTCTGAATGCTGAGCCTGGGGGACTGGAGAAGACGAGGTGCCACTTAGGGATGCCCACGGGACACCTGCCGGCTGATGTTTCTGCTGTTCATATGGGCTGAGGAAGGCTCCTGCTCTGTGGCACCTCAAAGTAGCACCTGCACCCTGGTTCTAAAGCAACTTAGTATGGAAATACCAGTTTTGCGTGCAAAGCAGAGGTGTGTTGCTCCTGCCATTTCTTGGGCATATGCAAAACTTAGAGGGTGTCAAAAGCTCCACACTCCTCCTTAAAGAGCACTACCTGTCATCACACTGTTCAAATGTCTAAAATGATGGTTGGCCCAGTCTTCATGCCATGGATCCCAGGAAGCTTCTATCAACCCTCTTGCCGATGCTCTCAGTCCTGAACATTTCCAGGAAGAACAGTACTTTTCTTTAACTAGTCTGCCAGCTGGTCTGAGAAACACAGGTGCAGAACTTTTTAAGTGCCATATGTACTTGTGTATGCTCCCAGCTTCCCTGCCTCCCCCGCCACGGTTTTTTAAGTTTGTTTTTTTTTTTTTTCTTCTACACAATTTTCCCCAAGACTACAGTGGTCAAAAGCAACAGTTATAAAAACAAGGAAAAGTGTTAATACTAGTGATTTTTAACTTCAAAGTGGATTCTCAACACTTTCTACAGGAAATTCTGTCTGAGCCTCTGTCTAATGCACAAAGCCCCGCCAAGGCTGCTCGTGGAGAAGGAAAGTGCAAACTTGACTTCTTCTACCTTTTAAGACGAGGCAGCTGAAAGTGGCACCATTCTATTGCGCTTCTCTGATCTCCTTAGAATAAACCAGCACAAGGAGCTGGGTGATCCACACGTCACCACCAGCCTGCTATCACGTTAGATTTTTCCATTTTGTGCTAGTATGGAAATCAAATCGCCAAGCCCTAGCTGTCTCTGATACAAGCCTGGAATAGCAACCAGAGCAATGAACAGCTCCCACCCCATTCATTGCTCTCCCAGGTAGAATCCTATTACATTTAAAAGTGTCCTTTGAAATTCTGATCAGCCCTAAGCATTTTATGCAATAGCCCCCCTAAAGAAAACTCTCCTCCTATCTGACAGCTCCCCAGCCTTTTGACTCCTCCACCCACTGGAAGCCTCCAGTCAGCCTCCTGCCTCTACAACCAGATATTTTGGAGATCACTGAGGCACAAACCCTCCTGATGGGCACATGAAACCAGGGGCAAAGGGCAGAACCACTCATGCAAGAGAGATGGGTATGTAAACTGATCCGAGAAAACAGAAAGTGCTCATATATACAACCAGAGGGACACAACCTCCATTCATTTATTCATCCTTCAAAGATTTATGAAGCACCTGTTCCATGCCAGGTACTCAGCTGTCTGCTGAGGATACGATGGGGAGAAAAACAGACAGAGCCCTTACCCTCCAGAGACTCACAGTCTGGTGGGGACATAAGCTGAAAGATCCCACAAACCACAAACAGCAGTTGCCGAGGCCGATGTGACAAAGTGAGGTCTGTGGGGTCCTGTGAGTGTGTGGTAAGGACTCCGACCAACGCAGGCTTCCCAGGGATGTTTTGACCTGAGATCCAAGAGATGAAGACGTGAGGAAGGAAACCAAAAAGGTCTTTACGTGGAAGGTATCTGGCCCTCCATACAACTGACCTGGCATAGTCAGCAGGTGTTGGTTTAGCTGTTCCACATAGATGAAATGTCTGAACCACAGCACCAATGGGGTCTCATCTGTCATTTCATATTTTCTGAGCATCTGCTGTGGGTAAGACACGGAGGGTAAAGAAAAACATTCTTGATGAATGTTACCACATGCATTCCTGACAGCATCTCTGGCATGTCAGGGGTACTATTATCTGTCAGGCTAAATAGGTAGAGGATTGGATTTGGCTTGTGGGTGGTAGTTTGCCAATCCCAGATCTGGGATGCATGTGTGGTGGCTGGAGTAAGAGCAGCTATATTGGACAAGGAGGTAAACGTTTATTTACTGAGGGTAGCAGAGAAATAAGTTAGAAGGAACCTGAGTCCCAGTTATCACAGAGCCACCTTGTGAACAGGAGAACTGAGGCACAAAGAAGTTGAGCAACATTCCCAAAGTCAAGCAGAAAGTGACAGACTGTGCTGGGGTCGAACTAGGCTCTGTACGGTTCTAAAGTCTGCACTCCTATTCTCACACCAACCGGCTCCGATCAGGGATTTGGCACATCAGCTTCCCAGTATGGCAGCTGAGCACACTGAAGGCTGAGATTTTCTTCTTTAACCCACTCAATACCTTGCTTGTTTGAAAGTAGCTCATTCCTCCCCTCTTTCATAAAACGCAGGTAACAATTTGCCCACAACTGGCTCATTAAAACACACATACACACACACACACACCCTCTTTAAGTGCTTGAAGACAAAGCACAGGCACATTATCACTCCGCTGTCTCCTCTACAGAACTCACAACCCCACGCCTCCCATACAGCAGAAGTCTGCGCCCAGCAGCCACCGCAGCATCGCTTGGCGCAGAAGAGTGGGCGAGGCTCCGAGCAAGGGGTCAACAGCCCCATTCAGAAGCTGCGGAGAAGGGAACGCTCCTGGAGTAAAAGCCAAGTCGCAGGGTTTTGCCGCTACTCTTTAGGCTTCTATCCCCCTGTCATTCTCTCAGTGTGCATGAGACTCCCAGATCCTACAAACTGGGCTTTGGGCTATCCCCAAGGGATTCAGCAGAGTCAGGCCCTCGGACACCAGAAAGGATTAGTAAAGGCGCACCAGGCTTTTCTAATAGTAATGATCCAGGGGCAGCTTCTGACTCACAGCCAAAAAAAAAAAAAAGCAGTGCTAAAACTCAGTGCACTTGCCTGTGCACCTCGTAAATCTCATTAGCTTATGTCACAGCTGGGTTCCAGTGTGTGGCGCTGGCAGAGAGAGCCTGCCCGCTGGAGTGTCACATCCTGTCGACCTCAGGGCCTGCTGGTGACATGGACCACAAGCCAGTTCCATCAGCTCTCGGCACGTGCCCCTCACCGCCTTGTGGAGCGCACAGAGACCCATCATAGACCTTTATCTGTGGCCTCGGTTAATCGAGATGGGTGGAAAATCCTGGAAGTTAGACTGCATACAAGACACACTCGTGGAAAACGCGTGTGTCATTCTGAGCTGGAGCTCTGCTTCCACATTCTCCGGCAGTCTCCGACGACGCTGGTGAGTCAGGCTTAACCACACATGAATGGTGTATTAGTCAGGATTAGGCTCATTTGCAAGTGACAGTAGCTTAAGCAAGACAGAACTTTATTTCTCTCCCATAAATGAAATCCAGAGGACTCCCGGGGTGGCTCTGTGAAAACTGGGGACTCAGGCTCCTCCTGGCCTATTTTTCTGCCATCCTCAATACATGACTTCTGCCTCATGGTTCCCTCTAGCCTCCGTCTATGCATGCTAGACCAGGGACGGGCAAACCACCCCCACCCCCCCGAAGCCAAATCCGCTAGTCCACCTGTGTTGCTGAATAGGTCTGACTGGAATACCGCCATACTCGTTTGTGTCTGTATGGTCCACAGTCGCTTTCAAAGTTCAGCAGCACAACTGGGTAGCTGGACAGAGATCATACAGCTCACAGAGCTGAAAATACTACCTGGTGTTTTACAGAAGTTTACCTGCTCCTCTTCTAGACCAAAAGAAAGAAAGAAAGGCAAATAAGGTCACGGCAATCCAAGCCATTTCCCAAAACCCACACAGGACATTTCTGCTTAGAAGCTCTTGAAGAATTTAGTCCCGCAGCCATATCCGACTTCCGGGAAGCTGAGGGCCCCTACCAACCACAGCGGAGCTGGCCCCCGCAAGGGCCCCTTGCCCCAACGCTTGCCCCACTGCTGGTCTCTTCTCCACCTTATTGACCAGCTCCCTTCTGAGGCAGGCCACCCAGAACCACACTGTCACGTCAGCCGCACGGGAGGAATGACAAAAACAGAGATGAGCTGAGGGACAGAGACACAGTGGCAGAGTCAGAGATCCAAGGAAGAGGCCAGGAGAGAGCTTTAAGGCAGGTATAAAACATTGTGTACAAATACAGGTGTGGAAAAAAATACTCTTTTTGTTCAATTCAACTTGTTTAAATTCAGCTCTAAAACAACCAGCTTGCCGAACTGGTCAGAAACTCACTGTAGTTAACCCCTGAGGGCTCCAGTCCTCAGATTGGAGCAAAAAGGTCCCAGGGGCTTCCACAGTGAGGCCTCCCATCAATGCGTCCCAGTGGGTATAACTGGGACACCATATGGTCCCTTCAGGTGAGGCTGAGAGACCCAGAAAGGCAGACTCCCTAGACACGCCTCTCCCCGCAAGGCCTGGCACCCTCCCCAGGCCACAGCCACCTGCTACTTTCCTCACAGAGGGAAGACTCCAACCATACCCTCATTCACACCTCCCAAAAACATGACCCTTTTCTCCTTCCCTTCTGGCTCTTCAAGCAGCCTCTATTTTCTGCCCAGTAAAGAACCTCATGATCAAGGAAACACCAAGATTCTGACTAGCTGTTGGAATGGGAAGCAGTAAGAAAAAGAGTAAAATTTAATACTTGATAGACAGACATATGCGACCAAGTTTAACATCTGTGCTAATATCACTAGGCTTAACATCTGTGTATCTCTCCTACCCTGTAGCCCATTTCCAAGTCTCTGTGGATCCTTTAGGCTGTAGCCCCAGGCTGGGTTTCCTCCTGTTGGGGGGCAGTGGGGAGAAGGAGGGAGTGAAAGATTTGGGAAAGAGGTGGACCTCTTGAGGGCCCCTGGTCTGCAAATAGCCTGAAATTGACTCTGATACTAACCACACCCAAATTTAAACCTATTCTGAAACAATCATTTATGTCAAGATCCTTGTTGTCA
Source organism: Mustela nivalis (assembly GCF_964662115.1). NCBI lineage: Eukaryota > Metazoa > Chordata > Mammalia > Carnivora > Mustelidae > Mustela > Mustela nivalis. The sequence goes on along the minus strand of NC_139034.1, from coordinate 37,727,573 downwards.
GTAGAAGTTGATGACTGCTAAGTGGTAAATATCCAGACGCCATGGATGAATGGAATTGGATCTCCACCTGTGGAGGGTTCCTGAGTGGGACAGTTTAATATTCAGCCCACACACACCAGGAAAGTAGTGCTGCTTGTAAAAAGTACTAAAATACTGCCAGCCAGGTTGGTAAAAACGTACCACCCTGAGCTCTCAAGTGCCACCTTAGCTCTTCCCTGGCAAGCTCCCCAACTTCCTGCGATCAAGCAGTAAGAGTCAATGCCTAGCTCAGCAGGAGGCCTGCAGCTCCTGGTCCTAGACTCAGGCTGCCATCCATTCTGATGGGTCAGGACCCATGCCTTACTGGTTGCTGAATATTTTGAAATCATCCTAGATGAGAACATTTTGAAAGGGAAGAAACATGAGCGGCAAGGAGAGGACTCTCCCCTGGGTTCACCATGCACAGTTGTGCAGGCTGTTCACTGCATAAGTTCTCCTGACTGAGGTAGCCACTGGGAACTGAATTCCATCCTGTGCTCTGTTTGCCGAGAATTGTGTCTGGCACAGGACCTCTTCCATCCAGAGAAAAGGAGCCTTTTTCTAATGCACACAAGATGCTGTGTGTTCCAGCAGCTGGCTCACTTCAGAAGCTATTTTAATCATCCAGGCCCAAGGGGAATATACCTGAGTTAGGGTGGGAGTCATAGCCTGAGAAGTCAGAAGTAAATTTTTCCTTGCCATTACCTAGCCAGGAGCCCTTGCAGACACCATTTAATTTCTCTGAGCCTCAGTTTCTTTAAAAATTGTCATAATATGTATTTTATAGAGCTGTTGAAAAAATTAAGTAAGTGAACTGCCTGACACAGTGTGTGGCAAGAATCAAGGGCTCAACACCCTATCCATGACTAGAAATACTACTGCTATTATTCTCAGCAAAGGCCTATGTTCTAAGTCTTGGAAATACCTCTAGAGCAGGGCAAGACAGAAGGAGAGCCATCTGGAACATATTAAAAGGATGTGTGATAAGTAACAAACGTCCCAAGTAATGTACTAGGACCATGCCCCTTTCTCCTAGAGAGGGAATTTCATACGTGAATGTGATTTTGATGAATGACACATAATATGAGCTTATCCCTGAAGGAACTGGAATCACCTCTGAGCTGGGTCTGGCATCAGGAGAGCTGAAAGGCAGGGAAAGAGTGAGGCTATCAAGAGCCTGATGAAGAAGGAAGAGTCCAGGAAGATCAGGTGGCCGAAGCTGCCATGACCAGCCAGGAGCTGAGCAGAGGTGACTGGGAGGCAGCCAACCCTGCTGTAGGGAACTGGAATCAGTCTGGGGGTTCTCAGGGAAAAGGGGCCGGATGTTTCCAGGAATGGAACCCAGAGCAGGCAGAACAGCCTGGAAGTGGGGCATTGCATCTGTGGCATCTTGACTTTCTAGTTGCGCTGACCAAGTTCTGGCACCACCTACCTTGGCCTCGTGGGTCTTAGGATGCCTGTGTTAGCCTAATCTTGGACATTGAGTCTGCCCCGACCACCTCCCCAGACTCACACTTACTAAATTTAACCAGGCATCTCCTGCGTATGTGCGGAGACAGAGATCAATATCGTGTACCTGCTACAACAGAAAGAGATGCCATTGTATTCATTCATTCATTCATTCATTCCAACACGTATTTATGGGGTGAGTTCTGTACACCAGGCACTAATGATAAAACCGTGAACAACTGCCTCTCTGATTCATGTCCAGCCTCTAGCCACCACCCCAGCCGGGCAGAGGACTACCCTTCCTCCTTTTACCATGGCCTCCACCTCTTAGGTCAAAGGTGCTGAAAACTTTCCATGGACTTCAGATCTAGCCCCACTCTCATGCTTCAGCTGTTGCTCCAAGCTGTTTTCCCTCCTTCCTCCTCTCCCGCTCTCCACACCTGTCTGCAAACTGGCTCTGTGTCCCTTTAGTGCCCATCAGCCCTAAGGCTTACTGTGTTCATGGCTTTACCGCTCCAAGAGGGCTCTGCACCTGCTGAATCATGGAAACCTCGCTTCAACTCTGAGACAGGTGGGGGCAAGAATTAGCTGCGTCATTTAACAAATTTGGAAACAGGCTGTTTAGGATACCTGACCTGCATGGTATATTGCATCTTCTCAAGTTTTCTAAATGCTATATTAAAATATTGCATTATTTTATGTATTACTTATACCTTGCCTGCTTCAAAAGAGAAGTGAATAATATGTTATATTCATCTCTAGTACAAGATAACCTCGTCTCCGAGTCGTTTGGATACTGACGGTTATAAATAGAGCCTTGGAAGTACACAATGGCAATTATTCCTGCCCAAAGCTTACTCTCAAGTTCAAGGCTTGGCCTAAAATAGCCCCTTCCTTCTCACAGGGAGTTTGCTGAGCTATCTCCCGCCTTCTTAGGGGAGCTCCCAGAAGCTGATCTTCCCTCCTGAGAAATGATCACTAAATTGATCACTGTTTCTTACTAATTACTTTAAACTGAAGCCACATGATGGTGTACTGCCTTCCCACTGACCAGAATGCCCTAGGGAGTGACAGTACATACCCAAGTGCCCACACTGTGGACGGCAAACACAATGATGATGAACTAAACTATCCTTCCTAAATACTGGCCCTGACCCCTTCTCTATTGATTACACTGCCTCCCAGATGTCAATATTCCCGTGCGTGTTCTTCTCAGTGTTTGTTCAGCTGTCCTTAGTACTTCCGTCCACATGATTATAAAGTCCTAAAAAGCATAGGGTTTAAGTCCACTGTAAAGCAGTGCATAGTTCCACACTCTGAAAGTTGCTTAGTAAAATGTTTTTGATCCTGGTAGTTGGTTGATGGGAAAAGTAAAAACCATTAGGACTGTGATTAATGAAGATACTTTATGCACGTTTTCCCCCAAGCACAAGCGAGAGGACATGTAATCCCATTACCAATACTCAATCTTTCACTCTTGGGGGATTTCCTCACTAATTAGTCTGAAGCTGTAATTTAGCCTATACTTTAAGGAATGTGTCACATGAGGACACTTCTAATTTATTTCTGACCTTCCTTGAATTTAGAGGCACATATGCCTTTGACCAGCATTTCTCCCAACTGCTATTTTCCCGCTGCCAAAAAAAGTAATAGTTTATCCAAGACCTGAGAGGGGGAGGCAAGCCCAGAGCCCATGCCCTGGCACTTGGCCTGTCTAAGGGTTTGGCCCTGCTCTCCTGCTTTGTTCCCTCAAGCCTGCCTTCCAATGACAAAGCAGAATGAGCTTTGTACTACAATAGCAGGACTTTGAAATGGACAAAGAAATGGAAGCAGAAGTGAAGTCTGTCATATGTGGGTGGAAACTTGAAGAGCCAATACACAATGTGCTGCACTCCCGTTTCCTTCTGCCACAAAGAGGAGAAAGTTCCAGATGGTGGCTACTCTCTCAGTCTAGGTCCTCAAGTGAGGACAGCACGCAGCATTTCCCCAGCCTAATTGTGATGGACATGAAGAGAAAGCAAGAAATACACTTGCAGTTGTAAGTCACTAAGAGTTGGGGGCTGTGTGTTATGGAAGCATAACCTGCCCCGTCCTGACTGGTATAATTATCCTAAGTCAAGGAACTCCTACCCCAGACTTTGATAACACATACTTTGTTCTCACCCCCGAATTTCCTCCTGGAGGCCTACCACCACAGTTGACCTCAATGAGCAGCCTTTCTGACCCCTAGAGAGTCCATGAACCCCGCATCACCAGACCCACCCTCCAAAGTAGTCTGCTCACAACATTCCACTCCTGGAAAGAGCCACTCCACGCCTCCTTTTCCAGAAGTCCAGCCAAAGCTTCCACCGGGGTTTGATGGAAAGGTGTGTAATCCATCACACACATCCTGTATTGTTCCCTCCTCCCAGCTCTCAGCCCTGAAGGATACAGGGCTGGCAGGGCCCCCTGGCCACTGAGGGAACAGGAGTCACCCAGTCGCCATGTTCTGACAGCTTGTCACATTATTTTTCCCTGTGGGGGCTCTGCTCCCTCCATCTAACCTTCTTCTCAGTCCCCGGAGACCACGGGCCTCTATACAAGGCTCCCCAGGCAAAGCAAAGCAAGATTGATGCCCCACAAACGGCCTGCCGTGCCCGGGAGGGCTCTCTGTTCAATGAGCAGAGCAGCCCATTCTTCCCCATCTCGGGTTCCCACACCGGACACCAAAGCGGGAGCTTGGAGCCAGGGCTGCAAGAATTCAACCTTTATTCATTCTGGAACACAAATGATCTGCCACACTCCCTTAATCTCCCTGGCCCTCTCACCTCACCCACTCAAAATCTTTCTGAAGAGCCTGGGCCCTCCTGGAATAACATGGGATTCATGGGATTTGGACAAAGGGACTAGAGCCCAGCGAGGATCGGAAAGTTTGGGGGGAAAATATCCATTTATGTATTGACCAGGGCGCCTTGCCCCGGTGATTCCCACCCTCACCCAGAAGCCTCGTCCCTCATTTGGCCCTTATTACCACAAAGTAGCCTTTGAGGACTGTGGGCGGGATCTTGCTACTGAAGAATCATGAATTAGCATTAATGCCCACGGTGATTTGCATCCGCAGTTCCCTGCTTAGCAGGTAAAAGCCTCCTAAGGGTTTGGGCCTTCACGGACTCCCGGGGGGCTATGGAGCAATACATATAAAAATGATTTCATCTAAATTCTGGGACTGGTTTCATAGACCAAAGCACCCCTGAAGGACAAAAAGACAACTGTAAAATTACTTGAAAATAAATGCTTCTAAAGTGTTCGGAAATAATCCAGGGTGAGGAGAATTGGGAGGCAGATAACTAATCCATCAGCTCTTTTTTTTTTTTTTTTTTTTTATCCCGCATCTAGACTTTTTTTCTTCCAAGGCCACAGCCTGTCACCAAGCAGTTTATCAGCCGTCACTCCATCTCGATTCTGGGTGACATGAGATCAATGGCCTAAAACTGCTCTCAGATCTACGGAGAAATTTATAACACCAGGCTCTGCTATGCCCTGGCTGGGCCTGGGTCCCAGGGCTCTGAGGGCGAGGCTGCCATGCAGACTTCATTTCCATTTCAAAAGCGGATTGTGACCCACTTGGAGTAGGCGAGTTCAAGCCATCAGATGCAAAGGCAGGCCCGAGTCAGAAGTCTTCAGCACTTAGAGAACAATGACTTTGAGGAAAGAAAAAAAAGAGAGAGAGACCTGCTAATGATTAAAATTCTCTCTGCCTTGACAGGACTCTAGCTTCCTGCTTTAATTTCTTTTGAATCATGTGGGATTTATTAATAACAAACCCCCAAATCTGCAACAACCTGTTTTAGGCTCTGAAAGCAATTAATCCATCCAATTTATCTAACTACGAACTCCTGAGCATGGTTTGAGCAGAGCTTTGTGGTTCTTTTGATCCTCACTGAGGGCTCCTTTGGTTAACTGCAACCTCCTTTTCTCCACCATGAACTGTGTAATTTTGTCCTAATTCTGTCTCAGAGTGCCCGTGAACCATAAACCTGGTCCTAGGAGTCCAGGCCAATCCCATATCCTATATTTTCCAGCCAAAGAGTTCCAAGAAAATTCTTAGTCGCCCTTTCCTGCACACCATATCCTTGGGTAATAAGGGGAACACTGGCTTTCTGTCCACAACCCCAGGCCATGGGCACCTATGGGACATGCAGCTCCTCACCGCCCCTATGCGCGCCCCCACCATTTGTCTTGGACAGCTCCCCAACAGCAGGCATACTGGGGACTCTGGACTTGCTCTTGGCTGAACACAGAGAAGCCTCAGCTTTCTAAGTAAAAAGAAAACCCTGCCACCTACCCAAATTCTCCTTGGCATAAGACATCCAAGAGGAGGTGCCCAGGAGGAACTGCATTTTCCAAGAGGCCTGGCAATGCTGGGGTCCACTAACCAGCTCCTCCTGAAACGCTGGCTTCGGCACCCCCTCCGGTTGGGCTGGCAGGTAAGGCAGTAGTCCTCACACACCCCCACAGTGGTCCTCAGCACACAGCACCCACAGACACAGCAAGCGCCTCTCCGTCCTGAGTCTCTTGAGATTTGACCAGACCACAAACTAGCTCGTCACTGTTCCCAAACCAGTCACTTTAGAGAGTTGCCCTTCAGCTTCTTCCTAGATCAGAGTCTGCCAGTTTAGCCTTTGTCCCACTTCCCTGCCCTGTCCCTTCTATGCCCTGCCTTTGCCCTGGTGCACCTGTGATTTCAGAATGACATCCTTCAACTCCATTGCCTAAGGGTAGAACTGAAATTTCTTAACGTGATGTATGAAGACCAACCTGCTCACATCACTCTGGCTTTCTTCACCCCAGTGCCCCTCCCCCAGCCGCCCGTGGCAACCTACACTCCAGCCCTTGGATCTTCCTGCCAGTGGGCTTGCTATTCCTTCAGGAAGGAATGCCCTATTCATCTCCACCCCTGGCTAATGTCTACTCATCCTTCAAAACTCAGCTTAAATGTTGCCTCCCACAGGAAGCCTTCCCTGCATATCTCTGCTCCCTAGCACAGTCAGGCCCCCCTCCTCTGGGTTCAGACAGGCATGCAATGCTTACCTGCACCACTCCTGTTGACATGCCGCCTGTGTTCGGGTTTTCCACTCCTCTAAGGGCTGTGGGCAGCCAACTGGGATGGGCTGCTGGGCGGGCCTCCATCACAACAATCCTCACACCCAATGGTGGGTCTCCTTCCTCTTCTAGATTTCCTGCCTCAGGGCTGGCAGGCAGAGCGTATGATTTCTTTCATTCTTCTTCTTGTTCTTCTTCTTTTGTTCTTGTTGTTGTTGTTCTAACTTCTTCTTCAAGAAAAGCTAGGAGAGAAGCATAGAACAGATTCTCCCTCATAGCCCTCAGAAGGACCCCACTGACACCTTGAGATTGGACTGCCAGCCTCCAGAATTATCAATTTCTGTTGTAAACCAGGCAGTTCGTGGCAGCCCTAGCAAACAAACGTTGATGGGAAGCGCAGGGTCAAACCCTGGCTCCATGTAAGTCACTAGAAATCACCTGGTACTCCTGAACATCCTAGGAGGGAAAGTCTTCTGGAATGTTCCTTCCCCTGTCCCCCAAGAATAATGGGTTGTTATCCACTGAATATTTGTCTCTGTAGGTGATTTCAGTCATAATACATGGCTTTTGTGGAAACAAGTGGTGAAAAAGTCCACCAGAAATTCCTTTTTGCCGTCATCTGATCTCAACCAGATGGTAAGGTACCAAGAGATTTTGAAAAGACATGAGAACATTAAAGTTACTTGAACCCTCACATGACCATTTTTCTCCTTCCTTTGGTACCTATAAACCTACAACTATATCTATTATTATTTCTAGAAGTGTGGGAGGAAAAAAAAGAATCAGAAGGGTAGTTGTAACTAAAGCAAAGAAGCAGACAGGAAATAGGAGGGTTGTTTTGTTTTGTTTTGTTTTGTTGTCTTTCTGAGCAAATACCTCACCTGTAAAATAGGAGGTTTCAAAGATAGGGCCTCTGATATTCCTTCCTCCTGCTTTAAAAGGGAATGCTAATTAACACGTGCTAGGGCTTCCTAAGCACCTGACACTGTATTATCTTACACAGTCCTCTAGTCTACCTTACAAGGTATTATTAGCCCCATTTACAGAAAGATCTCCCACAACAATTCAATGGTATCAGATTTGAACCCAAGCTGTAAGATCCAGAGCCTGTTGTAATCAACAGGCGTGTTTTGTGTCTTGTCAGGTTAAGTGGGTATCCCAGAGCATCCTGACACACAGAAGACACCAAAGGATGAGCTGCCCAAGACCTGGACACCGTCCAGGATTTGTGAGCATCTGTACTGGGATCAATCCAAAAATCAATGTTTAAACAACAGTTACCTTCACCCTTAAACTGTCTCACCATCTGACTGCTGAGTTTGAATCAGGGCTATGGAGGATGTCACTCTGTGGGTATTAAAGTTTACAAATCACAATGCCAGTATGGACAGCCCCAACGAAGCGGGGGAGGAAGGCATTTAAAAAAATATAAAGCTAGCATTTGGAGGGTAGAAAAAAGCTTGGTTGCGTTTCTAGAGAGCAAACCCCAGGAAAACCCAGAGACTTGGGAATTCTGAGAGCTTTCTACAAAGTATGCTTTCCTTACAAGAATGTATTGGATGTCTCTGAAGAGCTGCCTCTCTTCTCTGCTTGGAGGAGAGCACTTGCTGCAAACTTCCCCAGAAGGTTTATCCGATGGAGTGAGCCTGTTGAAGGAAAAACGATGGGGCCCGGTCTTATCTATTTATTTAAATAGTTAAAAGGTTAAAAAATAATAATAATAACCCCTCTCCCCATCCATCCTTGGAATTACACTTTCCAGCGAAGTCTAGTTCCCTTTCCTGGTAGATATAATCCTAATTAAAAATAAATTACATGCTGTATAGAACTTGAAATGGAAAAGATAATCCTATTACATATGAGAATATATCCTGATTTTCTTTCCCGCTAAACTGTGGGAGATATCAGATCAGGCTGAGCCCCCCATTGTCGCCGCTTTGAAAACTTTCCTAGAGCCCTAATCCGTCACGTGACGCCCGTGTCAATCTCGGGGTCTGCACGCGAGTTTCACAAAGCAGGCATTAGGCTCGGCAACAGAAACTCAGCTTTGCGGTGCCCGCAACATTTGCATTCCGAGAAAACGCCGGCCATTGTGGGCTGTGTTTGTTCTCAGGATTGCGAGACAGTTGCCTGCGAAGTTGCTAAAACCGAGAGAAAGGGGCTCCTTTGTGCCAGCCTGGGTCTTTGGTATGATAACAAGTCGATTTGAGCTGCTTTTGTGGGGCTGGATCAGCGCTGGGGGAGGGCGAGCTCCCCTCTCTTCCCCCACCACTTCTCCCGCCCCACCTCCCCGGACATTTTGCTCCCCCCGGGAGTTGCTGTAGGCGCTGACGCGCTATTTTAAATCGTATTTCCATAATCTGGAGGCCGCAGGCGGCGGGGCCCGGAGCTCGTTCTGCTCGCGTGCCTTCACACCTCTACCGCCGGCTCCGAGGCCGGTGTCCGCGGCTCTCCTCTGCTTGCTCTCCGCCGGGGGCTCTGCGCCCTGTGTTTCATGGCGCCGCGGCTGTCGGGGGCACTTCCCAGCGGCGGAGTCGCTAGCCCAGGATGGACTGCTTCGGACCTGCTGCGAGCCGCCCCACACCCCTCCTCCCGCCTCTGGGTTTCTGGCTGCTCGCCCACTCCCCCACCCCAGCAAGCCTCCCGGTATTTCAGTCTTGAGAATGAGCGTGATGACGCGAAGCTCTCTGAGTAAAAATATTAGATAGTTCTGATTCTCCAGCAGAGCAAAACAATCAAAGAAATTTAAGCAGCGAGCGGCTGCTGGGGTCCTGGAGTCCTGGGGTCCGGGGGTTCAGGCCAGACCTGAGAGGCGCAGGGACGCAGGAGGAGCAGGCGTGGGGTCAGGCTCCCAGCCACTCGCGACCCTGCTCGAGCCAATTATCTACGCACGGGGACGGCTGAAAACATCCTTTCTCTGCGACTCTGGTCCCACTGCTCTCTTGCCTCCTCCCTGTTCCCCCAGGTTCTCAGCACCGCAGTCGCCGCACCTTGCAGACCTGACCTCCAGGGGTTACAGCAGTGGCAGCGGGGAGGGCACTGTCCGACCGCCGAGTTCTGAATCTGTTCGCGTCTGGGCTGACCAGGGAAAGGTTGCGGGGAGGTCGGGACCCTGGGAGCGCTGAAGGTCACCAGCAGGCCCCAGGTCAGGGTGGGAGTGCTGCTGGGGCTCGGAGAGAAGACAGAAAGTTCTTTCCGCTGTGCAAACCCTCCCCAGCCCCCCCCCCCCATACACTCGAGAAATGTCCCTTGGGCAAGAGCAGAGAGAGCGCAAACTGTTATAATTGGTAAGTGGTAGGGAGGTTGGGGCGCGACGGGGCGTGTGTGTGTGTGTGTGTGTGTGTGTGTGTGTGTGTGTGTGTGTGTAGGAGAAAGCTGGGAATAGGGCTCCTGTAGGGGGCGTCGCCCTTTCCTCTTCCCTGTGCCGCTGCAGTTTCCTGCCTTCGCTGCTTTTAGCAATACCCGGGCAGCAAGGTAGAGAAGGCGGGGAAAGGAACCCAGAGGAACGATGGCTCTTAGGAAGCCCCCACTGTCCACTGCTCCTCCCTCTTCCCAATTTCAGAAGAGCTTTTATTTATTGATCGCTGGGGCTGCATTTTTTTCCTCTTTGGCAATTCCAGGGCTCCTACTTTATTCTCCGCACCCCCCACACACACCCCCACCTCCCTATTTGGTCTCCCTACTCTGGGGTGGTGTGGGGGTGGGGGAAACTCCTGAATGTCTCCTGAAAAGACCCCAGGACACATTCACTTGGGTTTGAGGGAAAGGAAAACACAGATGGATGCTGACAGCAGGACTGAAATCTGGATTCGGAAGAACGTTTACTAAATGCAGTCTGCTTATCAAATCCATGGCCTTAAAAAAAAAAATTCTTCTAGTGCGAGGCTTTTGTTTTTACCTCTCCTCCGTGTGTATTTGCATAACCTGCTCAATAAAGCTCTTTAATAAGAATTCGTCTTGCTCCCACTGGGAGCTCCAACTCCCTGGTCTTCACAGATTCTGGGGGTGGACAGGGGAATACCTGTGGGGGGCAGCGCCAAGCCTGGCCAGCCCAGGGATCCGCCCAGCCCAGAGTTTGGCAATACCGAAGTCCCACACGTTTGTAGGCAGATGGTTAAGTTCCCCCAGGTTCGTGCCAGGTTTCAACGTCATGCTGTGATTTTGTTCTTCTGGAACGGGATGAGTGTTGCTTCTCGGAGCAGCCCTATTAGAACAGAAAGAAAATCCTCTAAATAGGCGGAACAAGGCATCAGGAGGGAAAGTTCTCTAAATGCACTTTAATACGCGCCGGGTATTGTGTGGAATTCAGCGCCCATCACCGTTTAGCCGGAGAGTTATGGCAGTGATTGGGGATGAATAGAGGAACATAATGGATACATGTGGCGTTTGCTCATTATATTCAAGTTAGCCCAACTCCGCTGTGGAAACTGTTCAACTTTCTCTCCCCTTAGCTTGTCACAGTGAAATAATACAGACATTGGGGCCTCCAATGGGATCGCCTGCCACGCCATTCTACTTCCACTGCTAACGAGGGTTTCATAAGCCTTTGATACAGTCTGATCTTTGAAACCTTTCCAAATCTCCTCAAGCTTATGCTAAATCCTATTTGGAACTTTTTTTTCCCCCTGGCCAGCTAGTGCCCAGGGCTTAAGAAAGCCATTTGGACAGTGACATGCATACTAACACATCGCAGAGCTCTCTTCTGAAAGGGAAGTGGCAGCCCTGATCGCCGAGGCTCACACGAGCAAAGCACAATTGCGTACACAAATTTGAATAAAATCCATTTTTCCTCATCCTTGGGGCTCCTAAACCGCGACGCTATTTCCGCGTGCCTCGAGGAGCTGGGAGAAAACACTAACAAAACCTTGTTATGCTGAACAAGTAGGTGGAGAGAAAAGGGCGAGGTTCGGAAGCTTCCAACGTGCAAAACGCTGAGAGTGGGTGGGGGGTCCGAAACCACTAAGGCGAAATCCCGGCGTGTTTGTTCTCAATTCAGGTCGCGGGTCCCATACAGGCACAATTAACAAAACCATCCACTCCTTTTTACTCCCGGCGACCTGTGCCAACTCCTCTGTATTCAGGGCGCTGACAGGAAAGGGGGGAAAAAGGCGAAAGGAGTTAAAGAAACAAAGAAAAGATTCCCTAATTTTCCTTTCTTGTTTTCCCCTCTAAGCCTTTCCACATTAAAGGGATTGTCAGAGGCTGGCGTAGGAGCGGCGAGAGGGCGAAGCTGCCATTGGCTGCCCGGCTCTGGTAATTTGCATATCGGCTGCTATAAAAGCGGAGGCGGCGCGCCGCGCACAGCTCCAGCAGGGAGAAGGAAGGGAGAGGCGTATGGTGAGGGGAGGTCGGCGCGTCCTCAGCCCGCCGGAACCTCGAGCTGCAGCCCGCAGACCTTCCACACAGGGCTCACAGAGAGCGTGCTCCTAGGAGCCTGCGACTCACACCCGGACCTGCAAACCAGAGAGGAATTACTCAGCCTCTTGGATAGCACTTGGGGCTGGCGGCATGAGTCCAGTGAGGCGCGGGGGCAGCCCCTGCCTTTTCCCTTTACAGCTCTTCAGCCTCTGTTGGGTGCTCTCGGTGGCCCAGAGCAAGACAGTGCGATACAGCACCTTCGAGGAGGATGCCCCTGGTACGGTCATCGGGACCCTGGCTGAGGACCTGCATATGAAAGTATCCGGAGACACGAGCTTCCGCCTGATGAAGCAGTTCAATAGCTCGCTTCTCCAGGTGCGCGAGGGAGACGGGCAGCTGACCGTCGGGGATGCGGGCCTGGACCGGGAGCGGTTGTGCGGCCAAGCGCCACAGTGCGTGCTGGCCTTCGACGTGGTCAGCTTCTCACAGGAGCAGTTCCGGCTGGTGCACGTGGAAGTGGAGGTGAGGGACATCAACGACCACGCGCCCCGCTTCCCCCGGGCCCAGATCCCCGTGGAGGTGTCCGAGGGCGCGGCCGTGGGCACGCGTATCCCCTTAGAGGTGCCTGTGGACGAGGACGTAGGTGCCAACGGTCTGCAGAGCGTGCGCCTGGCGGAGCCTCACAGCCCCTTTCGCGTGGAACTGCAGACGCGCGCGGACGGCGCCCAGTGCGCTGACCTGGTGCTGCTACAGGAGCTGGACCGCGAGAGCCAGGCCGCCTATAGCCTGGAGCTAGTGGCCCAGGACGGCGGCCGCCCGCCGCGCTCCGCCACGGCCGCCCTCAGCGTGCGAGTACTGGACGCCAACGACCACAGCCCGGCCTTCCCGCAGGGCGCGGTGGCCGAAGTGGAGCTGGCGGAGGACGCTCCTGTAGGCTCGCTGCTGCTCGACCTGGACGCAGCCGACCCCGACGAGGGCCCCAACGGCGACGTGGTGTTCTCTTTCGGTGCCCGCACCCCGCCCGAGGCGCGCCGCCTCTTCCGCCTAGACCCGCGCTCGGGCCGCCTCACCCTGGCAGGACCTGTGGACTACGAGCGCCAGGACACCTATGAGCTGGACGTGCGGGCCCAGGACCGTGGTCCTGGGCCCCGGGCCTCCACCTGCAAGGTCATCGTGCGCATCCGCGACGTCAATGACAACGCTCCGGACATCACCATCACCCCGCTGGCCGCCCCGGGCGCACCTGCCGCCTCTCCCTTCGCTGCCGTCGCCGCCGCCGCCGCTCTCGGGGGTGCGGACGCGACCTCGCCGACGCGTCCCGGGACGCCCGAGGCCGGCGCGGTCTCCCTGGTGCCAGAGGGGGCGGCGCGCGAGAGCCTGGTGGCGCTGGTCAGCACCTCGGACAGAGACTCGGGTGCCAACGGGCAGGTGCGCTGCGCCCTCTACGGGCACGAGCACTTCCGGCTGCAGCCGGCCTACGCGGGCAGCTACCTGGTGGTGACTGCGGCCTCGCTGGACCGCGAGCGCATTGCCGAGTACAACCTGACCCTGGTGGCCGAGGACCGCGGCGCGCCCCCGCTACGCACCGTGAGGCCCTACACTGTTCGCGTGAGTGACGAGAACGACAACGCACCACTCTTCACACGGCCGGTCTACGAGGTGTCGGTGCGAGAGAACAACCCTCCCGGCGCTTACTTGGCCACGGTGGCCGCCCGGGACCCCGACCTGGGCCGCAACGGGCAGGTCACCTACCGATTGCTGGAGGCAGAAGTGGGCCGTGCTGGGGGCTCCGTGTCCACCTATGTGTCGGTGGACCCGGCCACCGGGGCCATCTATGCGCTGCGCAGCTTCGACTATGAGACTCTGCGCCAGCTCGACGTGCGCATCCAGGCGAGCGACGGTGGCTCCCCTCAGCTCTCCAGCAGCGCCCTGGTGCAAGTGCGAATACTGGACCAGAACGACCACGCACCGGTCCTGGTGCACCCAGCGCCGGCCAACGGGACCCTAGAAGTGGCGGTGCCCGGGCGCACGGCAAGGGACACTGCCGTGGCGCGCGTGCAGGCCCGGGACGGGGACGATGGCGCCAACGGGGAGCTGGCATTCGAGCTGCTGCAGCAGGAGCCGCGAGAAGCCTTCGCCATCGGCCGCCGCACGGGGGAGATCGTGCTCACAGGCGACCTCTCGCAGGAGCCACCAGGCCGCGTGTTCCGGGCTCTGCTGGTCATATCCGACGGCGGCCGCCCCCCTCTCTCCACCACTGCCACCGTCAGCTTCGTGGTGACAGCAGGCGGCGGGCGCGGGCTGGTGGCGCCCGCCAGTGCGGGGAGCCCGGAGCGTTCCCGCCCGCCAGGCTCTCGACTGGCGGCGTCGGGGCCGGCGCTACAGTGGGACACGCCGCTGATCGTCATCATCGTGTTGGCGGGGAGCTGCACGCTGCTGCTGGCCGCCATCATCGCCATCGCCACCACCTGCAACCGCCGCAAGAAGGAGGTGCGCAAAGGGGGGGCCCGCCGGGAAGAGCGGCCCGGGGCGGCGGGCGGCGGAGCCTCGGCTCCCGGCTCCCCGGAGGAGGCTGCCCGGGGAGCCGGGCCCAGACCCAACATGTTCGACGTGCTCACCTTCCCTGGCAGCGGCAAAGCGCCCTTTGGCAGCCCCGCGGCCGATCCGCCCCCGCCCGCGGTCGCCGCGGCCGAAGTGCCGGGCTCGGAGGGCGGCAGCGCCACCGGGGAAAGCTCCTGTCAATTCGAGGGGCAGCAGCGGCTCCGCGGCGCGCACGCCGAGGTGAGGCCTTCCTTCGGCTGGGCGCCCCCCTCCGTGCTCCGCGGACAGGCTGGGGGAAGGGACTGGAGGGGTCTGGGTGTGTCTGGATGCCTAACCTGTTGCACTTTGTTTCTTGTCCAACCCCGGTCTCACCCCCTCCCCCGCCCGCCCCGCTTCCCCGATTCCTTGCTGCAGCCCTACGGTGCCTCCCCCGGCTTCGGAAAGGAGCCGGCGCCCCCTGTGGCGGTCTGGAAAGGACACTCTTTCAACACCATCTCGGGCCGAGAAGCTGAGAAGTTCAGCGGCAAAGACAGCGGCAAAGGGGACAGTGATTTCAACGACAGCGATTCCGACATCAGCGGGGACGCTCTGAAAAAGGATCTCATCAACCACATGCAGAGTGGTGAGGACTCTTCTTTCCTGCCAAGTTCTGCGTTCCTCCTTTCCCTACCCTGCTGCCCTCCTGTCAATCTCCGTTCCCAGCCCCCTCCCTCTTCTTCACTTTTTTCAGTTCTCCAGTTATAGACCCCTGCCTTCCTCAGACAGCCGATTTCAAAATATCACGTCTAGGCAGCCCCCCAACCCTTGAATAAAGAACACTCCCATCCTGTTAGGTGGAGACAAGGAGTGATGCTAGCTTTGGGGGGTGGGGGGGAGGAGATGGAGGGGGGTGGTTCTGCTCCGCAGTTTCTTAACTTGATTCCAGCAAAGGAAGCTGAGCCAATTTCGTATAAAGGTGGCTTTATAGGAAGCAGCATTTCTTTACAATCTTGAATCACCGTCTTCACTCTCACACCCGCTTTTCTTTTCAGCCGCCCTGACCCTGCCTGACATTCCGGAGAGGGAGGCGCAGTTGTGTACAATTTCGGTAATAATCTTCATGCTCTCTCCTCTTTCATGTTAGGACTGTGGGCGTGCACCGCTGAGTGTAAGATCCTGGGCCACTCTGACCGCTGCTGGAGCCCGTCATGTGCGGGGCCCAACACGCATCCCCCGCCTCACCCACCAGCGCAGATGTCTACCTTCTGTAAGAGCACGTCCCTGCCTCGAGATCCTCTCCGCAGGGACAATTACTACCAGGCCCAGCTGCCCAAGACAGTGGGGCTGCAGAGCGTCTATGAGAAAGTGCTCCACAGGGACTATGACAGGACAGTCACCCTGCTCTCTCCTCCTCGTCCAGGGAGGCTCCCAGACTTGCAGGAGATCGGGGTACCCCTCTACCAGTCCCCCCCTGGCAGGTACCTGTCCCCAAAGAAGGAAGCCAATGAAAATGTGTAACCCCATGCTGCATGTGTTCACAACTTATACAGGTCACTCTGAGAAGCCCCTAAGTTATTGACTGGTTTCAGTGTTGTATATATTAAATATGCAAGATGTGCCTTAAAATGAAGCTGTTGGAAGCTCTTTCCAATCACATTGGTACTGTTTGGTATTTGCAAACAAAAATGTAGTTAATGTAATTTTTATGAAATGTGTGCTGTATTTAATTTTTCTTATCATGCTATTGACTTTAATTTCACTTGCAGCTTGCCATTTTCTTAGTGTTTTTAACCTGTACATTGTGTAATGTAATGTTTGTATATAATGAAATTTTGTTATATTTTTATATAATAAAAGCTAAAGTGGAAGTTATTGCCAAAGGAACTGTCTGTAAGACAAAAAAAAAAAAAAAGTGGGAGTTACTTAATGGAAATTTATCTTTCACCTGAAACAACCTAGTGTTTGAAAATTTTTGCCTTGCCAAGTATACCTTGTATATCTTGAGTCTGTGGTAGATTTCAAGTTCAATGTTATTTAATTACATTTGGTTTTCTGTAAACCAAACCGTGTCACTTATAAGCACAGTAATAAAGGATTTGTCATGTGTTTGAAGAATCTGCTAATTGCTTTTCACAAAGTTGCCTACAGTTAGACATTCACAAATAATCTGAGTGCCAGAATTAAACCTTTCAAGTGCTAATTATTTGGGCATTATTAATATTCACAGCAATATTAAAGTTCCAAGTATTGGAAAGTCTCATCTGAGTATTAAAAATACTTTATTTTGTAAATCATGTGCATCTCCATTTACATCAGGCACTCTATAAAATTCTTGTCCTCATTTATTCACTCAACAGATATTTATGGAGCATCTACCAAAAGTAGAGAAAGCTGTTTGGGCTGTTCATTCACTAATTAAACATCTGTTGAGTTTTTACCAACTGCAGTAACTCCCCTAAGAGCTGCAGTTCGAGGTTAAGAAGACATAGTCTCAAGGATCTCTTAGCATATTAAGATGTTAATAGCAAAAACACACTCAAATGTATGGGTGAAATGACATGGTACTTGGGATTTGCTTTCAAATAGTCTAGAAGAAAACACGGCGCTATATGAAACAAGACTGGTAAAATAATGATCCTTGTCAACTGTGGCATGGATACGTGGGCAAGTGGGGGGTTAATTATACCAATCTATTTGTGCACTTGTATGTACTTAATGTTATGGAAGGTTTTTAAAAAGACACTCAAAAGACCTATGTCTATGTCTTAATATTCTCCTCATTCATTTCATTTGAAATTAAAATAATAACGAGCGCAAACATTTACTGAGCAGGCTTTAATATGAGCCAATTCCTTCTAAAGCACTCTTCATGGATTATCTCATGTAATCCTCAAACGACGACCCCCATGAGATTTACAGATAAGGAAACTGGTCAGGTGCCCCAAGTCACAAAGCTGATAAGTGGCCAGCATGAGGCTCAAAACCAGATTATTCCAGGCAAGAAAATAAAATGAAGAAACAAGAAGGATTTTTGGTTTTGGTTTTGGTTTTGTGGTTTTTTTTTTTTAACTTGAAAGAAACAAAGAGGTGGAAAAGTCCCAATGCATTGCCTTTACTGCCTGATTATTGTTTAGCCCTTTATATTTGTGAAGTGCCTGTGTCCCTTCGTTACTAATTATAGAGTGTGAAGCACTATAATGAATAGAGGAGCCCTCAAAGCTGCCTGTTGAAGTCATAATTGAAACCAGTGGTGGCTCCAAGCTGAACAGCAGGGCGGGCACACAGAAGAGCTTTGCCACCCACGGCCTGCACAAAGTTCAGCCATTTCTCTAGGCAACTGAGCTGAGTTGGGCTGCCCAGACCTCAGGCTCTAAAAGAAAATATTGGCTGTGGCTAGGTTTCCAGACAGCTCCAGAGCCAAGATGACCTGTCACCAGCAGAGAGACCTCTAGGTAGGACTCCCATTCTAACAACTACCTCTTTATTCTTGAGCTAGTCCTATCAAGTGCAGAGCAGAAGAACGAATAATCCCATGCTGCAGCCTAAAAGCACCCAATCTCTGAATGTGCTTCCTGCCTTTGCCCTTCAAGAGTAAAATAATGTCATTGTCATTACTTCATTTTTGTTCCACGCAAACTATTTCATGACTCCAAAAAAATCAGTTGTCAAAACCTCACTGTCACATTTTTCCCTTAGAAGAGTGACCATGAAAAGATCTTATTATTGTTTGGATCTTAAAAAAAAAAAAAAAAATCAGACATACAATTCAGTTCTTAAAATTGTTTAAACAAAAAAAGAAAAAAAAAGAGGGAGGGAGAGAGAGGGAGGAGAGGAGAGAGAAATGGAAGAGGAAGGTCTTCTAAGGGCCAACAGCAGGAGCTCTCAGAGAAACGGGAGCTGGATAAAGGAGGCTTTATGCTTTTCTCTAGAAATGTTGACTTTCAAGCACATCTCTAAGAAAATATGCTGCTTTATTAAATTAAATGACCAGAATACTTAGAACAATGCCCAGCCCATGGTTATACTTGCTACATTTCATCCTTCCCTTTCCTTAGCTTACTTGAAAGACAGTCTCTACTGTAACTATCAGTGTGGTCCCACCACTAAGAAAAATGACACAGATTCAGGGTGTCTGGCCTCGTTCTGCCACTGGTTTGCTTTCTTCACTTCTCCCACTTTGTGTAGTCAAGAATTTCGTGTATACTCAACACTCCGCGAACAAGTGTGGCTAAAGTAAACAGCACAGGCTAGTTCACAAAGTGATCTGCAATGGTACCACAAACACCCTTAAGTGGAGGGCCACAACCCTCGGGCACCATGGCAGTGAGCAGAGGGACATGGGAAAGCCCTCGGGGAAGAAGGGGGTCACCTTGAAAGAGAAAGCTACAGCCAGACTTTACCTATTTCTATCTGGCCCCATTGACTTGGATGTCCTACGCTTCCTATAATAAAATATCCATCAAAGAAACCACTTCAGAAAATTAAAATCTAAGTGGTTGCAACATCTATTGAAAAAAGCATTCTGAAATAGAGTGAAAACAGGATGCACCTCTCCAATACAAATATATATGCACGTGGAGAGAAAAATATATATATATAATCAGGATGTGTTCCGTGCCATAATTAGCTATCTGGCTTATCTCACTTGGCACATATAAGGTTTTACCATCTAAAAATTCCATTTTAGAAAACAAGCATATTCACTTTAGTATCAAATGCAGTAACAACAGGATAATTGGAATGCTTTAAGTTTTAAAAGCAAACCAAAGCAACGTAATACAATGCTTGATGGGGCACTGTGCTTTGCAACAACTCAGAAAGGCTTTGAAAATGCTGTCTCGTTTTCAACAGCTATGCAATAACTCAAGGGAGTATCTGTTATTCCTTTTCTTCAGAGAAAAATAATCTGCAATGGAATTCACCAACAGGTTCAAAGTCACCTAATAAGTGAACAGCAGGTAGAAAGAGACACCAGCCTGTTTTTAAAGCCATCACTTAAACTGCCAGATTAAATGTGCCTTTTTCCCCGGGCGGGGGTGGAGTGGGGGAGTCTTCACTTGTTATCAGAAAACAGGATTTGCTCCCACAAAACTTATAAAACAAATTTCAGTACGTCAGAGTGAAACCCACATAGTTTAATGTGAATTAGGGGGGATTCCATTTGCCAACCCACTGTGACACGTGGCTATATCGTGGACACTTGGAACTCAGTGTGTTCAAATGAAAATCATAATCATCCCCCTTTCCCTGCCACCATTACCCCCCCAAAACTAGCCCCCAGCCATTGTTTTAAGCTCAATGAATAGGACTGCATTTCATAGACCAAACCCAAAATACACGTTGTTTTCAGACTCCACCCTATTACTTTCCTCCACTCACCAAGATTGGTTGATTCTATTTTCTAAGTATCTTTTTCGGGCTTCCGTAGTGCCCCTGCAGCAGATAGGATCCTCTGCCTAGTCCCCACTCTGAGTTCACCCAAGCTCTAGAGGACACTCCGGGGTGCACTGTGATCGCCTCCACTGCCAACGTCGGTCTCTGCTGCTGAGGACTTGCTGAGGGCTTGGGGCTCCCAGATAGAAGAGGCTTCTGTGGTGGGGCCCCCTGAGCTCATTCAGCCTGTGCGCAGAGCCATATGGAAGAGCAGGGGTTGTAAGATCAGTCAACTTGGGGTTGAGTTTGGTGGCTAAACACCCCAGCTTTCCAATCTCTCGGAGGGACACTTTTGAGTTGTGTTCTCCACAGTTCCCCTAAGATCCCCAGGTGACGCTAAGCCCCAGTTGCCTACAACAGCAGCCCGCCCAGTGACATCCCCCTCCTTGGCACTCCTCTTTCCCCACCTCACTTTTCTCAGCCACCTGTGCTTCCTGGGATCCTCTCCCACATCAGTTTCCTGCATCCAAGTCTTTGCTTCAGTACGTTCTTTTAGGGGGATTGTCCAGATCAGGATGGCAGCCTAAGAACAAGAGCAAAATACTTTGGCGGGGGGTTGGGGGGGGGTGTCCATTACCATGCTCTAGACCCTGCACCAAGCACTTTACATTTAATCCTCACAACTCTGTGACGTCCGTCCTCATGAAGCCATCTCGCATATGAGGAAAGTGAGACTCGAAGAGGTAAGGTAAGTAGGAGAGACCTGCCTGAGGCCACACAGCTAATATCAGAAGGGGCTGGGATTCAAGTTGACTTCTGTCTGATACAGAACAAGAAATACCGCCTTACTCAAGCTCCCATTGTGTCTTCCCTGGGTTCCAGTACAAACCTCTCTGCTCTGCTTGTCCCCTTGCACCCCGCCCTCCATACTGCTGCTGCAAAGACCTTCTCTAAACATCTGATCTCCCAGTTTACCATTAATACCTGCATGACTGCCCATCACCTTTAGGATAAAGTTGGCAGTGCCATCCACAGCATCCCAGGTCCTTGGTGCTCTGGCCCCTACCTCCCTCCCCAGACTCAGTCCTGCTGCTGCCCTACTTCCCACCAGCCCACCTGCTATGCACACCTGGCACTTCAGCCACAAGGATCTACTTAGGTTTTCCCACTCCATGTAGGCCCTTCTGCCAGGACTGGCATTCCATTTCCTCTCCCCCTCTCCCCACCTTCGTCTTCTATGGTCCTTTCTTCTTATCCTTCAAAACTGCCCAAGAATCCACCTCTCTCAGCTGCCAGCCAGACTGAGCAGGGGGCACCTCTTCCTTAGCACTTACCAAACTGAAGGTAATTGCTGCTCGGCATCTCTATCTCCCCCGGTGGCCCATGACATCAAGGACTGTCTGTGTCTTTCATCTCTCTCTCCCCAGCACCTGGCTGGTTCATAATCAGGATTCAGTAAAAAGGACTTGCTGAATGAAATGATTTACCGAGCCAAGCACAAAAGGTCATGGTCACACACCACAGCCAAGAGACTCTGCATCTGCAAGTTGACATACCAACCCCCCACCCCCGCCCACAAGGGAATGGTGCTAAATATGCCGCCAAATCAGACATGACCAACGGATCCAGCATCTCATCCACCCCCCAGCTGGCCTAGTGACGGGAACAGTGCTGGAAGGCCACAAAAATCGCACCAGCCACCTTACCGACTGAAGACCAAACCCTCCCCATCTTCCAATCTCAACGAAGGTGCACCTCTGAGGCCCAACTCAGCCACTTCCAGAAATGTGTGGACACTGTGGATCTGGAGATTCGACGCGGCCCAGTCCACGCTGATAACTAAAGCAACAGGGCCCCAATTCAAGTAATTGGCGAATCTTATACCTTGTTCTAGGCCAACACAGCAAACCATCGCTGATGAAGGCATCTAGTTGTTCTCTAAGCTACATGTTGGATATTGGGCTCTGATTTTATGGAGACTTTGTCTAGTTTGCTAATTTTTCTTCCTATCAGTTCTAGGAACGCAGCTGTTGAGGAGGTGAAGGTTTGCTCCTA
This sequence comes from Mustela nivalis, assembly GCF_964662115.1. Taxonomy (NCBI): domain Eukaryota; kingdom Metazoa; phylum Chordata; class Mammalia; order Carnivora; family Mustelidae; genus Mustela; species Mustela nivalis. The sequence goes on along the minus strand of NC_139034.1, from coordinate 37,705,718 downwards.
ATGAATGTTCCTAGACCCTCAGAGGAAGAACCACGCTGTCGGCAGTCGTGCTGAGAGGATGGGGATGGACTCTCCATTTTATTCAGCAACTGACTCTCAGCCATCACTTAACCTCCTTGTGATTCACTCCGCTCATCCACCCAAAGCCCTTAATCAGGGGCCTCATTGGAGGCCTGAGAATGAACTAATGAACATGCCGAAACGCAGCAGGAATGCTAAGAGCCAGGTCAGCCATCCCCGCCCAGTGAAGAAATTCAATGTCACCATTCTGCCTCTGGAGTTCCTCCCTGTACCTTTGGTGGGGCATCTCCCAGTCGGCAGCTCCATATGAATGTCACTAAGAGCCCGCTCTCCCAAACTATCTAAATTTTTCCAGGTACCCTGTGAAACTCTTTTTTTTTTTTTTTTAAAGATTTTATTTATTTATTTGACAGAGGAAGAGAGATCACAGGTAGGCAGAGCAGCAGGCAGAGAGAGGAGGAGAAGCAGGCTGCCTGCTGAGCAGAGAGCCCGATACGGGGCTCGATCCCAGGACCCCGAGACCACGACCTGAGCCGAAGGCAGAGGCTTAACCCACTGAGCAACCTAGGCGCCCCACCCCTGTGAAACTCTTAAGTATCTTGGTAAGTCCTTCAATTCTTCATGTAACTTCTGGTGGTTGTTCCTGAGAAGCACAGCCTGAGATGGGGATCCTTGTGAAAATCCTTTATGGAAAACATGCTCTCAGGAGAAAGGGAGGGAAGCCAGCATATGGGCAGGAGAAGAAAGCGCTCCCGAGAAGCGAGACTTCATGAGCCTTTGGCTGCTCACAGCGGCTAGGAAGGAGTACGCAGTCTCCATGGATGGGTGTTGGTGGGGCACAAACAGCGCCCACTCTAGCTTCTCAAATTGGAATCACCAGGAGGGCTTGTTGAAACGCAGAGTGCTGGGCCCCAGTCCAGAAGCTTCTGATACAATAGGCTTGGGGTGAGGTCCTATAATTTGTATTTCTGACAGGTTCCCAGGAGATGCTACTGTTGCTGGTCCATAGACCGCCCTTGGAGAACTACTCACTACACTGTGGAGATTATGCATTGTAGAGCCAAGACATACTTTCTGTGAGTCTACCAGGTTTTACCTGGTAGTATTTCAGCTGTAGAATATAACCTTTAACCAGTGCCTCTCGTGTACTTAACTCTGTGCTTGTCACAGGCACAAAGAACAGAGAGAAAATCCCTGATCAGAGAGCGAGTGAGATCATGAGTGTGAAGCTTGGAGCTCAAAAGGCAGGGCCCACTCCATCTACCAAGACATCAGCAGCCCCATGTCCCCACCTCCCCACATCTCTCCACTACCACAGCACTGGGGTGAGAGGGGTCAGTAGAGGTCGAAGAGGGCCTGGGAAAGTCTGCTGATGACCATTCCATGCCCATAGATGGTTAGGCTCCCACTGGAGTGCTGTGCACAGCTCTGAATGGTACACCTCGACAGGGACCTGGACCAACTGGGACATGTCCGGAGCAGAAGGCTTAGCGGATGAGGGGACTCCGTGCAATAACCTTTCATGGGGGAGATTTGGTAAACAATCTATAACAATGCATGATACTCGAAACTAAGATGGGCTACCCCAAGAGGTGGTAATTCTCTATTACTGGAAACTTCCAAACCAAGGTAAGACAATCAGCTGATGGAATAAGGGGTGAGGGGATCTGGTTTGGGGGTCAAATAAAGTAGCCTTTAAGTTTCCTCCCAAGCTTATTTGTTATTAGTTTATGCAAATTCTTGGTATGCCTTTTCTTCTACTCTCCAGGCATTCTTAGGGTCCTATCCTGTTCTGATTCTCAAATGTTGGAAAGCTTAGCACTCTAGCTTTTATTCCATTCAACTTGCAAGAGCCCTGAAATCCCATCCAGTTTTCTAAGAAGAGCCAGAGTAATTCCTGCTTTCCTGGTTGGATGTTGAGGGGATCTGGAAGCCTAGGTCTATTATTTTCTCCTTTTATGGCATAAAATCCAACTCTTGTCCCTGTGAAATTGTCTTTGATTTCTTGTAAGGAATTTTTCAAGTAGGTTTTTAAAATATACAGCTCACAATGACAGCCCTCTGTCACTGATCATGATGAGTGACCCCATCCTACAGAAAGGAAAACTGAGAGCAAAAGATTATCAGAAGCAGGTATCCTCCCTGTCTTTTCATTAGCCCCACCACCTCACCCCTCTCTCCAGTGCTTATTAGATGGAGATATTTATTCAACATAAGTCTCCTAGCTTATGTTCATTTTAAATCGTTTAAGAATTGAGTCACTGGGGTTGTGCTTTGGCCAACCTCCTGCATTCACTCATCCCAGATCCATGCTCTAGAATACAAAGGGGCTGTGATTCATTTCTGCTCTTCTGCTTCACTAATCAGCGAAGCCTATTGCTCTTGCCATGCGCTGAGTGATATAACGGAATTTTCTAGTCTGAGGGCATTAGATTCAGATGCAGCTAAACAAAATAAAAAAAAAAAAGTCAGGCAATCTGATTTACGGTAGCTGTGGAGAGGTGGGAAGGAAAAAGAGCAAGACTGGGTTGTTTGTGCTCTCTCTTGCTCCTGTCTAGGACACAGACAGCTACGAACATCCTTGACCCAGTAATGTGTGGGCTCACATAACTCCGTCCAGGCATGGAGGAAGGGACAGACCGAAGCAGTGCACAGACAGCCAGTTTCTAAGAAGCATCATCAAAATCCCCATGGAATTTAACTAGATGCACAACTAGTTTCCAGAACTCCTCTGAGAAAGAGAACAGCATGCAGTTGGCAAATTGGGATTAGCAAAGTTGGGGAGAAATCAGCTGCTGACAGCCCACCACTCTAAGGAACATCTGTCCATTAAAGGTGTTGTTTTTAATTTGCTGAATGGGGCAGGCAAGTTTGGAGAACGCTGAACTGCTGGGAGGAAGAGAGGATGCTTATCCTCTGCCTTTTCTCACTGCCATTCTTCAAAATAAATGTGCAATGAATTTTTAAAGGATATAGGCTTAAGGGACTTAAATCTTGTTTGTAATGTTTTATTTCTTTATTTAAATAGATCTACAATGAACATGACAAAACCTTCACATTTGTCAATTTCCATTGCTTGGGTACACCAATGTTTGTTTTTGTTGTTATTGGGTTTTGTTTTGTTTTGTTTTGTTCTTTCTAACCACAACAAAAGAGTATGGCTTTGAAGGATCACTTCATTTCTTAGCATGCCCCAGGCTTCCATAGGTCTTTAACCCTCAATATTATGACTGAACCACCCTCCCCCGACTCTCACTTCTTATCCCCAGCTGAACGCTGCTCTGGGCAGAAGAAATAGCAACGTATGAGTGGTGAACATAATCACAGCCTAAAGACATGAGCATATAGTTTCTCAGTCAGAGAGAAGCCAAAGAGGGTCTGGGATACATGGATAATGCCTCTGGCAGCCCATCTCTCCTCCAAAGAGCACCTCAGAGTCAGCAACACCACTTGGCCAATTACGTAGAGTGGCAAGAAAAACAAACCTTACAGACCAGGGTTTAGGCATCACGACAGATTTTTGAATAGGCCAGGATCTCCGGGGGCTCCGAGAGAGCTCTATCAACAGAGCGCGAGCCATCCCCCTAACACTGTACACAGGCGCCTCTACATAAACGTTGACTTTACGATGTTCACACCCAGATTAGTGTGGCCATGCTCCTGGGATTAGACACAGTCGCCTTTTATTCGGAAGGACTTTGTCCTCTCAAGCAGCAAACATCTAGGCAAGAGACAGAAAAGGAGAATTCAGACTGTAGCTTTCTGGTAGACCAGAGCAGGGATGGCTCCCAATCTACTGAGTCTGGACATAAAGGATTCTGGATGGGCTGGAGGTGACTCTTAGGAGGTAAAGTGTAAAAAGTCGTGATTCTCAAAATATGGTCATTGAACACCCAGGGACCCCTAGAATCTTTTGGAAGGTCCTCAGGGAGTATCTCTTTTCATGATAACACAAAGATGTTATTTGCCTTTTTCATTGTGTTGACATATGCACTCATGAGGCAGTGGGGGATAAAATTGCTCATGCCTTAACATGAATCAAGACAGGGGCACCAGATGATCATTGTATTCCTCACACTTGTGAGAAAAAATGTCCCCAAGGACCACCTTGATGAAGCAGTAATTATTACTTTTATTAAACCTCAACCATCGAGTATGTATTTTTAATATTCTCTGTGATGAAACGGAAAGTACACATAGAACACCTTTGCTACAAACAGAAGTACAATGTTTGTCTCAAAGAAAAGCCCTAGTGTGACTAAATCACAGACTGAACCAGCTGCCTGTTTGTGGAACACCACTTCCACCTGAAAGAATGACTGGCCAACAGCTATGGTTATTCAAATGTGGGCATCTGGCGGACATCTTGAAAATTAATCAAGAAAAAAAAAAGAATCAAGCAAATCTGTCACTTGAAGGAAGCAATGATAGTGCTTGTTCAATAATGAGATTTAAACTCTCAAGGTAAAGGTAGAATTTTGGGAAAACTGTGGGCTTGACAGTTATGCAATGCTTAAAGTTTTTCGAAATGAGACTGGTAGTTACATTAACAAATGTTAATGCTTCATTATTATATTATATTGAAGCAATTGAATGCTTCAATATGTAGATGATATGCAGAACTCAGTAAGTCAATATTTTCCAAGTGAAAATATGCATAATGTTAAAAAGTCATGGGTCGGGGCACCTGGGTGGCTCAGTGGGTTAAGCCTCTGCCTTCAGCTCAGGTCATGATCGCAGGGTCCTGGGATCCAGTCCCACATGGGGCTCTCAGCTCAGCGGGGAGTCTGCTTCCCCCTCTCTCTCTGTCTGCCTCTCTGCCTACTTGTGATCTCTCTCCCTCTCTCTGTCAAATAAATATGTAAAATATTTTTTTTAAAAAGTCATAGGTGGGTAAATGGATCCATTCAAAGCGCCAGATAAACAAGTGGATTTTAATGTAACAAAGTATGAAAAGTTCACTGATACAGTTTCAGATTCCACGTTGCAACTAGCCTTTATGAAACTACCTCTTGTAGAGTTTTGGTACAGTATCAAAGAGAAAGTCTAGTAAAATACTCTTTTCTTCTCCAACTACATATCTGTGTAATGCCAGATTTCCCTCATCTACAACCAAAACAACATATTGCACCAGGTTTGAATACAACAATTATGAGATGCCAATTCTCTTCTATTAAAGAAAATGGCAAAAATGTAAAATAATGCCTTTCTCAGAAAATGTTTTGAAAATATACTTATTTTTCATAATTGTCATTTTGTTAATATGTATTGGGCTTATTGTTGTTATTTTAAGTTAATTAATATTATCTAAATTTCTGTTTTAATTCCTCATGTGGCAATTATAGACAGAGATAAACAAAAGTTATTTTGGGTTCTCAATAACTCTTAAGAGAGAGGCACCTGGGTGGCTCAGTTGGTTAGGCAACTGCCTTCAGCTCAGGTCATGATCCCAGGGTGCTGAGACTGAGCGCCATGTCGGGCTCCTTGCTCAGTGGGGAGCCTGCTTCTCCTTCTCCCTCTGCCTGCTACTCTACCTTCTTGTGCTCTCTCTCTCCCCCTAATAAATAAATAAATTTTTTAAAAATCAGAACATTATATGAAGATTGAGTATATATAATATACGTAAAATGCCTGGCTTAGAAAAGTGCTCAGTTATATTAAAGCCTATCCATATTTATTATATTCATGTACTGTTTTTACAAGAGTTCATTTAACTCTTACCTCTATGAGATAAGTACCATTATTTGCTTTTTACAGATGAAGAAAAGGAGGCACAGAGAGGTTAAGTAACATACCCAAAGTGGAACAGTTACTAGATCATAAAGTGGGATCTGGGCTCCTGATCCCTGTACTATACTGTCAGCACATGTTGGTGCTGATATTGACAAGGGCTGTAACTTCGAGTGTATAGGTTACTCACCATAATGATTTTCCTCCTATTATCCTCAAGCCTTTTATAAGGTCTTATTTCATATTCTGAACTAGTCTCGAATGTGCTATGGCATAGTAAGGGACTAGAATAAAGGGATGGGACTAATGGAGAAAGCAGTACCATCTGCCATTTCTGTGACAGAAGCAATATAAACTCACAATGATCTCAGAATATCGGGATGGGGAGCGTGGCTCAGTGGGTTAAGCCTCTGCCTTCTGCTCAGGCCATGATCTCAGGGTCTTGGAATCAAGCCCCACATGGGGCTCTCTGCTCAGCGGGGAGCCTGCTTTCCCCTCTCTCTCTGCCTGCCTCTCTGCCTACTTGTGTTTTCTGTCAAATAAATAAATAAAATCTTAAAAAAAAAAAAAAAAGAAGAATGATCAGTGGAAAAGTCCAGCTGTCCCTCCTCCTGCAGAGAATTCACCCCTTTTAAGTCAATCTTAGAGGACTCCTCTTGCATTTGTTAAGTAAAATGGCCCTTTCCCTGTATGTGGACCCCTGCCCTCGAAGAAGTGGCAGTCTAATTGAAGGGATAGAACAAATATATGACATAACAGCGAGAGCAGATGACAGTGTTTAATTAAGTGTTAAAATTAATAGGAAACCGGACTGAACCTTTTTTAAAAACATTTCACTTAGATGATTTAGAAAATACTTTAGGGTCTTCCATGCCTCTGGGTCATAATTAAGAACAGTAATTATTATTGTACTCCTGATGTCACAGAACTCTGAGTTAAATTCTTTCACATCTCAATTCTGCAAGATTCTTTTCCTCCGCGGCAATTCAGGATGATTCTCGTTTTTTTTCCCTACACCCACAGTTATGAACTCACTTCAGGATAAGTTCCACTGTGTTGCCATCAGCCGCCAGCTCCACTCTAAGGGACACTCTGCGCACCCTGAGGATGTTGTTGAGGACTTCCATTGCGACACACGTAGCTGTGCCTGTCAGGTTACCAGCCATGCCCGTCATGAACCAGCACCCACAGTGACCATGCTTCTCAGAGCTACTGGGTTATGTTTCTTTCATGCATATCATGGACTTTGTGTCTGACCAAGTTTCCTTTCTGTTTTGGTGTATAGATGCATAGATATTTATATTTAATATGTATGTATTTATTTATTTTAGAGAGAGACAGCAGGAGCGCGAGGGGCAGAGAGAGAAGGGAGAGAATCTCAAACGAACTCCAAGCTGAGCATGGAGCCCAACGCAGAGCTCAATCTCATCATCCGGCTCCATCTCACAACCCTGAGATCCAGCCCTGAGCCCTGAGCCCTGAGACACCTGACCAACTGCGCCACCCACACGTCCCTAGATTTAGAGCCAAGTGCACGGCTAGCCTGTTGTAGGCAGCCTTTGGGGATAAATTTCTGTTTTGACCTCATGTTTATCTGCTTTTTAAATTACCTGCTTTCTTCACCTAATTAATTGTAATTTTGCTGTCTTCATTAATTAGTTATCCTTGGAAACTGGCTTAAACCCTTGCAGGAATAAGGTGGGGTATAAACAGCTCTTCTACTCTGCCACCAACCACCAGAATGGCCTTGAGCAAGGCTTTCAACTCTCTGGGCTTCTCATCTGGAAAATGCTCACGCTAGCAGTGCCTTCTGATCCGAATAGTTTATGATTCTTCTTAGTTGCACATAAGGGAGAGTTAGGAATAATGGGCTGTCTTAGGGCAAAGTTTACAAACTGAAATCCGCACTAAGGGTGCATTTGCTGGAGTCCTTACATGTCACTAATGAATAGCTATCTGGAAACAGGCACAAAAAATGCAAGGTGGAAACATTATTGGCACAAGGTTTCCCTCTTGTCCTTACCTGTGGCAAGGACATTTTCTCGACTTACTGAGCACCTACTTTGTCCCAGGCAGGATGCTGGGAGTAGGGATAGAGAACAAAAATAGGTAAGATGTGGTCCCTGAATGTCAGAAGCCTAACAAGTAAAGGAGAGAAACTCAGAGGAAAAGAACATGAGAAAGGGAGGGGCAAGCAAGGGGAGGAAGGCTCGGTGAGGAGCAACTCAGGAGCTGCAGAGCGCCCCAGTCAGAAGCAAAGGGCTGGGGGCCAGGGAGCCCCTCTGTGGCTGCTCCGTGGCCGCGGGGGCAGAGGAACCCGGAAGGAAGGAGGCAGCTCACCCTGCCGCAGGTGCCAGGACACCTCTCATGTGCATCCATAATCATAATAACTTCACACGTGAGTTAACTTCTCTTCCCAAGCTCTGCCAAGTTTATGTGCCAGATGGTACTTGCCTCCCACATCTGATTTACTGCAGGGCAGACCAGCTGTGCCTCAGCCCAGGGCAGGCCCACATCTGGCAGCCAGTTGGTAAAATTCTCTCCATATGACACCCCTGCCCTCCAATCAGATTCCCCAGAGCAATTATCTTTCTAACTGTCAAGGTTTTTTTTTTTTTAATGTTTTTCTCTTTTTGGCTTATTTCTAGGACTATGGTTGAGTATCTATAAGGAACAGCTACTTAAGCACCTTCATGTCAGAGAGAAGGCTCTAGCCATGACACAGAAAAAATGCTACCACCACACTCTGTGGTAAAAGTACTCACGGATAAAGTAAAGAGGCAGACACAGTTGACCATGTGCCCAAGGGCTATCCTTTCCTTTTTTCTGTGTTCGTAGAACTCTAATTTTATTTGGGGAAGCAACAAGTTTCAGGAAGGACCTTGGCCTCCCAGCCCCAAATGATCGCAATGGATTGCTCCAAGGTGACCCTATTCTTCTTTCCAGTAATTGCATGGGGTTATATGAGGGTGACCCATGACTGGCCAATGATACCCAAGTGAAAGTCTGTGGAGAGTGCTTCCAGAAATCATTTTACTCTCTCTAAACCAAAAAGAGAGAGAGAGAATCCAAGAGAAATAAAAACATATGTGCAGGGGTGCCTGGGTGACTCAGTGGGTTAAGCCTCTGCCTTCAGCTCAGGTCATGATCTCAGGGTCCTGGGATCAAGCCCCACATCAGGCTCTCTGCTCAGCAGGGAGCCTGCTTCCCCCTACCCCCACCCCTGCCTGCCTCTCTGCTTACTTGTGATCTCTCTCTCCCTCTGTCAAATAAATAAATAAAATCTTTAAAAAATAAAACAAACAAACAAACAAAACATATGTGCACACCAAGACTTGTGCCTCATTGTTCACAACAGCTTCGCTCATAGTAGCCAGAACTCAAAACAACCCAAATGGTAGTCACCAGGTGAATGGATAAACGAATCATGCTACATTCGAGCGATGGGATATTAATCAGCAAGAAAAAGGAACGTACCACTAATACGTGCAACAACACGGATGAATCTCAAAATCATTACACAGAACCAGAGTCTGTCCTGCATGCTCTACTTCTATGAATATCTGGGAAAGATAAATTTAATCTGTAGAAATAGAAAGCAGCTCGGTGGTGGCTGGGAATTGGCAGGACGGCTGACTAGCAAGAGGCTCAAAGGCACTTCCTAGGAAGTGTTCTGTTATCTACCCATTTGTCAAAAATTCATCTAGCCATACACTCAAAATAGGCACATTTCATAATATGAAATTATTTCTCAATAAACTTGAAAATGTTTACAAGGAGTAACGAGAAAGAAAGCCTGCACTTCCTTACTTCCATGAACATCGTCGTGTGGAGAAGTCCACTTGGAGCTGAGGCAACTGTTTTGCCATCGCAAGATGATAAACCCACAGTTCCCACTTATATGCTGAGGCACCCCGGAGTGGCACAGCGAATTCACAAAGGCATCAGGGGGGTAAATTTTCAAGGTAAACTTTTCTTTTTGGGGAGAGGTAGAGAGAGACAGAGGAAGAGAGGAGGGGCAGAGGGAGACAAAGAGAACCTCATGCAGACTCCCCACTGAGTGTAGAGCCCAATATGGGGTTCCACCCCACAACACCAGATCACAACCTGACCCCAAATCAAGAGTTGGATGCTTAACCAACTGAGCCACCCAGGTGCCCCCATAAGTGTCTTTATTGTCAGCAGAATCAGACCTATAAATACAAACAACAAACCTGGTTACCAGAGGGGAGCATGGTAGGGAAAGGGACAAAATAGGTGAAGGGGAGAGGGAGATACACGGAAATAAAGGCACAGCATAGGGAACACAGTCAATGACACTGTGATCACTCTGTACAGTGACAGATGGGAGCTACGCTGGTGGTGAGCACAGCATAATGTAAAAATGTGTCCAAGCACTACAGTGTGCACCTGAAACTAATGTGCAACACTGTGTGTCGATTATAAAAAGAATAATTTTTTTAAAATACCACTAATAAGCTTGTAATGAAGCTAGATTACTAAGATATTGTTGCTCGCTTTATAAACGGGACGAATAAGGTCAATTTACTTAAAAATTATTAAAAAATCATTTTTTGAAAAAAAAAGTCCTTATAGTCCAAGCTATCTATTATTGCAAGAAAAACAAGCCAAACCAAACTTAATCTACATATTCCACATGCTGACTCTTAGAAGTGAAGCATATATCTTTTGAGTTCCTTTTCTAGGCATTTGTATGCAAATAGTTGCAATTTGTATGTGTATTTATAACATAAATGTAGCATTTTTATAATTTGATTTTTTTTCACTTGTATCTTAGAGTTTTTGAAACTGTTGCTGTGTATGGCATTGTGTGAATATACTTCTCACTACTGATAGATATCCAGAGAATATCCAATTTTTAAAATAAGCCTCGTTGAGGTAAATATCTGTGAAAACGTCTCTTATGCAAGTGCCAATATTTCTGAGGCCTAGATGCCTTGGAGGGATGATTCAAAGGATGTGCAAATTTTACATTTTGAAAGATATCATTAGGGGCACCAGACTGGCTCCATTGGTAGAGCTGGCAATTCTTGATCTTGGGGTTATGATTTCAAGCCCCACAGTAGGCACAGAGCTTACATTAAAAAAAATTAAAAATTAAAAAATAGATACATAAAATAGAAAGGGCTTTTTTTGTTGGTTTGTTTAGAGAAAGCTATCAACAGGCCACACCAGTTTATTCCGAACATAGCCATATCCTCATGGCCTCATTAGGAAGGTCATGTAGACAGCTTCCCAGGTGATAAGGTCAAGCCCTTCTCCAGAGATGGGTTCAGGGACAGGCATGGGACCCAGGTCCAGGCTACCGAAACTTGAAGGGAAACCTGCCTGAGGGAATTTCTGAAAAGGCTTTCTCCCTCCTAAAAAGGTCACAAGAAATAGAAGATTCTCTTTTCCTTTGAAATTTATCAGGAACAGATGTGATATCTGAGGCCCCCAACCATTTTGTCACATCAGAGACACAACCTGAGGGTAAAGTTCAGCAGAGCAAAGAGAGAAGGAACCTGGGAACCCACTGTCATTACGAGCCATTGAAGTCACCACATGTGAAGTTGGCCACACCTCTATAGAGACTTTGGTCATTTCCGGTAGCATGTCCACTCACTCTGTAAGACCGTTTAAGTCATGCCTTTCTGTTACTTGTAGCCAAAAGCTTCCTTGTGTCAGTACCAAAAGGTTTCCATTTGTTTTTTTATTACTGTAAAACGTATGGGTAAAAATTGACAGCATGTTTTATTTGCATTTCCCTTTTATTACTAATGTAAGGAGTGCCTGGGTCAGTTAGGCTTCTGACTCTTGATTTCAGCTCAGGTCATGATCTCAGGGCTTTGAGATGGAACCCCCCTGTCACATCGGGCTCCACACTGGGCATGGAACCTGCTTGAGATTCTCTTTCCCTCTCCCCTTCCACTCCCACCTAAAAAATAAATGTGAGTATTTTTCGCAAGCATAGTGACTTTTTGTATTTTCTATTTCTAATTTCTATTGCCTATCCATATTCCTTGTCCATTTTTCTATGGAACTGCCTGTTGACTTAAAAGTTCTTTAAATAGGGGCGCCGGGGTGGCTCAGCCAGTTAAGCCGCTGCCTTCGGCTCAGGTCATGATCCCAGGATCCTGGGATCGAGCCCCGCATCGGGCTCTCTGCTCAGCAGGAAGCCTGCTTCCTCCTCTCTCTCTGCCTGCCTCTCTACCTGCTTGTGATCTCTCTCAATAAATCTCTCTCAAATAAATAAATAAAATCTTTAAAAAAAAAAAGTTCTTTAAATATTATGTACGTTGATCTTTTGTGTATTTATAGCTTGCCAACATTTCCTGTCACAGCCAAGCTTGTTTGGGGTGTTACTCATTTTTTTTCCCAAGATAGTCAAATCCATTAGTGTTTCCTTTTTTGACTTTTTGGTCTGTGTCTGACATAAAGAGGTCTTCTCCACTACAACATGATTTTTTAAATTACATTTTCTTTCAATATATGTAATTTTAAAAATTTAGATTTTATATTTAAATTTTGTGATTACCTTTTTTTAAAATCATTTTTTATTATTATGTTCAGTTAGCCAGCATATAGTACATCATTAGTTTTCAGAACAGCGGTCAACATTTCACCGTTTGAGCATAACCCCCCAGTGCACTTCACCACACCTTTGTGATAGTGTGAGCCCCAAATCTAATATTATTTTTCAAAAGAAATATGTAATTTTCTCAACACTTTATTTTATTATTTCTTTATTTTTAGCAGGAGGGGGCATAGGGGCAGAGGAGGAGGGTCTTAATCGGACTACCCACTCAGTGGGGAGTCCCAGGTGGGGCTCCATTTCACGACCCTGGATTCCCAATCCCAGCCAAAATCCAAAATCAAGAGTCCAACTCAATGGACTGCACCACACAGGCCACCACCTCTCTACATACTGTCTCCCCACCAGCTGAAAGGATTTTTTGTTTTTGTTTTTTTTTACTGTAGGTAGACTCTTCTGTTCCTGGATTCTGGATTCTGGGTTGCTAATCTGTCAGTTTTTGCACCAACCTGCACTCGTAATTATGACATTTTTAGGAACATATTTAGATATCTGGCTGGGTAAGCTCTTCCTCTTTTACTTCTTAAAGTGTTTCTTTCTTTTTTAAAGATTGATTGATTGATTGATTGATTGATTTGACAGAGAGCAGGCGGAGAGAGAGGAGGAAGCAGGCTCCCCGCTGAGCAGAGAGTCCCATTCAGGACTCAATCCCAGGACTCTGGGACCATGACCTGTTAAAATGTTGCTTATTCTCGTGCTTTTTTCTTCCCAGGTTCATGGGGTTCTTATTCAGACTGCACTGAACTTGCCGGCTGACTGGGGGAGAATCATCGTCGTCTTTACAGTATTGAGTTGTTGTGCTTAGGAAACGTGTTTCCTCTCTTTTTACGGTCTGTTTTGTTTTATAATGTTCTCAGTATCATTTCAGAGGTTCCTTTTCATTAACAGCTTTGCCCATTTCTTGTTCGGCTTATTAGATCAGTATCTGTGGTATTTTGTCAAGTTTGTTGCGACTGTGTGATTCACATTTTTTAGCCTTTTCATTTTTTAATGGCTTCTTACTCAGATTTAGACAAGCTATTCATTTGTGTGGGTTGATTTTGTATCTGGCCACCTCCCTGACCTCCCTTATCGGTTCAGTTGATTGGCTTGCAGTTCCTGTCTAAAAGGTCATGCAAAATATTGCTCTTGGTTCCATTTAATGCATTTGGCCTTGAGTTTTGCTTGTGTGTGTGTGTGTTTTTATCTGATACTAATATTACTGTACTGGTCCTTTTTGTCAGCCTCTTCCTGGGAATAGTTTCCCATCCCTTATTTATAAACTCCGTATGTGTGCATGTTGCATGTGTGGATGGTTTGATTTAGACCTGGGTTTTATTTATTTGTTTTTTAAGATTTTATTTATTTATTTGACAGACAGAGATCACAAGTAGGCAGAGAGGCAGGCAGAGAGAGGGGAGGAAGCAGGCTCCCCACTGAGCAGAGAGCCTGATGCAGGGCTCGATCCCAGCACCCTGAGACCATGACCTGAGCTGAAGGCAGAGGCCTTAACCCACTGAGCCACCCAGGCGCCCCGACAATTAAATTTTTCTGTCAGTGCCTAGAGTTAGTATCACAGTTTCTTCTGAACCATGTGAGATTCTTGGTGCACTAACAGCATTTCCCGGCCATGACACAGCTATTCACGATTGTGGCTTCCAGCTATTATGGATCAGTATTTGTTTGGATTATTTATACCTTTTACCCAAGACTTTGCTCCACATGATTCACCATATTCCACTTTCCTACTTCTCGCATCTGTTTTTCCTTTTTGCTATACATGTTCCTGAGGAATTCCTTCAGGGACGTTTTGTGAATAGAAAGCCTCCTGAATCATTACATGTCCTCACACCAGAATGCTAGTTTGAGTGAATGGAAAATTCTAGATCCAAAATTATCTTCAGCCAGGACTTGGAAGATTTTTTTCTGTCTGATCTTCTAGCACCTGTGCACCTAGTGAGAAGTCTGATGCCAGTCTGACTTTTAATCCCTGGCAGGTGCATATTATAAAAACCTCAATCAAAGCAGCTTCAGCAAAGTAGGGAATTTATCAACTCACTCGGGAAGCCCAGAGGTGGAGCCGGCTTCAGCGTGGCTGAATCCAATGGCCCTAACAGAACCTTCAGGACTCTTTTCCAGGTCCTGCGGCTCTGTTTATCTGTTTCTATATGTAACGCTCATTCTTCCTACTGTGACGAGCTTGCTTCATGCAAGAAAGTAACTACACCCACCTACAGCCAACATTCCTGCAGCCACATAACCCAAGGGAGACCCACTTCCCCATGAACACGTGTGAAAACCTTGAAGAAAACTCTGAGTGAGCCCTTTTGGGTCCTCTGGCCATCCTGACCTAATCACACTCCCCTGTGGCCTGAGTTGGACACGAGGGGAGATCCTGTAATTTCCAGACCCCTCTGAATGCCGTGGAAAGAAGGAAACGCAAACAAGAAGGACAAAACCAAAACTACCACTGCCCACAACAGTAGCTAAGATTTTGCTTTTTCTGGAAGCTTTCCAGATTTCACTTTTATCCTAGAATCTGTTCATTTCCCCAGGATTTGCTGGTGTGGATCTTTTGACATTAGTTTCAGTGGCTTTCAGTGACTTCTTTAAAACAGACGATTCTGGTCTCTCTTTAGTGTAAAGAACTATTTCCTCCATGATTTCCTTCTTCCCTTTGTCCCATGTTCTCTGAGCCTGGAATTACTATCCTATTGATATTTGGGGCCTTTCTGCATTAATCCTTTTTGCCTTTTCTCTTTTTCCTGAGCCTTATCTTCCAAGTCACTAATGTGGACTCTTCTTTGCTCTGTCGCCTTATTGGATTTTCCATTTCATATTTTTAACTTTCTAGAACTATTCCTTGCTCTCTGGATCTTTCTTTTTCAGAGCAGCCTATTTCTGTTATTGTTTTAATGAGTGCACACCTCCCTCGCATATCTTTTCCAACCTTCTGTTTCCTGCCTTGTCCCTCTTTCCTCCAAGATCAGCAGCTCTTCCTGTTAATCTTGGCACTTCTCTTTCACACTGTTGTTCTCCTCAGACGTCTGATATTCATTGGTTGTCCCTTCATACCGTGATCTGTGTGAGTAGCTGGCAAATCTGCCTCGTGCAATTGTGTTGACTGGTTTCCCCAAAAGTCATTTCTCCTGAAAGGGTTCTTTGTGAAGGAATCACCCCAGCAGAGAAGCCAGGGGCAGACCCTGCCCCAACTGCCAAAGTAAAGGGGGCTTGACTCTAGCAATGAAGAACTTCAGTGATTTCCCTCCTGGGAAGAAGGTCCTTCTTCTCTCCCCTTTGTATCTCTTACGATGTCTGGAACTTCCTCAAGATCACCTGCGTTATTTCACTCCCAGGCCCTCCAATCACTCGAGAAACCTTTCCCACAAGGCACCTTCCCCTCCTCTGCCTTTTACCCACACTTGCTGTACGGCAAGAGGTTAATGAGAATTGCCACTAGCCCTTCCCATCTGATGCAGCTCTCAATTGAGTCCCTATCAATTGCCCCAGGACCCTCTTCCTGCTCCTTAACTGTGCTGAAGGTAAGCTCAGAGTTGCACTCCTTCTTCTCTAATACCACAGTTATTTTCTTCTGGGTGGGTTTTGGACTGTCGTCTTCTTGGCTCTTTCCAAAGCCATCCATCTAAAGAATTCCTCTCAATTTCTGGTGCCACAGCATTGAGAAAACTGGAGAGAAAGAAAGTAGCTTCCTACTCTGGCATCGATCCACTCCCATGTGTGTTCCAAAGTATTCGTTACACAATTGGTTTATATTTTGAACACCCCAGGGAGCACTAAAAAGGAACCGGTTTGCTGGAATTGGATTTATATCCAAGGGAGATGTGAGCAAACTTCTTTGTGTTATCCTATTCAGTGAGTGTCAGGTACTACGCTTGTCTTTTTATATGAATTTCCGTATTTAATATACACTAATTCATATACTAATTCTCATAAAAACTCCTGTGACCTAGAGATGAAGGCTAAGATGGGGGAGATGGGTAATCTCATAACTTACCCACATTCATATAGCTAGTAAGTCCCCAAGACAAGCTCCAAACCCAGATGACACCAATCTCAGGACCCAGGAGTACCAAACACGGTATGTAATATCTCTAAGCAAGCAAATGGTCATATTATGTTATGGCGATGTAATTCTGTCAGCTCAAGTGGTGACTGAATTAAGTGAGTCCATCGTTCGGCCCATCTAATGGTCAATCAGAGTAATTTCCTGGGGGAAATTGGCATCGGGACCCCGGGACTCTGGATAGATCAGGGAGGAGGCAGATCTGCTTGGTGCATACGTGAGCTAAGAAAAACAGTCCGCCAAGGAAAGAAGAGTCAAGCAAGCTGACAAAGGAAAGCAGAAACCCTGAGGCCCCGCAGTGTGGCCGACACAGCTCCTGGTGGCTTTTCAGTTCCTGAACCCAGCCTCCTGGGATCCCTGTTGCCATCTCTACTCGTGCGTTCTGTGAGACAAATTTTCCATTTGCCTAAGCCAGCCTAAGCAAATTGTGACCAAATGGTCCCTAATGAAGACAAGTGTAAAGCAATTGTTATTCCACCCCTCCTCTGCATGTGTGTGTGTATGTGTGTGTGTGTTGATAGAGGGGCTATTTAACTTCATTCCAAAGGTCTCCCAGGGATCATAGGGAGATGACAAAATTATTTTTTTTTCTTTAAGATTTATTTATTTGAGAGAGAGACAGCACAAGCAGAGGAGAGGGGCAGGGAGCACAAGAAAGAGACAGAGAACACAAGCAGGGAGAGAGACAAGCAGACTCTCTGTTGAGCAGGGAGCCCGACCTGGGGCTCGGTCCCAGGACCCGGGGACCATGACCTGAGCCAAAGTCAGATGTCTAGCCGACTAAGCCACCCCGGTGCGCAAAAATTCTCTCTTGCAATGAGGTCCTGTCAAGCATGAGCAACGTCAGCCCTGCCATGTGATTTCTGAGACACCCTGAAGGTCCTTTCTCCTCCCCCACCCTGAAAACCGGCAGCACATCCACAAAACTGTGGGCCCCTCCTAAGCAGAGACGGGCCCCCTTCGCATTTGTGTCTTCACCGTCCATAGGACTGTGCCGGAGACGACCTGGCACGTCCTCCTGCAGGATAAATGAATCCAGTGGAAAAACAAGGGCGGAAGGGGAAGGTGAGGGCACCCACTCCGACGTCTGCAACTTCCCCGTTTTGAGCGAGGCTGGTTCCAATCACAGGCGAGCCATGAGATGACAGTTACAAAGAATTGAACAACCCTGAACTAGATGACAGACTGCATCCGTCTCTGCAGTTTCCATTTACCTTTACAAGCATTAATGCCACCTGGCCAGATTCATTTAAACGAAGAGGAGCAGAAAGGTTTACATGTTCTCGGGGACTGAAGGGCAAAGAAGAGGAAAAAAAAAAAAGAAAAAGAAAAAGAAAATTGCCAGGCAGAAAGGGAGAGCTGTCTGCATCTCTCCCTCCTGCTTTCTCTTCTTCCCCCACCCCTGCTCTGTTTCATAAGTTTTACTGCCATCCTGACACTATCTAAATTATGATTTGAAATTCATTCAAGCAGACTAGTTCGTGGTTGCGTTTGTAAAAATTTGAAAAAACAAATTTAATTTCTTTCTTTGGAAAAAAAAAAAACGACAGTGTTATAAATACAACTAAGGGACTGTTCGTGTGCACTCAGTGACTGGAACAAGCAGATGCATGGTTTTAATATCCATTTTTATAAGCCTGGAGGTTAGCCTCCCAACAGTACCCAACAGGATTCCATATGATCTCTTCAAAGCGCTCCGCTAATGAGTTGCCATCATCTGTGCAAACAGCCCTGTGAGAAGGGGGGAGTCGTAGCAAATGAGAAGACTGAGGTCTGAGCGAGGGAGGGAAGTTTTCCCAGCTGAGCAGCACAGCCCAGGCAAGGCTCGAAGCTCTGAGTTCCCTGAACTTGATCCCTGAGCCGCATTCCTATTTGAGATGAAACTCCCTCAGGCAATTAATTCATGGATTCTGACATAGCCATGGGGTAGAACGGAGGTAGAAATTCCACCAATGGAGAGAGACTTCAATGTGACTTAAATGTTACACAGCCTCTGTGTGCATTTACAAATTCAAAAGAAAATTTTCACATGGCTCATGGACAAAGTTTTCAGAAAAACCATGGCGGTCTCAGGAAGAGGGTTCTTCCTAATAATCATGACTGGAACACGATTCCACAAGGATGTAGGGCCCAAGGAGTATTTCTGTATGCTATTCTTGGTCTCACATAGGATGTGAATCTAATTGGAACTGTTTTGATCCACATCTAGAATTTTCCAATGAACAGCCCATTGCCTAATTGGCCCCTTGAGTTAGCAAACGGTTGCTATTTTGATGACTGTTTTCCTATCTCTAGCTACTTTTTACTTCATTCCGTTCAACCTACATTTACCGGGCAAGGAACAATGCCGGAAATCAGGCAGGGCAAGGAAGGAGAGCGGAAATGGGAAAGAAAGATAAATAATATGCAATCTGTTGCCTCGCGGAAGATAAAGTCCCTTTGCATAAATAACTGAATTAGAAGGCTAATGGCATTCAATACTACAGAGGAGGTAAAGCTATCAGAAGGCAGAGGAAGAAAAAATGAATGTTGTAACAGGATGGCAAGGGGCAGAAGAGGGAAATTATAAGGCTGCAGGAAGGAAGCAGCATATGGGCTAGACCATGAATGGATAAAATGTCGACAGAAGAAGAGCAGGAGGGCATTCTAGACAGAGGGAACAGCATGGCAAAGACACAGGCAGGAGAAGGACAAAGTGTGAGTAGGTGGGAGGTGTGTGTTGGGGTCAGGTTATAAAAGACCTTGAAGTTGGGTCTGCAGGCAGTGGGGAGCTACCAAGGGTTTTCAAGTAAGTAGTCAAGAGGTCCCTGCGGGCCTGAAATAACTCAGTCACATCTGCTGAAGAAGTGAGTATGTTACTTAAGTCACTGTGTTTGGAGGTATCTTTGTTACAACACTTCAGTCTTAGTCTAATAAAAACACCGTCGGGGCACCAGGGTGGTACAGTCTGTTGAGACTAGGCCCCTTGGTTTCTGCTCTGGTCCTGATCTCAGGGTCATAAGATCCAGCCCCCTGTGGAAGCCTGCATGGGGCTCTGCGCACTCAGCATAGAGTCTGCTTAAGACTCTCTTCCTCTGGCCCTCCTCCACCTTGAAAATAAATAAACACAAATCTTTAAAGTGTAAAAAAAAAAAAAAAAAAGCCCTCATTTTACAAATGAGGTACCTGAGGTTTAGAGAAGACAAGAGCCTTAAACAGCATCATGTGACCAATTTGTGGCAGAAAGAGGGGCAGACAAGACAATTTCAGTGAGGGGAGCATGGGTCGGTCAGTCATTAAGTGTCTGAGTCTTGGTTTTGGTTCAGGTCCTGATCTCAGGGTCCTGAGATCAAGCCCGCATTGGGCTCTGCAATTGGTGCGGAGTCTGCCAGAGATTCTCTCTCTCCCTCTACCCATTCTGCTCATGCTTGCTCACGCTCTCTCTCTCTCTCAAATAAACAAATAAAATCTTTAAAAAAGAAAAGAGGGCGCTTGGGTGGTTCAGTGGGTTAAAGCCTCTGCTTTCAGCCCAGGGTCCTGGGATCGAGACCCGCATCGGGCTCTCTGCTCAGCAGGGAGCCTGTGTCCCCCACCTCTCTGCCTCCTTGTCTGTCAAATAAATAAATAAAATCTTTAAAAATAAATAAATAAATAAATAAGAAAAGAAATTTTCAGCCAGGAGCTTCCACTTCCTCAGAAGATACAATGGAAATGATGGCGATGACGTTGAAGATATTGGTTGTGATGATGTTGGTGATGGTACTGATGAATGTTATTTGCTTTTGATAAGCTGGTCTTTGGAGGTTTTGTTTTTGTAACTCATATTCTTTATATTTTTCTATTTTTAAATGTTAAATCACGCCACAGATCATGCATGTAACCACTTGAATCAATTATCTACGGGTGATAACATTCCTGAAACTTAATTAGCAAAGTTGTTTCCCAAACTGACAATATCTTACAGCATAATCTAAGAGTCACCTCGGAAAGACAGAACAATTCATTAAAAAATCACTAATGTCTGCAGGGTTTAAAGACGCAAAGTGTTCATTTGGAGAATGAGAAATCAACGCGCATTGGCTCTTGCGGTCCGGGTTTGTCACGCTCTGTGTACGTGGGATGACGCACGTTCCGAAGCCCGAGTTTAATTAACATGCTTATTCTGTGGTGGTACTTCCATTCTAACAAATTAAATGTTTAAACAGCCAGTGCAAACATTTAGATCTGAGTCAAAATTGTTTGCACTCTGCCAGTTTAGGCATTTAATTTATTATAATCCTTTCCATAATACATGCCTTGAAAGTCATTTTTTTTGCCCTGAAAAGTATCGTTAGTATGTCAACTGACGATATTGAATCTGAGACCCTCAGAATGTGATGCGAGAACTAATTTGGACAGCAATCCAGGGAAATACATGAGATAGTAAATGACTCTTCATCTGTCCTGACTTCCCCAGTTGGCCAGGGGATGACCATGACAGGTGCCAACTCTGGCCCTGACTTTTGCCCCATAAATCTCTGTTCTTACAGAAAGATGCTACAGCAAGATGGAATCTTGCAAGGCTTTCCAACATTTCATTTTTAAGAAGCCCTTCCCTAGATCCTGACCTCTTCCTCTCTGCAGATATTTTTCCAGAATAAAGAATTTTGCTAGCTCTCAACAATTTCCCCCTTTCCTGGGGCTAAAGAAAGTGAAAATGCAATAGAAAGAAAAATGATAACAGAAGCTCCGTGGAAGCAAAGCGGCCTGAAATGATACAGTTCTCAGGCCAGCCGCCAAAGTAAGAAGCTGCAGACCAGACCATGACCCTCTGGGGCTCCAGGTGACCACAAGGTGGCAGTGAAAGTCTTCTTCGCCCTGCCCATGAGGCCCTCTTCCCCAGCTCCCCCTACCGACCCCCAACCCCAGAACCCTTTCTCCTCCCCACCCTCTGCCAGGGAAACAGACAAATACACCCAGATCTAAAGAGCTGGCACTTTGACATTTTGAATGGATACCTTTCTGTTTTGTTGTGAATAACATGGAAACTGGAAAATGGTTGGAAATTCCCCTCCAGTGGCTCTTGCTTGAAGACAATGGAGCACTGTGTTGCGATCAAGAGGAAAATACCAAAGAGTAATAGACGTTTGTCTACAATAGACATTTGTCACACAAACTCAATAAATCTTGATTTCTTCATCTACCAAATGAGGGTCTGGTTCCCTCTTATCCCTGTGGTTTCTTCCAGGGATCCTTCCAGACAGAAAGGAGAGGGACTCCAACTCATCACAGTGTGTCAGAGCACAGCAATCAGTTGTTGCTGGCTGGGAATCAAAGTCACCAGAAACTAAAAATCTGAATTTATTCACTCTCTGTCTCTTCAGGCTTCCATTTCCTTCTCAGAAATCTTTCAAGGTCTTTCACCAAACATTCTGGATTATTATTTTTTTTAAAGACTTTATTTTTTATTTATTTGACAGAGAGAGATCACTAGTAGGCAGAGAGAGAGAGAGTGGGAAGCAGGCTCCTCGCTGAGCAGAGAGCCCAATGCGGGGCTTGATCCTAGGACCCAGAGATCATGACCTGAGCCGAAGGCAGAGGCTTAACCCACTGAGCCACCCAGGCGCCCCAGCATTCCAGATTATTTTTACCCAGAGACTGAATTATCCAGAATCAACCCTTGGTCAAATTTCATAATGAGGCTATTCCTACCCAAAAATTGGCTGGCCGAAGAAGGGAGGAAATAGTTGAATTTAGCCAGTTTGCTCTTTTTCTCTCTCTCTCTTTTTTTTAAAGTAGGCTCCACATCTAGCATGAAGCCCAAGGCAGGACTTGAACTCAGGACCCTGAGAGTAAATCCTGAGTTGAGGTCAAGGGCCAGCTGCTTAACTGACTAGGGTACCCATGTACCCCACCCAGGTACCCCAGTGTGTTATTTCTAAAAACAATCAACTCAGACCAATCTGGCTTTGTTTGTTTTTCCAAATAGTTTGTGTTGTTCAGACACACTAGGCTTTTCTTCCAGAGCCAGCTCTAGAACTTTCCATTCAAAAGAGCCCTGTGAAATCAGAAAGGAGACCTGCCCCCTCACCACATGTTTGCTGTTTAAATGATGGGAGGATTAACAGAAAAATAAAAGACAAAATCCCTTTCTCCTTGAACATTTATACTGAGACACTTTTAAATATATTTGATCTCTAAGGATTTTAACTAAATGAGGCATTAGTTTTTTAAAACCATTTTTAAAAATGAACCATAATAATAACTAGCATTCCTTACTATGTACCAGGCCGTGTATGTATTACCTCATCGATTCTCAGTACACCCCTATAAAGAAGAAACTAACATTTCCCCCACTTCATAGATGCTGAAACTGGGGTTTGGGGAGATGAGGTCACCTTCCCAAGGTCATACAGGCATATTTGGAAAGCACACAGGCTGAACGCGCCCGATCTCATCTGATCTCGGAAGCTAAGCAGGGTCGGGCCTGGTTAGTACTTGGATGGGAAAGCACACAGGCATATTCGACACAAAGTCCCATCTCTTCAGGCCAGTTCATCCAGCTCAAATTCTGTTTTTAATTTTCTCATTAGCCTCATGGATGAGCCCTCTTTCTTCCTGGGACCTGGAGAATTAAATTTACTTCATATTTATAAAATGAGAGCAACTTGTTAAATTTTGCAGTGGGAGGCCCAGACTTATTACAGTAGAAAGGCTAGGAGGGGTCCCTTTGGTTAGCTCCTGGCCTCTGTGCCCTTCACATGAGATGGACACCGGTCTGCTTCAATTTGCCCCTGAAGGAGATGCCACACCCTTGGAGTGAAGGAATGTCTGCTATCTTAGGCCATTTGGGCTGCTGTAACAAAACATCATAGGCTGGGTTGGCTTACAAACAACCAACACTTACTTCTCACCATTCTGGAGGCTAGAAAGGTCAAGATCATAGGGCTGGCAAATTCGGTGTCTGGTGAAGGCTCTCTTCCAGGTTGCAGACAGGGCTGCCTCCTCTCTCTGTCCTCATAGGACAGAAAGTTCTTTGGGGTCTCCTTCATCTGAGCACACATCCCATTAGTGAGGGCCCCACCCCTACCCTTGTGACCCACGGCTCCTCCCAGAGGCCTGGCCCTCCCAATGCCCACACAATGGGCCTTAGGATTTCTACATATGAATGTGGGGGGTAACCACAAACATTTAAGCCAGAGCACACCCCAGGGACCTCAGCTACATTTAGAAGCCTTCCCTCTTGTCTTAAAGTTCAACGGACACACAGAGAACCACCAACTACCACAGTCCTTCTTATACTGGACTTGAGGACTACCAAGAAAACACACAATTCTTAACCCAGATACGATGGCAAGAGGTCCGCCCGTTCTATCCTCCACTTCCAGACAGAGATAGTATTAACGAAAAACAAACTTACAGATCTCAGAATATTGATGAAAATCACTAACTCTTCTGAACACCCACTGGAGTGCAAAAAGCTTTACCTGTCTTAACACGCATTTGACTTGACAGCGGGGGAGACTGAGGCTTAGGAGAGTGAAATGACTTTCCCAAAGCCACACAAAAAGCCAATGGGGCTGGAATTTTCTATGCGCAAGCAGCTCATTCACCCACTGCACTCTGAATTTCATTTGTTAAGTCCCTGCTCTCTCTCCCTGGTCTGGGCAGAGGTAGGTAGAACCACGGAAGCACCCGGATGGGCAGAATCCTGGGTAAGGTCTTAAAATGGCAGCCAGCACTGTTCCCTGAGAACACTGGTAGTGTTTCTTTAGGTGAGCCCCCCTACCTTACTGGGCTTAGTTTCCTCATTCTCAGAATTCCCTAAGGACCCTTTTTTAACCCTGAAATTCTAGGACTGGGGTTCAGGTAGCAAGCGGGGAAACCGAGGGACCAGCTGGTGGCCATGGCTTTCCAGTTCCCTCAGCAGGAATCCGGTACCAGCCTGGAACTTCTTCCATCCTCCACATTATGCATTCAGCATTAGACCTCTGTTTTATCTGCAGCATGTTAGTATTACACATTTATATTTTGCCAGTTATCTCTTCTATTAACCCGGGCACTCTGCAAAATGACTTGTCATTAATAACGTGAACTGGCTTTTTCAGTTTAGACAGAAAGGAAGATATGGAATTGAAGGGACTGTGTTATCTAATGCATTTTCAAAGAGATTTGTTTGGAGAGAGCGCTTGTTAGAAATACCTAAGCAGAGAGCATCACATCTTTGACAAAATATATATTAGAAAAATTGCTTAGAGGACTTTCAGGGATTAAAGTCTACCAGCATGCATTGCTTCGAATTTTCTGACAAAATTTTAGCAGCAAGCATATTAGAATCTTAGAACCACTTTCCTAAATGCCAACATCCAAATCGCAAATGCCACCCCGACGGGATGAGGGCTGGAGGGTGTGTTTGTGCGGGGAGGTACACAGGGCTTCGCTGTTTAGTTTGCCCGCTTACCTTTCTGAAGACAAGCACAGAATTTTAGAATGGGGTGGGGCCAGATAGCTGTTCCCCATCCCCCTTGTTTTCTAGATGAGGGAATCGGATCCACATAGAGGAGTGTTCCCAGGTCATACATCAAACACAACGCAAAGCCAGGACTCAGAGCTGCGGCTGGACTCCGAGCCTCTCACTTTCTCCATCACGCCGGCTGTCCTATTCCTCAAATGGACAGAAAAGGGACATGAAGGAGACGTCAGTAGTCACTCCTTGGGGAAGTCATCTCTGAGCCTAGAGATGGAGGTTCCACGATATCAGAGCCTCAGAAAAGGACAAATAGATCTGGTGCAGGGAATTGGGGAGCCAGACCAGGGGGAGCGGCTGAGGAAGGCTGAGCTGGTATCTGACACCCCAGGGGCCCACGCCAAGCCTGGGGAATTACGTGGGAGCGGAGGCTTAGATGGACCTGTCGGCATATTGTGAAGCTGACAGGGCAGCTTCAAAGGGCAGTGTCGCTGAGAGGATTGGGTGTGGGGTCACGGGAGCCCTGAGAGGGAGCCCCAGCTCTAGTTGCCGCTGCTTGTGACCTTGAGCAATTATCTCCCTCCATCCCTCTGGCTCAGCACTCCCCCTGCAAACGGAGACATCTTTGTGTGCTCTACAGCACTATAAATGTGTAAATTTTACTCTTGTGGCTTAGGTTTGTAAGGTTTATCATGCCCTGAGCAACTGGCCAATCAGCCATGATTTGCCTTTCCTGCAAGGACACAGGCAGAACACTCGGACTGAGAGAAATGGGGCTGGGCTTGGCTTCCTACAACCAGAGGTGGCCCCAAAGGAGGCAGTGTTGGCCTGAACCCCCAGCCCAACCTTTCCATTCCACCAACGGGCTGCTCTGCTTATGTTTGTTTAATTCAAATGGTATCCAAGCCAGAGAAATACACTACTGCTTTTGTCAGGGAGGCCTGAGACTGGCAGAAAGAATGCACAGAAGAGCCCTCACGGGTGTCTCCACTCTGCGGAGGGCTGTGTGTGTGGAGCCCTCTGCCCGCAGCAGCACACCAGAAGGGGTCTGCCTCGCCCCCTGGGTTTGGGGGCAGGAAAAGACGCCAGCTTTCCTCCCCGCAGGCCCACAGCCCTCCAAGACCCCGCCAAAATGTCAGGTTTCCAGAGAGGGGAGGCCAGGGTCTTTCAGGGACACATACATGTGACTGGGTGAGTATACCTAAACCGAGAGACCCCCCACAGCAGAGGCTCTCAGAAGGCAGGAGATGAGGAGGAAAAAAGGTCCGAGGGATCGTTAAGTCCAGGTGAAGGGCTCAGAGACATCACAGACAAGGTGACCCCAGATTTGTCGTCATGGGAAGAAGGATCATTTCTCTGATGGTGGAAAACCAGCAGTCCAGTCACTAAACAAACCAACCTGTTCATCGGGTTACCTCCCTGGGCCTCAGTTTATCTTCCCGGGTCTCAGTTTTTCACCTACATAAAAGGCAAGCCCTCCATTATACAGTGTCTCGGTTATCTTACAGCTCTAAGAGGGGCTTCGTTCTGACGAACGAAGGGATGAGAACTTATAGGATCTACTCTCTTAGCAACTCTCAAGTAGGCAACACAGTATTATTAAGTGTAATCTCTGTGTTTCATAGATGACCTTTAACAGATGACCTTTAATAACATGCAAATTAGCACCCCTTCACTCTTTCGACCTCAAGATTCATAGTAATGTAAACAATTATTGACGTTCCATATCTGGAAGATGCTTGGGTTATAGTTTTGGTCTGACTATAGTCAGCCTGAACTCAATGGAATATAGTTTAGAAGAACATAGCTAAAATAGGTTTTAAAAAGTCTGGACAAAATTGGCTCAGATCATGATCTCAGGGTCCTGGGATTGAGCCCTGCATCAGGCTCCTTGCTCAGCAAGGAGTCTGCTTCTCCTTTTGCTCCTTCCCCTGCTTGCAATCTCTCAATCTCTTTCTATCTCCCAAATAAGTAAATAAAACCTTGAAGAAAAAAAAAAAGAAACTTTCAAAATGCAGTCTTACAATCTCTCTAATGATATATATTCTCAGGATAAAATAGGTTGCCCGGAGAGGCAAGTCAGCCTCACTTCCCTGTAGGAGACACCTGACCTGGGCACAGGCACTGGAGAGGCCTGGCCTGCCTCAGCTCAGGGAACACAGGGCTGGCTGGCCCCACCCCACCCATCCATCAGAAGGCTTGTTGCTGATTCAGAGTTTCGTGTCCACAGCTCAGGCAGGATTCAAACCCAGAATCACAGAGTAAA
Source organism: Mustela nivalis (assembly GCF_964662115.1). NCBI lineage: Eukaryota > Metazoa > Chordata > Mammalia > Carnivora > Mustelidae > Mustela > Mustela nivalis. Next base: position 37,678,618 of record NC_139034.1, on the reverse strand, counting down.
CCCTTATCGGGTCTTGTACTGAGTCAGAAATGGAAAAAAAAATGTACAGGTGCTGAGGTCAGGTGGGTGGACAATGGAGTTCCTGAGAGTCCACTCCAGCTGTTGGGGAGGACAGATCAAGTCCCCCATGCTGGTCCTGACTTGTCTCTCTAAGACCTAAACAAGTTACTTACCTGTCCTCAGGCTTACTTTCCTCATCTTTAAAAAGGAGCTAACTATGTCAGTTCTTCCAGATCAGATCATGTATTCACATTAGACAGGAAAGACCAGGGGGAAAGGGGAAGTATCCAGTTGCTCTTTCCACCCACTGAGCCCTATATTGTCCAAACGGGGAGCTGATCTACACTCACTCACCTTAGGATGTCCCCTCTGGCATCTCAGTTACTGTCCAGCCACACAGAAATGACCCACTCAGAGAGCTGCTGTGGGCATGGGCAACGAGATAGTCAGAGGTGGAGCCCGAGTTGATTAATGTTCCCACAGCCTTGACAGTGGATATGTGTTTGACCAGGGTGTCATATGGGGTATTGACGATAGTCATGACCTTAATGCCTGATCCCTCATTTCACATCTTGACCCAATTTTGAAGAGGGCCATCCCCCTAAGAGTCGGTTTGGTCTGATGTCTGATGCCTTATTTTCAGCAGCTTTCCTTCCCAAGACACGCTGGTTTCATTGATAAGTGTTGCTAGCTCTTTATCTACATCATTTTAGAATAGGTTGCCAAGGCAACGGGATTCAGAAATGATTCTCATTACTGTACATTCCCTGACAAATGAGTGTCTGCATTTACATGGTCTCAACCAGTATTCGTTTTCCTCTCTCTGAGATAGGATGCCAACACGTAGAGTTTGCGCACACAATTCAGCGTGTAATTATATATTGTCTCCTAATAATTATACATTGTCTTAGTGAACAATACAGCTGTGGGCACCCATGCCAGCCCACATTAACACCTCCCACATCAACAACCTTCCTCACTGATGGGCCAGTAACACACACTTTTAGATGCCATAAAGAAAAATGAGATATTCATAAGAGTGTATTTGTAAAGCAAACCCACACTCTGATTTCTGAACACTGCCTCAGTTTCCCTTCTGTGAAATCCCTTGATTCCTAGTCTTAGAATGGGCCCAATAGTTACCGTTTGTTTTACCCATTGGTTTCCCTAGAAGGAAATGTCATTACTCTCAGTGTAGCCAGGATTGGACAAAGACCTAGGAAGCCATTCAAGCTAGGACAGATCTGTATATATTTTCTACAAGTGTGGAATGGGAGTGAAACCACACTGTCAAAACCACACTGTCAAAAACGCTCCAGTTCCAACATGGATGCTTTATTTGGATCATGTGCCTGAAGTCCACACTAGTCTCTCTGAGATGTCCCACAATCTTTCCTCTCCACTAGGTGATGAAGGAAATCCATGGTGACAGTAGAGCTGAAAAGGGAAAATAAAAAATAATTTAAAATCTCTATGTGGATTTGACATGAAGCCCTTCCCACCCCACCCCCACCTCCCCCTACCTCCCTCCAAAAAGCAAGCTGTGAAAGAGATAACTGAACTATAGAAGGTCTGGGGTTGGGAGGACTGAGTTGCATTTTAAAAGAATTGGTAGCTCCAGGTCATTATAATCAAGTTGCATGTCAGCTTGCAAATTTTCCAAATTAGCTATAGCTGGAGGAGAGCAAGATGTTGTTCTTCTTTCCTAAAGAATAAAAACAGATTGTTGTGACACGTTCTCAGTCATAATGACAGATTGGAGCCGTTGTTTTTGGTACACGTCGGAAAACAAAGCAACTTTTTCTCTTCCCCCAAAACTGTAGCTCTTGATTGATTTCTGTTGAGATCTGGGTATCTCCCAGTTTGTCAGTAATGTTGATGAAGTTCACAAAAATCTTCAAAGCCAAATGCAGATACAAAGACTGATTTAAAATGAGACTGATTTTACTGGGAAAGGAAGCTTTTGGGCTTGAGGACAAGTCTTAGGAATGCTCAGTTTGGATACTGTTCAAATGCTGCTCTTTTGAAAAGTAAAGAGGTTGTGAGGATGGGATAGCTGACATTCTCCTATCCCAGACGCCTCTCTGCTTCTGAAAGCAGGAACACGTCTGACAAACAGAAGCTATTTTTACCGTCCTGCATAAGGCTGGCTCTGCACCTCACTGCCCAGACGGGGGGGGGTGTATCCCTCCACCAGTCCTCTGAAAGATCGGTCCGACATCACAATTAGTCAGAACGGCTGTGGCGCAGACAACTGGTTCACCAACCAGACAAGAAGGGCTTTAGATCTGTCATTCATCATTAAGTCAACCAGTAAACATCATAGCTTCAGACTATGGTTCCAGAATCCAACAAAATGGAAGGTTTAATCAGTATTTGCATAATGTAAGGAAGGAAAGAGGAAGCCAGGGGGTGAATAATTATGGGATACATTGAAGCAATCCTTTAAGATGCCCAGAAACCCAAAAATAACCAGCTCTTCCCATATTATCATCATCTCGGTTTCCCTTGACCAACTCATTCTTCTTAACCCCACTCATGGTCCCAGTCCAACCATTTCACACACTTCCATGGGTGTAGAAAGCAAAGATCAAATTGCAGGGGAGTCCACAGATTTCTCTCACCCTTTTATATAGACTCACAGTGAATGGTGAATCTGATATTCGGATTATTTGGCCAAATGGCCAACAAATCTTTATTGACATCATACTGGGAGCAAGACATTATGCTAGATGCTCTGGGGGACACAAAAGAAGGCATGCACAACATTGTCATTACCCTCAAGGAGCTCCCAGTCTGGTTGGGAGGCCTGGCTTCCACTGGCCACACAGTTGTATATGATTAAGTCCATTAACGAAAGACTTAGAGTGTGAACACTGTAGGCATTTGAGTGTTGGTGAGTTCCTAAGGATTTAAAGGAGGGTCTGAAGGGTGAAGGGGGAAATGAGGAAGATGTCTATAGAACACTTAGCCCGCCTGGAGCAGAGTGTTTGAGTGGGTGAGAAATGGAAATGAGATGGAGAAAACAGGTCAGATTGAGATGCTGGAAAACTTTCTCCCATAGGAAAAGGGAGGAGGCTGCCTGGGTGGCTCAGTTGGTTAGGCGACTGCCTTCGGCTCAGGTCATGACCCTGGAGTCCCAGGATCGAGTCCCACATCGGGCTCCCTGCTCAGCAGAGAGTCTGCTTCTCCAGCTGACCTCTCTCCTCTCATGCTCTCTCTCTTTAATCTCTCTCTCTCTCTCTCTCAAATAAATTAATAAAATCTTTTTAAAAAGAAAAAAGAAATGCTGAGGATATGAGGGGCACATCAGAGTGAGGCTTAAAGCTGCAGAGCAAAAGATGTGATGTGCAGGCCGGATTGAGCAGAAAAACCTGGAAATAAAGTGCCGAGTTCAAAGCCAAATGCCCTATCTTAGCCTGGAGCACAGAGGGCGTAGAGTGAAGGACAGTGAAGGACTCTGCAAAAGACATGTGGGATGAGGACACGAAAGCGGGTGGAGGGACGCCTGGGTGGCTCAGATGGTTGAGCCGCTGTCTTCTGCTTGGGTCATGATCCCAGGGTCCTGGGATCAAGTCCCACATCAGGCTTCTTTCTCGGCAGGGAACCTGCTTCTCTCTGCCTCTGCCTGCCACTCTGCCTGCTTGGGTGCACTCACTCACTCTCTCTCTCTCTGACAAATAAATAAATAAAATCTTTTTAAAAGTGGGGGGGCGGTAAGAAAGAGGAACATGTCCAAGAACATGCAGAAGGTCTGAGCATGTATGTTTGGTAACACCTGTCAGGCACCGTTGTAAGAAATTACGTGTATTTTTTCAATGAATCCTCACAACAACCATATGAGGTCAGTTTTGTTATTATCCCCATTTCACAGATGGGAAAACTGAGGCAGAGAGAGGTTCAATAATTTGCCCTCTGTCCCACAGTTAGTAAGGGCAAGAGGAGGCCAGGGGAGGCTTTGAGCACAGTGTGGCTTCGGTGTTTTCACACTCAACCACCTCACCAAACAGTTTCGGCAAACTGGGCTTTGCATCAAGAGGCAGAAACCAGATCAGCTTTGCCCACCCTTCTTGTGAGGTGTTGGAAGCCTACCCAAGGGGAAAGGTTCTGGGAGTTGTTTGAGATACAAGTAGAGAACTTGGAAGTTAAGTAGAAACTGGAGACACGGCTCTGAGGACCATCCTCCCATAGGGCTTGCTGCCATGAGTTTTCATGGGAACGGAAGCGTGGGGGAGTTTTCAGAGGAAGAATAGAAAACAGGAGCATACCACAATGAGCCCTGAAGACTGCGTAGCTCTGGGGTGACAGGTGAAAGAGACATCAGGGGAACATGCGACGACATGGGTCAGAAGGGTGAAGAGGGCTCAGAGTGGAGTGTCATGGGGGCCCACGGAGGAAAGCGTTTCAAGGAAGATGGTGGTTAAGATGCCCAGGGTTAGGGGGTGAAGAGTGATGAGTACAGAGCAGCTGGACCACCAGCAGGGGTGGGGGGAATGCCTCTGACTTTCAGGGGTATCGTTTGAGTAGCACCCAGGGACAGTAAGGATTGAGGGTCTGAGGGGTCCCAGGAGGGAGAAAGCAGTGGTGGTAGATGAGGTCGACTAGTTAAGAAGCTCATCAGTGGGGAGAGGGAGACAGAGGGTCAAGTGCATGGATAAAAGCCAAGAAGGGACCAGTGCAAAGGGTGGTTTTTGCCCCATGGGGAATTCAGCCTAGAGGAGAAAACTTCAGGGTCCAGACCCAAAGCATGGTCCAGAGGCTGGCTCTGTTGGAGAGAGGGCTCTCCTCGTTCCCTGAGACAGGGAAGTGGAGCGCAGACGACCAGAGATCACCGCAGCGAGTCACCCTCTTCTCTGGAAACCAAAGGCACGGCCATCTGCCCAGTGAGGACAGGATGGGGAGGACCTAAAGAGAAGTGGGCGCGCCTCTGCACGCCGTCATGTTTGGACGGAACAGAGTGAAAGGTGCTGGCGGAAAGTTTTATTATGGGGGCAGATGATGAGAATTGGGTAAGGAATCAAAGTGAGCTGGGTGGGAAGATCAATGCATTTTAAAACCTGGAAAAGCAACCGTGGAAACTATGCCCCAGCGCCCCCTCTCCCCTCTCACGCCAGCCTAAAATGAGGCCACAGTCCAGTCAGGCCTCCTAATGTCCAATAAGATCAGCCACGCGCTGTCTGCTCCTCGGGGCTCAAGTCCTAGACTCCGGCCTTAATGAGTCACCTGCTCGATAGTTTCCACTTCAGGCCTTTGGCTTTCTGGGACCTCGGTCCACTCAGCTGCAAAATTGACTTACGGGATCATGTCCATCGCCAGATGCTGCAGAGCGGAGCGGGACAGCCCAGCTTCTGCAGGTAAACGAACTGCCTGAAAGGAAATGAGCAGTGATTTCCCAGGGAGTCTCTCCTGCAATGTCGTTATAATGTCAGCTTTTGACAGCAAAACGATTTCAGCGGAAGACTCTAGAGTATCTTATGGAAGTGCCTGAGCCTTATTAAAATTATGTCAGTGCCGGCTACGTTTCACGTCTCGTGCACATGAAAACCCCCCAGCGGGAGAACTCAGTCGCTCCGACAAACTACCACGCTGCCCAGACCCTGGTGTGCACTTGACCTGTGGGGATTCCCTCCCCCACCCCTCCCTTAATATCAGGTGGAATACAATCCATCCTGAGCTCCGCCAGTCAGCTAGCCCCAGGGGGGTGTTCGCCTTGGCTCCAAATGCCAGCATTTGTGTATCTGTGAGGCTCTTCGATTTCCTCCTCCTTCTTTCCGACAATCGGCTGTGGAACGCGCAACTCACGGGGTCTGATACCTTTGACTTCGAGGCTTCTCGGTAGCCCCCACTACAAGCTCCACATACATAATCTCACGTTTTCTTCCCGACCTTTCTATCAAGTAGGCATTACCGTCGCCATCTTTACTGGTGGACCAACAGGAGCTCAAGGAGGCAGCCGGTGGGTGAAGAGTTGAACCCACATCTACGTGGCTCCAAAGCGCCTGCTCAGGACACACTAAAATCACCAAGACCTGGCGAAGGGGGGACCACACCAAGTGCACACCAGCCAGGTGTGTGCGAGGCCCACACTGCCTGTCTCAGGAAGCCCTGCGGCCTCATCCTGGTGAGGCATGGTAGCGGAAGGTCCTGTGTGGTATCTTGTATTCTGGCCAGGTCAGGGAAAAGCCAGCTTGTCCGCTCGCCCGTCGGCTGGTCACCTCTCACGGCGGCACCAGTGCTGGGTGTCCGGCCCCGGGCCCCCAGCGCCATCAGCATCAGCCCTAGGAAGCTGATAATGTGGAACAGATTCACAGTCGGAGCAACAGCAGGTGGCTTGATGGGCCCCGAGATTTCAGGAACTTTCCCCGTGTCCTAGGGCTGCTGTCGGCGGCCCCAGCCAGCAGGACCTGGGTTTGCTGTTCCATTTCCCAGGCCCCGGAGCTCCTTCTCAGTTTGTCCTGACAGTGCTCGAGGGATGTGGCTCCAGGGCTCGGCACCTACGTCCCCTGTCTGCAAATAGGGGCTGGAGGACAGAGAAGGAAACAGCATGCAATGACCCCTTCAAACAGCGCCAGGAGCACTTTGGTGGCTCAGTTGGTTAAGCGTCTGGCTTTGGCTCAGGTCATGACCCGGGAGTTCTGGGATTGAGTCCCGCATTGGGCTCCCTGCTCTGCTGGAAGCCTGCTCCTCCCTCTGCCTGCCACTCTCCCTGCTTGTGCTCGCTCTCTCTCTAACAAATAAATAAAATCTTTTAAAAGAAATTTTTAAAAACACCGTTGCACCTAATTTTCGCAATAAGTGAGGGGCTATTATCCCCCTTGTAATGATGAGGAAAGTGAGGCTCAGAGAGGTGAGATCACTTCCCAAGGTCCCCAGCTGGTCAGTGAGAGAGCTAGCATGTGATTTCTTGATTCTCTGGCTCCAAAGCCTCGGCTCCCAGGCCACCCGCTTCTAATTCTCCCATGGTCCTGCCAGGAAGACAGTTCCCCTCAGAGACTCTGTGTTCACCCCAGCCCTGCTCTCAGTCCTGTAGGAAGGAGACCAGCCTGACATTACTTCAATATCTGCATCAACCAGTGTTTTTTTTTTGTTTTGTTTTGTTTTGTGTGTTTTTTTTTTTTTGAAAAACACCTTCCAGGCTGTGAAGGGACCCATAAAGAAATGAGGGTAGAGGGCTCCTGGTAGCTCAGTCAGTTAAGCGTCCGACCCTTGATTTTGGCTCAGGTCGTGAGCTCAGAGCCTGGGATGGAGCCTCACTTGGGTATGGTGCTCAGCAAGGAGCCCGCTTGAGATTCTTTCTCTCCCTCTGTCCCCCACCCCCCCAAATAAATAAATAAACACATAAGATCTTTAAAAAAAGGAAGAAAGAAATTAGGGTGTATGGCTTGCCTCTAAGGAGCTTACAAGCATGATGGGGAGAAGAGCTGCCGCACGGGGAAGAGAAGAAAGCACAGCCAGGCCAGGGCAGAAGGGGGGTGGGGGGCGCGGGGCTGAGGACATGGGGAGTCAGGCCTTCAGCTGCGTGTGTCCAGGTGAAGGAAGGCGGGCAGGGGGTAACCTTCCTTCTCGGGGACGGCATGACCCAAGGACAGAGCTGACTCCACAGGGAAGGAAGAAGTTTCAGGGGGACAGTGGGGGACAATGGTGAGGACCTTACAAATAAAAGAGAAAGCTAACGGGAGGGGCAAAGAATGACGGGAAAAGAGAGAAAGAAAGGGGAGGAGGGAGAGAGGAAAAGCTGCGTCGGAAGAGGTCTGGGGCACCGGGGGAACTCCTGTTGCCCAGTTTGTGTGCTGGCCCTCTGGTCGCAACAAGCAAGTGGCCATGGGAGCCTCCCCCTCCTCCCCAGACATGCTGCCCCCTCTGACTCTGAGCTTGGGGCAAGCAGCCGTCACGGGGGGACAACTGTGACAAGAGGTGGCAGAGGCGAGCATGGCTCTGGGTGGTAGACTTCTCAGCAGCCAGCCAGCTCCCGGGGGTGCTGGCACCTTTTGGGTGGGGAGAAGGAGTGAATGGAGATTCTGTCAGCCCAGTCCCTGTGGACAGAGCTTGCTCCAGGGGGGTTAAGAGGACCTCCAGAAAAGCCTGAAGGGACCCAAATTATAGACCACTCCTTGGCTGGCCTGGTGAGCAGGGCGCTTTGAGTACGAGCCAAATTCCACTGTTCCCATCATCTTTCCTGTGGTGAATCTCAAGGGGGGAATCTGGAAATCTCTCCTGTCCTCCCTAGAGAACCACAGGTGCAGGAGGGGCCTCTCGATGAGGGGGTGGGAGACAGCCTCCACATGCTATCCTGTGTTGGGCATCTTCTCAGCATCTCACTTCTTGGGCATTTGAATGCGATGAAGATGCTCGAAGACAACCATACACTAGTGTGCTCATGGTTGCTGGCCTCCTTCTCTTCTGGGGAAACTCCTCACCGCAAAAAGATATCCCCTCCATCAGGCACTTCCCCCTTCCAGGGACTCCAGGGGAAGTAATTCTCCCGGACATGAATGGAGAGCAAGGGGCAGCCGGCTTCACCTACCCAACTGGATGCAAAACTTTCATCAGCATTGTTCCTGAATGAATGAGGTGTAGACTAAAACCTCCAGATTCACCTAAAGAGCAAGATAGAAAAATGTCATTCTTTTGTTGGAAACTTGCCTAAACTTTAATATACACTGTGTGGTCAAAATGAAAAAAAAGAGGGGCACCTGGGTGGCTCAGTGGGTTAAAGCCTCTGCCTTCGGCTCAGGTCATGAACCCAGGGTCCTGGGATCAAGCCCTGCATCAGGCTTTCTGCTCAGCAGGGATCCTGCTTCTTCCTCTCTCTGCCTACTTGTAATCTCTGTCTGTCAAATAAATAAATAAACTCTTTTTTTTGAAAAGAAAAAAGAGAGGAGAGGCTCCTTCTTGCTTCAGGAGCTCAGGGCCTGGGGCTTCTCCCTTTGCCTCCATCAGCAAATACACACAGGGAAGGCTCGCAGCTTTGGAGAAGGGGATTAGGTGTAATAATGACACAGCCTGGGTCCTGAGCACTCCAGTTTGAAGCTGGACCTAACCATGGTCTAGCTGAATATTAGCCCTGGCTGAATCTTGTTCACACACACGCGCGCGCGCACACACACACACACACACACACACGCACCCACCCCACTCGCACCACTCATGCCTGGAAGCTCTGCTCCCCCCTGCTCTTTGCAGAAGGACCAGGGACAGAAAACCAGATGCTTCTCTGGCCTCAGTAATCTAGGGCCTCGCGGTTGTCTTGAATTAATACTTTGGAAAGGTTCTTCTATCCTGTAGCTTCATTTTCTTAGACACAACTCCCTGACCTTTTTAGATTCTTGCTGTAACAATGTGCCTCTTGTTCAAATAATTTGCAATTACCAGACACCAACTGGTTGCAGATAAAGGCTAAATGTAAAAGACCAACAATATCCAACTTCAAAAGGGGGCTTAAGATTGGAGTACTTACTAAAAATAAGGGATCAAGGAGATGGAAAGAAAAGCCCTGGCTTAATTATCTATAATATGGGACCATCACAGCCAAAGGACAAGTGGCCCAGTTCTCCAGAGAATCCAGGACCCACCAGCCCTCTGGATGGAAACTCAAATCGGTAGGGAGGCCTACACCACAAGCTTTCTTTGAGAACGATGTTGACGATTACTTATTACACTAATTGGAAATAGCAGAAACTAGGTGACTAACCCATAATTTCTTCCTTCCTTTCTTCCTCCCCTTCCTATCTCCCTCCTCCTCCTTTGTCTCTCCTCTCTCTCTGCCTCTCTTTCTCTCGGTACTTTCCCTGCGTGTTTATAATGGGTTGGACACTATAACAGATACTAGGGATATAAAATGAGAAAGACGGCTCCTGCCCTGAAGGCACTTGCAGCCCCTGGGAGAAGAGGACACATCCGACCTGCCAATACAGCAAAGGGAAGGACAGAGTGAGTGCTCTAGGAGCACCCAAGACACTTGCACCAGTCAGAGGGAGGTCCCGATCCAACACAAGCAAAGGCCCCTGAAAAAACTTCCAGTGTGAGCCAGGACAAGCCTGCACTGAGTGCTCTGAGCACAGGGATCCGGGGCTATGGAAGACCTGGGAAGAAGGGATGGGGGCGGGGGCAGCCAGGAAGGTGCTGCAACCTAAAGCAGCAGAGCCTGAGCACCTCCCCCATCTCTGCTGACTAGTTCCCCCAGAAAGCGCTGAGTGTCTGAGATAGAAGCCTGGCTCCTCCAGGAAGAGGAAGCAGGTTCCGAGAGACTGCCAAGTGTACCTCCAGACAGCTTCTCTGTCACCTGAAAGGCAAATCTGCCGTTCCACTCCTGGAAATTCATTCTTGAAAATCTAGAAGTCTTGCATCCTTATGAAAGTGCCAAGTTTGGGGGAAGCCCTGCGCTCAGGTTCAGAGAAGATCCCCCCTGAAGAGGTGAGGAGCCGACAGCAGCACCTGTGGGACCCCAGGGAGGTCAAAGACGCCTGGCAGGGTCCTCGGAGGAGAAGAGGAAGAGGGGCAGAGGGGCAGAGGGGACAGACAGCAGAAATATACCCTTGGAAGCCAAACAAAACCAAGATGGGGAGGGGGGGAGACATTTTTTTTCCTCCTATAATTTCAAGAGGAGTGAGTGGTATTTGTAGTTTTCCCCTTATCTCCCTCTGAAGCAAATGCAGACTCACGAATGCAAAAGCCTCCCTGCTTTGGAGCATTTCATTCTTTCATCTCACAGACGTGATGGAGCCCCCACTGGGCGCCAGGCTCTGAGCCAGGGGCTGGTGGCTGGGGCAGCAGCAGGGTTGGGGGGGGCTGTCTGGAGGGTTTCTTCCCATTCTCCCCACTCGCGGTGAGGTTGGAGCCTCACTGGGGCCAAGAATCCAAGGTGCCAGGGCTGCGGGTGGCAGATGGGCTCCCTGCAGCCCCCCTGCGAGTGCCCAGCAAGGAGAGCCGGACAGCCACTGGATGCGACGGCACACAGCATCTTGTCCAAGGGCTTACCTAAAGCCCGGAGCCTGCAGGTTAGAAAAATAAACCCACAGATGAAATGAACATTATAGTAGCAACCTGCAGAGCCTCTTAATCTGTCACTTAAATCTAGGGCTTTTAGCTATAATTGAACACCCTACTGCGACTGTTATAAAGAAGAGGAGGAGGAGGCGTCGAAGTTGTGGTTTCAGAGGGCGGATGGAAATAAATTTCCCTTCAAAACGAGTCAATAACAATGCCTTTGTGTTAAAGGCCTAGAGTGCGGGCCCAGTCACTGCGGAGGAAAACAATACATCCAGGGTGCTCGGCGGCCGGCTGACTCACAGCCCAGCCTGCCATTATTGCGGGCGCGTCTGGGGGAAGAAGTACCACCGCGTTTCTACAGAGTTGGAAAGGAGCTGCCTGGTGGAGGACTATGTGCCTGTCATCTAAACTGCTCTCTCTTCGTAAAGAAAAAAAAGGGAGGGAGGAGGGTTGCGAGGGAGGGATGTTCCACAGTTCCCTGCGCGTCAGGGAAGTGCAAATTGAAATAGGGAGAGGGATGACCCTGGTGGCTCAGTTGGTTGAGCGTCTACCTCTTGGTTTCGCTCAGGTCGTGATCTCAAGGTCGTGAGATCCAACCGGAGTTGGGCGTTGTGCTTAGCATGGAGTCTGCTTCGGAGTCTCGCTCCCTCTTCCTCTCCTCCTCCCCTGATTCGCACTCTTTCTAGAATAAATAAATAAAATCTTTTTTTTTTTTTTTTTAAGAAATGATGAGATACCGCGACGCACTGTCATGCCCCCACAATGGGTCCATGATTAAAGGAGTGAGACTGATATAAAGCGAAGGTCAAGCAAAGCTTTATTTCGCGCCAAGAATCAAGAATCTAACCGAACGTTTGGGGACGCACCTCTTACAAGAGAGGGTGACCCTTCTCTGTTTCACAGTCTAGCTTTTAAGGGCAAAGGCCATGCAGTCCGGCCTGGCCATGCACAGGTGACCAATGAGATTTTAACACACACAGGAAACTGCACAGTGATGCTAGGTGACCAATTGAGTTACAATTTACCCTAGGAGACATTTGACCCAGCCTATTACACCTTGATTAGGATTGGTGCCAAAAAGGCTTCCAAAGGGCAGGGTGGGGGGGTGGCCATACTCCTTGGTAGCTAGGGAGACAGTATGCAACCCCCACTGATCGATATCTCCACCTGGCCTGACTCACCCTTGTATCTGGCTTTGTTACCTGGAGCTGGTTTCCGAGACTTGTTTTTAAGTGAATCCCCTGGGGGACCGGGAGCAGGGACAGTTTAAGGGTTAAACAACAAGGTTTTTGTTTAACCTCAATGAAATCCTCTTGCTAAAATATAAAAATATAAAATAGGTCCTTACAGCACTTACTACAATAGCCAAAATATGGGTCACTGAAATCCCCCAATGCTGGCAAAAATGTGGAGTAATAGGAACTCTCATTTGATGCTGGTGGGAATGCAACATGGTTGCAGCCTCTTTAGGAGACAGTCTGGCAGTTTCTTACAAAACTGAGCTTTCCTACCATCCAGCAATCGTGCTCCTTGATATTTACCCAAGGGAGCTGTGGACTTCTGTCCACCCAGAAACCTGCACACAGAGGTTTATAGCAGTTTGATTCATAATTGCCCAAACGTGGAAGCAACCAAGATGTCCCTCGAACAGTAGATGGATAAACTGTGGTACATCCAGACAGGGAAATTTTATTCAGTGCTGAAAACAAATGAGCGATCAAGACGGGGAGGAATCTTGAGTGGGTATCGTTAAGTGAAAAAACCCAATCTGAGAAGGCTACATAATAGGACATTCTGGAAAGGGCAAAACTACAGAGACTGTGAAAACGTCAGAGGCTAGTAGGAAGGGGAGAGATAAATAGGTGCAACACAGATTTTTAAGGCAGTGAAAACACGCTGCATGATGGTATAATGATGGGTAATTGTCATCACACATTTGTCCAAACCCATAAAATATATACCACCAACAGCAACCCCTTGTGGGAACTATGAACTTCAGGTGACCATGATGTGTCCATGTAAGTTCATCAGTTATGATAAATGTATCATCTGAGGGTGTCTCCATGACTCAAATGGTTAAATATCTGCCTTTGGCTCAGGTCACAATCCTGGGGTCCTGGGACAGAGCCCCACTTCGGGGGCGGGGGTGGGCTCACAGCTCCTTGGGGAGTCTGCTTCTGCTCCCTCTGCTTCTCCCCCTGTTCATGTTCTGTCTCTCTGTGTATCTCTCTGTCTCAAGTGAATAAATGGAATCTTTTTAAAAAATTAAAAGAAAGAATAGCATCTGTTGGCAGATGTTGTTCCATGGGGAAGGTATACCAGCGAGGGGGGCAGAGCGTATGTGGAAAATCTCTCCATCTTCCTCTCATTTTGCTGTGAACCTAGAACTGCTCTAAAAAATAAGTCTTTAAAAGAAAAAGAAGAGGGAAGAAATGGTGGAAAGAGGAATTGGGGGAAGGGAGAAAGGGAGAGGAGGAAGGGAGGAAAGGAAAAGAAATCTTCAAATAGAAGATGACATCAAAAGTCCCCTTTACAGGGGCACCTGGGTGGCACAGTTGGTTGAGCAGCTGACTCTCGGTTTCAGCTCAAAATTGTGATCTCAGGATCATGAGATTGAGCCCTGCGTTGGGCTCCAGGCTTGGTGGGGAGTCTGCTTGTCCCTCTCCCTCTATTCCTCCCCCATCCCATTGCTCATACTCATGCTCCCTCTTTCTCTCTGAAAAATAAATAAATTTTTTTAAAAATTCCCTTTATAGAGCTTTTAGAAGATCACGGATTATGGGAATGATTTTGTGAAGATCAAGTCCTTTCTGGTCAATCCTACCGAGCCTCCTGCAAGTTTGAGAGGGAGCGATATGCCTTGCCTTCTGGAATGAGAGAGGATCTTCAGAGCGTCCTGTCCCTGCAGAAAGGCAGTGTGATACAAACACAGGAGGCAGTGAGGGTGCCCGTATTACTATTATTACTGAACTGAATTGTCTTTGAGAGATTGTTCTAAGAGGGACATGAGCCTGAGGGGTGAATTGTTTCTTCAAATTTCTTCTTCAGAGAAGTCAGGCTTTCAGGATTTGAAGACACAGAGGGAGGGGTCTGGCAGCCACCTCAGCTGGCAGACTCCTCGCATCCTAATCCTCACAGAGAAGCCACCTGAGCACTGGGCGTCTGACCCTGTGAGACCTTGGGTGGAACCAAATTTACTGGAAGTCTCTTTGGAAAGCATCAAATGAATATTGTACTCTTCACATCAAAGCTTTTCCGAGGAGCACCAAGCAAGAGCCATTTTCAGACTCATCCAGAGTCAGTCTTTCATGTGATCAATACAGACTCTTAAACACCCACCTCCATGAATCATGGTCAGACCCAAGGCGAGAGGAGTGGTGGCTTCCCTCAGCCCTCCTTTGAATATGTGTCAGTTGCTGAGAACACTCCCTTCACCCATCATTTCCTAACTACAACTGCATGGGCTTATATCCAGTTTGAATCTAAATTCTCACCCACCAGAATACCCCACTGACCCCTTCGTTGTCAGACAACAAGGCTTTGGAGGAGTCAATGTGCTGTGTGATTTGAGGTTTTACCACTTCGAGCGCGGAATTGTAAAAAATAAACAAGGAGGCTGGGTGTATTGCATACTTTCCTGTCAAAATAAAGAGAGCACATTTCACACTTCAAAGTTTACGATTCAGGCCATCATCCTGAATGAGAAGTATATCGGAGGACTGTAATTCACATGCTGCAGGTAATAAAAGGTTAAAAGTAGTGGTGATTTCTGCCTCTTGGGCTGATGCCCTTAACGTAACTTGATTTCTGGGGCATTACCTGTTATTAAGTTATTTTCTGTGTGTCTGCCCCAGGTTTATCAGGGTTTATGGAGAATTGTTAAAAAGACATGGCACAGGTAACAAGCTTCATTTCAGAAATTAGAAACTGTGTCAGTTATAGATCCCAGCATAGTACTGACCAAGGAGACCCGAATAAATGTTCTCTCTCTCTCTCTCTCTCTATATATATATATATAATATATTTATATATATGTATATGTATAATGTGTATCATATATATATGACATCATATATATATTACATATATATATAAATATATATTTAAATAATATATATATTTATATAATATATAGCCATGAGATCAAAAGATATTGTATTAGTTAAGATTCTTCGGTGTAAGCCAAAGGAACCACCCTTGAGTTACTCAAGCCAGGTAAGGAATATTCTGGAAGAATTCTAAGTAGGGCCCAGTGGTGAAGTTGTTGCTGAGCACCCAGGCCCTGGACATGCCTGCATGAGTGCTGCTACGAGTGGAGGATTCTAGTGTTCGAAGATCCCACAGCAATCCCTTCTGTGCTGGTGTGTCTCCAATTCAAGAGTCAATTCATAGGAAAGAGATGACCTCTTTGGCTCATCTGGGGTCATGGGTCTACCGCTGAAGCCATGCAGATACAACCCTGTGACAAGCAGCCTCATAGAAACGACAGAGAATGAAGAAGGGGCATTTTCCCCCAAAGAAAAAAATGTTTGGTAGATAAAAACAGAGGTCCACCCCAGACAGCTCCACTAACCCAACCTACACAGGGCATATTCTTTAACCATAGGTTGTTCCTGGTTTTGTATAAATGTGGTTTCCTATCCCAAGAGTTTGCCTGCTCTCCTCTGAGAGGCCACAGTAGGCAGAACACACCTCTTCCCTAGGGAACCTCCATGCCCTAACCCCCAGACTCCATGAATGGAGGCCTTTGCAGATGTGATTAAAGTTATGGACTGTAAATACAGAGATTAGCCTGGCTTATCCAGGCAAGCTAATGGAATCACATGAGTCAGAGGGGCACCGCGGAAGAGTCAGACACATTCTAAGCACAAGAGAGACTCGTTCCCTGTCACTGGAGGAGAGTCACATGGAAAACACAAGGAGGAGTTCAAACAGCTTCTAGCAGGATCTTTAGCAAAGATAAGCCTCTAGCTGACAGCCAGCAAGGGCAAAGGACCCCAGTCCTGCTCTTGTAGGGGACTTAATTCAGCCAACAACCTGAATGAGCCTATAAGTGGGTTCATATCCAGAGCTTCCCGAAAGGAACTCAGACTTGCCAACTCCTTGTGTCAGCTTATGAGACTCACAGCAGAGGACCCAGTTGAAGTACTCTGTCCCCAGAATTCTGACATACAGAACTGAGTAATAATAAACCTGTGTTGTTTTTTGCCACTAAATTTGTGGTAATTTATTACACCACCATACAAAACCAATACAGAGGCCACATAAATGTCTCACCTACTGCAAATTAATACCGGCATCCTGTGATTTTCTTGGTGATTATCTGGGTGGATGAGCTCTCTGGGCTTAGCAACCTGACATAAATTCTTCCTTTCCATCTTCAGCAATAACAACAAGACAAAGCCAAAAAATATTCATTGAACAACTACTATGTGATAGGTACATTAAAACCATTACAGTATATGATCCTCAGCACCCCCCCCAGAAAAAAAATCCCCAAAAACCCATTATACAGATTAATTTTTTAAAGATTCTTATTTATTTATTTATTTATTTGAGAGAGAGAAAGAGAGAGACAGAGACAGAGAGAACACAAGTGGGGTGAGGGGCAGAGGGAGAACCAGACTTCTGCTAAGCAGGGAGCTCTACATGGGGTTGGATCCCAGGACCCTGGGATCATGACCTGAGCTGAAGGCTTAACCAACTGAGCCACCCAATGCCCCTTTTTCATTTTTTCATTTTTTCATTTCAGTCGGTTAAGCCGCTGCCTTCGGCTCAGGTCATGATCCCAGGGTCCTGGGATCGAGCCCCACATCGGGCTCCCTGCTGAGCAGGGAGCCTGCTTCTCTCTCCCCAGTCTGCCTGCTGTGTCTTCTTCCCTCTCTCTGACAAATAAATAAATAAATAAAATCTTAAAAAACAAAAACAAAAACCAGTCTGCCTGACCCAACACAAGCTCTACCAGCAGCCCCATGAAGAAACCACCAAAACAACGGTACCAACCTGACAGCTAGGATGCTTCATGGCCTCAAGACCCTCCAGTGTCTGGGACATATGGGTCAGTGGGACCAAAGCTGGACCCAGAGTTATTGGCCAGGTCTTTCTCTCTCCACATAGATGGGTGTGGGGGTTGGAGAACATACTGACAGCTGCAGCCAGATCTCAGTTCTCCTTGGTTTTCAGTTTTCACGGGGCTTTCCTGGGTCTGGTCCATCCATGCAGGCACAGTTACCCCAGCTGTCAGGAATACGTGGAGAATTTTTCTCAGCCTTTTTGTAGCACTCTTTCATTTTTGCAACTGCCCCATTAGATCTATGGCTCACTCCAAATAAGAGCAAAATCTTGGGCTAGCAAAGTCACACGGTTATGCTCACTCGTTCTCAACTGAGTCCTCCATGTTTAGCCAGCAAAGCCACAGTTCTAAACACACACACACACACACACACACACACACACACTGCGCCTGTCCTTTCTGGTCACAAACTTGCTCATTTCCAAGGCCAGCCCCCCACATTGAAAGCTACAGTTGTGGCCAGTTGAGCTGACAGAAGGGCGTGGAAGTAGCTCCAGGCAAGGAGGCCACAGATGCCTACTGTTCTTACCTGAAGCTCCAACAGTTTTTCAAGAATAAAAGCTTCTCAATTTGTTGTCTGCTTTGAAACCATTGTTTTTGACATTTTCCCCCCAATGTTATGCTTGCTTTATGGAGGAGTTACGGGCCTCTCCTGCTGCCAGGACCAGAAGCCTCTCTCCCCATCCCTCCTGAGGCCCCAGGAGACACCTGCCATCGGGAGCTCTCACTCCCCACTGCTGTCCTTGTCCCCAGACCATAGCAGAGCCAACACTGCTCGACAGAAGCCGATGTCTATGCCCTTCAGAGTCATTTCCCAGCTTCTCCTGTCTCTTTCTACATTTCCCAGCTCTGGCCTAGCATCGCCAAAATGGAGGATTTTGCAGCTTGAATCTATTTCTGTCCTATGCATATTATCCAGTAACAGAAAACATACAAGTCTGGGGGCCCGAGCTCTGGCTTCGACTGTCATTCCGTGTTTTTCATTGCAGTTAATGAACCATAACTGCCCCCAAATACTTTGGCTTTCAGACTAGTGGGGCCAACATTCTTGACTGGGTATTAATTTACCATTGCGTTTCTATGAAAGAACAAGAAGGAACTGTGTGTGTGGAGGGCGGGGGGTGCTTTATTCCTACGCAAGCCTCATTCCTTGTAGCTGAGAGCTGAGAATGTTTTAGCCTACTCTCCTGTTTATTCTTGCTGCATTACTCCTACATTAATATCTCCTTTTGGAACGCTCAGAAAATAAAGGAAAACAACAGCCCTTCCTGGCAATGCATGTGAACGTCATCTAGTGATGTGATGGAGTTATTGCAAGGTGATTATGAATCTAAATGTCATCCGGTCATATGTAGTCTGAATAAATAACATGCTTACAACTACTTTCAAACACACGCACATCCCTATGGTTTGGTGCTAGTCTTCTCACCACTGGCGGATTATGGGACATTTTTACTAATATTAGATAGGGAGTCTACAGCTTCTGGATCACTCTGGGAGCAGAGAAGACCTATAACATTTACTGTACGTTAGAAAGTATTCCTCATCCTCAAAAAGACTGGGCATCCCTGCACCAGGGAAACCAGATCTTAGCAACACAGCATCTCCTCCCTTTGACCTAGGGAAGGGACGTTATCAGAGATGGAGGGTTCCTCTGCCACTGCTACTGGCTTATGCCCATGACATTGGCCAGCTGGTGGGTGTGCTGCCCTTGTGAAGTAGGCAAGCTATTGCTCTGCGAGTCTGAAGACTCAGCTTCTACTCCATATGATACTAGCTTGCTGGGAAATCTTGGAAAATCTTCATTTTCTTGGGCCCCTCCTCCTTCATCTATAAAACAATATTACTAAATGATGTCAAAGACCCTTGGCAGCTGAGCCATTCTTGGACCCAACACATTGTGATTATAGGCACCTTGCACACATCTTCCTGTTCATAAACTGCAGGATGGCCACAGGCCTTTTACAGACAATTGGATTTCCCGGCTAAGTGCCAACAGCCTCTCCTGGCTACTGATCATAAAACAAAATGCAGCTCAGGGTACAAGTGTCCGATAGCATCCAGCCTTGGGTGGAGGAGCCCACAGAGCCTCTTCTGTCTAAGCAGCAAACACCGATCACCCAGCACTCGCTATGTGTCAGGCACATGGGAGAAGCACGTTTTGGGCTCTTAAATCAGTTGATGCTCACAATAATCCTATAAGGTATCTTGTTACTCTTCCCCTTTTATGGGTAAGGAAACACAAACTTTCTC
Organism: Mustela nivalis; assembly: GCF_964662115.1. Taxonomy (NCBI): domain Eukaryota; kingdom Metazoa; phylum Chordata; class Mammalia; order Carnivora; family Mustelidae; genus Mustela; species Mustela nivalis. The sequence goes on along the minus strand of NC_139034.1, from coordinate 37,659,303 downwards.
TGCATTATCCTTGCACACTTTAGATCACCTTCCCCTTGCAGAGAAAGGAGGAATGTATTTATTCTTCGGACAGAATTCATACACACATAAGCCCTCATCCTCTGGGTCCCCATCATGAAACACAGCAAGATTCAGGGAAGAAAATAAAATGTTCATTTAGCTATTATCGTGTGAGGTTTCCTTCTCTGAGACAACTGTCAAATATCATCTATGTAATGATCCTTGACTCTCACTGGAAGCTGGGGAGAGTTAGGTGATTTGAAGTTTGTCACTCTTTTTCATCAGTCTTAGAGCAGAACACATCAAACAGTGAGGAGGGCTCACGCTTGACAAAGCACGGCAGCTAAAGGATGGCATTCCAGAGAGAAGTTGTGACTTCTGCAACTGAGTCAATCAGCCCCATCCATTACCCTCTTCCAAAGTCTCTCACCAGTACCCAACCCAAAGAAAACTGGGCTTACCCTATGCACACTAAATTAGAACAAAGAAAAGTAAATGATGATGATGCACAGAGTTGGTGACATTACAGTGAAAAGCCATCCTTCCTACAGAATATATATATATTTTTATATAGATATAGCTAAAGATATAGAATTTATATATAGATAAATAGATATGACTGCAGATTGGTACAAAACATTCACGAGGCAACATAACAAAACCTAACAATAAAACTCAGCAACCCCACTCCAGATCATCTACCTCTAGAAAACTTATCAATAAAGACAAGTCATACATGAAAATTGCCCATTGCAGCATTGTCTACAATGGCAAAAAATTGGGGCCAACATAAATACACACACACACACACACACACACACACACACACACACAGTCTTTTGGTGTTCATTGAACACCTATTATGTGCCAGGCACTAGGCTAGACCCCAAGATGAATGTGAATCCTTGATGAGTGTGCTGAATATTGAGGTTATTTTGTTTTGGTTGGGTTTGGTCTATTTATTTTCGACAACTGGTATTCACAGTTGGTATTCACAACTGGACTTCTGGCATTCCTATATATCACGAGGCTGGAAGATTGGAAACTATATAAAAACCTGGATCCTGACTATGATTTGCATTCTGCCAACACGATGTGTTTGCATGAGATTTGGAAGGCAGAAGGGAGGCAAAAGGATGTATTATTCTTCCTCCAGCACCCATTGTGGCTGCATGGGCCTCATCATGAGCGGCTCTTTGCAGAAACCAGCAAAACTCTTGCCAACTACCCATCTGGGTGCTGGAGGCATCTGGGACCATTAGTAGCATTTTCCTGCTTTCTGACCTCTGCTTTCTGCAGTACTTCCTAATTCTCTGAAAGTCAATCTTGAACCTGAAAGTTAAGGAGACCCACTCTCCACGCTCACCCCTGCTGCTAATTTTCATTTCTCCACCCTTGGTTTTGTAAGCACCGAATTCCCTGTGTTAAATCCCCCTCTGATCAAGATTCCTAGAGTAATATTTATTTTCCTTGATCCCTAACCTATTGCAAAAAGATAATAATCTAGAGCAGTCCTGTCCGGTAGAAAAATAATGCAAGTCACATATGTGAGCCCCATGGGTAATTTAAATTTTTTAGTAGCCATATTTTAAAAATAAAGATAATCAAGGGCACTTGGGTGGCTCAGTCAGTTAAGCAGCTGCCTTCACCTCAGGTCACAATCCCAGGCTTCTGGGATCGAGCCGCAGATGGCATGGGGCTCCGTACTCAATAGGGAGTCTGCTTCTCCCCCTCTGTCGGCCTCTTCCACTTCCCTGCCCCCTGCTTGTGCTCTCTCTGGCTCACTCTTTCCTTCTCAAATAAATAAAACCTTTAAAAAATGAATAAATAAAAATAAAAATAATCAGGTGAAATTAATTTAATGTTTTATTTAACCCAATATATCAAAAATATTATCATTCTAATATATAACCAGTATCGAAATCATAATCAGAGCATTTACTTTTTATACTGTCTTCAAGAGACAAGGTGTATTTTATCACTAAGTCATTTCTCGATGCAGACTGGCCGAATTTCATGCACTTAATGGCTACACGGGACTAGTGGCTCTGATACTTCATAACACAGAACTGTACAAGACACTCCTGCGCCATATGATGGCAGATTATTGTGTCACTGTTTAAATGAACTCTGGGGTTTGGCAGGGGACCTTGTTTCTGCTACTGTGCTTGGCTCATCTTTCCTCCTGGTCCATTAGGTGTCTGTCAGGTGAGACCTGTTTCTCCCCACATGAAATCAAAGGTAGCCTCTCCAATGGGAAAGAAGAGAAGCTGTGTAGGCACCCCCAAACTACATCAAATCCCAACAGGCAAGAAGGGGCCAGGTCTGGGGTGCTAGGCGTGGTCTGCCGTGTGCCAGAACGTACTCAGGAGCCGACCCATGTAGCTCTCTGCTGAGACAGCAGACAGGCTGGCGTGAGCTCCTCGGTCATGCCCACAGGGAAGGGGAGGCTGACAGAAGAGAGTCAGTGGGACTTCTTTGTAGAGCTCCCGAGCTGGCAACATCGGCCTAGAACCAGAACCTTACTTCCAGGCATGCCCAACAAGCAGGAGCAAGAGACACCTGGCTCTGGAGACTGAATCTTGCCAATGGTGAATCTGAAACAGATAAAATCAGATGTGAGGCTGGATTCAAGAAAGAGAGCAGTCGCCAAGGTCAGGGCAAGCCAGGATGGACACGTGCTGATCGTGGACTGTAGGAACAGGCTGAGAACGACTGCAGATCCAGCCAGGAGAACGAGGTTAGGAACCAGGGTGAGTGCGGTAAGGCCTGGGTGTGCCTGCCTAAGGTGAGGAGGGCTGGGGGGCTCATCGGTCCCTGCTGGCTGCCTGTCCTCCGGCTTCATCCCCGAAGAGCTGTGTGCAGCTTCCCACGCACCCTCATAACAACCCTCCCCGCCCAACGCTGATTTGTGAGTTCTCTCCAGTGGAGGAGCAGTGCCAAGAACTTTCCACACATAATCCCAATCTAGTCCTCCCGGAAGCCGGATGAGGAAAGTACTATGATTAGCCCCATTGCATAGATAAGAAAACCGAGAGCCTCAGAACCTCACCTGAGGACTCGTACTTAGGAAATGTCGAAGCTGCGATTCAAACTGCAAAACATCAATCCAGAGCCTCCCGCATAATCGTGGGGCTGGGCTGCTCCAGTGAAAGTTTGGGGGCTCGACTGGAACTGGAAAAGGAGCGACGTAAAGGCAGGGGGCAAATGGTCAAACCCCAGTTTGGCCAAACTCACAAATAGCGTGCTGCGGTTGGACCTGGGGGGTGGGGGGGACCGTGGGAAGCAACTGGAATGACACTTTGTCCCCCAAGGCTAGTGGCGCCCTCCGTTCACATTCCAGAAATGACCACCGGTGCCGCTGGTGCCCACAGGGACCCCACCTACCAAGCCCTGGGCTGGGGGGCAGGGGAGTAGCAGATGCTGCCTTACTCTGAGAGAAAGGAATCATTCTTAGGTACAGAAGGTGCTGTTACCATGGCGACCACAAAAATCTTGGCCCAATCCTAGGCCAGTAGCTTGACTCCTAATTCAGAGAGGCTTGTTTTCCAGGCTTGGGGGCGGGCGGTGGGGATGAAATTGAATTAAAAAAGAATCAGAGTGTCTCTCCACACAGCAGCCTTGCACAAAGGGACAGTGTCTCTGCCGGGCTCAAAATCTGAACAGGTACACCACAAACACCCAGAGGCCAATGGAAAGCCCCGTGCAGAAGGTGAGGCGTCCTTTCACAGTGGACAGTGTCCCAGCTGGGGCTCAGGACCGACTTACCAAGGAACCTGCCAGAATAAATACGACACCTCTGGAACAGGAGCCGCGTGCCCGTTGTGGGCTTCCTGCAGCAGTCTGCGGTTGGGCCCTCACAATGCTGGCTTTTTCCCGACCCGTCAACCCTCATTGATGGGACCAGAGTCAACCCTGGCAGCTTTTGATGCTTTCCTACTCAGCCTCACTCAGCTCTGCCTGCAGCTCCACAGATTCCTAAAAACCTCCCTTTTAAACAGAGCCTGGGTCTGTCCTTCCTCTGCAATGGTGGCTCACCCATTCCGTAAGAATGCCGGGCTGGGAGAAGGAATGCAGATGCCACCAGATGCCACCTGTCCCTGGGGGTATTTGTTCACTGCCCCACCTCCACCACCAGGCAGGCATCCGTATACCATGCACATGCCGGACAGGGCACCCCCAAGTCCTAGGACCAGGAGCCCGACCACAGGAGCTCCCCTTCCCCATGGATGGACCCACCACCATCGCCATGCTGTTCCAGGCCATGAGGCTCCCCAGAGATTATATGAACCAGGTCCGGCTTTTTCCATCTTTTATCCCTGGACCAAAGAGCCAACAAAAGTCCTTAAAGATGCCTAGAATGGGAAAAAAACAAAAACACATACATAAAAAACCTTACCTGAGTCCCAAAGTTTCCTGTACCTAGGAAGGGGTCAAAAATAGTAGAGCCAATTAGTGAGAACCATTCGACAACAGGTTCCATATGCTTGATGTTTCCATTTATATTTCAGTCATGCAAAAATTATTGAAACATTAAACGGAATTCTAAATAGGTGCAAGAAAAGCTTTATCTCATTTTTGGATCCCAGTTCAGTAAACTACTTTCATTTGTCTGCTTTCAGCTGCTGTTGACGTTTTCATCTTTCCGGAGGACGTTTATCATTATATCTCATCTGAAGTTCAACTAAGCACATGAAAAGAGAACAGGCATTATTAACCCCCATTTTATAAAACAAGCTCAGATGACCTAACCCAAGGTGACGGGCTCAACCGTTCCCTCAAGGTCAACACCAGAGAACAATCTTAGCAAGTCTAGATCTAGGGCTCTGTCCAACTTTCCAGAATCTCAGATGTACCAGGAGGCTCGTGTCCTGGGTTGAACCCAGGCTTGAGTGGATTAGAGAGCTAAGTTTTCTTTCATAACCAGTAAGCGTGATTGCCACTGAGAAGGAGAGAAGGTAGCTGAAGCCATGGGTGAGGGGAAGATTTTCCTTTCACCGTAGACCCTTCTGTGCCTTTAGATCATGTACCATATATGTGACCCAATGACCCAGAAAATAATTAACATTTAATTTGAAATGTTAGTTTAGATGTAACTTAAAATTCAAATGTAATTTTAAATTTCCTATTATAAATCAATGTTCTCTTACCCCCAAATTAATGGAGTCGAAACACACCTTGTGATTACTCTGACCCTTAAAACTTGTGAGAGCCACACCTGGGTGGGCCCACAGCCAAGTTCACAAGGAAGAGACTTAGATGAGAGATGCTGGCCGCAGTCACCCCTCTGCGCCCGAAACTGTATCGTTCAGTGGAAATAAAATAGCCAGGTTGCAATGATCTTTTTGGTGAAGGAAAGTCATGGCGTAGGTACTTTAAAATGTGAGTAAAGATTTAAAGTTGCATCTAATTTATAGTTCACATTGGAATGTGTTTGCACACTTTGGAATATGGATCTGTTTTATTCCATGAACTTACAGCACTGTAAACTAAAGAAACCCAAAACTCTGAAATATTGGGAAACTGTCCATATTTTCTCTCTGTATCTGTTAGAAGGCTTCTGGCTACAAGAAACCAAAATGCTAGCTGAAACTGACCTAGACAATAAGGGAATTTACTGCCGCACAAAATGGACGGACCACAAGTCCGGGTCTCAGGGTTTGTTGATCTAGCACCTCAGCAGCGCCATCACGGTCCCAGGTCCTTCCAACCCTCTGTGCTGTGTGTTCTCAGTACTGGCTTCATCCTCGGCAATATGGCGGCAGGGCTCCAGACACTGTCTCCGACATGACAGATTCAAGCAAAAAAAGAGGAGCCATTTTGTTTTCTTAGAAAGGGAACCTCTCAGAATTCTCCCACTGTTACCCCACCCCCAGACATCACTGCCTGCCTTACTTCATCACCTGCCATTCCAGAACCAATCATTAGCCTGGGGGTGGGTGAGGATAATCAATGGGAGGATAATGGTTGTTGGCCAAACACAATATCCACTATGTCCTTCTCCCAAGAAGCTCTTCCTACAGTCACTCAGTGAGAAGCTTCACAAGAGAATGGACTGAGGGCTTTGACTAATCCTGAGCCTCTGTTTACATAGAAATGCCTGATTCTCACCTCCTTCTTTTCGGATTTACTCCTGCTGAGAAGTGGTGAGAAACTATGCATTTTAGTTTCAGGTTTCTTTTACCTGTGTGCTCTATGTGTTAGAAATAAGTTTAAACAAAGATAATGCTCACATCACTAAAAGACAACTTAGACTGAATAAGTGGGAGTTCGGTAAGCCATTAAAAGCAAGATTCACCATGAGGGAACACCATAATAATAAGCAGCCAGCCCATGTTCAACGTGAATGTGTCTGTTAGCATGGGTATCTTGTTCATTATTGTCCTTCCCAGAAATCTACGTGAGCCAAAGGTATTTTTCAAGGCTAATGATCAAATGAAGTATGTAGGATACAGGTGTCAGGGAAGAGTCTCATGACTCAAATGCTCCTTATGCTGAGGTCTCACCCTTGGCTACTGCACCTGCCCTAGCAGCTCAGAAGTGGACACTCAGGGAGTATTCTCATTAAAGGTATACGAACCCACAGGAGAAAAGATGGATTGATGTCACTAACTTGCTGAGATAATAACCACCTTGGCTGCACAAAGCCTCAGCTGGAGGTTAAGAAGAGAATTGCCTACAAGCAATTTACACAGAGCTGCTAAGAAATAAAACAGTGTCAGATGGGCCACTGAAAACCAGCGTGGGAATCTGTTTCTTTTTTTTTTTTTTTCTGGAAAGAGACAGAAGGTACAGCCACTGGCTACATTTATTTTTGGAGCCGGGAGAAGGGAAAAAAAGATAAGTAGATAGAAAAAGATGTAGACATATGGACTGATCTGATTCAGCCCTGGAGAAAACATCCATCTCAGCATGTCAGGGTTAAGAAGGGCCATACACTTGTGACATTGCCATCAGAAATGCACAGTTTAATAGCAGAAAGGGCAAGGATGCCAGAACAGGATCATTCTAGAGTCAAAAATTGAAAAAAGCAAACTCCTGATTCATCTTACAGCTTACACAGCTGCACTATGCTCTAGGACAGTGTGGCGCCAGCTTCCTGAATCACCTGCGGTCTGTGTTCAAATGCAGATTCCTGCTCAGAAGCTCTGGGGTGAGGTCTAAGATTCTGCACTTCTATCAAGCTCCCTGATGATGCCCATACTGGCAGCCTGGGGACCACACTTTGAGTAGCCACTTTCTAAGCTATCTATGACAGGGCATAGCATTCATCTGAGTTCATGGTTGGTATAGTTTTAATGTGGTTTTAATATGTATAACTGTTGGAGTCAGAGGAGTGCGTGACTCTTGATCTCAGGGTCGTGAGTTTGAGCCCCACATCGGTGTTGAGATGATTTAAATAAGTAAAACTTTTTTTTAAAAGAAACCAAAAAAAAAAAAAAAAAAGATACATAAATGTTAAGACAGAAAGGAACCTTAAAAAGATAACAAGGGTTGGGGTGCCTGGGTGGCTCAGTTGGTTAAGGCTCTGCCTTCGACACAGGTCATGATCCCAGGGTCCTGGGATGGAGCCCCACATCGGGCTCCCTTTCGGCAGGGAGACTGCTTCTCCCTATCCAGCTCCATTAACTTGTGTTCTCTCTTTCCATCAAATAAATAAATAAAATTGTAAAAAAAAAAAAAAAATAACAAGTGTTAATATCCAGAGCATATAAAGATGTCCTACAACTCAACAACAACAACAAAGAAACCATTTTATTTTTTTTTAAGATTTTATTTATTTATGTGACAGACAGAGATCATAAGTAGGCAGAGAAGCAGGCAGAGAGAGAGGAGGAAGCAGCCTCCCCGCTGAGCAGAAAGCCCGGTGCAGGGCTCGATCCCAGGACCCTGGGACCATGACCTAAACAGAAGGCAGAGGTTTTAACCCACTGAGCCACCCAGGGACCTCCAAAAAAAATTTTTTAAAGGGGCAAAACATGGGTAGACATTTCTCCAAAGAAGATACATAGATGGCAAATAAGCTTACGAAAAATGTTCAACATCCCTAATGATTAAGGAAATGCAAATTAAAACCACGGTGAGATACCACTTCACATCTATCAGGATGGATATTATTAAAAAGAAATAAATAAAAAATGTTGACAAGGATATAGAGATTGGAACTCTTGTGCATTGCTATTGGAATGTCAAATGATACAGCCTCTATGAAAAACAGTATGGCAGTTCCTCAAAAAATTAAACCTGAAGAGAGGATTCTGGGAAGATGGCAGGGTAGAAGGGACCAGGAATTGATCTCCCCAGGTAGACAACACTTGCACTGGCAGAATCTATCGGATGCAACTGTTTTGGAAACTCTAGAGTCTATTGAAGGTTTGCAACTTTAGATTTAGGTAACAAATGGATGAATTTCAGTCCATTTCATCTCTTAGAGCCTAGCAGCTACCCATCCCCCCTTCCTCCCAGGAATGTGCCAAGAAGTTTTGCATGGGTTCCTGGAGTAACTTACACACAGCTTGCTGGAGTCACAGTGGGCAACAAGAACCCTGTCCTTCAAATATCAAGGACCTGTTCTCTGATTGCTGATTGCTACTTCTTATCAGAGGGGCCCACAAAGAGGCAGGCAGCCATTGCTGGTGCACCTGTCCTCCTTTGCTCCAAGTCACTCCCCCTCCAAATACAGGGACTTTCCAGGGATTTCAAGTGCTGCCATCTTCCCCCCGACCCCGACCTTTATTATTCTCTTTTTCCCCTTTTGGGAGTCAGACTTTAAAAAATTTGGAGAAAATTTATAGAATTACCATATGATCCAGCAATTCCACTTATGGGTATAGACCCAAAAGAATTGAAATCAGGGTCTCAAAGAGCTATTTGTACCCGCATGTTCATAACAGCGTTATTCACAGGGGCTAAAGCGTGGATGCAAACCCAACAGTACATTGACAAATGAAAGGACAAGCAAAATGTGGTTTATACATATAATGAAATATGATTCGGCCTTATAAGGGAAGGGAATTCTGCAATATATTACCATACGGGTGAACATTGAGGTCATTATGCTAAGTGAAATAAGCCAGTCACTAAAAGACAAAAGCTGCATAATTCTACTCATATGAAGTACCTGGAGTAGTCAAATTCATAGAATCAGAAAATAAGATGACGGTTGCCCCAGACTAGAGGAGTGGGGGAACAGGGAGTTTGTGTTTTATGGGTGTGGAGTTTTAGTTTTGGAACATGGGAAAGTTCTGGAGTTGGAGGACAATGATGGTCGCACAATACTGTGAATAGTCTTGATGCCACTGAACCACACCACTAAAAGTAGTCAAAAGGGTGAAGTTTTATGTTGGATGTATTTTATCTCAACGCTTTTCTAAAGTCGGCTAATTTCACCATCTGGTTTCCTAGATGAAGAGGGTAAGACAAAGGATTACTGTGAGGGAAGAGCAGAAGGGGACAGCTGGTTGGTGACGGAGACCAGAAGGAACCCCTGAAACTGAACTCCCCATTCCACGTTCCGTGACCTTTCGATTCTGACACTGGTCTGATCTGGAATGAGGTACAGATGCCAAATGTTGTGGAGAAGAGAGAAAAAGAAAACTAGGTACTAAGCATGACTCTGGCCTTGTGGCTGTGATGCTTTAGATAAATACTTAACTTCCCCAGGGTTAGACCTCTTGTCGTAAAATGCTGAGACGGACAACAGTCTCACCAGGAAAATACAGAAATTGACTCCCCAAATATTTTACTTGCAATATTAGTCTCAAGAGAGATCTGTGGGAGCAGAGGATACAGATTTGTAGGCAATTATTTGGGAACTGCTGCAGACAGAATGTCCTTCTTAAGTAGTCACAAAGCTCATTAGCATAGCAAAGGCTCTGGAAAGTTCTATCGTAAAGAAATTCGTTCTTTTTTTTTTTTTTTTTTTTTTTTGTCTTTACCCAGTTATCTTACTTTGGGCTCCTGAAGCAGGAGCTGAGATAGGGATTTGAGTGCAAGTAATTGATTTGGGAAATGAAGGGAGAACAGCAAGGAAATCGGGTAGCAAGACAGAGACAGGAAGGCAGCCTTGAAGAATGCATTATTAAGGCAGCCTTGGGGGGGGGGCGGGGTTGGGATGGGCAGCTGGAACAGAGTCCCAGTGGGGAAACTGCGGAGCCAGTGTGGAGCACACACCTCCATCGTCCCACCTGAGGGGCAAGACTGCTGGGATGTTTGTATGCCGACGCTCACTAGTGGGAGTTTAAGGGTTGCTTTGGGCGAGTGTCAAGTTTTTGGAACTCATGGCCCATTATGTGAGGGCAGATGGAGCTTAGACATTCAGACAAGAGTTGCTGGGAGTCAGTGTCTTGTGCTGAAGCAGGACACCAACAGCTTCTGCTCCATCCAACATTTCTTAATCTCAAGTGGCTGTGGAACGCCTCCTCCCTTATTTCTGAACACCTAAAAATATCCCGCAGAACTTTGGGAAACAAGACAATTGCTAAGATCCCTTCTGGTTCTAATGATCTAATGCACTCTGATTTTAAGTTACTTAAAAATTACTTATGATGCCTATTCAGAACTAAATGGCCATTCTGTTTCTGAGCCTTGACCTTATGCCTGCAGGCTAGACAAGGCTGGCCTCCTGTGGAGTGGGGAGGTTGGGGCAGGGGTGGGGGAGTTGTTGCGGGGGCAGACTCTGTCCAGGCCTGACAGGTGGAAATCTGAGACTGCCATCTCTCAGATCCATTGGTATCTGTTTCTTAAGTTTCTTCCCAAAAAACTGAATGGAGAGTTGGCAGTCTTACTTTAAAACACAACCATGCCATGGAAACAGAGTTCTAGTCTAGGTTCCCAAGTTTGCACATTTGAATTTTTTTTTTTTTTTAATACTAACCTGACCACCTAAAATGTTTTCTTGGGCGCGTGGGTAGCTCAGTCAGTTAAGCATCTGCCTTTGACTCAAGTTATGATCTCAGGGTCCTGGGATAGAGCCCATGTTGGGCTCCCTGCTTAGTGGGGAGTCTTCTTCCTCTCCTTTCTGCCACTCCCCCCTACTTGTGTGCTCGCGCTCTCTCTCTCTCTCTCTCCAAGTAAATAAAATCTTTTAAAAAATAAAGTACTTTCTTGTGTTCAAAAGGAGAAATCTTGTCTGAACCTGTGGAAAATTTGAGGTTGGAGATTAATCACTCAGATATAATATCATACCAGTTTGTGATGAAGAAAAGAAAGAACACATCTTTAACCAAGAAACTCAGCCAATCCCTCTAGACAGATGGGTTGTCTATAAAGAAGCGCTCTGACGAGCCCTCCCCCCAACCCAGGGCTGCTGTCAGCGTTCTTGCTCATAGCTAGGCAGTCTGAAGGCTTGCGTTGGGTGGAAAAAATTGCCTTGGCCTTGGTTCAAGTCTCTTCACTCTCTCTCGCTGACAAGTCTTAAAAAGAAATCAAGAACCAGAAAGAATGAAAGGATTACCCATTTTTCCCGATTCAGAGGGTTTACTGCTTCTAACATGCATCCTGAAGTTCTACTTTCGATCTTTTTCCCCCCGCACAAATCAATAGTTATCCAAACCATATTTACAAAATGCAAATAGTAATACCATTAATACATTAATAATTAGTTTTGGCAAATGATATCAACAGGGTGAACAAGTGTATAAATATATGTGAAAAATATATAAATATAATGTCGTATGAATATGTGTTCATGTGAAGCAGCAAATCAGCCGATTTACAAATACCAAATGCCAACATGAAATCAATTCAAGTCAGTCCAGCCATGAGCCAGGCTCCATGCTGAGGACAACTAGACCCAACCCAACGGATCCGCCAGTTCTGCAGGCAAAATAGGGTCAGATACTGGCATTTGACTATGATTCAACCTCAACAAAAAATGAAAGACACAAACCCGAGGTTCAAGGGGTTTAGGGGTCAGGAGGAATGATTAAGATGTTAAACACCCAAGATTGAAACAAGGACTTAAAAAGTACAAGCAATGTGCTAAGGGGCTGATGGAGGAAGCAGAGAGATGTCCCAAAGAAGTAGATTTTCAGCCTTTTATAGAAAATAAAATAAAATAAAACATGGGTGCCTCATTCGGTTAAACGTCTGACTTGGGCTCACGTCATGATCCCAGGGTCTTGGGTTGAAGCCTACGTTTGGGCTCCGTGCTTAGCAGAGAGTCTGCTTCTCCTTCTTTCTCTGCCCCTCTCCCTGGGCTCATGCTCTCCCTCAAATAAAGAAATAAAGTCTTTTAAAAAATAAATATTACACAAGTATCAAAATAATGAAAAAGTCCCTCATAGTGCGACCCTCCAAGGATAATTTACTTTATCAATAGTTTAGTATATTTCTAGACTTTCCCGACGTGTATGTTTCTATTTCTTCTACTTGTTTTTTAAGAAAATTTGTTCATACAACCCATATTGTTTTACTACCTGTTTTGTTTTTTTTTTCCATTTAAGTATATATCTGGAACATCTTTCTGTGTTGTATCCATCTCATTCTTTCCAAACTGCTGCACGGTATTCCACGGTGAGGCATTGGAATTTATTTCACTCTTCCTCGTGAATGGACAATCAGGTTGCTTTCACTTTTTGACTTTTAAACATGGTTGCAGTGAATATCCATGAACTTAGATCTTTGACTCCTTAAAATCACTGTTTTCTAGCTTAAAACCCTAAAAGTAGAATCGTGAAATTGAAAGATACAAACCTTTTACATCTAACGAACATTGTCAGATGAGAGGAAATGGATTTTAAATTGACCTTGGAGATCAGGAGGAAAAGGGGGCTAGGGTTTCCAGACTGAAGTCGCTGTCTGGAAAAGGGCGCAGAGCTCTAAGAGTAAGCAGCATGCTGATTCCTGGAAACTATGATTTAGGGCACTGGTAGCTTGGGGCCGATTGTGCTTGGAAGGACCAGGCAGCCACAGCACCTCAGTAGGTCTTAGTTTCTGTCCCTGTGATATTTTTTTTTTCTCAAACTCCCACCCATCTTTGTTGTCGGTGACCGAGCTGTGACGGTGCTGAGGACAGTGGCTGGACAGTGGCTGTGGCTATGGCCCTGTGTGAAGTAGTGTCTCTCTACTTCTAGGCAAGTCAGTAGGAGGGGGACTTCCCCATCCCTCCACCTGATTCTGAGCCACCTGAGCTCTGGCCCTTGGCTGCCCATCGGGAACCAGATGGCCAGGGCTTGAATCCAGCTCCGGATGCTCACTCCCACTAGGACCTCAGATCAACCCGCTACCTCCCATGTCTCAACTGATAAGTGAAGATAACATCAGCCTTACACCCTGTGGTGTTACCACAAGGACAGCGTGAGATTTTACCTACAAAACCATCAGAAGAGGGCCTGGCATTTACAAGAGCTCCTGGACTGTCGGTTCCCGGGGTGATGATTCAGTGACAGGTCACCTGCAGCCCCTCTCCTCTCCAATGACAGTGATCCAACACCTCTCAGTGTGTGGGGAAGGGAAGAGCAGGGGCTTTAGCAGCCAGTGGCCTCAGATGTAAAAGGGAGAAAACAGTCTCGATTTCTACCTTCAGGCTTGTTGCAAGAATCCAGATGAGCTACGTGAAGGACCTTGCGCCCAGCTGGAACTCAGTAGCGCCTAAGCGGAAATATTATTCCTACTGATGTTATCAGAAGTGCCAATACACTGTTGTGTACGTGTCTCCTTCGTCTTCAAGGAGTTATTAATTCCCTGAGCCTCTCCAAGTTGTTAGGCAGAACCAAGTCCATATGTGATGCTACTGACCAAGCAATAGAGCAGAAATGTTTAAGGTGGACAAGAGCTATTTGGAAATCACAGAGGCAATGATAGGAACAGAAGCGAGGGGCCATATTCCGTGATGGTTAATTTTATGTGTCAACTTGACTCAGCCAAGGAATATCCAGATAGCTGGGAAAACAAGGGAGCTGTTTCTGGGTGTGTCTGTAAGGGTATCTCCAGAAGAGACTAGCATTTGAATTTGCACACAGAGTAAAGAGATCACCTTCTCCAATGCAGGTTGGTACCATCCAATCCCAGAGCTTGAACAGAAAGACAAGATGGAAGAGAGATGATTTTGTTCTCTCTGCTTGAGCTGAGACATCCATCTGTTCCTGCCTTTGAACACTGGACATTGGTGCTTCTGGTTCATCAGACCCTTGGACTCAGACCAAGATTCTTGGACTTGGACTTACACCATCAGCTTGCCTGGTTCTCCAGCTTGCACAAGGCAGATTGTGGGACTTCTCAGCCTCCATAATTTCATGAGCCTATTCTTATAGTAAATATCCTTTTATATCTATCTGCCTGTATCTATATCTTTACCATACTGGTGTTTGTTTCTCCAGAGAATCCTGACTAATACAAGAACGGTAGGCAATAATGATAGAATTAAGAGAGACAGATGGAAGCTTACCTTCCTTTTGCTTGGAGGCTGTGGAAAAGGTCTTCCCTTGAATCTAAAGGGAGAGAAGCTGTTGAGGAGGAAGGGAATGCCCTCAGAAGTAGAGAATTTCAGAGACAAAGCATATGTGGAGAGGAGCAATGTTTAAATGAGAGAACCTGAGCCCAGGAGTACACAAAAGCTTTCCAAAGTGTATGTGGGCACAAATGGCTCAGAGAAAATTAAGTTTCACATGCTCCATTTCCTTGCAAAGTCTCTCCTAGAATTAATATTCCCAAGAACACGTCTGTGGCCAAATGTCCCAGAGATTTTCCTGCCCTACCTCTCCTTTAACAAACACCCATTCCCCATTTTTAGCTATTATTTTGTTGTGGTAGTTGACTATTCCCTAGCTTTTCTATGTTGGGGCATGATTTTGCCCAGAAGGGAGTCTTGTAAGATTCTCATGGGGAGATGAAGAAAAAGATATGATCAGTCAACATCAGGAAACTGGGAGAGGTGTCCTAACCCCTTGTGTGTGGTGAAAGATAGCCAGACCAGAGCTCTCATTACACTCGGTTTAATCCATGTATCAGAAGGGATCCTGATACACAGTGGGCTGTATTCTGTAACGGATGGGAAATCGTCAAAAACGATTTTTTCAATAAATTGCTGATGACATTGCGCTTTGAGAAAAATGACCCTATGTTCAGAAAAAAAAAGAATCTCATTTTTTAAGAGAAGCAATTGCAGTAGCTAAATATTTGAATGTAGTTAAATATTTATAGATTCACAACGTTAAATATTCAGGTTACCTCTGGTAGGCAGATGCTCCCTGGCATCAGTCACGGCCTCACAGATGCGTGTCTCTCTCATTACCTACTTCTTTCGTTATTCTTTTAAGCCCTTTCAAGTCACCTAATTGCTCCAGCAGCCAGGACATTTTTTATCAACCCCTGTTAATTAAAAGGCTTAACTTGCAGTGCTCTGTGCCTAGAGCCAGAACTCGTCTGGAATTCTTCATCTTGGTCCTCGGCCAAGGACCTACTACCATGACCACCCACAGTACCTCCAGCCCCGTCCCTCACCTGTTCATTCCTGGCCCCCTCTGAAGCACCTACTTCCCCTGCCCCCGCCATCTGGAAAAGAAAGGGGCAGGCTCTCCCTGTGGGTCTGCTTCCTCTGTAGGAAATAGAGGACAAATTAGGGATTGTCCTGTAAACCTTATGGGTTGGGTCAAAAGTAATAGGACAGAGCTCTGTCATCTACTTAATCATCTTCTGTGACCATAGGTGACTCGGAGGATTCTCCCCCTTCATCCCTCCCACTCCCTATCCTCCCCCCTAACCTTATATGTGCTGCTGTAGCGAGTCCTCCTTCCACCTTACCTCAAAGTTGACTCCCAGACAGCAACTAAATGAGATCCAAATAATGCCTACACAACACACAGAGCTGTCGATCTCTGTCTCTGAGGTCCTTGGGACTACCCCGGATAGTTCGTCTTCCTCCTCAGTTCTACAAATGTGTGTCCTTCCAACAAACCCTTTTCTGTCTAAGCTGGCTTGCACTGCGTTTCTTTTCACACACACATTCATCCATGAACATGCCGACAAATATAGAAATTTCTGATTCTTTATCATCACGTTGGTAGAACAAGGGGCCGCAGTTCTATTCTTCCATAAAACGATAAGGCTGCTCTGATAGGCAATACATACCAGGAATGCAGAGATGGATACCATGGCCATTCACCAGAATCAACAGATGTTTTTGAGTTCCAGATAGAAGTCACTGCCCCCACGAATTTGCTATCCAAAGAGGGCTCTCACCACTAATTTTGACAACTGTTATAGAAGAAGGGCCAAACTCTTGCCATGATGGTTCAGGACAGGAAGAGTATTACCCCATTTGGGGACAGGGGAAAGCCTTTGTGAAAGAGGAGCCATCTTTGCTGTGCACTGAAGGACAGTGAGAGTTCCAGCCGGCCAAGATCCCAGAAAGGAACATTCCAGCCAGAGCACTAGACACAAAAGCAGAAGAGCAACTAAAGGCAAGTAGGGAAGCAGCGGCCATGGTGTGCCTGCCTTGTGCGAAGCCAAAACAGCGTTCTCTTAATTTAATAAACAACCAGAAAAAGTCATAAAATGTTTCTGAGCCAAAGAATGACACGATCTGAGCTACACTTTAAGAAGATTAATCCAGTGGAATTATGTGGGATGATCTCAAAGGCAGAGAGAAGGCAGGCAGAGAAAGGAGTAAAAAAGCCAAGGAAATCATCTTAGGCGGCAGATAATGAGGGTTTGAATTAGGACAGTGGGAATGGGAAGGAGGGGGTTGATGGACGGAAGGCATCCGGCAGAAGTAGCAACTGACAGGCTTTGACAAATGTACGCATGAAATCTTTCACCAAAGTGTATATCGCTCTTATTTGGTGTTACTTAGGGTAGTCGAGATTATAGACCATCTGTCATCGATGCTAAGAAATGAGACAAATTTGGGGCACCTGGGTGGCTCAGTTGGTTAAGCAACTGCCTTTGGCTCAGGTCATGATCCTGGAGTCCCAGGATCAAGTCCCACATCAGGCTCTCTGCTCATTAGGTAACCGGCTTCTCCCTCTGTCCCTCGCCCCTTTCATGCTCTCTCTCTCTCAAATAAATAAAATCTTAAAAAAAAAAAAAAAAAAAAAGAAGCGAGACCGATTTTATCCCCATCGAAAGCTGGCTGTTAGACATTCAGGGGCCCGTGCTTACAGGGGGTACAGCTGGGAAATATCACAGGGCAGGGCATTTCCAGGGCCGGCCACCGACTCAGTGTGATGTCAGGGATCACATCAGACTCCTAGGCCCCCAGCACCTCCAGAAGCGGAACAGCCCATAGGCAGCTGAATTATCACTGAATTCCTAAGTTGGCTGGGGATCCTGTTGGGCTGCACTGCACTCAGAGACTAGCCTGCTTCACGGTGCCCCCTGGGAGCAGACCCAGGACTCGGGACAGGGACAGAGTTTCTATGTTAGAGGACAGTGAGTGAGGCTGCCTGTCTCTCACTGGCATCCCAAGCACCCAGCACACAGCCAGCATATACATAGAGACGCCCAATAACTGAACACATTAGGATTTCTAGAATGTCCAACCCTACTATGGAGTCACCACCCCCAGCTGCCACCCCTCTCCTTCTGCTAGCATCCTGTCTGCCCCCGCTCCTCTCCTGAAGCACCCCAGAAAAACTGAGCTTCCTATGGCTTCCGCTGCAAGCTGAGAGGGGCCAGAGCACAACCCCCACTGCAGGGAGAGCAGCAGCGGGAGCAGGAGAGAGGGCTGGGAGAGGGCCGGCTTGCAGAGACAGGAATCCAATGCAGCCCCACCCCCGTCAACTGGGAAGGCTCTAACAGTCGCTCTCTCAGGAGCAGACTGAACAACTGAATACATTAAGTAATCATTTTTTTAATTTGAGTCGGTAAAGCATTTGGGAATAGCAACAGTGTGAACAACCCTCACAACCCAATAACATTCCAGGCGGACACCGCGGTGACTGCTGGTCTCAACACTTGTTTCCCCCTCTTATCTCTCTATTGCTTCCAGCCACGATTTGATGAATCTCTGTGCCAGGAAAAAAAATAAAACTTATTAAAATTATGCTGTCAAACTGTTGTAATTTTCTTTTATCTTGCTCTCAGCTGTTTAAAAAAAAAAAAAAGAAACAACAAACTGTTCCCTCCCAGGCCCCGGAGACCTTGGAAACAGTATGGGTTTCAGGTCCTTCTGCTTCTGCCTTGCACAAACAGGGGGGTGTCTCGTGTTTTAATGGGGGTCTACAGAGGTCTAGAGAGAGAAACCCCTTGTGGGTCCCCTCCCCACTGCTGACTCTATGTGAGTTGTCATTACATATGTGTGAGGCATTTTGAAATAGAGAAGTTATAATGATCAGAATTCCACCCCCTGCCCCCCACACAAACATACGCATGTTCAGGCAAAAAGCCTCGACCTCTACTGGGCGGCAGTCATGCCCATGATCTTGGTCCTACAGATGAGGTCAGTGGAGCTACTCAGGAACTGCTGAAGCAATTACCTGGACTGGGGAAGGTAAGGGGCCTGCCCATCTTCTTTGGGGGACAGGACCTTCATCAAGGATGCCCTCCCTGGAGATCACATGGCCTGGTGAGCCTCAGCCTTTCGTGGCCAGTGAAATGAAGACGACAGAGGTGGGACCTGCCTCAAGAACGAGCTGGTGGAAGCACCTCCGGGAAGCACTTTCAGCCACAGGCTGAGAAAGAAACAAAAGGTTTGGGGTCCTGGCAAGCAGCAGCAGCTATACCGGTGGAGCGCAGACCTTTCCTGAAGCTAAGATAAAGAATCAACTCTCTGTGGTCACATGCATCGCCTCAACTCTTGTATTTCTGGGTTGTTTGCTTTGGATTCGCCGCCCATGCATTTCCTCATAAGATTCTTTGGGGGACGGTCCATCCTCACTGCAGCTGAACAAAGGGAGTAGAGGGTATAGGCTGCTGGACCAACGTACCCATGGGTGATCAGGCTACTGCTTGGCCACTTGGAGGAGTGGTGGCCAGGGCAGGCGCCCAGGTGGAGGCCAGGCAGGTGGGCGGGGGAGTAAAGTGAAATGTGGGGGCTGGAGGTCAGAGACCCGTCCTCCTGGGGACAGCCTCCATTCCCGCTTTACCTCCTCTGCCTTCTCACCTCCATTGGCTGTGCTGGAGAGTGTGGCTGGGGACTGGGGAAAGAGAGGCGTTTAGATCAGGGACTTGCATTTGGACAGAAGGGGCGCAGCAACTCACTCTGCCAGGGTTGGCTGAGGGACCTTGGACAGGATATTGAATATCTCGAAGCCTCAGTGTTTTCATTTGTTAAAAGGGAATAATGTTTTTGTTGCTGTTGTTGTTGTTGTTTTTAAAGATTTTATTTATTTATTTGACAGACGGAGATCACAAGTAGGCGGAGAGGCAGGCAGAGAGAGTGAAGAAAGCAGGCTCCCCGCCAAGCAGAGAGCCCGATGTGGGGCTCAATCCCAGGACCCTATCATGACTTGAGCCAAAGGAAGAGGTTTAACCCACTGAGCCACTCAGGCGCCCCAAAAGGGAATAATGTTAATGCCTACCTCAGGGGCAGATTGGTGCTGGAATTCAGTGAGATATTCTATGTAAAAACTGAGCGGGATTTCACTGCCCCATCAGCACATCACCCCCTCCACACCTGAAAAGCACCCTTCCTCTTTCAGGGAACTGTCTTTCCTGACCCCTTCACTCGGGTGGCCACATGCGAGTTGCTACCTTTAACACGACCTGGACCGCAGTGACTGATGGAGAGGCAATCACCCTTTTTCAGCCATGCCAAAGCTAATAGACACCCTACAACTATAGTCATTGGTCCAGAGAGGGTGTGTGTCCCTAAGCAAGTCATTGGAACTCTTCAAAAGGAACAGGGAGTACAGATGTTCAAGTCCTTGGCTCTAGTCCCCCGCCTTCTGTGATTTAGCTCTATGCTAATTCTTTACTTTTATTATTATTATTTCCAGTTAGCCATTGTATAGTATGTCATTAGTTTTTGATGCAGTGTTCAATTGTCGTTAGTTGCACTAACAACCAGTGCTCATCTAATCCAAATCATGTCAGGATCAACCAAAGAATCCTATAAAAACCAGAAGTGGGATTTTTTTTTAAGATTTTATTTATTTATTTGACAGACAGAGATCACAAGAAGGCAGAGAGGTAGGCAGAGAGAGAGGAGGAAGCAGACTCCCCGCTGAGCAGAGAGCCCGATGCGGGGCTTGATTCCAGGACCCTGAGATCATGACGTGAGCTGAAGGCAGAGGCTTAACCCACTGAGCCACCCAGGTGCCCCATTTTTTTTTTTTTTTAAGATTTAAATGTCTTTAGTAGTTCTTTGCTTGTAAATTTTGACTCTCTTTAGCACCATGTTTATTTTAAAACCTCTTAAACAGTCTGCTTACATAACCGTACAAAGAAATATCTATGAGAAAAGTAGTTTTTCGTAAAAAGGAAGAGGTTGGGAACTAAAGGATTCCCAAAAGGGTCACTGGGTGGGTGAAGGTCAGGAGAGTGGTTTTGACATTCCCTTGAAACTGGGCCTGTCTTGGTGACTGTCTCCACAAAGCAAGTGGAACAGAGATGACACTTTGATTTCTGAGTTTGGGATAGAAAGAGCCACGGAGCTCCTGCAGGTTTATCTTGGGACACTCAGCCTGGGAGCCTTCAGTTGCCATGTACAGAGCCCAGAGCGCTAAGGCCACCAGATGGAGACGGCTCAAGGAGAGAGAGTTGCCTGAGGAGCCCAGCCATTGGAGTCTTCCCAACCAGGCAAGCTTGTGGGATGAAGAAGCCTTTGAGATGACCCCAGGCCCAAGTGCTGTCTGAGGCCGTGGTCAAGAATGACCCAGTTGAGCTCAACCTCCAGAACCAGGAGCAAAATAAATAACTGTTATTGCTGTCACCACTGAAAACTGAGGTGGTTTACTGTGTAGCAATGGATGGCCAGAATGGCAAATGGAAGGCAGTCAGCATCCCTTCACTCTGCTAGAGATCTTACCTGAAGAGTCAAGTAAGCTATTTGTTACCAGATTATCTGCCAGGTCTGGGGACTCAGCCCACTGAGACCAGAGCTCTAGGGGCTTGAGTCAATTGAGAAAGAGTAATTGTTCATACTGCCTATAAGTTTCAGAATCACAAGAAGCTACACCTGGGGCACCCAGGTGGCTGAGTTGGTTGAACGTGTGACTCTTGATTTCAGCTCAGGTCATGATCTCAGGGTCCTGAGATCGAGACCCGCAGAGGGCTGCCTGCTCAGCAGGGAGTCTGTTTGTCTCCCTCCCCTTTCTGCCCCTCCTCCTGCTCATGCTCACTCTTTTCTCTGACTCACTAAAATAAATAAATCTAAAAAAAAAAAAAAAAGAAGCAGCAGCAGCTACATCTAGAACTAATGAAAAGGAATGATGTATAGGAGTGGACATGACTTTGAAACATTTCAGAACGTGAAGGAAAAAAGCATGTTTGTGGTTTTGCACAGGTGGATGCATTTTGTGGTTTTGCACAAATGGTGCACATGCACACCCAGGTACCGAAGAGCCAATGGCATATGATAGCAGACTTCCCTACCATGACCGATCAGGAGATACAAACGTGGTCCCCCCGCGAGCCATCCCAGGGCCTTCCTGGCCATTGTTCATGCTTGAGCTGGGATGAGACTAGTGGGGCAGAGGGAAAGACCCTTCCTGTCTAGACGCGAATCTATAAAGACAGAGGATCAAATCTGACCGTGGAAGCGGTTCTAGCCTCATGAAGAAGGACGCCAGCACACAGAGAAGAGAACTGGTGCAAACCGGGGAAGCCCATCTGGGGCTTGAGGACCTGCGTTTTCCACCATTATTTATGCCGGCCAAAAATTCACTGCCAAAGCTGTTTAACTCAATCATCTGCAACCAAAAGAACGTTTAACACCATTCCAGGGACACAGAAAGCCCCAATAAATAGCTTTTCACACGTAGCTGTTGCCCATTGCTGTGCTTCTAGCAAGAAGGGTAGAAGTCAACTATGTATGAGGAATGTATTCAAAGCCGCACCCCATTGGGGCTCAGTGGCGCATGAAGTCAGCTCACCTCATCCCCCTACTGGGAGCCCGTTAAATACAGGAATGCCCGGATCCCGTCTCACACCCCTTAATGAGAATCTTTAGGGATGGGGCCTCGGTGTCTGTATCTTGTTAAAATTCCATTATTGGACTTCTGATTATATAAACACAGGTGTTTATCTCTACTTCCTCCCCAAACCTGATAAAATGACAGCAAAAGAATTAAAGAGCTAAAAATATGCAAACAAACAACAAACAGGAGAAGACCAAACAGATGAGAAATGTCAATAACATTTTGTACGGTGGAAATTGTATGGGAAAGGCAGCAAAGAAAGCCGAATCCAAGTGCCTGCAGGGGAAGGCAACCAGAGGCAAACCTATTTATACTCCAGGACCCCGGAAAGCTCAGGAATTCATAATACTAGGTTCTCCTGAAGGCAGAGAGGCACAAAGCAGGTCCCCATGAGGAGGTCTGTGTCCCAGGGGCCTGCCCCACCTTGGTAGCCAGGCAGGAGCCCTTACCCTGCCAGGAAGAAGATGAGGTTCATTCGGAGAGGATCAAGGAGCCAGGTGCTGGAGTCTGGGCCTTAGGCACACTTGAGGGCAAGAAGAGCTTCATCCAAGAAAAGAAGAATGAAAGGAAACACCACACAGACTCTTAGAAGCAGAGAACCAGCTGGTTTCCAGAGGGGAGGGGGACCCAGGGAGAGGCAAAGAAGGTGAAGGGGATTAAGAAGTACAGTCTTCCAGTTATAATATAAATAGGACATGGGGATGTAATGCACAATATGGGGAATACAGTCAATAACACTGTAAAAACTATTTCTGGTGACAGATGTTAACTGGACTTACCAGGGTGACCATTTCTATGTTGTACACATGAAACTAAAATAATACCGTATGTCAATTACACTGCAGTAAAAATTAAAATAGGAGACCTGAGGGCTCAGTTAGCTGATTGTTCCACTCGTGGTTTCCATTTGGGTCACGATCTCAGGGCCATGGGATTGAGCCCCAGCTCTGTTCCACACTCAGTATGGAGTCTGCTCCAGATTTTCTTTCCTTCTCTTCCTCTGGAGCACGCCCCCCCTCAACTCCCTGGCACATTCTCTCTCTCTAAAAAAATTTTAATAATATTAATTAATTAATTAGTTAAAAATAAAGGCAATACTGCAGGCTGAATGGAGAACCTTCTGCCCCCTTCTATTCTTGCTCCTCGAGCTTAACTGAAACTCTGAAGGCAAGACTAGAAACAGTGTTCCATTCTGAGAAAACTGCTAGGATCCAGAGAAGGACGCACAGAAGAAAGCGTTTTTATATCCCCAACAAACAGCCAAGTCCCCATCTGTTGACCATACCAGTTCGCAGTCCTGCCCACGCACACAGAGCTATCACTTCGCTTGTGGGGGCCTCACACTCCAGTATCGGTGACAGTCAGATAAGTGAGGAAAACCACTGCAAGGGAAGAGGGGCCAGAAGCAATACACAAGACAAGGAAATCTGGAAGAAATAAAGACAATGCAGAGACTAGAAGAAAGCTTCTGTAGTATTTACAAGCATGTGTGTGCACACAGGCACACACATGTGCACGCGCACACACAGGGATTGTCCCTTCCTCTCACTTCTTCAGTAGCTGCTAACAAGTTTTACTAACTGCTTTTTGGGGGTTGTTATTTTACTTTTCAGAAAGATTTTGTCCTTTCTGCCGCTTCACAGTCTCAGTTTTCAAATAAATTGACCATTTTCTGCTTTTCATTTGGGAGCTCTGCACACAGAAAATGTCAGTCCTGGAGTCTGCCATAACCACTCTTATGGCCCTTTAACCTCCCGTCATTCTTTGGAAGTCAAAATCCCTAGAAGAGAAATGCCGGCTTTTGTCCATTTGACTAGGTAAGGACCTGCTCGGGAGGGCTCTGCGGGGACACAGACAAGCACAAACGCCGGTACCTCACCTCCTCTGTGAAATGCAGAGACCAGCTTGGGAGCCAATATTGATAGATCTCGGGATAGGAACAAGACCACCTTTCACCAAGGAATGTTTCATTTGAAATTACGAAGATAATGCCAACAGTGCCTGTCTGTGGGCTTTTTCTGAAGAAATGGTATATATTCAGCTGGGCTGAGCCAACCCTCTCCTCATAAAGGCAATGACAGAAACTTTCAAGATGCGTTGGCTGTTAGGCACAACATAACTGTGTTAGAGCACCCATAAAACGCCCCTCAAAGGGTACAATGTTGCTGCACAGCAAGAAGAGGATTTTCTTCAAAAACGCAGATATATGCGATTTCTTAAGTTCTATCTCTCCCTCTATGTGATCTCAACATGTTGGTTTCGACAGTGTCTCGAAGGCCCCCCTCCCGCTCTGCAGAGGTCCTGAGCAGCTAATGCCCAGTTTCTAGCAGAGATCACCTCTTCCAGAGGAGCGATGACAGAATTAGGACTGGCTCCAGGCCGATGTGGCTACCTGTATGTCGCTGAAGCAGACAGTAGAGAGATTAGGAAGCAGGGAGACATAACTACCCAAAGGAGAACTGATGGGTACAGTGACGGGCCAGTGTTCATGAAGCGCTTCTCCTGAGAAGTAGTTAAAAACAACTCTGTGGTAACATGAGAATAGTATTTTCTTCAGCCACTAAATTGTATTTATGCCGTAAACCACTTTATAGATTATTAGAATACCGGAAACCACCTGTGGATCAAAAGAAACAAATGGCAACATTCAACAAGCAGTAGAAATCATTAACTCATCCCAAAGTGGATAATATTCCAGGCGTTTCACTTGACTATTTTAAAATTGTTCTCAATTGCTAAAATAACAAAGTCTTTTGTCATACGCCTAGTTTTTTCCCCATCATTTCATTTTAAGCCTTACCATACTTTTAGGGAATGAATAAGGCCTGCTATTATTACGCTCCCCAATTTACGAAGGAAAATAAGGCTCAGGAAAGCTAGGAGGTTGTCAAAGGTCACGCAATTAGCAGGAATAATACCTAACCCGGTACAGTACTTTGTAAGACGCGAAGCACCTTCGAAAACATCAGAGCCCCTGGAAGCCTCCCAACAGTCCTGTGAGAAAAATGTTACTAGTAGGTTCATTTCTCAAGCAAACAGAGGTTCTGAGAGGTGAGAATGTTCATGGGGGCCAACCCTGTCCACAAAGTCCCAGATCCCAAATCCTAATCTCACCCTCTTCCCACTTGAACTCAAACCCAGGTCTATCGCCCACAAGGCAATTGCCCTTTCTGGTAAGTCATCTGCCCTTGAAGAAGATAAAGAAATAAATCCTTCTCCTCCTTGACTGGCAATAGTTTAGCCAAATGCTTTGAAAGCCTTAGCGTTCTTGGGTGCTACGTTGACTCTTTCAGCAAAGTCCACCCAACAGTCCGTGTAAACTGATTTACAAATAGAGGACTCCTGAGAACTTGTAGAAGTCTTAACATGTCCATGGATAGCACAATATTTGGCATTTTAGATCCAGCCAAGAAAGGCTGTGGCTTTAGAAGAGCTAAGTTGTCTTGGCATGCCATCGCTAAGCCCTGAACCAAGCCTATGTCCTTGAAAAAGCATAGGTGAGGTAATAATAGCAAACCAGGCTATATTAAGTGTCCACCTGCAAAATGTAGAGCTGTCTGTGTGCCCCAGACACCCTCCCTCCCCTCTTCACGGTAATCTCAGTCAAGGTCCCTGTGGGAGACAAGGTGGCGGGGAGGGGGATGCGTCTACTCACAAAGCCCAAAGGTCATTAGTCTTCACTTGGCATTTGGTTCATTTGGTTACTTCTCTTATTTTTCCATTCAAAGCTAACCTTAATTCGGCACTGATTTGGGTGTCTAACATATTTTCATTTTTCAAGCAAAATTTATTTATTTTTAATATTTTATTTATTTATTTGACAGAGAAAGAGATCACAAGTAGGCAGAGAGGCAGGCAAAGAGAGAGGGGGAAGCAGGCTCCCCGCTGCACAGAGAGCCCAATGTGGGGCTCGATCCCAGGACCCTGAGATCATGACCTGAGCCGAAGGCAAAGGCTTAACCCACTGAGCCACCCAGGCGCCCCTCAAGCAAAATTAAATACTGCCATTTCTACACCCCTTGTCCCCAGTAAGAAGCAGCTTCAGTGACAACTTTTTTATGAAAGTTCCTCATGACCCAACAATGGTGCTTCATTCATCTGACTTGAAAGACAGGGTTGTCAGAAAATCTGTAAGCTGTTTCCACAGCAATCCCCGAGTGCTGTGAATAGTATGTCTGTCCGGTTCCAGCTTCAGCACAAAACTTGGCTTGGTGGAGTTCATAAAACCAGTCTTCAGATGCCATAAATGCCCCATGGGTTTTGTGTTGACTCTGGAAATGCCATACTCTGTATTTAATCTTTCCACACGACGTGCTCATTAGTTCAGTTTCCACATTCCTGAAATACCAGAAGTTTCTCATGTGTTTAGGGTGCACTTTTAGGAAATCGAAATGGCTTACTGCTTTTTAAGTTTTGTATAAATATTAACTACTACTTCTCCTTTCAACATTTTTACTTTTCCTAAACAAAGTGAAGGCAAAAAGAAAGAAAAGAACTGAATACTGCTTTGCAAAAGTCCAAAGTTTTTCCGTTTTAGTTTATCGAATTCTGATGTCACTAAGAAAGTAGTCTTTGAATTAATACTGAGTCTCAATGTCAGTGGAAATCTTGGTCCCAAGAGAATTGCTGGGGCTTTAAAACAGAAAATAGTTCACATGATAGATGTAACCGCCATAAATCTGAGAAGGCAGCTTATTAGGGAAGCTTCTCTTTGAATTGCAGCATGAAAGACTGATCTAGTTAAGAGAGAGATCTTGACTTCGAAGAGAGAAGGTAGAGTCGGTGCCTATGGTGATTCTCAGATTATGCATTTGATTTTTTTTTTTTGCAATTAAATAAAAATGTAGGAGCCTCTTGATTGCTCATGTTTGCTTCTGTTACAGCTGCTCCCTGGGGAAACGGTATTTTCGCCATCTGTAAATTGGCAGTAACTCCCAGCTTTTCTTTATGTCACAGCATATGTTATCAACAGTTTTCTGTTTCGCCTGCACTGGATCTGCTCCTTTAAATCCTTACTTAAAACTCACTTTTCCTGTGCTTCCCTGTGTTAAGGCCCACCAGCCTCCTTCAGTCTGTCACTACCATGTGTCTCGTTCCTTCCCATTTAATTTAGCACCTACTACATGCCTGTTTATCACCCAGCTCTCCACAACCTTCATGGTTCTGATGTCCCAATTTTACAGATGACCGAACTGAGGTCCCGAGAGATGACAAATAACTCATCTACAGTCACAAAGGTTATTAGTGGGAAAAGTAGGGGGGCTACAGACCACAGAGCCTGGCCCATTCATTCCAATGTGATCTATGTTAAATGACGTGCCACGTCACAGCACATGAACGTCTAAGACCCTCAACACCTTATAGAAAGGTCACACTGATCATGGGTGAGACTCATAGACTCAGCAGGTCCTTGAGATCATCAAGTTCAGACTTCTGATCAGCACTCCAATCAGCAATTCTCTCTGCAACAAGCCAGATATATGATTTCCCAGCCTGTGCTTGAGCTGTTTTTAAATTAAAAAGAAAAAAAGTGGAGAATCACTGTGGATTGGATCGCATTTATGTATCAATATCCATCCAGTGGTTGAGTTTCCGCAGCAACGTTGCGCTTGGGAACAATTGTGCAAACGGCCCTGCTCAGGTTGGATCAAAATATTCCCACCAGCAGAGCCAGGCACCCTGGGGAGACCTGGCAAGTGAGTGGACAGCAACACATGTAGCTGTTCATGGGCCTTCCAGGGACCGACGCTCTCGAAAGTGGGCCCCCAAAGAGCTAAACAGCATCCTTTCAAAACGGCACAAACAACGTGATAAACACCAATTCCAGAAGATGAGGAATCCCTCACGATCCCACCAGCCGAACTAATCTGTTTTCATTCTTCTTGCTTCCTGCTAGTCCTTACCCACATGTAAACACGATGTTTAGAGTTGTAATCAAGTATACGTGCAATTTGCTCTTCTGCTTTGCGTGCTTGACATTATATCATAGCCATTTTCTGTTGCTACACAGTCTGCATAATTATAATTTTTAGTGACTGTACAAGAGTCCATCAAATTGGCACAACATAATTTCCTTAACTGCTCTTGTTTTAGTTTTTCTTTATTATAAATTACTCCACTATGATCATCTTGATTTTTATTGACTTTTCCCCCTTCTTTCGGATTATCTCCTTGGAGTCAAAAATTAGCATACTCTTTAAAAAACAAAGTCAGTGCAAATGGCCTCTGTTTTGAATTTTGTGACATGCTAAAGATCCCTGTCCTTAGCAGAACTGACATCAGGTATGGCTGTTCTTTTATGTATTAATACTTAGGTGTCCCACAACTTTGTGTCGGAAAGAGATAAAACTTTGCACTCCATGAGCATACTTTCTAAAAGAAAATAAAAAGAGAACTTTTTAAAGAAGAGTAAAATTATTTTCACGTCTTCCCCAAAAGAAAGTTTTCCCAAAAGTTTTTGTTATCTTGGGGTGCCTGGACGGCTCAGCCATTAAGCATCTACCTTTGGTTCAGGTCATGGTCTAGGGTCCTGGGATCGAGCCCCGCATTGGGCTCCTTGCTTGGTGGAAAGCCTGCTTCTCCCTCTCCCACTCCCCTGCTTGTGTTCCCTGTCTCACTGTCTCTCTCTCTGTCAAATAAATAAATAAAATCTTTAAAAAAAACTTTTTTTTTATCTTTCTCTTTTTAAAATCTGCTACATTCACCTCCTATACTCTTCAAACATGAGTTTTTAAGCAGGAGCTTGAGGTCACTGGATTTGTTATTCAAGGAGATCACTTGGTCCCCAACATAGGAGGTGGCTTAGACAGAGTTGAGGCATAGCTGGGGTCCGGTTGGGAGATCCCAGCAGTAGGTCAGTTAGGATGGCATGAGGCTCCGAGGTAGGCATGGTAGATGGAGTGGGGAGGGCCAGAAAGGGGCAAATGCTGGTGACACTTCTTAGAATGGTCAGGACTTGAAGATCAATTTGGTGTGTGCATTGGACAAGCGCACCTGTTGGCCAGCTCTCTGGAGATTTTCAGAAGAATGATCCTGTCCCAGGCTCAGGTTAGGAAAGCTAGATCACTGCTAAGTCAGAATCATTTGAAGCACTCCAGAATCTCTGAGCGCACTTGCCCAAAATGTCTCTAGAGAGAGTCATTCATTGAAGGTGACATCCTGCCTCTCCGTGGGCCTTCAATTACAAGGCAACCTGCTCCTGAATGAATGACGCACTGTGACATGTTTCCCAATGTGGTGAGGAGGAAGCACTGGGCTGGGGAGTCAGAGAATGGAGTCCTAGTCCTTCCTGTGTGGTCATGGTAAGTCACTTGATCTTGCCAGGCCTCAGTTTACTTAGCTGTAAAGTGGGGATAAAGAGGACTGTCCCACCTGTTTCGCAAGCTGTTTTTGAGTATTATGTGAAATCACCTGTGTGAATCTCTTTGTAAACTCTGATGTGGGATGGCCTGGGGAGTAGAAAGAGGCAGGAAGTTGATCACATCACCGGTTGTTGCTGACTGATAGAAAGCAAGGCCTTAAATGAATGGGACATGGGACAAGTAAATTTTGGTGAGTGTGCCTGAAGGGCTGTCTCTGTCTGCTTGGGCTGCCATCACAAAATATCACAGACTGCATGGTTTAAACAACAGATATTTATTTCTGAAAGCTCTAGAGGCTGGAAAATGCAAGATCAGCTTGCTGGCAGATTCAGTTCCTGGTGAGGGCCCTTTTCTCTTCCTTGCCAACAAACACCTCTTGCTGTGTCCTCATAAGGTAGAGATAGTGAGCTTTGATGTCTCTTCCTCTTCTTATAAGGGCATTAATCCCAACATGGGAGCCACACCCTCGAGACTTTATCCAAACCTAATTACCTCCCCAAACCCCTACTTCCAAATGTCATCACACTGGGGTGGGGAGGATGGGGGTCAAGGCTTCAACCTCTGAATGTGAGGGGGACACAACATTCAGTCCATAACAAGGGAGAACACAGCACTGACAGGAACAGACCCACACAGGAGGCTGATGGAACTCGGAATACCTAGTACAAGAGGATGCCTGAGAACAGTGAATGAGGGTGTGAGTCCCAGCTCTGTCCCTTTCTAGAGCTCCATGATATGGACAAGTTACTAACTTGGTCACACCTCAATTGCCTCAACCAAAATGAAGCCTGGTTCCTTCACCAAATATTTTATTGAGTAGCTACTATGTGCCTGACAATGCTCTAGGTGCGAAGGATGAAACGATAAACGAGACTGGCCACATCCCTGCCCTTGCGAGGTGCCCATGACCATGGGGGATAGGGGTGCTCTGAAGTCCTGTGGGGGTACTCTGAAAAGTTCCTGGTATAAACTACATGGCACGGTGGTTGTCAGAATAAGTGTCCTAGAACTGTTAGGTTCTATTATCATGTGTCATCATTTTTCCAGGGTTGGTCCTGTGAAGACACTATATGAATAGAACAAATGAATAGAAATCAGGGGCATTAACCCCAAGATCCATTCATATATTCCCCTCTGTTTGTATTTGCTGTCATGGGTAGAACTTGCAGGGTCACCCCCACACCGCTCCTTCCACTGGGGAGCCAATATCTGCGCTACTTAACCATTCATTCTCTGTGCTTCCTTCTCCACTGAGTCCAGAAGGGCATTGCTTATTTAGAAAATGACATGTTCCGAGTTATTAATACATTCCAAATATTAAAATTTCAGTGGAAGCACTGGGAAAATCGTGGCAGGATCATAATTTAGGAAGGCCAGGTGGCTAATGAATGCTTGGTGCCCAGGAATATCTTGATTCCTCTGCCCCTCTCTCCCAATTAACAAAGGCGCTGATGATCTCGGGGCTGCTTCTGGCCAGCTGGGATAAATCAGCCTGCTGGCAGCTGCCCAAATGATGTATTTTAAGGGCACGGGCCATGTGGCTCTCTATGGCAAAGCAATTGGGGTCACCGTGTTTGCATATGGATTAACTTGCTGTGCAAGGATCCTACGCACTTACTGAGCACGCTGTGGGTTGACATGCGGTAGCGATTCAACAGTGATAAAGAGGAGGCAGACCTAACGACCCTTCAGAATGCCCCCATTTTCATTTCTCTCCATTCCTATTTTTAGGACTTCTAGCAAAGAGAATGCAATTGACTTTCCCTATCTATTTTCTCAGCCCCTATTCTTAGAAAGAATTTCCCACAATTGACAGAAAAAGGTATCTGGATGAGCATGGATGGAATAAAGAAAACCCGTAAAGAGCCATACAGATGGGACTTGAAAATTATCAGCATGGCCCATATTCCTCGTGATTCTAAAGCAAGTACGTTAAAGTTATGGTCATGTTGAATACACTATTAACTGGAGGAGTCATTCTCCAGGGGTCCCCAGGGCTAATCCCAGTGGGCTCAAGTGGTAATTGCTCTGTTGTGAACAGTCTAGAAGTCCCTGAATATTTTGTCTCTATTCCCCTGAGCAATCATGTGTGACACAGGGGAGATGACTAACTTAGTCCTTATTTAGCCATTCAATAAACTTTTATCAATGACCTACTATGTCCAACACACCATACTAAACATTAGAAGGATCCAAAGACATAGGAGGCAGTCCCTAGCAAGCCAGAAACCTGCCATCATAGAAGAGCAATTAGGAATTCACAAAATAACCACCACACAAGGTCATACAGATCGCATGCCAACTTTTCTGTGATTCCTGGGACCTGTGATCATAGGTCCCAGATTTTCTGGGCTAGTTCTGACAGTTCATGATCTATGTCATTTTCCCCTCTAAATCTTGGAGGTACTCCCAAAGTCAGAACCCAGCCTCTATTTCTCAGACTGCCTCTTTGATCTGGAAGCAAGGCAAAAATCCTCTGATTCTTAGCTAAAAATTGTGGTCACTGAACACACGAGTAGCTTATACCATAAGGCGACTGACCGTTCATAATTCTGCAACAAGCACTTAATGAGGAGCATGAGCCCTTTCAGCAAGGTTTTCTGAACCATGACTTGGCAAATGTTTTCGATGGCCCTTGCACTGCTTTTCTTTTCATTTATTAATTAAGTATGCATCTGCAAATGAACAACAGTGAATAAGACACAGTGTTGACCTCGCAGAAGCTTAGGTGATAGTCTAGTGAAGAAAACAGACTCCACACACACACACCCCAAAAAATAGGGAACGATGTTCCTGGGGAAATGGCCAGAGCATCTTCCATGCGTTCAAGGACTTTTTTTTTTTTTTTTTTTTTACAGATTTTATTTATTGGTTTTTTTGAGAAAGAGAGAGAGAGGGCATGAAAGTGGGGGGAGGGACAGAGGGAAAAGCAGACTTCCTGCTGAGCAGGGAGCCTGATGGAGACCTTGATCCTGGGACCCCAGGACCCTGACCAGAGCCCACTGCAGACATTTAACCAACAGAGCCACCCAGACGCCCCTCATTCAAAGAGTTTAGACTTGACTCCGATGGCACCGCCAGCCACTGTGGGTTCCTCCTAAGCTGAGGTGTGAAGGGATATGAGTTGCACTTTCGAAGAGCGGATCTTGAGAGGGTACCAAGAGAGAAGCGGGCAGGGTCGGAGGGAGGTGCGAGGTTGGGGAGGACTGTCTTGTATCCTCCTGGGAATGACGGCCACAGAAAGCTCCACTGACAGGGACAACAGCTCATGAGAGCGGAAGGCCGAGGTGGAGCCAACCAGCCATGAAACAGCCCCTGGGTGGGGGGGGGGGGCAGGAGCAGCTATCCCCCTAGTTACTCACCCACAGTTCGGTATCACTATGCTCTGAGCACTTTCCCTACACTTTGGCATTTAGCTGAGGAGAAGGAAGCAGCCGCAGAGGGATGAGTAGTTAAAGATAACTTGAAAATTAACTGATCTATGTGGGCGGACACAAATTTGAAAGCCTCAACATTGGCTAAATTGAAGGGAAGGAACCCTGCTTTGATAATCCCCGAAGGCAAGCAATCCCTGGTACTTAGCATTGGAAGAGGACGCTTTTTTCCTCCAGTGCATCTACCATCAGTGCAAATGCTTTTTATTATGCCGATACAGGAGTACTTGCTATATTCACTCCAGACTGGCCAGGTAGCAGAAAATGGGAAAGGAGAAGCAATAGGACCCGCGAGCCAATTAGTTCATGAGTGCCGGGATACAGGGACTCTAGAATAATGCACTAAAGTTAATTGTCCATGATAGCTTTACGTCAATGTCCTCTTCGTCTCTCTAAGCTGGGGAGTGTCACCATCAGAAATTTCTAGGGAGAATCCTGCCACCTGTGTGGAGTAATTCCATGTTAGTGGCTCTGTGGAACCCCCCCTTCTGTCTTCGACAACTTGTCCCTAAACCGCTTGCCTTCTCCTCCTAAATGACCGAGTGTACAGAAGGAAGCCGTGGCAGAACTAGTGGGTATGATGCCAAGCATAATAAGTCCGTCAGAGAAAGACAGTTATCATATGATCTCACTCATATGCGGAATTTAAGAAACAAAACAGAGGAGCGTAGAAGAAAGGAGGGAAAGATAAAACAAGATGAAATCAGAGAGGGAGACAAACCATGAGAGACTCTTAATCATAGGAAACTAACTGAAGGAGAGTGCGGGGATGGGGTAACTGGGTGATGGGCAGTAAGGAGGGCACTGGGCATTATGTAAGACTGATGGATCACTGAACAGTACCTTTGAAACTAATAATACACTATATGTTAATTGATTGAATTTAAATAAAAAAAAAAAAAGTAGTGGCAGAAAGCTGTATGTAAAATCCTGATGTCAGAGCTCTGTGCCCTTTTCCATGCCTCTTCTGGAGGAGGGAGGCTCTGCGGCCTCCATGCCCCAAAGACAAGAGCAGGTTCTGATTGCCCTTGTCCATTCCAGAACTTCGTCTCACCATGTTCTTGCCACAGGCTTTTCTCCTAAAGTTCCCACAGCCATTCATACGGCCTTTGTCATGCTCTCGTCTCTGGCTAGGGAGTCCGTGGGGAACATTCTCCTGTTTTCCTTAACTACCTCTGCAATTCCTTCAGGGTTTTCCTTTGCCACATCCCTATCGAGCCTACTTGCAACTTCAAAACCCATAGGGACTCTGAAGCCAGACTTCAGTAGCCTCAGGTCCCGGAAGCCATCTCTCCCACCCTGCTTCGTCACCAGGCCTACACGGTAGACCATGTTCCCATACGGAGCCGGTCTACCTGTAAGATCTCAAAGACTAAGTTCTCCCTCTGTGGTTATCTCTGGAGCTCTTCCTTCTCCTGTCCCTCAGACCACCGCCATCAGGCCAGCTCTCCCCTCTCCTCCCAGTTCTCCAGTCCCTCGCTACTTCACAACCTCCCCTCCCAGCCCACACCCTACAATCACCCGGCCCCCCGACGTTCTGCCCTTCCTAAGACCATCTTCAACACCCAAGGTGATGGTTAATTTTTTTTCTCAGCTTTACTGAGGTACAGTGGACATATAAAACCATAGAATATTTAAAGTGTACAATGTGAAAATCAAATAAATAAAAATTAAAGTGTATTGATATACATATACATTGCAAAAGGATCCCCCCACCCCCTCTGAGTTCATTAACACACTGTGATGGATAATTTTATGTGTCAGCTTGACTGAGCTTAGGGATGCCCAAGGGGGCCGGTAAACATTTCTGCCTGCGTCTGTGAGGACATTTGCATAAGAGATTAGCATTTGAATGGGTAGACTGAGTAATCATTGTGTGAATCAATTCCTCATAAGGATCTCTCTTTCTGTATTCCTATAGGTATCTTATTGGTTCCATTTCTCCGGAGAACCCTGGCTAATACACCCAATTTCCCCCAACATCATCCATCATCCTCTCTCTTGCTCTGAGTTTGTTCAGTGCCAGTTGGCCAATAGCCAGTTGGTACCAATGTCTTGTTCTCCAGACGCAAAGGATCATTGCTTTTGTAAACTCCATATTGTAGCTCTCATATGTTATCAATTTCTCCCATACTTTGTAAGCCCTGCTTGGTCTCCCACCTTTCCATCTCAGCAGATGGCCTTCTCTGCCTCTTTACTGTTACTAGGTATGACATCTCCCCTTGAATTTTCATAGCTCTCAAACTTAATGGACCCCAAACTTAGCCAATGCTTCCTATTATCTACCTAGTTGTTTGTGCTTGAAATGTGAGGGTCATCTTGACATCTCGCTCTTCCATGTACCTCACACTCCTCAATCTCCAGAGTTTGTTGATTCTACCTATTAAATAAACCTCAAGTCTGTTCTTCCCGCCTCCATCACTTATGATTGTTTTAGCCACCATCATCCTACTCGGATGCCCAAATGATGCTTTTAAAATGCAAATCTGGGGTGCCTGGGTGGCACAGTCCGTTGAGCATCTGACTCTTGGTTTCAGCTTGGGTCATGAGCTCAGGGTCGTGAGATCAAGCTCCACATGGGGCTCCGCACTCAGCAGTCTGCTTAAGATTCTCTCTCCTTGGGGCCTGGTGACTCAGTCCGTGAAGCATCTCCCTTCAGCTCAAGTCATGGTCCCAGGGTCCTGGGATCAAGTCCTACAGCATCGGACTCCCTAATCAGTGGGGAGCCTGCTTCTCCCTCTCCCTCTGTCTCTCTCTGTCAAGTAAGTAAATAAAATCTTTAAAAAACAAAAACAAAAACTCTCTCCCTCTCCCTCCACCTCTCTCAAAATGATTAAATAAATCTTATAAAAAAATGACTTCCCATTATTAGGAGGAAAAGATTCAGCATCCTTAACATGCCCTAGCAGACCCCATTTGCTCTCTGGGGCCTGCTATTCTTTCCTTCTCTGCAATGCACACTTCTTTCCTTCTTTCCAGTGGCAAACTCTTCACCACCACATGGTAACACTCTGTCTCTCCACACTTCCCACACCTACACTCATCTTCCCCTGGAAAATTCCTATTTGTCTTTCAGTTCTCTGCTTAAATGTCACTTCCTCAGGTGCCGCCTGCCTTCCTCACCCAGTGGAGTTAGATGTTATTTTGTCTTCAGTGCACTGGGCTTTTCTCTCACATTGTTTATCACAAATGTAATGACACCATTATTTTGTGATTACCTGCTTAATGACTGTCTTTTCCACCGCCCTAGAGGCAGCTCAAGAGCTGGGACCCTGTCTCATTTGCTTGTTGCTGTGTCCCCAGACCTGACACAGTGCCTGACACAGGGCAGAGTTGGGCTGTCACCTCCAAGGAAAGAGCCTATGAATCAGGTCCATCAGGAGGTGGGGGAGGCTGGCAAGTCTATGAAATGGGCACCCTTTGACCCCCTTCTCCACAGGACTCCCCTGTGCTGCTCCTCCCATCTTCTCATCACTGTTGACCATCTTCATGTAAACATATTCCTTTAAAATTGTTGAAAATATGCCACTTCAACAGAATGAGCTCAGAGGGTGCCAGTGGTCTCCCCACCCACTGCTTACCCCCATTTGTTGTAAGAATGAGACAGAAACTTGCATTTCAGGGGAGGAGCAAGATGGCGGAAGAGTAGGAGACCTAAATATCATCGGGTCCCAGGAGTTCAGCTAGATAGTTATCAAACGGTTCTGAACACCTACAAAGCCAACAGGAGATTGAAGAGAAGAAGAGAAGCAATTCTATGAACAGAAAAGTGACCACTTCCTGGAAGGTAGGATGTGCAGAGAAGTGAATCTGAGGTGATATCAGAAGATAGACCACGGTGGGGAATCAGGGGGAGGTATCAGCTTCCAGTAAGTGGTGGAGACCCAGAGCACAAAATCAGAACTTTTAGAAGTCTGCTCCACTGAAGGACGTCACACCAGGGACTAAGCGGGGTTGGAGCCCTCACGGGGACAGTGTGGTCTCAGGTCTCCGGGGGTCACAGAGAGACTGGGGGTGTCTGAGTGCAGCAGAGCACCCAGGTATCGGAGCAGGGAAGCCAGCTGCAGAGATGGAGCCAAGGAGTGACCTTTCAGCTCGGGGTTACTTTAAACTGTGATCCAAGGCACAGTCACGCCATTGCTCTTTGGGCAGGGACCCTACAAGCGGCAGAACCAGGGAGACTCACTTTCCTCCTCTAGAGGCAGGGAGCGGCGCATGAGCAGGCTACAGGAACCTGCAGGGGTTGGAGACTCCCAACGGGGCTGTGTGCCTGTGATAGAAACCCTCAGTCACAGGCCAGGGGAGCACGGAGCATGGGCCGCAGACCACAGAGGCAGGAGGGATTGACCACTTTTCTCCAAGGGCGCACTGAGGAGTGGGGCTCCAAGCCCTCAGCTCCTCCAAGCCAGAGATTGGGAGGCCGCCATCTTCATTCCTGTCCTCCAGAACTCTACGGAAAGTGTTCAGGGAACAAAAGCTCCAAGAGCGAACCCAAGCAGATTACTTAGCCCGGCCCCTGGCAAGGACAGTGCAATTCCGCCTTGGGGAAAGACATTTGAGAAATCACTGCAACAGGCCTCTCCCCCAGAAGATCAGCAAGGACAACCAAAAACCAAGCTTACTCATGAACAAGAACTGCAGAACAGCAGTGTTCGGAGAAAACACCACATAGAATTCATGACTTTTTCCCCAGGGTTCTTTAGACTTTCAAATTTAATTTTTTTTTTATTTAAATTTTTAAAATTTTATTTTTTTCTTATCCTATTCTTTTTTAATCTTTCCTCATTCCTGTTTTAATGTTTTTTAACTATTTTATCTTATCAATACATTTTTAGAAAAATTTTAAATTTTTCATTGTTATAGTCATATTTTATCCCTTCATTGTATTTAACTTTATTTTTTGTATACATATAGGTTTTTCTTTCTTTAAAATTTTGGGATACGATTTCTTCTAATAGATCAAAATATACCATAAATCTAGAGGACGGCTTTATTCTAGTCTCCAGCCTGAACACATTCTTTCCTCCTTTTTTTCCCCCCCTCTCTTTTTTCAACCAATTTCTTATCTTACCAATTCCTTTTCTGAATCCTTTTTAATTTTCATCTTTACAGTCATATTCCATCCCTTAATCATGTTTGCCTTTAGTGTGTGTGTGTGTGTGTGTGTGTGTGTGTGTGTGTGTATGATGTTTTTCTTTCTTTAAAATTTTGGGAGGTAGTTTCTACTAACAGACCAAAATACACCCCAATCAAGTGTGCGGCTCTGTTTTAGTCACCAGTCTAATACACACACACATACACACACACACACATATATGTTCCTCCCCCTTCTTTCTTCTCCCCCAGTTTCAGTCTCTTCTGATTCACTTAGTATCTATTTTTCTGGGGTCGTTGCTACCCTTTTAGTATTTTCTCTCATTCATCTATTCTTTTTTTTTTTTTTTTTTTTAAAGATTTTATTTATTTATTTGACAGAGAGAGATCACAAGTAGGCAGAGAGGCAGGCAGAGAGAGAGAGGAGGAAGCAGGCTCCCCGCTGAGCAGAGAGGCCGATGTGGGACTCGATCACAGGACCCTGAGATCATGACCTGAGCCGAAGGCAGCGGCTTAACCCACTGAGCCACCCAGGCGCCCCTCATTCATCTATTCTTATCTGGACAAAATGACAAGGTGGAAAAACTCACCACAAAAAAAGAACAAGAGCAGTACTGACGGCTGGGGACCTAATCAATACGGACATTGGTAATACATCAGAACTAGAGTTCAGAATTTTGATTATCAAGGTTCTAGCTGGGCTCAAAAAACGCATGGAAGATACTAGAGAATCCCTTCCTGGAGAAATAAAATCCTTTCCTGGAGAAATAAAAGGACTAAAATCTAATCAAGTTAGATTTCAAAAAAATCAAAATCTTGCCATTTGCAATGATTGCAAATGAAACTAGAGGGTATTATGCTAAGCAAAAGAAGTCAATCAGAGAAACAGTTATATATGATCTCTCTGATAAGAGGA
Organism: Mustela nivalis; assembly: GCF_964662115.1. NCBI lineage: Eukaryota > Metazoa > Chordata > Mammalia > Carnivora > Mustelidae > Mustela > Mustela nivalis. The sequence continues at coordinate 37,620,476 of NC_139034.1, read as the reverse complement.
ATTCGAGAGGCAGGGCAGGGGGTTGTGGCGGGTAGGCAGGGAAAAAATGAAACAAGATGGGATCAGGAGAGAGACAAACCATAAGAGACTCTTAATCTCTGGAAACAAACTGAGGATTGCTGGGGTGTTGGGAGGCAGGGAGAGGGTGGCTGGGTGATGGACATAGGGGAGGGTATGTGCTATGGTGAGTGCTGTGAATTGTGTGAGACTGACAATTCACAGACCTGTACCCCAAAGCAAATAATACATTACAGTTAATTAAAAGGGGGGACTCATTAAAAAAAAAAGAAACCTGCATTTTCCCCCATCCCTCACCATTCCCTAGTGCACCTCTCTACAGAGCCCATGTGTCCCCAGAACATCCCTGCCGTCTCTTACTCCTACCAGTCCCTCTCTCCTCAAGCTTTATCTTCCTGCTTGCTTTGGCCTCACCCTCTCCTTCCCTATCTTTCTGTCATCTCTTTCCCTGTGGCCTTCAAAGGTCCTTCAGCTTCGGGAGAACTTTCTTGATCCTCCAGCTCCCTTTTTTTTTTTTTTAAGATTTATTTATTTATTTATTTGACAGAGAGTGAGAGAGGGAACAAAAGCTGGGGGAGTGGGAGAGGGAGAAGAAGCAGGCTTCTCGCTGAGCAGGGAGCCCCACAAGGGGCTTGATCCCAGGACCCTGGGGTCATGAACTGAGCCAAAGGCAGATGCTCAATGACTGAGGCACCCAGGCACCCCTATCCTCCAACTCCCTTGACCCAGCCCCCTTATTTTATTTTTCCCCAAAGTTCTTGAAAGAACTGACTTCGTGTGTTACGTGCACTTCCTCCCCACCTCGCAGTTATTTATTATTTCATTCACTCATTTTTTGAAGTAAGTGAGTGTTCTCAATACAGAATTTGAACATTCCAGAAGACACACAATGAAGTATCTTCCTTTCATGGTGTCCCCAAGCCACCCAGATCTCCTCAAGGGCAACCCCTGCTGTCAGTATCTTGTGTATCTTTTTAGAGAGCATATACATACATATAATCTTGTTTGCATTTTTTTGATACAAAAAAAGGCATTTATACATATTTCCAACTCTTGTCTTTTTTCACGTAAAATATGTTAGGAAGTGTTCTACATCAGGAAATCCAAAGCTGCTCCCTTCTTTCAAATCGTTGCCAAGAACCCTCTGTGAGGATGCACCATAAATTCTCCACTGTGGACACCCAAGATGTTTCCAGTCCTTTGTTCTAATGAAGATGCTGCAATGAATATCTTTGCATATATAGGATTTTTCCTCCCTTGTGAGTGTGTCTGTGGGATGAATCCACAGAAATGAGACTGTATTTTGCATTTTGGAATTAAATTATTTTCCATAAGGGTCGTACCAGTTCACTCACCCACGACATTAGATGGGAGACCCTCTGTCTCTCCAGCCCAACAGCTGCCAAGTCCTACAGATATCTTCTGTGGGCACCGGTTCCATTCTTGCCTCCTTTCCTGGCCCCACTGCACCCTGCTTGGCACACGTCCTCCCTCTCCAGCATCCCAGAATGGAACACTTCCTCCTGCTGCCGCCCTGCCCATCCAATCTCCCTTCGGTCAGGACACCTGGGTTCCTCTCCTGGACCCTTGCACCTGGTGACTCAGCCAGCAGAGGCCTCTGCACGAAGCTAGAACTCAATATGAATTAACGAAGCTTGGCTCCAAAATGAGGTGCTTTGTCATCCTAATACTGGCAGATAGCATTTCCAAAAGTGAAAAATACTTTCACTGTTCTGCTTTTTAAAAAATACATGTTTTAGGTATTCCTTTGGACATAATGTTTTCGAGGTGTGTGTGTGTGTTGCCATTGTTGATTTGTTTGTTGAACTCAGGAAGTCGACCAAACATTGCACTGTCATTCTGGTCTCCCCAACTCCTTCCCTCCAGCTTCCTCTGCTTGGCTTTTGATTTGGCTAGCGCTCTACCCTCCTCCTAGACCTTCTAGAGACATGGGTGACCAGGGCCATCTCCCAGTCCTGCTCAGTGCTCTAGTCCCAGGGACCCTCCAGCAGTGCCAGACTCTCCTCTCCACTCTGTCCCGTTCTACCAGCTTCCAACCCACACACAAAGTCAGGAAAAGCACCTCCAGCACCATGTCACAGCAGGGTCCTCTGACATTGAAAGAGATCTTTGGATGGTAGAAAGAGTCTTGGCACTGTCACATTTTGGGGATTGCGGGACTCGATATCCTCTACCCAACCCTCCCCATCTCCATCCCCACCGTGACACACTAAGGGCGCTGGGGCGGGGTGGGGTGGGAGGTAGGAGACTCAGGAGAGGGTCGGGAATGCAGGACGAGCTCAGAGCTCACACAGCGGCTGGGGCGGGAGAGGGAAGGGAGGAGAGAGGTGAGGCTCTGGAAGGGGTGGGGACCGCTGGGCTGGCCCGGGCGGGACTGGGCACTGTGTGTGCGCGGCGTTGAAATGCCCAGCACGTCGGGGCAGCGGGACAGAACCCAGGGCGCGCGCGGAGGCTGCCAGGGTCTCGCTCCTCCGGCCACAGTCATGATAGAAAACTCCGACAAAGTTCCCATCGCCCTGGTGGGGCCTGACGACGTCGAGTTTTGCAGTCCCCCGGTGAGTAGGGCTCGGGATTCCCGGTCCCACTGCCGGGACAGTGGACACGCAGGGCCCGGCTTTTGCGCGGGGGTCCGAATCCACTGCCGGGAGTCAGGGATTCGCGCCACCGAATCTGGGAGGCTGGTGCCCAAACCCGCGCGTGTGTAGGGTTCTCGGGGCCCCAGACGGCCGTGAAGGGGAGGGTGGGACCGGACGCAGGAGCGGGAGTCCTTTGGCGGGCGGAGCATGCACAGCCGCGGGGCCCTGGCCCTCCTCGGGCAAAAGTTTGCTGATCGCACATCCACGCCTGAGTACAAGGGACCTTCTGGACGGAGCGCGGCGAAAGGGGACGCACCGTCTGCCACCTCCACGGGAGGTGCGGGGTGCGGGGCTGCGGGCGGCGCCGACGTGACGGGTCCCCCCTCCCCAACCTCCCCGCCCCCGGCCCGCAGGCATACGCCACGGTGACCGTGAAGCCCTCCAGCCCCGCGCGGCTGCTCAAGGTCGGAGCTGTGGTCCTCATTTCGGGGGCGGTGCTGCTGCTCTTCGGGGCCATCGGGGCCTTCTACTTCTGGAAGGGGAGCGACAATCACGTAAGTCCAGAGGCGGCGCGCGGGCTGCGGACCCGAGTCTGGGTGCGCGGGGCGGGGAGGCGCGCGGGGCAGCGGCGTCCTCACGGTCACCCGCATGTCCACCCCCTAGGTGGAGCCAGAGCGCTGGGCCGCGGGGGGTCGCCCGCCGCTGCCCGCGGGCCCTCTCGCCCCTGCCCCCGCTTTTCTCTCGGTCCCCCGGGGCACCTTCTCCCTTCTTCATCCAATTCCACCAGCTGCTTTCCGCTCTTGGCAACTTCGTTGAGAAGCAAGTCAGAGTTTTAAGGGAGAATATTAAAACATAGAGTAGCGGGAGAACGCAGGGGACAGTTGGAGGAAGGCCCTTTCCCGCGGATCTCAGCCTGGCGCTTGCCGCCAGCTGCCCTGAGACTGTCGGTGAGGCCCCTCACCTGTCTGGCCTTGGCCTTGGCGAAGAAATGGAGCTAAATCATCTCCAAGACCCTTCCCAGCCGAGAAAGGCTACTAATTTAAGAGCCTAGGACAAAGATGGACCTGGGGAATAGTCAGAATAGTCAGCAGGGATGAACTTGACCTTTCAAGAGTTTTTGTTTCTTTCACTGCATGTGACCTGTCCATGAATGCGCCCTTCTCTCTTGCGCTGAGGAAAAGAAATGGGCTAACTTCGTTCAAGGTGGCAAATCTCTTTAAAAATCAATTCTGGCCTAGTCACGTGTGATTTAATGGTAAATGTTTCACTAACTGCTGTCCTACTTTCTTTGAATGTAACTATTTATTTTAAAGCTCCATTGGCTCTCAAAGCATATACAAAGCGCTTCTAACATGACTGGGCAGAATTCCAGGGTGTTCTTAAAGTACTCTGAATTTTGTTCACCTCTCTAAAGGGGCGGGGGGGGGGGCATTTTATCTTGATGACCATTGCCAGGCCTGGTATAAGCTTATTTCCACTAATGGAAAAGAATTCCATCTCCAGGATGCACACAAAGGGCTTTTTCTTAATCACTACCCTCCGAGGATCTGTGACTGCTGTTTGTCACCCCACCCCTCTCTCCCACCATGAAATTCAAAGCATGAACGAATTCCAGTACTTAGAGAAAATGGTGCTGAAAGCAATTCAACCATTTTACACATCACATCTTCTGCAGTCACTGCATAATTTGTATTTTTAACTCAAATGCCTACTGTAGATAATCATGCCATTTAGCACTGAGTCTGTTTGAGAGACTATATCAAATTTACGAGCATCGATTTGTAAGATCAGAACTGCACAGTATTTTGTGTATATTTGAAAAGTGCCTTAATGTATTTGTATTTTAAATATAGAAGTTAGGCCAGATTCTCATGTTTGAAAGCAGCAAATCCGAACAGGAGAATGATTTCAAGATCTCCATCTCCATTAATAGCAGGGTTGAGATTGTCATCCCTTGGGAAATTGTATGGTATTCCACTGTAAATGCTATCTTTTAGATGACAAAGCCTCAGTGGTATAGGTCATTTGGAGATAAAAATAGCTTTGCTTTTTGTGGGGGGGCGGTAGGGATTTTAGACATGCTGTAAATTCAAATGAATACTATTTGGCATTTAATTATTCAAGGCAAATACAACTAACTGACAAGCTTCTAAAAAGAGAGACTGAATGATCATCCTAAGTGAGGCTCCATCTTTTCATCTCAAACTTCACCACAAGAGTCTGGTTCAAGAGAGCGGTATTAAATTCTAAGACTACAGAGGAATAGTGAATCACATTTTATTGCCAACAATCAAAGTTATTTCTATTTCCTGTACAGGCAGAAGAATGCAGAAAATCACGTTTTGTTTTGTTTTGTTTTGTTTTACTCCCAAAATATTTGGTGCTGCTCTAGATTACTTAAGTTTGAAAAACAAATCACGAAACACGAAATCGGGTCCATTTGGCACCCTCTCCACGGAGCACACGCTCCGGTGTGCTTTCCCCTGAAGACAAGTATAAATAGCCCAAACAAAACATAAATCCAAAGAGGTAAGTCTCCATCAGACAAAAGACATCCACCACTAAATGGACTTCCCCACTCTTCAGGAAGGATCCACGCTCTGCTTTTCTATATTAGTTTTTTTTTTTTAAGATTTTATTTATTTATTTGACAGACAGAGATCACAAGTAGGCAGAGAGGCAGGCAGAGAGAGAGGAGGAAGCAGGCTCCCCACTCAGCGGAGAGCCCGAAGAGGGGCTCGAAGAGGGGCTTGATCCCTGGACGCCGGGATCACGACCCAAGCCGAAGGCAGAGGCTTTAACCCACTGAGCCACCCAGGCGCCCCTCTATATTAGTTTATAGATGAGAACCAGCTGTCATTCCCCTCCTCTCCCTTTCATATGGGCAAATCCCCTCGGGACAGGTTTATGGGACAGCTGGGGGACTAGGAAGCATGAGAGTGCTCACAATTGGGGGACACGTGCCTGAGCTCAAATATTGAGGCCAGGTCTCAACCAAGTGACTGTACATGGAACAGGCATTGAAATATGAGGAAAGTCCCACTGAGAAGAGAGAGCCGGCAACCCTGCTCTGTGGGAGGAGGGGATGAGATCAGTGCTTGAGACCTTTATTCTCAGACTGATGTTTCTAGAGAGTGTCCCAAACATGATGTCATGAATCTTATAGAACCCAGGCTTCATTATAAACTCATTAGCAAATATTCCTGGCCACAAAAAGCACTGAATGGAGCAGAATGTGGGCAAATAATAAACTCCCTTGTATTCAGAGAATCTCCTGAGGTGCCCATGGCTCTGTGGGCTCAGCAGACAATGTGACCACTGCCCCACCAGCCCAGCCTCCTGAGCTCAGGGTCCAGGACTTTGGAAAGAGCTTTGGACTGTGGACTCTCCCACCATTCACTTCACCAGGGCACAGGACTCCCGCAGGGCACACCCTCCCCGCCCACCCCCTCCAGCACAGTGCGCTCCTTCTGTATGATGATCGGCTGAGCTACTGAGCTACGTTACAAAAGATGCAGGTCCTCTGCCTGGTCAGGGAGCTTCTTTCTGGGCAAAGGGGGTTGGAGTGGGGGAAAGGAAAATTAGGACCACAAATCACTCTTCTAATATTCTAATTTTGTCTCCTTAAGACCTGCTAAGAACTTGGAAATGGTTCATTTGTGAAATTTTGCATTGTCTTACGAGTAAAAGCTTATGTGCAATGTTTTCTCAAACACACACACACACACACACACACACACACACACAGCCTCTTATTGTACAAGTGAGGGACGCTTGTTGCAGCAAGAACTCACACACATGTGGTCTGCCATACTCCCTCTGACGGTCACGCTTAGCCCGTGTGAGTGGTGGCTGCCCAGAGAGCCCAGGGACAGAACAGAGCCCGCTTTCTAAAGCTTACCTGCAGAAAGCACTGGCTCAGCCAAAGAAAACAGGTTTCCCAAACTGGGCTGATCACAAGGACCCCCTGAGATGCAGAGGCAAACAGACTGGTGGGCTCTGCTCCAAATTCTGGTAAATCAGAACCACTGGAAGTGATTCTTGTGATCGGGCAAGCATTGGGGACAGCATACTGCAGGGATCCCAGTGCAGGGCAGAAGGAAGGGCACTGGAGAGACGGTCGGCTGAATTTGCGTGCCAGGATTTTCTGTGCTGTGGAATAAAGGCCGTTGCCCAGAAGGGGACTGCCTTGCAAAGCCATTTCTACATCTCTGCTGGTAAAATAAAACTGTGCTCTGTGGGTCTCGTGATAATGAGTTTTCTACAAGTAATGATCTGGTAATAACAGATACTTCTTCCAGGGTCTGTCCATGTAGCAGTCTTTCTTCATAATGAGGGAGAAAATCAGACTTGAATTGAATCTCAGCTATTTGCAGTTCTGACCTACTGACCTGACACTAAGTAGCAAGTGTCTCTTATCAGTTCTTGATCTTTCCTTTCTAAAGATTTTATCTTCTATGCTACATAAGATATATAGAGATACGGACACATACATTTGCTTCTAAGTCAGAAAAAGAAAGAGGGAAAGTGAGGGAAGAAAGGGAAGGTAAGACCCACCTATTACCCCACAATACAGAGAGAGAGTTCAAGCAGGGTAGCCACACACTGAGCAGGAGCAATGAGAGTGTTATTTTGTTGGCGCACTTACACGATGCCTGAACTAGTGATCTAATTTAGTTGTAAACTAAAAAATATTTCATGGAGTTATTTTTTTTTAAGATTTTATTTATTTATTTGAAAGAGAGACAGTGAGAGAGAGCATGAGCGAGAAGAAAGTCAGAGAGAGAAGCAGACTCCCCGTGGAGCTGGGAGCCGGATGCGGGACTCGATCCTCGGACTCTGGGATCATGACCTGAGCCGAAGGCAGTCGTCCAAGCAACTGAGCCACCCAGGCGTCCCCATGGAGTTATTTTTCTTAAGATTTTACTCAGAAATCCAACACATAACACAGATAACAAGCAGAGCTGCTCTAGTTAAATTGTAGGTCGACAGGAGAGAAAGGAGGACCTGAGTCATAGTCCCATCTCGTCTGCCACCGTCACCTCTGGGCCATCTCTGTGAAGCCTCCAAGTTTGAAGGACAGAAATGAACACCACCTATATGGTCCAGCTTCTTCATTTTATACCCAAGGCACCTCCCAAGACCCAGGGATAAGTGGTGCAGCCCCTCGTTTTTCTGATTCTTGGACCGTTGCTCTTCTCCCATGCCAAGTCTCCCTCCCTTCTGCCCCCACAGTCTCCTAACAATATGCCCTACAACACCATATGCCTGTCCCCTAGTCATTAAAATGACTAACTCCCACTTTGAGCTGACACAGATGTGCACATTGACCTTGAGCTCCACAAGCGCTGCTCTACCTCCGGCATGTCCCAGCCCTGCCCGGACTCCTCACTCTATACCAGAGGATGTTGTAAAAATCTTTCAATTGAGGTGCCCCTGCAGACTTGTTCAGTTAACAGCCCAGTTAACCATTTACCCATCGATGGCTCTCAACTTTGACTGCGAAGTAGAACTGATCTAGGAAAAGAAAGATCTACATCCAAGCCCCATCTCCACAGGGTCTGATTCGACTCGTCCAGGCAGGACACGCATGCGCGGTAGCTGGAGCTTCTACCCAGATACCTGTAGGGCGCAGCCAGGATCGCAGATTACTTCGCTATTTGAATAAGTATCCGAGACTACCAGAGCTTTCAGTTTTAAGGCATTTTTAAAGAAATCATTGTATTAAGTGATCGGGTGTACAGATGAAGCCCATATATGTAAATATATTAATGATGATCCGGTATATCTCTAACAGATGTGAAAGCCACCTCCTATACTGCAGGTCTAAAGATAAGCCCTGAATTGCTCTAAAAAGGAAGCGTCACTGACTCCTGTGTTCCCTTCCAGATTTACAATGTCCATTATACCATGAGTATCAATGGGAAATTACAAGATGGGTCAATGGAAATAGATACTGGGAACAACCTGGAGACCTTTAAAATGGGAAGTGGAGCTGAAGAAGCAATTGAAGTTAATGATTTCCAGAATGTAAGTATATTTCATGCATTTAGAGAGTTTAACCAGGCAAGCCTGCAAGGCTCTCCTAATCCAGGCAGAAGCAACAACTCTCACACACAACCAAACGGTAACTGTTCTTTATGGCAGTCATGGCGCCACTAATTCACATACATTAGGCAGCATATTCTCTCTGAGAAAGGACCACTCTTTGTCCTTTATATTTTCTAAATGAAAAAAACAACACCTTGGCACTGAAAAGAACAGGTACTTGGAACTCTATAAAAGTCTTGGCAGAAGGACTCGAAAGAGCTATTTCTTTCCGAGCAGCTTTCACAGTGTATAAAGTGCTCAGAGCACCCCCAGAATGTTCCGAGGTCTGAAATGGGAGCCTGCGGAGAGGAGGGAAATTGTAATGACCTGGCGATCTCATCAACAACTGGTGGGATCTACTTACGTACTGCTCTCCATTCTTCAGATTTCCCATTTAATCCAGAAAATTAGCATGGAGAAATTCCCCTGCCATAATCCTATGTTTTCTGACCATGGCCACTTACAGATAAAACATTCAAGTCTCCTTTGAAAGGGGCAAACACGTTTGTTTTCATAAGTTTAATTTACAGGCAATTTGAGACATCAAGCTCTGTGACCGTGCTTCAGCGTAGGACCTCAACACAGCGGCCCTCGGGGCCCTCTCTCCTCTTGGTCCACGTAAATATTTTATTCTCTTCATGTTCAAAGATGAGGAAAAGGCATTACTGTTTGTGTTCTCCTGTTAAATCTGTAGATGGAGTAGGTGAGACTTGATAATGAAAAAAGGCACTTGAAAATAATGTCTCTTCTGATACTTTATTGGCCTATGAACATCTCATCGACCGGCCTTGCTGCAATTGATGAGAAAAACTAGAGATGCTTTTCATTTGAATGAAAGAACTCCCCTTGCTGTTGCCAAAAGGCATTTCACAAGTCCCTTTGAATACCAAACAGATGCTAACCTTGGAGCCCCGGGGATGGGTGATGTTAGGAATAGGATGGGTGATGTTAGGTATTCCTTGCTGTGACTAGGACTGGCTATGTTCAGAGTCGGATCTGGCTGGGGGTTGGGGGAAGGGGTGGGCTTTGCAGCCCTGGATGTGACCATTTAGTCAGAGCTTGGTGAATGGTTCTGGTCAGTACACAAAGATAATTTCTCTGGATGTATTAAAGGCTTTTACTGCTAGACCCAGGACAAGGTAAAAGCATTTTTTCTTTGTACTGCCCAATGAAAGATGACAAAATGTAGCTCCCACACACACATCATTCAATCCAGAACAGAACTGAATACCTAGGATGTGTCACAAGATCAAGATACGCAAAGGGAGCTACACAGATGAATAAGAAAAGATCTATGTCTCTCAAACGTGCATGAATCAGGAATACACTTTTAAAATATTTTAATCCCAAACCTATATTTCTGTTTTATAATCCTTCGGTTCTAATAATGGTATTGATTGTGTTTTGTTCTCGTAGGCCAACAGGACCACAAATATTTTATAAACTGATCAATTCTCTTTGATAGCTTCCACATTTCTCTAAGTCAGAACTGGTGAGTAGGACATTTTTTTGATGGATGGAACCTGTTAGGGGTTTAAACAAGCCTGGACTTTTGAAAACACATGAATCAGACACTTTGGCACCTGCACTATTACTTTCTCCTATATTTTAAACCATCCATCAGATTCAAGAGGTGTTTATCGAGGCCTACTGTGTGCAAGGGACAGTGCTAAGCACGAGGGATGCTCTGACACTCGGTCCCTCCCTCAAGGACTTTGCAGTCTAGGCCAGGAAGCAGACATGCCACGCAGAAGTAACTTCAGGCCCACCTGGGAAATGTGCTATGACAGAGCTGTGATCAGAATGGAACATACCAGTGGTGCGGGGTGAGGGGTTGGGGGACAGCTGTTGGCCACTTGGAGCTGAGGTTTTACAGAGGTGATGACAGCCGCATCAGGTTTTGAAGAATGATGAGAATTTCCACCAACAAAGAAGTAGGGGCAGGGCTTTCCAGACCCAGAGAGGAGTCCTGAATACAAATGCACAGGCCCACTCTTGAGTTCTAAGGAGCCCAGTGTGGTGGAAGGTGCGGAAGGGGAGCAGAGGGGTAGAGCCAAATTAAGAAAGGCTCCAAATTGTGAACAGTAAACAGTCTCCCCTGCTAAGCTAGGACCCCACCTCGGTTTTAGTAGAGCCATTGGGGGAAAAAGCCCTTGCGAAAGAGAATAGCCCTGCACAAAGGGCGCTAAGCTGTATACTGTGAAAGAAAAAATTACCCAGGCCACTTGTTAAAAAGGAGAAGGCAGGCCATATTCAAAGGAAGCTACTACAGTGGGGTTTTACAGTAGGGGAGAGAGAGATTGTGTTCAACTCTGAATTCTGAATATGATAAGGAAAAGTGAGCGTTTTTAACCAAGGAGGAGGGTAGGGGTATTGGTGGATAGAAATTACTAAGCTATGGAGTAGTTCTTTACTAAACTGAACCAACAGGATTGTTGCTAAAGGCAAGCCAGGGTGATCAGGTATCAAGGGTGGTCAGATCTAGGCCAAGTCAGCTGGATTCTTGCTCAAACTGGAATAAACTGACCAAGGCAGAGCCCACAGTTGGGGCCTGGTCAAAAGGAGGACTCAGAGGAGACTGACTTGAGGTGAGTCAAGGAGGGTCTTTGTCAGTACCCTCAAGGAATACAAAGAGGGGTTTGTTCAGAGTGTATGAGTTACATTCTAAAACATTTTACCCTCAGAAGTATAAATGCTGTGGGCTTAAGCCAACACTTTCTGGCCTAATGACTCATTTATATAATGTAAACCCTGGTTAGAAATTAAGATAGAATCAGCTAGTGGGTATATAAAAGTGTTCACTCCCCAATTCTTTTAACTTTGTGTATATTTGAACATTTGAATTTAAAAAGCCAAAGGAAAGAAAAAAAAATAGCACAACCTACCTGGTAGGTAGGTAGGTTAGTGATTTCAAAAATCAATATAACCTTTCATCAAAAAATTAAAAATGAAAATACCATTTGGTGCAATAATTCTAGTACTAGGTATTTACCTAAAGAATATGAAAACATTAATTCAAAAAGATATATACACCCCTATGTTTATTGCAACATTTCTTTACAATAGCCAAGATATGGAAGCAACCCAAGTGTCCATCAATAGATGAATAAAGAAGATATGGTGTGTGTGTGTGTGTGTGTGTGTGTGTGTGTGTGTGTGTAGTGGAATACTACTCGGCCGTGAAAAAGATGAGATATTGCTATTTGCAGCAAGGTAGATGGACCTAGACAGATTGATGCTAAGTGAAATAAGTCAGAGAAAGATAAATACCATATGATTCCACTTACATGTAGAATCTAAAAAACAAATGAGTAAACAGACAACAACGAAAACAAAAACCCAAAAAGCAGAATCAGACCTATAAATACAAAGAAGAAACTGATGGTTGCCAAAGGGGGCAGGGATGAGGGGATAGGCAAAATGGGTGAAGGAGAAAGGGAGATACCGACTTCCAGTTATGAAATGAATACGTCACAGAGGCGAAAGGCCCCCCACAGGGAATATTTTGTGCATGTAATAGTTTGTACGGTGACAGATGGCAGCTACACTCGTGAACAACACCACATGAAGACTTGTTGAATCACTATCTTGCACACCTGACACTAAGGTAACATTGTCAGCTATACTAAAAAAAAGTTTACAAAAATCAATATGGCCAACTATAACATCAAAGAAACATAAGACAAAAGCAATTCATACTATAACTGGGACTTCTGTATGCAAACGCTCAGCCTGATGCACTTAGAAACATCATGACGTCACGTGCTTGCTCCAAGAGGTGAGTATCCCTCGCAGTGCCACAGCCGAAAATACGGACTGACTGAAGTGTGTGTTGGCAAATTAAATACCAGGTTATTTTCTCAAACAGTGAACAAACCACCATTTTCTGTCCGTGATCACGGTAATTGCATTCCTCAGAATGTCCTCATGCATTGAGACTGTGCCGGAAGTCATGTTGTGTCGATATGTAAAAGCATGTTAGATTCTAGGCACAGATCCTTTCAACCAGGTTTTCCAGCCAGGCCCCGGGGCAGTGGGTACTGCAGGACTTCTCTGGGCTCTGTGGGATCCGGCCCCCCGGACCCTGCCCACAGGAGGCCAGGAGAGCCCCCCACCACCCCGTCTTTGTGACAACCAAAAACTCCCTGTAAGATTTCTAAAGTGCCCTCTTGAGGGAAGGACCCCCTTCTTGGAAACTTCTAGTTTAACCCGCAGAATTCCATTAGATCCTCTAGACAGAAAAAAAAAAAACGGGCAGCTAAAATGAGATCGCTGACTCTTATTTTTAAAAAAATGCTAGAGCATTGGACTCTGCACTCATCATCTTTGCTAGCAAATTTCTTCATTAGCACCAGCTTCTAAGGCCTTGTTTGTTTGCAGAAACAGGGGTTTGCTTGGCTTTCCTGTGCTTTCCCATTCCCTCTGTTTAATCTCTTAATATATCTGGCTGCTTGATATGGATTTGTAGCCAGACAAGTTGGTTAATATGTGTGAATTCCTTCCCACAGGACCCATCCCTGTGGGGTTTCAGTTCTCTTTGCAGCGTGTAGACTGTCAGAAGTAGCTCAATACTAGATTCACATTCAGGGCTACGAATCTTTCAATACACTCAGCCCTGTCCTTTGGGGATAAGGTTGTGGCGATATGGTGTTTCCTCCCTTGCAATTTACCTTCAGAGAATGTGGGGCTTGCAGGTGGAGGGAACATATCAAATGAAGGCGGCAGTCACCCCCCCAGCCCCCAGCCACCACCTTCTGTTTTTCAAACGGTGAGCCCTAGATTCACATGCAGAATAAGAGCAGCAGGCCTTCAAGGAGAGAGCAGGGAGCAGTGGTTCTCAAAGGTGTTCCCCGGGCCACCAGCGGCAGCAGCACTGAAGAGAGGAGCGTGGCCCCCATTCAGACCTACCACGTGAGAAACTCCGGGGGTGGGGCCCAACGTGGTTTTTATTGATCCGGTCTTCCGGGTGAATTTGATGCCAGGGGCAATTTGTGAGCCGCTGGTACAGAAGAAACTTGGATTCGAAGGCTGTGTCTTAGTCTGTTCAAGCTGCTGTAACAAACTCCCGGAGCCTGGGGGATTTCTGAACACCAGAAATCGCTCACAGCTCTGGAGGCCGGGCAGTGTGAGACTAAGACACACCAGCAGGTGAGCATCTCTTGGGGGCCTGCTTGCTGGTTCGTAGTTGGACCATCTTCTCATTGTGTCCTCACAGGGCAGAAGGCGTGAGGGCGCTCTCCGGGGTCCCTTTCAGGAGGGCACTGATCCCATTCTCGAAGGCTCTGCCTCGAGGGCACCATCACCTGCCGACGGCCCTCCCTCCAAATCCATCCCACTGCCAGGAGGTTTCAACATAGGAATCTGGGGGAGGGGACAAAAACATTCCATGTAGAGTAGGCTATTTCATCATTTAACAACTTTGTTATCCGGAGTAAGCTCTTTTCTCCCTGAACTGGTGCTCTGTCACCCTGGCTGTACCTTCTAACCATGTGGGGAGCTTGGAAGCTTGGAGCTTGCTGATGGGCCCTGGCCCAGGCCAGTTATGTGGGAATCTCTGTGGAGAGCCCCAGGCATCGACGGTTTTATATCTCTCCAGGTGGTTTTGGTGTGGGGAGTCTCCTCCTCCTGGAGAGGGCAAGGAGATTGCTACCCCCTCTCTCTGGGTGAGAGGTGATGCTAGGGCTCATGTGTCACATATGTGAACAGGGCCCATGAGGCCACAAGGCAGAGCACGAGGGGCTTTAGGAGCAAGGAGCCTTTCTTTCCCTGTGCTCCGGCACATTGCCCCTCAGCCGTAGGGCTGCTGGCTCTCGGAATACATACAGGAGAAATGGCCGTCAATGCCCTCTGTTCTTTGTGGAAGAGGGCTGAGTCCTGAGTCAAAACCCCGAGAGATTTCTGAGTACTTTTCTTCCCCCCACCCCCTGCAGCATTGATGCTGGAACAAGTCCTAAATCTTCTTGACATTCGTCTCAACTGAACAGAAGATTAACAAATTGAGATGTTTGGATTTCTGTGGGTGTCTGTTGTTAGGGCATAAAATATGTAGGCGTTTACCTCTGTTTTTGGCCACTCACTCATCGTGAAAGCCACAGGTTCTCCACTTCCATAGGGTGGAAGTAAACACCCTTGGGACAGAACGTGCTGTCAGGTTTCGTGCACCTGCCATAGATTCGGGCCTGAGCAATGAGCCAAGCCTGGAGTCCTGCGGCTGATGTGGCCCCGGAGGCTGGTCCCTAGCGTGACAAGCAGGAGACACTGCTTGTGTCTCACAGGGGACAGAAACAAAGCATCCAAGTCCTCCGGTAAGGTCTAGGAACAAAGGTCAGCTCCTGGTGATATAGGGAGCTGTGCTATTTCCCTGTCTCAGTGACTTAGCAAAATCTGAATTCCTGGAATTAATAAATTGGGTGCACATCTTTGGAGAACATCTGTGGGATCACCAAAAAGAAAAAGATTCAGATACTAATGTCAAGAGGCTTATAACTGAGTTGGGACAGAACCTTGATATAAGGAGTGGCATGGGGTTCTAAGCGCCACATGCGGGGGAAGGAAGGCTTGTGGAAGGCAGAGGAGGAGGAGCCCGTCACACCTGGGAGTCTTTTCTGTTCATCTCTATACCCAGTTCCTGGAACAGGGCCCATCTCGCGGTTAAATACATTGAATGAACAAATGAATGCATAGCAGGATGGACAAACTTTTCTTTCCTAGGGCATCACCGGCATCCGTTTTGCTGGAGGAGAAAAGTGCTACATCAAAGCACAGGTGAAGGCTCGCATTCCTGAGGTGGGCACCGTGACCAAACAGAGCATCGCTTCTGAGCTGGTGGGTACCGGTGGCATGCTTTGACAGACAAAGGGGCTTGGTCTTCACATGGCATGTTTGCCTAATGTTGGGGAGGGAAGGGATTCGTGATGAAAACAATGTAAAGGACTTCTCATGATAGAATCTTCATGAAAGGGGCCTTGGGAGCTTTCTAGCCTCAGTTCCACTCAGTGTGGGAATTTCTCCTGGAAATCTCCAGCAGCCGATCACCACGCCTGTTCTGGAAAACAGCGACAGACCTTTCCCTTCCCTCGGCACCGGGCAACTTTGCGGGGGGGGGGGGGTTGATTAAACCATTGCGCCTATTCTGAGCCGAGCTGGTTCCCCCTACAGTTTCTTCTCCTTGGTTTGAGTTCAGCCCAATGAAGCTCCTTAACATGTATTAATTCCTTTCCTATGTGTCAGACTCGTGAGATTTTTTTAAAGCATAATTCTTCCATTTATTATTAACAACTTGCCTTTGAGCTTGATTTTATAAAAATTTACTTTAAGAATTGCACAGAATTCTAAAGACACATCTACTACCTTACATTTACTCGATGCTGTAGGGCTTACAGCGTGGTCACACACGTCATCGTCTTCTACTTAAGCTGTGGCAGGGTATGGTGGGGAGAAAATCAAAAAGCGAAAAATATGGGTTCAATTCCCAGCTCTGACACTATGGATGTGGCTGCAATTCTTTGAACCTCAGTTTTGTCACCTACAAACTAAGGGTCTGCCTCCTGTCCCCAGGGCCTTAGAACCTACTGGATAATGACTACACAGCTGCTGCTATAAATTACTAATTCCATTATGATCAGCTTTGGTCCTCCCTGTATCCCTGAGAGGGAGGTAAAGCCAGCACCAGCTCCCTTAAGGCAAAGGAAGAAAAATAAGAGTAAGCAGAGGTGCCTGGAAACTGCCTAATTGTTTGCTGTCATAGGAGCAGCAGCAGGTGTCTCAAAACAAAAGCTACAACAAACCGTGAGTTTTTAAAGCTGTCCGTAATAGTACATACTCTAAAAATGACACCCAGACCTCCTTTGTTCTGAGCCTTGAGCTTCTCTTATCACATTACCATTTTGTTAACAGTCCTAGCACTCCGTTTCTGTAACACAGAATCCTTTACATGTTCTCTGTAAACGGCTGTAGAAGCAGTTCTCCTCTCCTGGCTTCCGAAAGGGCCAGCTCTCCAGCCACAGCAGACCGAGATCTAATCCTAAATTTGCAGTACATTTCCGGGGCTTTATAAAAACAAGTAGTTTTTTTTTTTTTTAATTTTTATTTTTTAAGGATTTCATTTATTTCTTTGAGAGAAAGGAAGAGCACAAGCAGGGGAGGGGCAGAGAGAGAGGGAGAAGCAGGCTCTGGGTTGAGGAGGGAGCCCTATGTGCGGCTCAATCCCAGGACACCGGGATCATGACCTGAGCTGAAGGCAGACGCTTAACCGACCGAGCCACCCAGGTGCCCCGTTTTTTCTGATTTTTTAAAAACAATACTTGGTCATTACAGCAAATTTGGGAAATACATAAAAGAATAGAAAAGAAAATCACCCACAATTGCTTAATCCACAGATGTTCATGTTAATACTAATGTTAATGTTTTGGTGAATTATTTTCGTGTGTGGGGGTGTGTGTGTGATAGTCTTCATGATTAAAAAAGTTATATTGCTCTGTGTTCTTACTATCTTTAGTTCTAAAATGTAGATTATAATGGATATATCATATGTCATCAAATAGTTATAATTTAAGTCTTTTGTTCTTGAATACTTCAGCCATCTTCTGTTTTTCACTATTTCAAATAGCAATTCAAAATAATTATTTGAATATAGAAATAATTCAAAATAATTATTTGAATATAGAAATAATTCACGGTGATAAACAGTTTAGCATTTTCAAGCTTTGTCTGCATCTGATTCTTTTCTTTAGACCATAGAAGCGAATTATTTTTCCTGTGTTGTTTCTATTGTGCTTGGTGGGTCCTCTGGTGGACAAAGCCAGATTCAGGCAACATGTTTGTGTGAATTGGGAATGTGTCCAGCTGTCAGTAGCAGAAAACTACACTCAGAGTGACTGAAACACAAAAGGACTTGTTTTTCTCCATAGTAGGCAATGTTAGGAGGGGGCCAGCATTGCTGATGTTTTTGGGCTTTCCTTCCCAGCTCCAGCCATCAACCACACATCAAGGAAGGAAGTCAGGAAGAGGTTGAGCAGTGGCAACCGTGACTTCCCTTTCATCAGGAACAGAAGGCTTCTCAGCCCCCCAGCATACTTCAGAGTGAACTGCGGGGTTTAGAACTGGTCACATGGGCAGCCCTAGCCACTGGAGGATCTGAGCAAGGGAGCAGACAATGTCTCTCCTGGGGGTGGGGACACTGCTGCCTCACACAAAAGCAGGGCTGTGTGGCAGGGGCAGGGAGAGGTGAGGCGAGGTGGGCAGCTGGGACTATGTGCTGCAAGCTGATTGCACATCGCCAGCTTATAAGATGCCTAGGTCTGAGCACCCCACGCTTTCCCTGCACGCTTTAGCTTATGATGGGGTAGATTTATGCACCACTTGGTCTTATAAATTTTTCATCAGTTTTGTATAACTTTAAAATGCTGCTATACCCAAAGAGCATTCATTTCCTGGATGGAGCCATTTAATTTAAGGTGTGAATAAGTGGATTACCTGAGTGTTAGCCTCCTCCAATAACTTTAAGTTGTTTTAATGCAGCCATAAGCCTGGGGGAGAAGGTATAAATGAAGTGCTGCTTTTAGCTAAAAATAGGGAGAAAACATTTTAATTTCTCCAACCTATTGCAAACTAATAAATACATGAAAGGAACAACCTGGCAAAATAAATTTGTCTTCTGGGTTATCAGACGGTTCTCAGCATCTCGCTGTAGAAGAAAATCCAGGGTTTAGCTTTGAAATCTCAGTGGTGTGGTTGATGCGAGGGACACCTGAAATGTGTTTTGTTATAGCTGGGAAATGTAGAAATGGTTTATGTTAAATAATACTTTGAACTGAAGACATTAAAGAACCAATCACTTGCTTTTTTCCATTGTTGTTCAGAAGCTGCAGAACAAAACCCCAAAGGATTTTCACTTCAAATGAAGGGCTCCTCTGTCCTTTATAGGATTTCAGAGACTATTCAATTGCTTTTCCTCAAAAAATCTTTGATCAAAAACATCAGATTAACCTAAGTCTCAAAGTTGGTATCAAGTAATTTTCACTTCCACTCAGGACACTCAGTATTCACACATTTCAGTTATCCAAAGGCAGGGCGACAAGACAGGCAAAGACAATATTGTGCAGAGAGTTACAAAGACAAGACACACACCACACTACACCCCCACCCTCCTACACACCACATACATACCACATATATACCTCACAACCCCACACATACCCCCTACAGCCACCCTACATATCCCCCATATACACCACACATCCCCAAAACCCACTCACCACACACATACCACATACACACCCCACCACCCCACACATACCCCCTACACATACACACCCCCACACCCATCCCACGCACCCTACATGCCCCCCCATATACAGCACACACACATCCCACACCACATACCCCAAATCTCCACACACCACACAGACACATCCCACCTTACACACACCACATACACACCCCACAACCCCACACACACACCCTCTGCACTTACATACCTCCAAATCCCCCACACAATCCTACATATCCCCCCACATACACAAATGCCCACACATACTACAGACCACACACACACACACACCCAACCCACACATACCCCCTACATGTACACACCCCCACACCCTACATACCCCATACACATACACAACTCCCCGCCATCCCACACACACATGCAGTTCTCATTAAGTTTTTATTAGGTTAAATAATCTACCAGCACGTGACTCTAAATACACAGCATGCTTCGCTGTCCTCTTTGTTCAATGCATTTCATTTTTACTTACTTGCAGGAAGGCAAGATCATGCCAGTTAAATATGAAGAAAATTCTCTTATCTGGGTGGCTGTAGACCAGCCTGTGAAGGACAACAGCTTCTTGAGTTCTAAGGTCTTAGAACTCTGTGGCGACCTTCCTATTTTCTGGCTTAAGCCAACATATCCAAAAGGTAACATTTTAAATTCTCTTAATGCTGCTGGGAATTTCCCTGTTTGGGTGAGTTTCCTGTGAGCCTTCCACAGGCCTGAGCCTGCAACAAGGAAGATACATCAGGATGCGTGCCGTGCCACGGTGTCTCAGTAATTGGCAAGAAAGATCAAAGAGAAGGAAGGTGACAGCCATGAATGTTTCCGGGAAGGGACTGAGCAGCAGGGTTAACAGGAAGTGGGTCACAGAGACAGAATACCAAGGCATTATCTGCTGTTTTTACTTATGACGCTCCCCCCCCTTTTCTGCTCTGCCCCTTAATCTAAGTTGTTTGCGCTTTCCAATTTTCCAATTTTTTTTTAGTTTTTTATTCCTATGGCAGAGAATCAAGGGACTAAGAAGCCGTCATACTGCTGAATCTTTATTATGTTCAAACCTAGAATTATGGGACAGCCAAAAGCTGCTGTGGGTATAGTCTGAGATTCTTCAAGTTCAAGGCTCGAGCATCTGGCTTCCAAGTCCCTTGAAAAGTAATGAAGGGCCCCTCGGGTTCAGAGCTAGCTTGGAACACACCTTTGAGCTCTCTATGGGTGGTGAAGGCCGGGTGAGCCCTGAGGGCCAACTCTGCCGTGAATTTCTCTGTACCCAGGGGTCCTTTCACTCTTCACCACCAGTCGCCCCACTGCCCCCCATCCCACCCCAAAGGCCTACTTTGGAGCTGTGGCTCAAGAGTAGAAGAAAGGCCTTTCTCCCGGCACAGCTGAGATATACTCTGTCTTCTGAAATATTTTATGGGCTACAGAAGAGAGCAGCATGATAATAAAATACAGGCACTAAACCCACCAAGCTTAAAAGGGACAAGGGGCAGTGATTATTGAAAGGGAACAGTTACAGTTTCACAAGATGAAAGAACTTATGGAGATAGATGGTTGCACAGCAATGTGAACGCACGTCCCTCAACATTAAAAATGGTTATAATAGTAAATTTTATATTTTACCCCAATTAAAAAAAAAAAAGCAAAAAACAGACAGACAAACAAACAAAAAACCCTCACTAGGCTTAGAGAATCCAGGCTTCTGATTCTGTCACCCCTAATTTATTCCTACAGGTCACAAGTCTCATTATGTCCCAAAGCTTGCATAAGATGGTTACTTTCTGGCCCAGGCAAAGCCAACAGGATCCAGTTTATAAGCCACTAGCAGTGGCTTCCTGGAAGAGTGAGTTGAGAAGGATCCTGAGGCCACATGCAGGCTCAATCAGGAATGGCAGGAGCAGTGGCTATCACCATGGAGGGACTGGAGAGGGCTGCCAAACCGAGTCACTTTTGCTGTCCCTGCTCTTGCTCCGGTGGGCGCTTGCAACTCACAATCCTATGGTCTTTTGCCAAGAGCTGGCTTTTGATTCCTCACCTGCCCCCACATGCAACAAGCCTTCTTGCTTTCCACCTCCCAGGAACTACCCCAATACCTGTCCCTGGTCCAGTCAAGGACAAAAGCCTCTGACTCTGCTACTATGTAGAGCTCTAATCACTTTGTTTGAGGAGAAGCCTCTTCTTACCCAGGAGCTCATTCATTTACTCCACACACTTTTCTGAAGGCTTACTCTGTGCCATTTACTAGCTCGAGGTAGTTGGGATGCATTGGTGCAGAACAGACAAGACTCCCTGCCCTCAGGGAGTTCATGCTGTAGCAAGGGGAGACAGTAAACAAACACTAAATTAAAATAAAATCATATGGCAGCCTATGCAGTGCTATGGGAAAGTAACAGAGCAGGGTATTGGGGGGTGAGGATGTGACTACGGAGTTAGTGTGACTGATGGGATGAGAACCTTCACCCTTCAGCAAAGCAAGCTCTGTACTTCCGAGATGTAGCTTGGCCCCTCACCGCCCAAAGCATTCAGTCCTCACAACACCCACCCCAGAACTACATGTTAAGTCCAACACCAGAAAGGTGGAAACCACCTAAATGGGGTAAATAATTGTTGGGGTCGCTAGAGGGCGGAATATTACACACATTAAAGATGGAGGATATTTTTTTCCCAGTCTTTCATAAATGCAGTCACATTTAACAATAAAATCGAGGAAATGAGACCCGCTCTGAGGACGCCTGGTCCCTAACACCTAATTCTAATAAAAGCTCCCCAACTCCAAGGTCCAGCAACACCTGTCTTGGATCCTTAAGCAGGCAGGTCATCAGCATCACACGGCTGTGTTTTCAGAGACAGTGGCGGCTGGACACGGTCAGGGGGAAGGCTGAGCACTGGCTGGGGGCCAGCGGCCAGCCACTGTGCTACAGCTCAAGGCTTTATCCTCAGTCATTCTTTACCTACAACTGTCCAGGTAATTACAAATATTCCCATTTTGTAGATGAAGAAACCCAGGTTCACGGAGATTTAGTAACCTGTCTGAAGTCATTCAGTTAGTTAAAAATAGCGCTGAGATTTGAATCCAGGGCTCCGTGATGCTTCTCCAACCATGAACTCAGAAACCTAGAAGCTATCTGTGGAAGCTCACGTGGCCGTAAAGCCCATCTAAGTTCTCAGAACTAACACAGCATTATGTAGTCATCACCACCTAACATTTCAGTACTTATATGCCAAACGCTATGCTAAAACCCTTAGACACAGCTCTATTCTCTATCACTACTCTGTGAACTGAATACATTACCTCCATTCTACAGATGAAGAACGACTCAGACACCAAGGCCAAAGCTATGTGCGACTTCCCACATGTTATTCGGCAGCCATGGGTCATGGTGTGAGGAACTAGAGCACTGGGCTGGGAGCCAGAGTTGTTCACCTTTGGCTCCTGTTTCTGTCACCCATTCTGTGATCTTAGCCAAGTGTCTTGGTCTTTCTGAGTCTTGATGCCCTTATGTATAAAAGTATCTGCTTTTTCTATCCTCTTACAGGATTTCAAAAAAAAATTAGCCAAGATAACAAATCTCCTAAAAACGATAAAGCTTCATACACATACAGTCTACTCAGAATGCACAGGGCTAGGGTGCCTCATTGGCTCAGCTGGTAAAACATGTGACTCCTGATCTCAGGGTTGTGAGTTCAAGCCCCATGTCGGGTGTGGAGCCTACTAAAAAACAACAACGAAAGAAAATGCTCAGGACTGCAAGTAACAGAATACCTGATCATTGGTGGTTTCAATAAATACAGGGTTTAGTCAGAAGTCTGGAGGTCGGTTTCTGACATTAGCAGCTACTCAGCGATATCACCAAGACTCTTTTCTAGCTTACTGTTTGCTACCCACAGCACACTGGTTTATCACCCTTGCGCCTATCCCTTCTGGTCACAGATTGGCTCTCATAACCCAGATATATCTATGTTCAAGAAGACAAGCAGAGAAAGCTGTTTCAGTCCTCTTTTATCAAGAAATCAAAAGCTTTCTCAGAAACTGCACCAACATATTCTGCTTACATCTCACTGGCCAGAAATGTTCCAACTGGTCTCTCTTAATTGGAAGGGAGGCTGCGGAAACAAGTGGTATTTTACTTCCTCAGTCTCTCATGTAAGGAAACAGAGAATTGAGAGTGGATTTTTGTCAGCTCACAGGGTCTCCCTCAGTTAGGACTATAAAACCAAATCTTGGTTATCTGTATCTTTAAGTATTAACCTAAGACTCTGAAACTATTAAAAATTCCTCAATACAAATTTCAATAATGAAACAAGAATGTGCTTTGATACTTCTTTATGCTTTTACCTTGATAAACATAATACTTCCTCAGTTATCCAAATAAATGAATTAACTTACAGCAAAAAAAAATTTTTTTTTAAGAAATCCAGAGAGAAAGAAGAGAATTGGTAAGAAAAATTGTTACAACTACTACAAGAAGACCACACAGCGGACCACAGGGCAACCCAGGCCCTGGAGGACCAAGTAACGGAACCAGACCTAGTGTTCAAGAGGATTCAGAACACTTTAACCCAGACAACCCTTACCATGTACGTACTCCTTTTTTCATTACTGCTCAGACATATCCCTTGAACAGAACATTGAAGTGGTGGTTATTTCTACTTGAGGTTTCAAATGAGCACTTAATAATCAACTTGGATTTTTATTCAGTTATTTAAAAAATACATATGAATTTGTCACAAAGTTTATAAAATGAGGGTAAGACACTTTAGCATGGTCTCTCTAGTGCGAAATCCAGTTTTGTTGTAACCCTTATTCAAAGTTTTTTCTGTGCTCTCCCCTTTATTGAGTTGTAGGCAAATCCGTGAAGACAAATTCGTATCAGGAATTTGATTATTCAAAAATTATTTCCAAGAATGTGCCCTGGGGACAGTACATGGAATGAAAGTATTCTCTTCCCCCCCTTTTATATCCACTTTATTCATCCATTCAGCAGACATTTGCTGAGAACCTGCTCTTTTCCAGGCCCTGTGCACGCAGAGAGGAGTTGGCTTCTGCCCTCAGGGGCTCTCAGTCCAGGTCGGGGACAGACTCATACACACAGATAAAACATTTCAGACTGAAACGCTGGGCACTGCTATTTATGAGGATGGCACTAATGTGCTAAAGACTTCTCAAATCTTCAAAAAAATTTATTTACCGTAAGTGAAGGGAGCAAAAGAATAGCAAATTTTTGTAACTAGTATTTTAAACAATTTTTTTCTTTTTAAAGATTTTATTCATTTACCTGAGAGAGAGAAATCACAGTAGACAGAGAGGCAGGCAGAGAGAGAGAGGGAAGCAGGCTCCCCGCCGAGCAGAGAGCCTGATGCGGGACTCGATCCCAGGACCCTGGGATCATGACCTGAGCCGAAGGCAGCGGCTTAACCCACTGAGCCACCCAGGTGCCCCTGTAACTAGTATTTTAAATGAAAAAATAATTCATGCATTTTTTTTAAAGTTTATAAAAGGGTAAAAAATTTGTTACCCTTCCATTTCAGACACCTTCCCCACAGCCCAGTTTTCTTTGCACAAGAGTGTACCGCACTAACACATTTTTAACACCATAGAGCATACAAACTTCTATACCTTGTTTTCTTTCCAGTCACAGTATTTTGGAGATTGCTCTGTCTCCTACATACATATACCTCATTCATTTTAATGGCCACATCATCATATTCCATTGTGTGGATAGATGTACAGAAATTTAATTAGTCTTACTTTGGTAGACACGTAAATTATCACCCTATCTTTTGCTCTTAGAAAATACCGTTAATAGTACACAACATTGTGTATGCCCCACACAGTCACGGGAAGGAGTACATGAGGTAATGCAGGCAAAGCTCTTAGACAGTGCTTGGCACACAGTAGGCATCACCTTGCTCAGTTTAACTATTAGTCATATATGTGTATCTCTTGTACATGTGTGGGAATTTTTTTTTAGCATAATACAGATGTATGGGTCTACTGAGTCAAAGGAGATGGTAATTTTACATTATTTAATGGAGGATGCTAAATTGTTTCCCAAGGAATTACACCAGCTTCATGTCTTCAATTGTAATGAACCGGTCTCATTTATTATCAAACTTCAAAAAAAAAAATCTTTACCAGTCTCTTGGATATAAAATTTTTATCTTATTGTTTTATCTTATTGTTTCATCTTGCGGTTTTTAATTATGTGTAAGGTTGAGCATCTTTTCTTAGGCCAATTCATCTATTTTTTCCTGTGTACCCTCTTCAGTTTTATAGTGTTTCACGTGTTGCAAATTTATTTTCCAGTTTTAGATTAACATATTTTAGAAAGATTTAGAACCAAACGTATTTTTTAAAATGACCCAAGCTTATTGGAAAATTCAGGACCACCATAGCACTTCATTCCCTAAAGCTCAAATAGTAAAAAGAGAGAAATGTATCTGAACAGGCAAACAGAAAATTTAATATAGTTTAATCTCCAGGTAGCTGAGCTAGGTAAATCTGGCTCAAGGGAGAGGGCATCAGCCCCTTCACAGGGGCAGGATGTGACTTTGCCTGTCTTGCTTCAAGACTTGAGTGATCCATTTTCCTTGAAAAACTCCAATTCTTTTTCAGTTTTTCCTTTATTTTGTGCTCAGCTTTAAGAAGAAACATCTCCCTAGGAGCTCAGTCCTTCACATGTTCCTTTCAGGAGATATCTTGGGGTAACAACCTAAGATTTCCTCCCAGCTCTCCAATCCTAACAAACCTTTGTTGAACCCTCAGATGAGGAAATGCCTCAACCAACAGACTTTTGACTTCTCCCACCCTGGAAAAATCAGCTATAATCATTTAATGAGGTGGTTTTCTTTTTGCTGTCCCAGATGAACCTAGTTTGAGAGATAAGGAGGGGGGAAATTGAAAGAGTCTGAAGAATAAAGAAAAAAAATGGTTTAAGAGTAAGGGAAATATTTTGACGATTAAATCTGAACGTAAGTTCTATCAGATGGTGTTAAGGAATTGTCAATTTTGTTAGGTATGATAATGGCATCGTAGTTATGTAGGCAAATATTGTTTTAGAGGCACACCCTAATGTATGTATATGTGAAATGTCACAATACCTTCAGTTCTCTTGAAAGTCACTTCAAAATTTAAAATACTTCAGAAAAGATTAAGCAACTTTGACAAAAGGTTAGTGGAACTGTCAAAACTAGATGTTCAGTTCAGTTTTTTCCCCTTTCCAGTATGTTTGATATTCCCATAATAAAAAGCCCCCCCCCCCACCACCAAAAGGTAAGACTTGTTGGTATACCAGAAAAGGCAACAGCATTCCAAGGTTCACTTTGCTCAAGCCTAAACTATATTTGGTGCTGCATCTCCCCAGGTTTGAGTCCCTCAAGGAGAGATTTCAAGTGAATTAAGAATACACATTAAGGGCTTCTTGGCAATGTAACTCAGTAACAGAGAATTCAGAATCTAACCCCCTGGGAACCTATGAAAGGGAAAACCAGATACACAGACTTGGCAGAGGTCAGCTTCCTTCCAGTTCTGTGATATCTCCAGCAGTGAAAATGGGGATTGTGTAGGTGATTTTTACTGCATCCATAATTTTATTTAGGTAATAATAATGGCACATAGAAACTAGAAAATAAAGTTTAAGGTCTTGAATTTTTAGACATTATATGGTGCCTTTTCCCGAGTGTTACAGAACGCTTAAGGTTGAAATGAAGGCAGAAATCTAAATGATGCCAGCATTCTCAGCCAGTGCAATTGTAACAGCAATCTATCAGCCCAGATCAATGAATTTCTGAGACCTGGAAGTCATCAGTACAAAATGGCATCAGTGTTCCACTAACTTAAAGTCAGTAGTTACAGAAATGTTACTTTTCAATGTCTCCTTTTTGTTTGGCTAACTTAAAACAAGCTGAGTCACTATTGAGTGGGAATCATGGCTCATTAAAGGCATGGAGAAACTCTGTAATATTAAAAACAAAAAACAACCTTCCTGCCAGTGACAGATGGAGGTTCCTTGGTATTTTAGAAGGAATTCTGAATTATACGGGTCTAATAAGATTGAAAACCTCTTACAGAAAATTATGCTGATTTCTTATACCAATGAAACATTCAGGATCTTATTTTAGAATAATGTGCATGCTACAAAATTTTTATTATGAAGGAAACAAAATAATTGCCTTTTATTTCACAGCAGCAGGAGGGGGAAGGCATGACATTTGACCCTAGACTGGATCATGAAGGAATCTGCTGTATAGAATGCAGACGGAGCTACACTCATTGCCAGAAGATCTGTGAGCCCCTGGGGGGCTACTACCCATGGCCTTATAATTATCAAGGTTGCCGTTCAGCCTGCAGAGTTGTCATGCCATGTAGCTGGTGGGTGGCCCGCATCCTGGGCATGGTGTGAAATCACTTCATGTACCTGGGGTTTGTATCATAAAAACTCAAGAGACAACCAGAGTATGAGGCATCTTGATGCTGACGGGACCACAAAGTATTTCATACTCAATTTGAGCAATGTTACTCAAGATACCTTTCCCAGAAGCTCTCAACTGTTTTACAAAACTTTATCCAGAATGTGCAAATGTACTGAAAGGGTAGTTTAAAATGTCATAACAATTTTTTTATTACTTGCTGTTTTTTATCTGCTTTGCTTTGCCAATAGGCCTACTTAACACTAACTTCCCAAGCTACTTTGAAATAAACATGAAAAATCACTTACAAGGTCAAAGATCTCAGTTGTACACTTGAGTTCATTTTAATCAAGTTACTGAAGTAATTGTTTTTGGTTGCTATTTATACAGAATTCCTCCATTGTTCTTAACCTTTATTGTTCTTCCCAGTCTTGTAAATGTGCTCCAAAGTTCCCACATAAAAATACATACAAAAGAGTAAAACGGGACAGATAATAGAATTTACCTGAAAGCAAGCAGTGTCAACTTCAAGGTAGAGCTCACAGGAAATCTATAATTTATAGCTTGTGCAGGCATGGGATTAACAGGGGGCTGCCCTATGTCAGGAGTCACCCCATGGAAAAGAGCATTAGGATAGAGAGGGAAAATGAAGATAAATCTGACTTGTGCAGAAGGACTTTCACTAACATTCTGAAAAGCAAGTCTTCACACCCTTTTCAATCTGTTCAGTGATCAATGGGCATGAAGAAGCAGAGTGGTATCTACCTTTAGAGTACAAATCAGGCTGGTGAGGTACTCTCATAGGGATAGGACTGACAGTGCTGCCTGGCAGATCTGGCTGAGAGGAATGGCTTATTTATTTATAATGACAGAAAGGCTCTTAGGAACAAGGACTGTCTTTAGAAACTGGAGTATTACATCAGGTAAATGGGCAGGTATTTTGTATTTTTGACATTTCAGTTTTGAATCTGTTTGACAGACAAAGAACTTTCTTAAGGAAAATAAAAGCTTTCTAAATACAATGATTTAGAGAGATGACAGAAAGGTCTTGATATGACTCACACCAGTGCCATATTCTAAATAAACCGTATTACTATAGGTCTAGTTTGCCAATTTAAGTTGGTAAAATCTTAACAGTTTCTTAAACCTGGTTATCAGATCATCATTCAGATGTCTGCATTTAATGGAATATACAGTTAAGTTAGGTCTCTACATGAAAAAGATATGAAGGAAAGACACATGCAGAATTATATGTCCAATGGTCACAGTGTTCTCAGGCAGCGGCGACTTTTGGCATAGACAGGAATTTTACATGTTTAGTCTTTAAAAACGGTTGTTACTCTATTCACTAAGCAAATATTTGTCAATGGTTCTGCCTATCATCTCCAACCTCACTGTCCAGCAACAGGTACTTGATTCTAGAACTAAACAAAAAGGGGGGGAAAAAAACCACCACAAAGACTCAGTGATCCCAGCCCACAAGAGCTTGTGGTCTCAGGAGAGACAGAAATAATCAGGACTCACAGTCACAAGCAAGCCTTGGCAAGGATGGAAGCACTGGGCTTCTTGGAGGAAGAGAATGCCTTTGCTAGGTCTTCAAGGATGAGTAGGGAGTTAGTTGGGTAAAGGTGACTGAGGAAGGAGTTCAGTAAAGTCAGAGGTATTAAGATGCATGATATAATCAGGCAAACAAGCATTCTGGTTGAGGAAGAACATATTAAGGTAGAAATGTAGATAGAAGAAAGTTTGCTAGCACAGAGGGAGCTGATGAGGTCTCCATTTTTAGATGGACCAACCTTGGTAGCTTTCCTTGAGAACGGAGCAGGTGCCAGATTTAGTAAGGAGCAAAGCATGTCTTGCGAAGGAAGGCTGTCTCTTGGAAAGGTACTCTCTTCAGAGTACCATAATTAAACAGAAGAAATATGGGAAGTGAATAGTCTACTTCATAATTAATAATAGAGTTATGTTGTGTTATGAAAAATCACAAAATACCCAAGGAAGTCAATAGAAAAAAATATTGATGTTTTAAGGACAGAGGTTGACTAAGGGTAGAAATGACAGACTAAAATAAAATGAAAGGCCTACTTTGAAGGAGGAGAATGAAGTGTACAAATGAAGAATATTTAGTAAAAGAAGACACACCAGAATATAAACTTTTCACAAACTGGTACTAATCCCCAGATTACCTTTAACCAGGCCAATCTAAAAGCTGCAAATGTAGCCCAGTTTGCTCTGCTGAATCTTTTTTTTTTAAGATTTTATTTATTTGACAGAGAGAGAGATCACAAGTAGGCAGAGAGGCAGGCAGAGAGAGAGGGGGGAAGCAGACTCCCCGCTGAGCAGAGAGCCGGACACGGAGCTCAATCCCACCACCCTGAGATCATAGACCTGAGCCACCCAGGCACCCCTGCTGTACTGAATCTTAACTCTGTGTGTACTCTGTGGATGTATATATTATATAAATGATACATGATATTTTATTATTTTACAGGTACTCATTTAATTTTCAGCATTGTTGTAAACCAATCCTATGGACATCACAGGTTAATATTCAAAGTCCTCATTTGACTCAGACTGGAAGGAATACTATAGCCTTAGATGTGATAGCTGCTGCTACATATGCACAAAGAAAATGAAGAATGGTCATGGTGGGTTCCAGTAGTTTCTTTCTATGTTACATTAACATATCTCACCAAAATATGCCAACATATGTCCACTGCAATTTTAAAAACTTGTCAAAACTTCTTCCTCCTTCCACCACCACCACCTCAAATAAATGACAAGAGAAAAGTAAATACATTCAGAATAATCACTTAACCCACTCAACAGTTGTTTCTTACACCAGATTTTATTGCACTCTGATATACAAGCTACATTCTTACAAAATAGAAATTTCTTGTGTGTAGGGGATAAATTTCTGTATAATTAATTTATATAATATAAGCTGTATAAGATGAATATGCTGATGTTTTGTGAAAATTTTATAGAAAGGGTCACAGTATTTTTTAGAGTTAACTGCCTTACTGAGCGGGAGAAGAGGGAGTGGACAAAACTCTACATGCATAGATAGTATTGGTAGCGTACCTCAAACAGGAAGGTATAAATTTGAGTCAATGCAAATGTTAGCAAAAACATTTTACAGGCACAGCTGAATTTTAGTGTTTATAAAAGGAAGATGAATTCCTTCTGAAGGGCTTCTGTACATATATGCATGCTCGTATCCTATATGCATATACAGATTACACTTTGAAAAAGCCCAATATAGTATTCAGAATCAAATTTACAAGCAGTTTAAGTTAGTGTTGCCTGACTTTTAACAATAAAAGGTACTACAGATTTTATTTAAAACTGTTTACATTCAAAAGTAATCAATTTCCATATAGTTTTTAGGTACTTACCCCGTAGAGGTAAGTACACCTAATATATACATTTATTGCATGAATGAGCTAAACCTAACAAACAGCCAATTTTAGGCTTCCTGACTCTTTTCCTTATCTTAATAGTTTTTAAAGTCAAATATATATGAGTCAGTCATTATTAGGGTATATGTTATCATCAAAGTGATAAAAATCAGTAATGGGACCGGAAATAGTACATCCACTAAGCTATAACTAAGTCCTTAGATTAAAACATCAAATTATTTAAAAACTATTTGTTTTAAGAGGTATTCCCCACAAAGTTCCTTATATGAGCTTAGCAGTAACTTTACAGATGTTCTTGTCATACTCCTATTCTCTCTGTGCCTGCTCCTTTACAAAAAATTCTCTTTGCATCAAATTCCTACAATTAGAACCCCAGAAAATTCAACCTCTTTTTTCTCAGATGGCTACAAAAATTTGAGTAACAATGAGACAGATTGAAATAACCTCTATATACTTTTTAAAAACTAGGATTGTATTTGCAAATTCACTTGCAATTACTGAAAAAACAAACTAAGAAACCAACCCACAAAAAACTCCAAACATGATTTTGGTGGTTTCCTGTCCTTCAGACTTCCAAGGTGTGGATTATTTCATTGCAAAAAGTTCTCTTTTCAACTGTTATATTCCATTAACCTAGACTATTATCCATTTTTATATAATAAATTCACTGTATACTGACATAGCTAAAGACCTTGGAATAAACCAGTCAAGCATAAACTTTCCTTTCAGTACATAATGCTTTTAAATGCCAGTTTTCTTTTCAATTAAAACCATATTCCTGCCTGTTACTGAATTAGCTAGACAACTACACAGTAAAAGAGATCTCCACAGGATATAAGATACTCAACCTAACACACGATACTCAACCATCCCCATAATTTTTAATATTCACTTAGCACCTATGCATAATTAGGCAGCATCTGAGAACATTCCAGTTGCTAAAGTAGAAAGTTTCTCATTATACACCAGTACTATGCCGTTGCTCTCAATGAATCGTTTTCTAACACTGTCTGCTCAATTTTACTAATATCTCAGCAGTGACAAGTTAGCATCTTGTCCAAATATTCTGTTTGTTTCACTTCGAAAAAGATTTCCTTTCACCAAGTGTAATACCACACAGTTACATAAATTCAATCAGCTTACCATAATGACTCTAAGGTTCTAATGACAGAGGAACGAAAATAATCATTCAGCGTCTCTCCTCTGCCTTTACATCCACGTAAGAGGAAAACAAATTCTACAAAGGAACAAGCACCCAAGCAGCTGAAATTTATAGGAAATAAGGCATTAGAGAACATTAAGTGCTAACATCATTTCTTTGGTCTCTCTTCTACCCCCTTGAAATCAGGTGTTTAAGGGCAGTGCCCTTCACAATTCAAAATTACCGGGTCGTTAAAAACATGGATTTTTCCCAGCCCTATTCCAACCTACAGATTCAAAATCTCAGGAGGGAACCCAAAAAAGGCTATATATTAAAAAACAAGCTTCCCAGGTGAGAGTTATTCACCACTGAGAACTACTATGCTATATATTATACAGAATATCTGACTACTGCTATAATTTTGAGTTGCCTGGTAACTTGGGGCAACTGCCAGAAAGTCAGTACATGTTAGGGGAAATAAAATTTTAGGTGAGTTAGATTCGGATTCTGTCACCAACTATGTGTGTGTGCTGTGTTAATGAATTGTTATAAAAAAAAAAAAACAGTATTATGAGTGCACTCTGGAAAAAAATGCTCCCGTAAAACCAAAGGTTTGGACTAGACAGTATTTAAGATTCATTCCAGCTCTAAAATTCTGATTTCATTTTTCTTTGCTTTGTCTCCTTGTATTGACAGGGGATGAAATGCAAATACATGTTTAAGGGAGTAATAGGTACCAAAGCTATTTCTAGTCTTGGCAAATGGGCCATAAAAACATGCCCTGCTGATCTGATTTTTACAATTCTATTAAAACATAAAACCACATACCACACTTATTCTTAAGTCCCTGTTCACAACGAGGCATTTTATCTAATTCAATTTTGACTCTGTATCTACTCTGCTATAAACTATACTTATATTCCAGACAAGAAATAGCTTTGCTAAACAAAGATTACACTGAAATGTGATATTACTGTAATTTAACATGTGAGGAGAAAAGGGCAGGTGAGTTCGGAGACTGAAGGATTCCCATACACCCATTAAGTCATATACCAAAACGGAAATTCATTCGCATCCGTACTTCCAGATATTCAGAGTAAAACTCCACAATAATCCCTATTAGATTTATAAAGTAAATTTAACTTGACTGTATGAACATTTGGTAAAAATAAAATTTTCAAAAAGAATGACAACTGACAGAATTTTGAGTGAGGACAACAGGATTTTCAGCTAGAACAAGCTCTGGCTTGGCAACCACCGTCTCACCTGTACTCCCTGCAAGCCCTACCCAATCCAGACTTCCCCTCTCTCCCTTGTCCCCCCAGTCAGGAATCTCAACCCTTTGTTCACTCCTGCATTGGGCCTTCCCATCTGCCATTCCTTCTGCAGGGGGAGACACTTTCTCAAACATCTGCACAGCTCCTTCAAGTCTGTGTTCTAATGTCACCTGTTTAGTTCTTACTTCATCTTTTATCTCAAATTTGTTCTCTTTGAATATTTAGTTTTCTTCCTCAGCACTAACATCACTTAATATACATGTTGATTATTTATCTCATGAGCAAAGATCCATGAAAGGCAGGGGATTCGGGGTTCCTCACCAGTGTGTCCCTACTGCTTAGAACAATGCCTAGCACATGCCTGGCATTCAGTAAATTAATCAACAGGTATATCCTGAATTATGTATTTTTCACTTTCCTATATTTTTCTAATACCTATATTAAAGTGAAAACCCACTTAAAAAATACATAGCTTTGGGCGCCTGGGTGGCTCAGTGCGTTGAGCCTCTGCCTTTGGCTCAGGTCATGATCCCAGGGTTCTGGGATAGAGCCCCACATACGGCTCTCCACTCAGCGGGGAGCCTGCTTCCCCCTCTCTCTG
This sequence comes from Mustela nivalis, assembly GCF_964662115.1. Classification (NCBI taxonomy): domain Eukaryota; kingdom Metazoa; phylum Chordata; class Mammalia; order Carnivora; family Mustelidae; genus Mustela; species Mustela nivalis. The sequence goes on along the minus strand of NC_139034.1, from coordinate 37,586,648 downwards.
CCTGCCTCTCTGTATAGTTGTGATGTCCCTCTCTGTCAAATAAAAATCTTAAAAAAAAAACAACATAACTTTTGACAGAAAGACCTCAAGGGTGTTCACACTGTTAAAAAATAAAAATAAAGTACACAACCCCCACCAAAGACGGTCATATGACATTCAATATCTTAAAACTTCTTTGGAGGTTTTGAGGGAAAAAAATGTACAAATACTTCAAATTTTTGTATCCAGAAACTGGTATGTTTATAAGTGAAATTGCTTGACTCGCTCTTGGTTTCCAGACCCTTCCATATGCCCAAACCAATTCCATGCCTGGCTTTATAATCTCTGGCCTCTCTGCCTCTTTAACTCTACCCAAGTTTGCTGGGCTCAAGATTCCTCTGGAAGAATGACTAACCCAGTTAGAAAGTAAACTTCAGTCCCATCTTTAAGAAAACATACATAATTTGGTTTTCAAACAATCAAGACAAAAGAAAAAGAAATCTGAAAAATCAATAACAAAATAAAAAACACATGGATATCACCTTGGTCTTGATTACTTACAAAATAACTGCTATTCCCTCTAGTAATATAGGTAAGTTAAAAAACAAATTAGAGGGCACCTGGGTGGCTCAGTGGGTTAAGCCGCTGCCTTCGGCTCAGGTCATGATCTCAGGGTCCTGGGATCGAGTCCCACATCAGGCTCTCTGCTCAGCAGGGAGCCTGCTTCCTCCTCTCTCTCTCTGCCTGCCTCTCTGCCTACTTGTGATCTCTATCAAATAAATAAATAAAATCTTTAAAAAAAAAAAAAACAAAAAAAAAACAAATTAGATTTAGCTCTCATGGCCATGAGTTAAAAACCTACTGAAAAATTACTATTTTGTCTATATTGATGAATAAGTGAAGTGATCAATTTTAAGGGAAGGATATAAAAAAGTAAAATTTTTAAAACTAATTAGTTTGGGGAAAACAGCAGTTCCAATACTTGATTATCTACTATGTGAAAGGCACAGAGCTCTGCATCAATGATCCAAAGCTAAGGAAACACCACTCTGAGATCGACACACAAGGTGAAAAAGGTAACTGGCAGCGGATCCTAAAACCAGGGACCATGAGAGGCGCCGTAAAAGGCATCAAGGCACTTCCACATCACGGCTTGAGTGGCAAAGAATTCCTGTAGAGGACATGGAATGGGGCACTTCATAAGAGTACTGACATTCTCACTGGGGACACTTAAAGAATAATTGGGAAAAAATAGGGGCATTCTATGCAGCATTAAGGCCATAAGCAAATGCATCCATCATTCAATAGGTTAACAACATTCCACAAATTCTGAGGCCCACTTCCTATGTACCAGGTACAGCAGATACAAAGTTGGAAGCCACCACCACCAACCTCCCCCAAGCAGCTGTCACACAGGAAGAAACAGGTCATGTATAGTGACTTAATAATAAAGAACAGATCTGACTCAAACATATTTGTAAGACAGTCACATAGAGTAAGACTCTGGCCTATACACAGGAGCCCATGCATGATTAAGACAACCAGCTCCAAACCATTTATGAAGAGAATTCCAGTCTTCCTTTAAGTCACTGAATCCACCTGGGTTGCCTTTAAGTCTGTTCATTAATGGGCTGAACTAGGATCATCTTCTAGTTAAAAAGAGCAGGATGGAATAGAAAACTATGCCCACTCCAGATTTAGTTAATTTAGCAAGCCAGCTCACTTGCACCTAGATGACTTGACTAAAAGGAAGACCACTAAAATCTTTAACTTTCATCTCCAACAAATGGAGGCCCCTTAAAAAAAAAAAAGAAAAAAACAACCTTCCTGGTCTCTGCCATTACTGTAAAAGGCAAGCAACTGGAGACAATTGCAAGCTTAAGTGCTCCAGGCACCTGCAGCCCTCTAACCAGCCTTGTCAGTGCCCGGTCAATCCCCAGTGTTAGAACTCCAAGCAACCACAGGGGCTTTTCCCAATCCTTCCCCTTCATCAGTTCAAAGAAACCACTCTCTAGTTAAGACTGAGTATCTTGGGGCACCTGGGTGGCTCAGTGGGTTAAGCCGCTGCCTTCGGCTCAGGTCATGATCTCAGGGTCCTGGGATCGAGTCCCGCATCGGGCTCTCTGCTCAGCTGGGAGCCTGCTTCTCTCTCTCTCTCTCTCTCTCTCTCTCTCTGCCTGCCTCTCTGCCTACTTGTGATCTCTGTCAAATAAATAATAAAATTAAAAAAAAAAAAAGACTGAGTATCTCCATCCTTACTGACACTGAAGCTACACTTGGTACTCAGCTCCAATGTTATTAAATAGCTCCTGCCCTGAAATATTAAAGTAGTTCAAATAGTATGGGTTTCCAATAAAACTCAACAAGTTCCTACCTCTAAACCTATTCCCTTTTGTTTAGGCCCAGAGATATCCACCCTTTACTCCTTAGCTCTTCTGCCCCCCCCTTGACTGGGGGGATATATGCTAGAATTTCTCCTGAAAGGGGGGAAATAATTCTAGAATTTGAAAGCAGCAATCAAAAGAGCCCCATAGGTTAACAACATGATCCTGCAACGTTTTATATATTCTGTCTTGATGGCACTAGAACTAATTATAAGGACAGGGATCATTTGTCCCTATTGAACCAGCAACCACTCTCCTTATGGGCAAAACCCTCAACTGTTATCGGCAGAGTGTCACAGTGCACCTCCTATTAAGATCCCAATAGATCTCTCAAAGCCTCTCCCTAGAATTAATCAATACTCTATAAATAAGGAGGTTCTCTAGGGTATTAAGCTCACAATGGAGGACTATATAGGCCTGGGGCCTCATTATCCCCTGTACTAGTCCCTCTCTATTTTACCTGTTTAAAAAAAAAAAAAAAAATGGTTGCAGAATGGAGCTTTGTACAGGACCTCCAAGCCATAAATAGTACGGTGGTCATCCTTCACCACCCAGTTGTTCCCAATCTCCATACTCTCCTTTATTGGCCTCTATCCCCGCTGAAAGCAAGTATTTCACCATGGTTGTCTTCTTTAGCAACTCAGTAGATAATGCCAGACAACATCTCTTAGCTTTTACTTGGGAAGGACATTACACCTAGATGGTACTCCCCCAAAATTCTCCTGAAAGTCCTTTGTACTTCTCACAAACCTTAAAAACTGATCTAGAGGGGTGCCTGGGTGGCTCCGTGGGTTAAAGCCTCTGCCTTCAGCTCAGGTCACGATCCCGGGATCCCAGGATCTCGGGGTCAAGCCCCGCATCGCATGGGGCTCTCTGCTCAGCAGGGAGCCTGCTTCCCTGCCCCCCTGCCTGCCTCTCTGCCTAATTGTGATCTCTGTCAAGTAAGTAAAATCTTTAAAAAAACAAAACAAAGCAAAACAAAAAAACTGATCTAGATCATATAAAATTTCCTGAAAGCTCTGCCCTATTGCAATATGTAGATTACTTGCTTCTCTGCTTTTCCATCTGTTAAAACTTTTAGCCTTATAGGGACACGAAGTCTCCAAGAAAAACCTGCAATTCGTTCAAATTCTGGTTTGGTATTTAGAGCACCTAATTTTGGAACAGGGGCTACGATTACATCCAAACAGGTGTCACGGCATCCTACACTTCTCAAAACCCAAAACTAAGCACCAATTACAAGGTTCTCTCTTGGCCACTCTCAAAAATTCAATTCCAAACTTCTTTCTTATGGTCCAACTCCTGTATGTTTACTAAAAAACAACAAACCTGACCCTATTATTTGGTTAAAACCAACATAACTGAGTCTTTAAAGTCTTAAACAAAAGACTAACAAATCACCCTGTCCTTAGACATCCTGATAATCAATTTCCCATTTTCCCTTTTACATAATGAAATGGAGAGGAATGTCCTTGGGGTACTTGCCCCAAAACATGGGAAACACCATTGGCATATAGGTTATTACAGCCAACATCTAGACCCTGTGACTTAAAAGCACACTCCACTCTCTGCCTCAGAGCCATTCCTGCCATTGTTCTTTTATTCAAGGTCCCTGAAGAAATAATCATGGGATCCTTTCTTACTAGTCGTGTTCCCTGTTCAGTAGAAACCCTTCTAAATTCTCCTCATACTCAATTCCTCTGTTAGTTGCCTTACCTCCCATAAAATCCACTTACTAAGTACTCCTCACAGCAGTACCCTTTACCTGTGGTTTCACTTTCTAGCAGAGTTGGAGAAGTTGTTTAAGGAGACAAGACAGTATCCAAATCAAGTGTGCAAATGCAACGAAACTGGGCTCTTCTAAAAGAAGATGGCCAACAGAACCTACATTAATAAAAGAGCAAAAGAGGCAGTACAGCATAAAAGAGGGAAGGACAGATTAACTCTGATACCATGTGACACTGCTGCAGGTATATGATACAGCCAGGTAGAGCATACAGAGGAAAGAACCCATGTGCTTGCAAAAACAAAAGCAAATTATCTGCCTGCCTCCTGGTAACATAATCACAAAGCGTGGGTGACAGCCATTTTATTTATGTGATGGTTCCACAAATGCTTCATCTCAGAAGTGAAAAAATACTCAGAAGAGGAAGAGTTGGAATTTAAAGTCCTATTTAAATAGGACTTGGCTATCCTGAGTCTGTTTGCTATACACTTGGCTATCCTGAGTCTGTTTGCTATTTAAATGAAAATGCTGAGGCTATAACTCTGACCTCCAAATATAACCTCACTGATTAAGCCCCCTGACCAAAACATCTTTAGGTTTGTCAAGGCCACATACACCTGCCTTGAATTTGATCACATTCCATTGGCTAATCTGGACATAATGCAATGCTGGAAGTCATTCACTATTGCTGATATAGTAACATTCATAAGTTGCAATGAATGAATTAAAACCAGAAACTATATATGACTGCTGGAAGAGCTTATGGAATCAAGTCATGAGTGACTTTAAAGGCTTGCACGGGACTGATGGAGAAGTTAAAAAAAATCCTTCACATAGCAAGATAAATAAGTGGATTAGAACTAGCCAATCTATTTGATGAGTAAGTTGAAGCACATACTGAGGAACACCTAGAAGTGTTACCAAGTGAGGCAGTGAAAGAACTTGTTGAGTCATTTACAAAGGAAGAAGATGAAGAAACTGAAGCAGAAAATAAAGCAGAACCAGCAATGTGGACATTAGCAAAATTTGCTGAAGTGTTTTGAATTGCACAGACATAAAGCGACAAAATCACGGAATATGATCCTCAAATGGAACAAAGGACTAAATTCACCTGTATGATCCCTGAAGGATTACAATCTCTGCAGCAACACTCTGACAGTTAAAAATAAAGAGACAAATTCCAATTACAACGTTCTTCTAAAAGTTTTAGGCAAAAAAAACTCTACAACTTTTAAGTACCCCAGTCTTTGACACTGTCAAGACTTGATGATCCAGGACCATCTGAAGGAGATGATCATCCTTCTGAACTTATTGTTAGAAAGTCTTTAACCTCATATTATTTATTTTTTAGAAAGATTTACTTATTTGAGAAAGAGAGAGAGACAGATGGCATGGGGGGCAGCAGTGGGTGGGAGGGAGAATCTGAAGCAGATCTCATGCTGAGTGTGGAGCCCAAAGAAGGGCTCAATCTCACAATTCTGAGATCATAACCTCAGCCAAAACCAAGGGTCAGGCACTTGACCATGCCACACAGGTGTCCCAACATCATATATTTTAAACTTTATCACAGGTATGTACATATAGAAAAAACAGTGTGTGTGTGTGTGTGTGTGTGTGTGTGTGCGTGTGCGTGTGTGTGTGTATGTGTATATATATATGGTTCAGTGCTATCTGCTGTTTCAGGCAACCACTGGTAGTTCTGGTAAAGCATCCCATGCAGGTAAAGGATGTGGGGAAACTACTATATAAATCTTTCTCACTATAACAATCTTCATTCTGCTACTCTTCTCCTCTCCTTTACTGATAAAACTTCTCATGACTGCTTATTATGAATGGACTCCCTCCATGAAGACTTCCAGGAAACTCCTTTGGATAGCACTGATTCCATGCTTTACTGATAGTACTTATTTAAAAGGTGAAAATGGTAAATACTGTGCTGGCTATGCACTTCCAACTCACTCTGAAGTTATTGAGTTGGCACTTTGCCTTTGGCCACCTTAGCCCAACAGGCTGAACTGTATGGTCTCCCCAGGCCTGCAACACTGTAAATATGGGCATACCTTGTTTTACTGGGCTTCACAAACACTGCTTTTAAAAATTGAAGGTCTGTGGCAATCCCGCCTCCAAGCAAACCTGCTAGTTCCATTTTTTCCAACAGCATTTACTCACTTTGTGTCTCTAGGTCATATTTTGGGTTTTCACAGTAATTCAGAGTGTTGCATTACTGTTGTATATGTTACAATAATCTGTATCTTTTTTTTTTCTTTTTTTTTTAGAGAGAGGTCGCATGTGGGTTAACATGAACAGGGGGAGGGGGAGTAGGTGAAAGGGGAAGGGAGAGTATCTTGAGCAGGGTCCATACCCAGCAAAGACCCCCAACGCAAGGCTTCATCTCACAACCAAGATCATGACCTGAGCCGAAATCAAGAATTGGATGCTTAACCAACTGGGCCACCTAGGTGCCCATGACCAGTTATTTTGATAATACTATTACAGTTTGGGGGTAGCATAAACCACACCCATATAACACATGAACTGAACTGGTAACTGTGTGTTCTGACTGCTCCACCAACCAACCATTCACCCACATCTTTTTCTTTAGTCCTGCCTGTTCTCTGAGACACAACAACAATGAAATGAGACAAATAACCCTACAATGGCTGCTAAGTGTTCAAGTAAAGAAAGAGTCACATGCCTTAATTTAAATGGAAAGCCAGAAATGATTAAACTTAGTGAGGAAGGCATGTTGAAAGCTGAGACAAGTTGAAAGTTAGGACTCCTGTACCAGCCAGCCAAGTTGTGTGAATGCAATGGAAAAGTTATTGAAGGAAATTAGAAGTGCTATCCCAGTGAACACAATGGGAAAGCACAATAGCTTTACTGATGATGTGAAGAAAGTTTAGTGGTCTCGACAGAAGATCAAACCGGCCACACAATCCCTTCAGTCAAAACCTAATCCAGAGAAAGGCCCCGACTCTCTTTAATTCTATGAATGCTGAGGGTGAGGAAGCTGCAGAAAAGTTTAAAGTTAACAGGTTAATTCAGGAGATTTAAAGAAATGAGTTATCCCCATAACATACAAGTGCAAGGTGAAGCACCAAGTGCATATTGATACAGAAGCTGGATCAAGTTACCAGATCTAGCTAAGATAATTAATGAAGGTGGCTACACACTAAGCAAAACATTTTCAATGTATGGTTGGGCCCTGATCAACACAGGCTTGAACTGTGTGGGCCCACTCACACACACATTGTTTTGTTTTTTAGTACATATACTAGAAAATGTTGGGGGGATTTGCAATAGTTTTTTTTTTTTAAGATTTTATTTATTTATTTGACAGGCAGAGATCACAAGTAGACAGAGAGGCAGGCGGATAGAGAGAGAGGTGGAAACAGGCTCCCTGCTAAGCAGAGAGCCCATGTGGGGCTCGATCCCAGGGCACTGGGATCACGACCTGGGTGAAAAGCAGAGGCTTTAACCCCCTGAGCCTGAACATCCGGTGCCCCGGATTTGCAATAATTTGAAAAAATGAACAAACTGCATAGCCTAGAGATACTGAAAAAAATTAAGAACAAGGTGTATCTCAAGAATGTATAAAATACACATGATTACTAGCCTATTTTATCATTTACTATTCATAAAATATACACACATCTATTATAAAAAGTTGAAACTTACCAAAATGTACACAATACACACTAAACAGCAGGCTACTAAACAACGAAGGGGGTCAACCAAGAAATCACAGACGAAATAAAAAAAAAAAATAAATGAAGATAAATGAAAATAGGGGTACCTGGGTGGCACAGTTGGTTGGGCATCCAATTCTTGATTTCGGCTCAGATCGACCTCAGGGTCAAAAGATCTAGCCCCATGTTGGCTCTGCACTTAGTGCAGTCTGCCTGGGTTTCTCTCTCCCTCTACCTCTGCCCTCCCCACCTCCTCCTCTCTCTCTAAAGTAAATAAATCTTTAAAAAAAAAAAAAAAAGAAGAAGAAAGAAAGAAAAGATAAATGAAAATTAAAACACAAGTCCAAAATATCTAGGACACAGGGAAAGCAGTCTAAAGGAAAAGTTAAGGCAATGCAAGCCTCCCTCAAGAAACAAGAAAAATCTCAAACAATCTAACCTTACCCCTAAAGAACTAGAAAAAGAATAAACAAAGCTCAAAGCTGGTAGAAGGAGATAAATAATAAAGATTAGAACAGAAACAAATGAAAAAGAGATTTAAAAAAAAAATAGAAAAGATCGATAAAACCAAGAACTGGTTCTTTGGAAGATAAACAAAATTGACAAGTCTTTAGCTAGACTCTCAAAAAAGAGAATCCAAATAAACAGAATAAAAAATGAAACAGGAAAGGTTAACACCACCACAGGAATACAAAGAACTATAAAATACAATGAAAAATTATATGCCAAAAAAACCTAGAGGAAATGGATAAATTCCTAGAAACATAAAATCTCCTAAAACTGAATCAAGAAACAGAGAAAATGAACAGACTAATCATTAGTAACAAAACCAAACTGATAACCAAAACTCCCTTCAAATAAAGTCCAGGATTAGACAGATTCACAGGCGAATTCTATTAATATTTAAGCAAAAGTTAATACCTACTCATGCTTTTCCAAAAAACAGAAAAGGAAAACTTCCAAATTCATCCTATGAGGCTAACATTACCCCAATACTACAATGAAAGACACTAAAAAGAAATTATAGACCAGTAACTACATTGGACACAGATGCAAAATCCTCAACCGTTATTAGCAAACTGAATTCAATACACTAAAAGGATCACAAACCATGATCAAGAAGATTTATTCTAGGGATGCAAGGATGATTCAATATTCACCCACCAATGGGATATACTACATTAACAAAATGAAAAATTAAAATCACATGGTCATTTCAACAGATGCAGAAAAAACATCTGTCAAGACTCAGTATCTGTTCATGATAAAAAATTCTCAACAAAATGGGTTTAAAGAGAACATATCTCAACATAATAAAGGCCATATGTGGAAAACCCACAGGTAGTATCATATTCAATGGTGAAAAACTGAGAGCTTTTCCTCCAAGATCAGGAACAAGCCAGTGATGCCCACTCTGGACACTTTTACTCAACATAGTACTAGAAGTCCCAGTCACACCAATCAGACAAGAAAATGAAATAAAAGGCATCCCAATTGGTAATAAGTTAAACTGACACTATATGTAGATAACATACATAGAAAACTCTAAAGACTCCACCAAGAAGCTATTAAAATAATGAATTCGGTAAGGTTGCAGAATACAAAATCAATACCCAGAAATTGACTGCGCTTCTGTAATAATCAGATAGCAGAAAGAGAAATTAAGGAGGCAACTACATTTGCAATTGTACCAAAAGAGTAAAAATCCTAGGAATAAATCCGAGGAATAAACTTAACCAAGGAGATGAACAACCTGTACACTGAACCATGAAACAATGATGAAAAAACTGAAGAGAGGGGTGCCTAGGTGGCTTAGTCGTTAGGCATCTGCCTTGCGCTTGAGTCATGATCCCGGGGTTCTGGAATCAAGCCCTGCATCAGGCTCCCTGCTCGTCCTGAAGTCTGCTTCTCCCTTCCCCACTCCCCCCGTTTGTGTTCCCTCTCTCGCTGTATCTCTCTGTCAAATAAATAAATACATAAAATCTTTAAAAAAAAAAAGAAAGAAACTGAAGACAACACAATGAAAAGACATACCATGCTCATGGATTGGAAGACTACTGCTAAATGTCCATACTACTCACAGCAATCTAGAGATTTAACGTGATCCCGTCAAAATACCAATAGCATTTTCCACAGAACTACAACAAACAATACTACAATTTGTATAGACCCACAAGAGACCCTGAGTAGCCAAAGCAATATTGAAAAAGAAGAACAAAGCTTAAGATACCACAATCTCAGATTTCAAGATATACCGCAAAACTTCAGTAGTAAAAACAGTATGGCATTGGCACAAAAACAAACACACAGATCAATGGAACAAAATACAGAGAGAAATTAACCGATGTTTCTATGCTCAATTAATCTATGAGAAAAGAGGCAAGAATAAACAACAGGGAAAAGACAGTGTCTTCAATAAATGGTACTAGGAAAAGTGAAGAGCTAAATGCAAAAGAATAAAACTGGACCACTACTTTCTCAGAGCATACACAAAAATAAACCCAAAGTGGATTAAAAACCTAAATGTGATACCTGAAACCATAAAACTAGAAGAAACAGAGGCAGTGCTTTCTTTGATGTCAACCTTAGCAACATTTTTCTAGATGTCTCCTCAGGCAAGGGAAACAAAAGCAAAAATAAGCTACTGGGAATGTATCAAAAATTTTGCACAGTGAAGGAAACCATCAAGAACATGAAAAGGTAACCTACTGAATGGGAGAAGATATCTGCAAATGGTGTATCTGATAAGGGATTAATATCCGAATATATAAAGAACTTATCAGGGACGCCTGGGAGGTTCAGTGGGTTAAAGCCTCTGCCTTCAGCTCAGGTCATGATCCCAGGGTCCTGGGATCAAGCCCCACATCAGGCTCTCTGCTCAGCAGGAAGCCTGCTTCCCTTCCTCTCTGCCTACTTGTGATCTCTGTCAAATAAATAAATAAAACTTAAAAAAAAAATAACTTATCCAATACAATATGCATTCTGCATCTTACAGATCAAGGCATAATTTTAATTTCAAGGCTACAATTGCCATAGATAGGGGTTCCTTTGATGGATCTGGGCAAAGGAAGCTGAAACCTTCTGCGATTTTAGATGCCATTAAGAACACTTGTGATTCATGGGGAGAAGTCAAAACACCACCATTAATAGGAATTTGGGAGAAGCTGATTCCAATTCTCATCGATGACTCTGAGTGGTTCAAAACCTCAGTGTAGAAAAATAACTACAGACTTAGTGGGAATAATAACATAGCTAGAACTAGAAGTGAAGCCAGAAAATGTGACAACTACGGCAATCTCATGATGAAAGTTTTAACAGATGAAGAGATATGTCTTTTTTTTTTTTTTAAAGATTTTATTTATTTATTTGAGAGAGAGAGAGACAGTGAGAGTGAGAGAGAGCATGAGCGAGGAGAAGGTCAGAGAGAGAAGCAGACTCCCTGTGGAGCTGGGAGCCTGATGCGGGACTCGATCCCTGGACTCCAGGATCATGACCTGAGCCGAAGGCAGTCGTCCAACCAACTGAGCCACCAAGGCGTCCCTGAAGAGATATGTCTTATGAATGAGCAAGAAAAGTGGCTTCTTCAGATGAAATCTATTCCTGGTAAAGATGCTGGGCAGACTGTTGGAACAACAAAGGACTCACAATATTACATAAATTTAGTTGATAAAGCAGTACCAGTGTTCCAAAGGACTGACTCCAATTCTGAAAGTTCTGTAAAATGCTACCTAGCAGCATCACATTACAGAGAAATTGTGTATGTAAGAAAGAGTCAATTTACAGGCAAACTTCACTGTTGTCTCAAGAAACTGCCATAATCACAATCTTCAGCAACAACCACCCCAGTCAGTCAGCAGCCGTCAACATCAAGGCAAGACCCTTCTCCCAGAAAAGGACTTGTTTAAAGCTCAGAAGGTGGTTGGCATTTTCAGCAATACAGAACTTTTTTTTTTTTTTTTTTTTTTTGAAGAGAGAGCACAAGCAGGGGGAGCAGCAGGAGAGGGAGAACCAAGCAAGCTCCCCATAAAGCAGGGAGCCTAATGTGGGGCTCGATCCCAGGAACCTGGGGCTATGACCCAAGCCAAAGGCAGACACCTAATCAACTGAGCCACCCAGGAGCCCTAACAATAAATTACTTTTTAATTAAGATATATGTTGTTTCAGACATACTGAATTACACACTTAGCCTACAGTATAGCATAAACAAATTTTACATACACTAGGAATCCTCTGTAATATCTCTCTCAAGTGATAATGTAGAAAACTTGACTAGCAATGCTCAACTGGCCTCAGAAAAGGAAAAATAAAATTAGAAATCTAGTAACTGTTGTTTCAGTGAGACAACTCTGGTTTGGCCAAACAGTAGAAACCTTAAGGTCTTAAAATGCTATTCATACCGGAGGCACGTGGGTGGCTCAGTCGGTTAAGTACCAGACTCATGATTTTGGCTCAAGTCATCATCTCAATGTTAAATAAAATTTTTAAAAATTTCATAATATATATGCTTTGAATAATTGGTCTTCTGATGAAATGATAGCTTTTACGAACCAATACTGATGGGGAATTATCAATAAAAACACAAAAGTTCCTACTTTGCTTGCCACAACTGCTCCAAATACAAGGAATATTATCAGTACTGCTCCTGGACACTTTATTTATTTAGCTATCATGCAAGTAAGGGGAAGGGAGGGACAGAGGGAGAGGGGGAATTTTTTTTTTAAGATTTCATTTATTTATTTGACAGAGATCACAAGTAGACAGAGAGAAAGGAGGAAGCAGGTTCCCCACTGAGCAGAGAGCCCGATGCTGGACTGATCCCAAGATCCTGGGATCATGACCTGAGCGAAGGCAGAGGCTTTAACACACTGAGCCACCCAGGTGCCCCGGGGGAGAAAATCTTAAGCTCCACACCCAGTGCACAGTGTGATGCAGGGCTCAATCTCAGGACCCTGAAATCAGGACGTGAGCCAAATCAAGAGGCAGATGCTTAACTGACTGAGCCACCCAGGTGCCCCCATCCTGGACACTTTTAAATTGCCTACTGGACAAAGTTTGGCAAATAAATTTCAGTCAACCTCTCCCCTGCTCCAGTCTCATAAATGTGTTTTAGTCATAGTTTGTATGTTTTTCTCGCTGTACTGAAGCTTTTCTTTGTTAGGCTATTGCCTTTTCCACAGCTAAAATACTATTAGAAAAGATCTGTCTTGGGAGTGCCTCTCCCTCTCTTTCATGGAAGGGTAATGCCTTTGTCAGCATCTCCCAATGCCTTGAAGGGGTAAGCTGCTCCAACTACTGGATTCGTCACCAGAAACCACTATCTGTCCATGCCAGAAACCACTATCTGTCCATGACAGCAGTGACCCCTTAGTTTACCCTATAAATTACTCCTTGGAATCCCAGATGCTACCATAAGTTTGATTTGTCCCAGAGGACCCTTTAATATAAAGGTGGAATACTAAATCCATATACCACCATTCCTTGCCGCAATTTAACCCAACCCGGGGAAAGAAGAATGTGATCCATCAAATATATATATGTACAATGCTAGAGCAGTCAGCATGAATCAGACCATTTGCAGGTTTGCTATCAAACCCATGTATCTTGGTGGTCTTTCAATATGTAATACAGTATTTGTGTCTTGGCTGAATGCTGCAAAGACCTCCATATTGACCAATACGTCCATAAATGCTATGTTTATAGAGTCCTATGTACACACCCCAGCTACTCCTTGACATGTGGAGGTTTTGGCAAATTTCCCCTATGCTTAGGCAACTTATTACCTTGACTGAACAATGAAAAGCCAATGTGCTCTTACTGTACTTAATGGTTCTATTTTCTCTTCATAATAAATGAGAAGCCTACTACTAGTCCACCCCATTAAGCCTCCATGGTCCCCTTAAATGGGGACCTGCAAGAAGCAAATAGGACTCCCAGTTTGCCCACATAGACAGCACCTGCCTTAGGTCAGAGTAAGCACCAATGGCTGCATTATCAGAAATCTCTCCGACATGAGAGTCACCCGACTGTGCTGCCAGGGCAACAGTGCCCACGAGCAATCACATGATTCTGTGGCTAGATAGTTTTGGCTAATCGTATAGCCCTTGATTGTATACTTGCTGAATGAGGAGGTGTTTATGTGACTGCCAATACCACATGTTGCACATGGATAAATTCCTCTGGGGAAGTAGAAATCCAACTGCCTAAAATGAGGGAAGAAGCACATTAGCTACAGTAAATTTCACTTAACAATTCTTTGATCTCTTCAGCTGGTTTGGTTACCTTCACGTTTGGGCTTCTGGTTTACAAGCCCTGAACAAACTGGACTTACCATTATTACTTTCAATTCTGCTTTGTATAATTCTTATTAAGCTTTATACCCATTGCTACCAATCTTTTGTAAAAATGACATGTCCAATAGGGTAATTCCAGCTCAGTATTTTTAGTGTGGTCTCCCATGCTTACTAAACTTCCAAGATAAAGACTTCAGATTCGAAATGTCTGAGATCTCCCTCCTACCTTTCCTTTTTACTTAAATGTGGCCTAAACAGTGTCCCACCTGTGCACTTTCTCTCCACTGTCGGAGAGGACAACCAAATAAGATCCTTCCTGGCACAGAGGGACAAAAATCACTAAATGCAGAAAACCTGATTCCTGGTTAGCCAATAAGAAACTGCCACATCTCAGCCCATGAAAAATTACCACAAACCGGAATTCTCCTCCTCCAACAAACTTTTCAAAAACTCCCCCTCCAACTTCCTCCTTTCCTCTATTAAAACCCTGTCTTCTTCATTCCTGAACTTGCCTATGGTTTACCATAGTTGGAATGTTCTAAACTGCATTTTTTTTTTTTTTTTTGCTATTCCTGAATACATTCATTTTGCTGGCAAAATAACTGGCTATTTTAAGGTTGACGTTCCCCATTCTTTGGTATGAAAACAGGACTGATGATTTAACGCTTATAAAAACATCACATTCTTGTTTATAGCAGCCATGTCCACAAGAGCCAAACTATGGAAAGAACCTAGATGTCCTTCAACAGATGAATGGATAAAGATGATGTTGTGTGTATATATATACAATGGAATACTATGCAGCCATCAGAAAAACCCAAAATCTTGCCATTTGCAATGCCATGGATATAACTAGAGGTATTATGCTAAGTGAAATAAGTCAATCAGAGAAAGACAATTATCTTATGATCTCTCTGATATGGGGAACTGGAGAGGCAGGGTGGGGGACTGTGGGGGGTAAGGAGGGAAACAAAATGGGACCAGGGAGGGAGACAACCATAAGGACTATTAATCTCAGGAAACAAACTGAGGATTGCTGGGGTGGGGGGTGGGGTATGTGGCGGGGACAGGGATAGGGTGGATGGGTTACGGAAACTGGGAAGGGTGTGCTATAGTGAGTGCTGTGAAATGTGTTAAGACTGACCCACAGGGGCGCCTGGGTGGCTCAGTGGGTTAAGCCTCTGCCTTTGGCTCAGGTCATGATCTCAGGGTCCTGGGATCGAGCTCCACAGCAGGCTCTCTGCTCAGCCGGGAGCCTGCTTCTCCCTCTGTCTCTGCCAGCCTCTCTGCCTACTTGTGATCTCTCTCTCTCTGTCAAATAAACAAATAAAAATCTTTTTTTTTTTTTAATTTCTGATGGTTCATATTTTTTTAATTTTTTATTTTTTATAAACATATATTTTTATCCCCAGGGGTACAGGTCTGTGAATCGCCAGGTTTACACACTTCACAGCACTCACCAAAGCACATACCCTCTCCAATGTCCATAACCCCACCCCACTTCTCCCAACCCCAAATAAAAATCTTTTAAAATTAAAAAAAGACTGACGATTCACAGACCTGTACTCCTGAAGCAAATAATACATTATATGTTAATTCAAAAGACACACACAAAACAAAAAAAATCACGTTCTCTACACTGATGGAACAGGACAGAATTCATGGTTTACAAGTGGTGTGATTATGTATCTTGTTTTTATAAATCCTAACAGTTCTACTGTTTTGACATTTAAATTAAAATGGAATTAAAACTGAAGAATTTCTGAAAAGAAATCCCTTAATATTCTTCATAGTTCATATCTTCCACCACCAGTACACTTCATAATTCTTTTAAAAATACTAATACTTAGACATTTAAGCTCTGCTTAATTAAAATACTCATTCAAATTAAAGACTTTTTCTATATGCTTTCAATCATTTAAAAATAATACGAACAATTTTTAACCAGCTGATATTTTCCTCAAACAGAATCTTGAATCTTATAGGATTGAACTTATAACAAAAAGGCTTTCTACAGGATTTAAGCCTCTCAGCCTAAATGCATATATAATAATCTGATGGGTGCACATGGTGGCTTAGTCCATTAAGGGTCCAACTCTTGATTTTGGCTCAGGTTATGATCTCAGGGTTGTGCGGTCAAGCCCTACTACCATCAGGCTCCATGCTGAGCACAGAGTCTGCTTTAGATTCTCTCTAAATAAATAAACAGAATCTTAAAAAAAAAAAAAAAAAAAAGAAAAAAAAAAACCCTGACATTATCTGTAACATTAAGCACTGCTCTTTGCACTTTAAATATACAGGTACATAATTCTTTCAAATCCCTTGGGAGTCAGATGTGTTTCTACAATTCCAAATTTTGGATTTTAGAATACAGATATATCATTAATTTTTTTAACATCAGAAGGGTCTGTGTTAGCATTCTCTAATTAAACATACTAATATTTGTGTAGCAAAATATGACTTCATACTGTAAATTCACATATAAATTTAGTTTTTAGAGCCTTCTGGATTAAAATAAATAACTCATTTAATTCCTAACAGCTCACGAAGTGGAGATTATTATCCTAAGAATCTGATCAATATGATGTGTCAGTCTTCCTACACCTGTAACAGTTGTTAAGGGTATCTTGTTTCTCTGTGATTACCCAGATTTAAGAAAAAACAAAACAAAACAAACAACAACCATCACCCAGCACCTTCAACATAAATCAAGGTAACTTGCTTATATTACCTTCCATAAGCAAGAGGTTTGGATTCCTATTAAGTTTTCCCACTTAAAAAACTGATAATATTCTGACATTTACAAATATACCTTTCTAGGGGTAGCAGGGTGGCTCAGCCGGCTTAGTTTCCAACACTTGATTATGGCTCAGGTCACGATCTTGGGGTCATGGAAACGAGCCTTGTGTTGGGCTTTGTGCTGGGCATGGAGCTGACTTGGGATTCTCTCCCTCTGCCACTCGCCTTCCGCAATTGCTCTCTCAGAATTAAAGCAAAGAAAGAAAAGACAGAAAGACAAAGAAAGAAAATACGTTCCCAGCCCACAAACAAGCAGAATTAAATAATTCAACTTACACATTTTTGGCTTCATTCTCAGGTAGATAATAACAATCACTCATTGTACACCCAACTCATAAACCTCAAGAGGAAGTTAAAGTATGGCACTGGAGTCTGACAGGCCTGGGTTCAAATCCCTGCTGCATTACTTATCAGTAGAGTAAATTTGGGCAAAGAACTTAACTTTGGCCTCATTTTTCTAATCTGTAATAAGATGCTATCACTACTTGACAAGGCTGTTATATATGAGGTAGTGTACACATGGCACTTAGTGACACCTGACCCATAAAATGTACTAGTACAGAACAGCTACCACTGCTGCTGCCCTAATGGATAAGCAATGTACAGGATTTTAGCTTGATTTGAAGGGCACGTTCACTGAGGTAGGAAGAAAGGCTAAGAGTTAATTTCAGAAGCAGATCACAAGGATGATCCCAAAGAGTAACACCTGTGGGTAAATCAGTATTTCTAATTTACCCACAAGCTCGCAGACATTTCCTAAATTAAATCCCTTGGTTTAAAATGAACCTACAGTAGAATATGCATAGTTGCATAACCTGATGATCTCTCATTCAGAACTACTTCACTCTTTCCGACACAGACACCACTATTTTGTCCTTTTATTTTGTTATTTCCTCTCCTTGGTTCCTCCGAGCCAGATAACCAAAATCCATTCTTATGAGACCACACAGTAACAGGTGTGAATGTCTCAAGGTAAACCTCTTTAGAGATGGTTAAAAAAAAAAAAAAAAAAAAGTAGCTCTCTTAACCAACCATTCACCCAGATATTTTCTGAATATTCTTGGAAATGTCAGTAATAGCTACAAGTCAGACACATGCACACTAATCTGGACAAGGATGATCCCAGTACAGCTAAAGGGCATTAGGCAAATCAGATGGTAAACTGATAGGCAATACTGCTTTGAATCAGTGAGATCTCAGAAATCAACGACCTATTCTATTATGTAGATAATGGGGGAAGGAGAAAAGGAAAGTAAAATGGGTAAGAATAGCCAAATAATATTTTAAGTATTGAACTAAATTAACATATCTACTTATTTATAGTAATATATTGACCCAACTTTAAATATTTGAAATTTATAAAATTCATAAATTTACAAATATATTTAAAAGACAATCCAATTTTCTCCCTTGCTCTATTATAGTTAGCCTCAGGGAGACAATAATCATTTGATGTTCTGAAGTTAGCGAATATCACATATTTAAGAGATGAAATATTTTTTAAAATGTAGTTATCAATGCAAACCATCCTTTCTCTCCATTCCATATAAAGATAGAGAAAACCAATTATTTTTTAAAGTGGCCTGTAACTGCCAATGCTGACTCTCTTACAGCTGGCAATCAATTCTGAATGGGTCAGGACAGACAGAAAATTATCAAAATTGACCCTATATAGCCATCTCAAGAGATTACTTGATAGAAGAGTTCAAAGAAGTAGATTACCCTGTTCACAATTCTTTGAAGGTAAGTGTGAGAATTCTGGGAAGTCATCAAGGTGCAGTAGATTACAAAAATCAGAAGAGATGAAAAAGCTAAGATTAAGAAAAAAATATATTCCAGCACTAAACCTTAAAAAGGAAAATAAGAAATACTGAGAGAAAAAAAAATGTACCTTCTTAAGAAATAAAAGGTTAGGGGCACCAGGGTGGCCCAGTGGGTTAAAGCCTCTGCCTTCAGCTCAGGTCATGATCCCAGGGTCCTGGGATCCAGTCCCTCATCGGACTCTCTGCTTAGCAGGGAACCTGCTTCCACCTCTCTGCCTGCCTGCCTCTCTGCCTACTTGTGATCTCTGTCAAATAAATAAATAAAATCTTAAAAAAAAAAAAAAAAAAAAGAAAGAAAGAAAGAAAGAAAGAAAAGGACCAGAACACTAAGAAAACCAAAATTTAAGAACTGAAAATAGAAGTCTAGAAAGAAAAAGAGAGCAATTAATATCCGAGAATATAGAGAATAAGGATAAAGAGCCTCTTAATTGAAATGATTTTTTGTTTTTGTTTTTTTAACTTTCTGGAGGCTTAAAAATTCTCATTATCTAAAAGGGTGAAAGAGAAGCAGTACTTCAGAGTGGTACTTTAAGGCAGCACTCTAACCTACTTCTTGTAAGTCCCTTCTTCACCATAAGTCTGTTGTACTTGGACCAGGTCCATTTATACTCACGTATATTTGGAACTCCATTTGGCTCAGCAAATCCTGAATCCCAAGTATTAAATAAATCTAGCCAACAGATAAACATACTATGGGTAGGATGCATCCTTGTAAATAGTAGTAGAATCTTTAAAAAATCAACTTCTATTACAATAGTATCATTCCTAAGAAAGAAAAAAGCTGCTCTTAAGCAACAAAAATATTTATTTAGAATCATGGACTTTTAGCCAATCATGGCTCAGTTGGTTAAGCATCTGCCTTCAGCTCAGGTCATGATCCTGGGATCGGGCCCCATGTCAGGCTCCTTGCTCAGCGGGGAGTCTGCTTCTCCCTCTGACCCTCTCCTACTCTCATGCTCTGTTTCTCTCACTCTCAAATAAACAAATAAAATGTTAGAAAAAAAAATCATGGACTTTTAATTTTAACTCTAAGGCCCTAAAGATTATTTACAAATAAAGGAACTAAGACATAGAAAGGCTAAACCTGCTGAAGATTATAAAGGTAATTAGTGGCAGAGATTTGTTGAAGCTAGGATTCTTGTCCCTGGTGTAGTGCTGTTGCCCAGCTTATGTGTCTGTAGCAATGGCCTCCCTAAACACCCCTGAGAACTAACGGTTCTGAGAAATTGTGCCACACAGAACACTAAAACTATCTAATTTCCTTAAGGAGAAAATTTCAGAAATTCACACAAGCGAAATTAATTTTGCCTTTTCCTTCAGTGCTGAAGAACCAAAAACGTAGCCTGTAGCCGTAAGTGGGCAGAAGGAGAAGTGAAAACGCCCAGGTACATTAATAGATTGTAAGAGGTTTGGGTAGTCAGGTATCACCCCACCACCATTTTCCTCATGAACCCTGCTACATTTCAAGTCAAACGAATAAATGGAAGGGACTGAATTCTCACTCTTTCGGAGGCTGACTCAATGCCTGATTTGCCTCTGATCTACCTTACCCTAAGCTAGGAGGATACAGGAGTGCCTTAACGCACTGTGAGATCTAACAGACACCAACCTCGACACCAACCTCAACAATTCAACAATTATGGTCAAAAAGCAAAGTCAGACCTATAGGTCATCATTGGCCTATACTTTGTAACAGTTCAGACTGCAAAGAATTTTAATCATAACACACTATTTTTCTGTCTCAAGACTCTATTTATAATGAGTTCAGCAATCAGCCATTCCACAATTCTTTCATGAATGCTAATTTTTTCTCTGCTAGATTATAAGCTCTTTGAAGTTAATGAACGTGTCTTTACTTTTTGTATTCCCACGGTATCTATTTACTCTAGAAATAGAGTACATACTAAATATATACCTATTAATTTATTCTCTCAGCAGCTACCTTAAACCACTGAAACCAAAGTAATCATGGAGATGTGAGATGAGAAATACTCTAATAAAGAAAAAAATATAGAAAAAAAATTCAAAATAACAAAACAAAACAAACCATCAGTAATTTTAAACCTCCTGATGCGGGGAAGGGGGCCAAACCCAACAAAACAAAACAAACAAAAACTCAACAAAAAAAACCCAGTCAGAAGTAGCATTGGGCTTTCCTAAATAACTCTTAGACCCAATTTCACAGATTATCCTTCAGTATGGATAAATTTGCAGCATGGTAAACTCAGGTCTCTTATGTTTTATACAGGATTTGGAAGGTAAGGACCACAATCTCAGTGTAATTACAAATATTTCCCATAAAAATAACCAAACAGGAATTCCCTGTGATAATTTCTCAAAGTTCTCATTATAAAACTTAAGAAAAAGGTAAATAAACCAAGCTTCTTCATAGAAAAACTGTATTTACAACTCCATCCAAAAGCATTTTTTAAAAGCAAACAATGTAACATGGAAGTTGAAAAAAATCTGTGCTCACCCAAACTGCCAAATCTAATAAATTATTAACAGAATACTCCATCAAAAATAAGGCAATAACCCAAGATATCCCATTAATGATTTTTCCACTTCCATAACTAGGTAGAACTAACCTATCCAGTAGCAAATGATACTTCATTTCATTTCGGCATGTCTGAAATCCTTAAGGACAAAAGTGTTAAAATACGATCTTCGTTCTTCATTAGAATCTTTTAACACTTGGGAGGAAAATGATTTTTAAAGCACAAAGAGGTAAAGAGGTATAACCTTTCAAAAAGATACTCAGAGTTCAAAATTCAAGAATGCGATATTAATACACAATGGGCATAGGTGAATATATGCAATACAGTGATAGCAAATTAATTTATTTAGTACTTTTTCCATTCCATATCATCAGGAGGATTGATTTCAACTTTCCTTTTACCTACATCAGACCAGTTGGTACTCAAAACTGTACCACCAGACTCCATCTGTAATAAGAAATAAAAATAGATTAATCCTTTGACCATATAATCAAAACAGAGTATTTTTCTAAAACTGTTTCAAGTATAGTGTTCTAAATATAAGCTATATTTGGCTCAATATAAACATAAGACAATACTT
The DNA here is from genome assembly GCF_964662115.1 of Mustela nivalis. NCBI lineage: Eukaryota > Metazoa > Chordata > Mammalia > Carnivora > Mustelidae > Mustela > Mustela nivalis. Next base: position 37,564,880 of record NC_139034.1, on the reverse strand, counting down.
CGATTTAATTTTAGACTTTCCAGATAAATTAGGCAGAAGGCATCATGTTCATACACAGTCATAAATAAAAAGCACATCTCCCTAGGCTAACCAGAATTGAGGTAAATGTGGAAAATCTACCTTCTGATGAAAACAAAATTGGCTCCCCAAGAAAATGACTAATCTCTTTTGTTAAAGATAGTAAAGACCAGGCAAAGTAAATGCTTTCTTTACAAATTGGACAGAGCTTTTAAGATCCCCTTAATGTGGCAAATATATACAAGGGAATGCAGCAAAGTTTTCAAATCAATGTGCATACGCATGAGTACATAAAATGTGTATCTCACTAAAGAATTGATTATCTATTTACCATTAATAGAATTTACCACCTACCAACAACTTTAGCATATTCATAAGTACATTCTAAAAAACTCTGGACATTTGTTATCTTAAATTAAAAATTAAACTGACTTGGATCACAGAAAAAAAGTGTGAATTCTCAAAATCTAAACATTTTTACATAATCAGCTGTGCTACTGGGATATGTATATAGTTATAAACCCCACTACTACACTGGAACCTCCATGTAACCCCATGCCTCACACTTCCTGTCAAGCTCCCTTACATGGGTTGCTTCGCATGAGATGTTCTTTGCCACCCATTTATTTTCCATACTCTTTAGCTATCCTCTAAACATGACATATCACCATTTCTCTGTGGCCTCCTTTGACCCTAATCAGGACTCTACTTTTGTAGAATTTGTATTCTTTATGATCATAATTACCATTAATGCAATATGCATCACACTACACTGTTAAGAATTTTAAGGGTCTGCTTTATCTGCTTAGTACCCTTGGTTCCTACTAAAGCTGAGAGCTCCAACAAGGGAAGTAACATATTTTTCTAACACTTACATCCTAGATCTAAGCCACAACGGTTGGGCACGTGGTAGACTTCAAATAAAATATTGATATGTATGTTTGTAAATGTAATGTGTTGGAAGCATATGAGAACAGACCTATTCTTACCTGAGTGGAAGTATACAGTGTATGTTTTAAGTAACGTCTTCTTTCATTCAGATATAAGTGTATGTAAACACGTTAACAGCATATAGCATGGGCCCTGTGCGTACCTCACTGAACTACAGTGTGTAGAAACTGTCATTCAAGTAACATGCTCTCTCATTAATACAAACCCACTAACATCATAAACCCCTAACCTTAGCCCTAAGCCCTAACCCCAATCCTAATGTCATCGAGTCCTCTAGCAAGTTCTCTAAATTGCAGATACAAGGCATATACCCTTACCTGGGCCCTAACCCTAACTCTGGCCATAAAAACCTAATCTAATCCTGACCCACATCTGAGAAGAAAAAAGAAAAAGTGGTATACATACACAATGAATTATTGCCCAGCCACACACACACACGCAAAAGAATCAAATCTTGCCATTCACAATGACATGGATGGAGCTAGAGAGTATTATGCTAACTGAAATAAGTCAGTCAGAGATAGATACCATGTGATTTCACTAATATGTGGAATTTAAGAAACAAACAAACAAAAAAAGGGCAAATTTAAGAAACAAAAGAATGGATACTTAACCACAGAGAACTGATGGTTACCAGACGGGAGGTGGATGGGGCCATGGGCTAAACAGGGGATAAGGAATAGGGAGTACACTTGTGATGAGTACTGGGTGGTATACGGAAGTGCTGAATCACTATTCTGTACACCTGAAACTAATATTACATGTATAGTAACTAGGTGGAATTTTAAAACTTTGAAAAATTTGAAAAGAGATAAATTCTATATAATAACTCCTATGAAGATGAAGAAAGCAAATTTAGCTTATAATCTGATATTACTGATGACATTTATCTCCCCCTCTTTCTTTATGGACTACAATGCAATTTAGCATTTCCCTCTCATTATTTTGTACATGTTGGTCTTTTTGTCCCGATTAGACTGCAAGATCATAGATGACAAAGTCTACTTTGCTTGTCTTTCCAGAAGTACTTGGTATGTTTTAGACGGCTTGTTTTATGGGTGTACATGGTTCATTCACTATTAGCAAAGCCTCTGTATGAAAATGGATGTAGATTCTATAATCTATCTTTGAAATTTCACACACTGCTATTCTTCCTAGCATACCCTTAAAAAAGTCAATAAAGAAACTAACTTCCCTTCCTGGAGACACAGAGTAGATATACTTTATCCTATTCTTTCTCCTAAGTACTACTAAAAACCTTGGACATTATATATATATGTAAACAAACGTTAAGACTCTAAAAGATGAAGGGAAGAAGATCAGCTAAGGACCTTGGGAGCCAAGGAACAATAAAACATGGTGGTGAGTCTCCTGGGTTTTCCTTTTTGGCTCATGTCCTAGAGTTGCTCCTAAAGAAGCCAGAAACACTAAGAGGCACACAAACAAAAAATCTTGAAGAGAAACCTGGTTTCTCTAGCTAAACGATGAAGAAAGACAAAAAGATAGCTTAAGAAGACAGAAAAGTTTTATGTTATAATTGCTCTACTGCACTAGACACCACAGAAAAACCTGTGGTCCCACCCACGCTCAAGGCCAGTAAAGGCTGAGTGAGGAGCCCAGACTTCCATCCATGCTAGGCTATCATGAACCCACCTCCTCTGCCACCTGTGGTATCAGTGAAAACCATATAGGTATCTATATCCCACTCCCAGTAGTAACAAAGAGATGCTCTGGGATGTCTAAGGAGGCTGATTAGCATGCTGGATTTCTACCTCCACCTAGCAACAACGAGGCAGTGCCTTCCTGTCCTCTGACAGAATGACTGGCAGAGAAAGCCAAATAAGATGGGAGGATTTATTATTTTTAAAGACTTTATTTATTTATTTGCCAGAGAGAGAAAGAGCATGCACAAGAATGAAGAGCAGCAGGTAGAGGGAGAAGCAGAAAGCCTGATGCAGGACTCGATTTCAGAACCCTGGTTCATGACCGGAGCTGAAGGGAGATGCTTAACCAGATGAGCAACCCAGGCATCCCTAAGATAGAGGATTTAAATAAGATGCCGTCGCACTGCAGAACATGAAAACATCCCAGTTTCAACTGAAAAATCACTTATTGCTGGTCAAAAAAAAAAAAGCATAAGGAAAATTTCAGATTCTATTTTTTCAAGAAAGAAGACAACCAACAGAGGCTAATTTAGAGATATGATAAATGCTAAAATTATCTGACAAAAGATTTTAAAGTAGTCATAATAAAAAATGCTTTAACTAGAAATCATGAACTTGCTTGGAATAAATGAAAAATAAAAAAGTTCAGCAAAGAAAAAAGATATAAAGAACCATCGAATGTTTTAGAATTAAAAACTACAGTTGAAGTAAAAAGGTTAAGTAGACAGACTAAAGAACAGAAGAGAACAGATAGAGAAAGAATCAGTGAACCTGAAAACAGGACAATATAAATCACCTAATCAAAACAACAGAGAAAAAAGAGAAATAAAATGAAGAAAGTCCCAGGGATGTGTGAAACTGTGACAAAATATTTATCTTATATTATCAGGTTCTAGGAAGAAGACAAAGAGGGTAGACCTGAAAAAATACTCAATGAAATAATGGCTGAATATTTCCCAAATTTGGAAAGACATATAAACCTATACATTCAACAAACCCCAATCAGAATAAAACTAAAGAAATCCCTGCTGACAAAGAATCTGTCACAGGCAGATCTAAAGAATGCCAGGGGGCACGTGAGTGGCTCAGTTGGTTAAGCATACGACTCAACTTCAGCTCAGGTCTTGAGTTCAAACCCACACTGGGCTCCACTCCAGATATGGAGCCTACTTAAAAAATAATAATAATAAAATAAAAAGAATGCCTAAAGAAAGTTCTCTAAAATAAGAAAAATCTAATGACAGAATCTTAGAACATTAGAAATGAAAAAAAGACAACAAATAAAATAGAATTTGCTTTTTTCTCGAGCTTTCTAAATTATGTTTGAAAGTTGAATGAAAATATAATGCTGTATAATGTGGTTCTAAAAGTATGTAGAAGAAATACTTGTGAAAATTATAAATGAGAAAGGGTAAAGGGACATAAGGGGGGGTGGTAAGGTTTCTACACTTCACTCAAACTGACAAAAAAAATGACACCAGGTCGGGCGCCTGGGTGGCTCAGTGGGTTGAGCCTCTGCCTTCGGCTCAGGTTATGATCTCATGTCGGGCTCTCTGCTAGGCAGGGAACCTGCTTCCCCCTCTCTCTCTGCCTGCTTCTCTGCCTACTTGTGATCCCTCTCTCTCTATCAAATAAATAAATAAAATCTTTTAAAAATAACACCAGTAAACTATGATAAGCTATGTATAATATAGCTAGCATACAAAGCAACCACTAAAAAATTTACAAATAAATAAAAATGAAACTAAAAAACATTTAAAAGTACTCAGAGGAAGGCAGGAAAAACAAAAACAAAACACAGAACAAAAAAAAGAAAATGGCAGAATTAAAGTCCTAATGTATCAATAATTACATTTAATGTAAATTATCTGAATACATCAATTAAAAGACAGAGACTGGCAGAAGAGATGAAAAACAACCCAACTATATGCTATCTCCAAGATACTCACTTTAAAACAGAAGGAATCAACTTAAATATGATATAGACAGGTTGGAAATAAAAGAATGGAACAACACATCATGCAAAGATTAATCAAAGACAGGAGAATTGGCTACATTAGTATCAGAGCAAAGAAAATTACCAGAGCTAGAGAATGACATGTATATATGATAAAAAGGTCAATCTACCATGAAGATACAGCAATCCTAAATGCATATGAACCAAACAGAGCTACAAAATATGTGAAGCAAAAATTGACAGAACAATAAGACAATATCAGCAAGGATACAGAGGAATTCAACAACAGTATCAAGCAACAAGATCTAACAGACAACTACAGAACATTCCTTCCAACAACAGAATACAACTTCTTTTCAAGCGAAACATAAACTTGAGATAGACTGAATGCTGGGCAATGAAACAATGCAAATCACCTTGTACGTAATCTCAAATCACAGTGGAATGAAATCAGAAACCAATAAGGTAAAAGGAAAATCTCCAAACATTTGGAAACTGAACAACACACTTCTAAACACTTCTAAACAATCCATGTGATGAAGTCTCAACTGAAATCAAAATACATATTAAACTGAATGACAATATAACATTAGAATTTGTGAGAGACAGCTAAAACCCTGCTAAAAGGGAAATTTATGAAATGAATGAAATTTATAATAAAAAATAGAAGAAAATATATTCTTAAGTCAACAAAGGGCTGATTTTGTGGAAAGAAAAAATTCAGTGACATTGACAAACCTCTGTATCAAGACTGAAAAGATACGAATTACCACCATAGGAATGAAATGGAATATCACTACAGACCCTGTAGATAGCAAAATAAAAACAGTAAGAAAATACTACCAACATTGACAGGTTAGACAATCTAAATAGAATAAAATGCTCAAAAACACAAACTGCCACAGGTCATTCAATGATATGAAATAGATAACTGGAACAGTCCTACAAAACTATTAGAATAATTGAGTAATTTATTTTTATTTTTATTTTTTATTTTATTTGACAGAGAGAGAGAGAGCACTAGTAGGCAGAGAGGTGGCAGAGACAGAAGGAGAAGCAATCTCCCCACCAAGCAGAGAGCCCGATGCGGGACTCGATCCCAGGACCCCGAGAGCATGACCTAAGCCGAAGGCAAAGGCCTAAACCACTAAGCCACACAGGCACCCCTAGAATAGTTAAGTAATTTAAAATCTTGACAAAAAAGAAATGTCCAGGGGCGCCTGGGTGGCTCAGTGGGTTAAGCCGCTGCCTTCGGCTCAGGTCATGATCTCAGGGTCCTGGGATCGAGTCCCGCATCAGGCTCTCTGCTCAGCAGGGGGCCTGCTTCCCTCTCTCTCTCTCTCTGCCTGCCTCTCCATCTACTTGTGATTTCTCTCTGTCAAATAAATAAATAAAATCTTTAAAAAAAAAAAAAAGAAATGTCCAGGCCCAGATGATTTTACTAGTTTAAAGAAAAATTAGCACCACTTCTACACAATCTCTTCCAAAAAACAGTAGAGTACTTCCCAATTCATTTTATGAAGTTAGTATTAAACAGATACCAAAATCAGACAAAGACATACAAAAAAAAATGTATCGCTTATGAACATAGATTAAAAAATCCTTAACAAAGTATCTGAAAATAGAACTGAGAGATATATATATAAGGAATTATACACCATGACCAGGTGAAGCTTACACCATGACCAGGTGAAGCTTATCCCAAGGATGCAATAAATAAAATATAATTTTTATTATAAATTTCATTCATTTCTGTTCTTTGTTATTTTCTTCCATCTGCTTGCTTTGGGTTTATTTTGCTATCTTCTTAGGTTGTTCAGATGTGAATTAAGATTATTGATTTGACTTTCTGTTTTCTATTGTGTGTGTTTATGGTGCCTACTCTAGCAGGGTTTTAGCTGAAATATACTAATCATATAAAATCCCCATTGTAACAGATTAAAGGAGAAAAATCACATAATCATTTTAATCAATGCCAAAAAAGCACAGCTAGCTGTGTGGTGTTGGTATAGATGAACCTAACAGCTATCTTCCAAAAAGTCAACAGCCATTCATGATAAAAATCTCACAAGGAATAGAGACCTTCAACCTGATGGAGCATCTGCAAAAAATCTATCACTAACACTGTAATTAATGGTGGAAGACTGGTTTTTCCCTTAAAATCGGAACAAGGCATAAATGTCCACTCTCACCACTCTTACTCAACATAGTGCCAGAAGTTCCAGCTGTTGCAATAAAGCAAAAAAAAGAAGATGAAAGTCACAAATATCAGATTTAAAAGTCCTTACTTGAAAATATGACTATCTACATAGAAACTCACACTTACCAAAAGATTTCCTAGAATAAACAAGTTTAGCAAGGTCATAGAATATAAGATAAACAAAAAACCAACTGTATTTCTAAACACTAGCACAAGGACACCAAAGTTAAATATACAATACAATATACAATCACTCAAAAAAGAATACTTAGGTATCTCTTGCAAAACATTTAGGATTTACATGTAGAAAACTGCACAACGCTGATCAAAGAATCAAAGATCTAAATAAATGAACTGGCAGATTCAACACAGTAAAAATGTCAATCTCTCCAAATTGATAGATAGTCCAATGCGTACCTAAGAGGATGTTTTGATATATATACACAAAATATTCTAAAGTTTATGAGGAAGAGCAAAAGAACTAGAGTATCTAGAACAATTTTGAAAATGACTAACAAAACAGAAGGAATGACTCCTCCTGGATTCAAAATTTACATAACTGTGATAATCAAGACTATAGTATTAACAGAGAGAGACATGTAGGTCGATAAAAAAGAGAACTCAGAAACTGACAAATATACTCAAGTAACTTTTGAGAAACAAAAAAACAATTCAATGTTAGAAAGAGTTTTTTCAACAAATGGTTCTGGTGCAAATGATCACAGGCAGGCTAAAAACAAAACATCAAAAAACCTCAACCTACATCTCAACTTCATATAAAAAAAACTAACTCAAGATGGATCATGGACTTCAACATATTATGTAAAACCATAAAACTTATTGAAAGAAAAACGCAGGAGAAAATCTTTCAGATCTAAGACTAGGCAAAGAGTTCCAGACTTGATAACAAAAGCATAATCCATAAAATGAAACACTGATAAATTGAACTTCATCAAAATTGAATACATTAGCTCTGCAAAAGACTATTAAGAAAACAAAAAGTCAAAGTACAGACTGAGAGAAAATATGTGCAAACTATGTATCTCACAAAGACCTGTCAGATTAGTGGTGCCAGGAATTAAGGAAGGGCAGGGTGGAGGAAGTGTGTATGGCTATAAAATGACTACAGTGAAGGAATCCCTGTGGCAGTGGAAATGTTCTTCATCTGAACTGTCAATATCATGGTTGTGATACACTACTGTAGTTCTGCAAGATGATTCCACTAGGGGACACTGTGTAAAGGATACAAGGAATCTCTATCTACATTATTTCCTACAACTGCATATAAATCTGTAATTATTTCAACATAAAAAGTTTAATTAGAAACACTTTTTTAAATTAACAGTGAAATGCTCAATCACGAGCAGTTACAACACAGTAACTTCTGTGGAATATCTGAGTCTCCAAGACATTTATTAACTAAATACTAATTTGAATATAAATGCCTTAGAAGAAAGTGACATTTCCAAAACTACTGATAAAAGTCAAATGACTACAACTACAGGAAAATCATCGACCTAGTTTTATAGAGATAACTGGTTATTAAAAATCTCAGAACTTGAGAACCTGAATTCAGGTGGTATTTATGTTGTCCTGGGGCTTATTTCCTTAATCAACAGATAAATCATTAACAAACCAATGAGTAATTAATGTGCACCTTCTACTTGCCAAACACTGTTCTGGCAGTTTTCTGTCTATATTCTTCATCTCTAACGCTGAGGCCACTATATATGGTTCTAATGGAGATTCCTTTAGCTATTGTGATAAATCCAACTAGAGTAATTAGAGTATTTCCTTAAGCCTTCTAAGTTCTAACTCAGTAACTAAAAGTATTTGGAATAAACCACTTGCGTCTCAACTCCCTGACAAGTTTCCAACTTCCCCAATTATTACTCTTAGTTTAGAGCAGAAAGAAATGTTCAGATGAAGCCTATTCAAAAAGGCCTCCCAACCACAGTACATGCAATATGGTTTTAAATTGCCTAATTAATCTTTCTGTTAAAATTTCTGGAGTACTACCACAGTATATGTTTTTCAAGCTTATGTTCTTACAAATGATTTGTTCATAGCACGTTTCACTTCATCAGAACCATCTGAATAGATCTGCTGGAATAGTTTGTTTAAAGCTGCATCTCCCTCCAACTTCTCATTTTTTTCTTCTTCTTTGATCTCACCAACCAATTTATCCCAATTTCTCGTATAATGAGATGATGATGGATATAAGTTCTTTACATCTACGGAGTAAAAAAGATAGATGTGATTAATCAACATATGATGATTATGTCAAGAATATGCAAACTTTGTGACCATGACATACAGAACATCGTAGAAAATAGTTTAGGTCACTAAATTTCATAATAAATGTCTTTCTGATATATAAATCAATAATCAGATTTACACTTTTACAAACTGAATCAGTGTAATGTAAAATCCAGGAGTTTCTTTTGAGCAAAATCTAATGAAGTATATGTTTTCAGTACATATTACAGAATTAGATTAAAAACATTCTTTGTATTAAAAATGAGGGAACTGAGTGAGAAATATATTAGAACTTTTATATTTACAGAAAAGTTGCTGAGATAGTACAATTCTAAAAAGGGTTTTTAAATAATGCTTCATTAAGAAATTTCTAAGTAAATTTTAATAAATGTTAAAAACGTGGCTTTTTTGAGCTGCATCTCTCTTTCAGAGTAGAGATAAACTGAAAATATAATTATCCATGCCATTAGACGGTGAGTTAAGACTCCATCCTTTCCCCACATTAAATTATTAATTACTTCAATAGGAGATAATAAGCAATTCTTGAATGTTGAAAAATACACCATGTGATCATTTAGAGTTCAATGCTCACTCATGCACACACAGAAAATAATAGTACCTGTAGGGCACACTGAGGTAAACCAACGCTGCTTAAAACCAGAGAGGCTACTGACTGGCTCAGCAGCTCAGGGCACTGCCAGGGCTATCCCAAAGACTAAGGGAATCAAGATGGTGGCACCTGAGTAATTAAAAAGTAATCTACCTAGTAGCTATAAGAGCAGTTGTGTTCACTCTCCAATGGAAATACTACACAGGCCACAAATGTGAGCCACATACATAATTTAAAAATTTCTAGTAGCCATGTTACTAAAAAGAATCAGGTGAAATGCATTCTAGTAATATATTTTTAACCTACATACACAAAACGGTATCACTTCAACATGAATCAATATAAATATATTAAGAAGACAGTTTATGTTCTTTCAGAGTCTTCAAAATCTGGTATTTTATACTTCCAGCACAACTCAATCCAAACCAGTCATTTTCAAATGTTCAGCAGGTACATGTGGTCACTATACTGGACAGTGTAGCCACAGAGCTTTAAAAAACCTGACTCAAAGTTTTCCTATTAATAAATTAGGACACACAACATGTCCCTCTTTCCTCAAAATAGTTCAAAAATGAGAAACTACCAACTGTTCAGTCTGCTGTTCCATCCCTTCTTTTCACCTGTAAGCCAACTTCCTCCCTATCTCCCCAGAGAAACAAAAACAAACAGCACCCCACATAGTTTTTTTTAGTGTAAGCATACAGTTTTCCAATCTACCCTTTTCTACCAGTAATCCCCTCTCTATCTACGTGCATTTTCACTAGTAGCCAAAGAAAGCAAAAAAAAGTATGTCGTATTAAATCAAGAGCCTAAAAATGCATGGGTTTAATTAATCCTAATGCTGACTCCCTAGAAGAAAGGGAACAGATTCTAACCTCCATTTTACAGATAAGAAAACTGGTCCAGAAAGGTTAAACAACTTGCCCTTATCTGCACTCTCCAGCTTGCAGGACATGGGAATCTGACAAGCATATCAATTCCTTACAAAAATATAACAAGACAGAAGGAATAGCATATGAAATATACAAGGCATTGAGTTTAGAAAAACTCTGTAACTACAACACTAAAAAAATCTCCATATTTATTCTCAGAAAACTTTAACACCAGTAGATGGGGGATAAACTACTTAGGAATGGATGGGTAACCTAACTCCCTTGTTCATTCATTATAATATCAAATAACTGCAAAGATTCTCAGGTCAGCAGAGACTTTTTTCCATTGTTAAAAGATGCAGCAACAACCAGCATCACATACAGGGTTTATATAAGAACCAGACCAAGACCCTGAAGACCAGGGTTTAGTCCTAGACCACAAAAATTGCTGGGTGATCTTAAGCAAATTGCTTACTTTTAGACTATGCAAAACAGGGCTGCCTCCTACAGAGAACTGTTGTTAGAACTGAGTAAGATTTAAAGTTTTTTGTTTTTGTTTTTTAAATGCTTTTTGAGCTCTATATAAACCTCAGCCCCCAAATCTCTCAGAGTCAGACCCAAAAGAATCAAATAACATCTTTCCTCTATCTTTCACATAAAACGTGAAGCAGAAGCTTAACAGCCTACATACCAACTTCAAATATTTCAATCCTTAAAAAATTATCTGTTGGTGTCAATTTTCTGGTTTTGCTAATTACACAACAGACTAGTTGTGATGTTATTATGCAGGGAAGCTGGGTGAAGGGTACATGAGAACTTACCATTTCTGCAACTTTTAGGGACATCTAAAATTATTTCAAAATAAAAATAAAATATAATGAATAAAAAATTAAAATAAATTAAAAATATATAATTAATGATTTGTTGGCTGTGTTTTCTAAAAGGTGCCATAAGAAATCTGTTTTCTGTTACAGAAAGAGCAGTGAAAATATCTGTAAGTAGCATTTTAGTCATCAAATCAGAACATTAATCAAAAAAATTTTCTCTCCTTTCCTAATGAGGGCACTGCTATAAAACATACTCTCAGACTGTAATTCTAACAGTATCTAAGCAGATTAATCATTCCATTAGAAAAATAGCTGTCTTTTGCATAGGCTTAAAATTGATCCCAAGTAAGTAGACTGGTCCTTATAGGGTTAAAAACAATCAACCCTACTTTTCACTCTTCTGGGTTTTTCTTAGGTTTTCATGACCTGTTTGTGAGCACTTCTTTAAGAGCAATAGAGTGAAATGGGTTAGGTATTTTACTCTGCGAAGCCCTGAAAGTCCACGAAATTAGAGTTGACAATATCAGAAGAAATAGAAAGGAATAAATAAAAAGGAGAGCGAAGAGGAGAAAATTATTTCAGCAGAATAAACCTCTAATCCACTTACAATCCAAAAAGAAGCAATAGGAAAGGGCAACACACAAAAACAACCCTCAACTAATGTCATACAGCGACTGGGTAAACAATAAAAACGCAACCCCCTCAGGGTTTACGCAGGCATTCACTCTTATTCTCAGCTGAAGAATTGAAGAAGGTAGAAACTTTACATAAAAGGCACTTTGTATTCATTACAGAGCAATCTTACTGCACTCACTGTATGTTGTTCTTGGGAACATAAATAATGAAAATAGAAAAAATGCTCATTACTATTTAACTTCAAGTATATAACACAATATGAATTTAAAGCTCATCAAGGCCAGACAACAAACCTGCTATGAACTGTTTTGGTTTAGGCACATCTCCTTGCCCCTCTAGCTTTTCCCATCTCACAGCCTCTGTCTTTTTCATTTTAATTTCAATCTGGAGGAAACACCAAATAAAATGTATTATTTCAGGTAAAATATACAAAACAGTAAAAAACAAATGCAATTTCCTTAAGTCATAAAATTTTTTAAGAATTAATAGTGCCCGAGATGATTTCCTTGAATTATACAAGGTTAAATTTAAAGAACTCTGAAACATTTTATTTCTATTTAAAAGCCACCCTTCAAAAACAACATGTATACACACTACAAGCTATAATTAAGAATCCTGAAATCCATATGCTTTTTTCTTCCAATGAACTGTTCTCAACCAAGGGTGATTTGGCAACTTTTATAGCTATTGTTGGTCCTCACAACTGGGGTGGGGGTTAGGGATGCTACTAAACATCCTACAACATAAAGGACAATCCCTCCACAACAAAGAATTATCCAACCCAAAATGTCAACAGCACTCCTCACTGAGAAACCCTGTTCTAAAGGAATTAGTACAGGAGTGCCAGGTAAGGCATCTGACTCCTGATGTCAGCTCTGGTTGTCGAGATCAAGCCACTCACCCCGATCTGGGGAGTTTGCTTCCCTTTCTTTCTCTGTCTCTGCTCCTCCCCCTGCTCAAGCTCTCTAAAATAAATTTTTTAAAGTATTTATTTATTTGAGAGAGAAAAAGATAGTGAGAAAGCACACAAGTGCGGTGGGAGAGAGAGGGAGAAGCAGACTCCCTGCTAAGTGGGAGTCTATTAAAATACTACAATACTAAAAATACTACAAATAATCTAAAATGTTCATAATAATTCACTCAATAATTATTAAACACCGAATATCAGCAAGTTGTAATCTTCAAGGATGTGGTGGATTTTTAAAATATTAAAAACATGTTCTTGTAGGTAGCTCTTGAAGAGCTTTGAGGGGCGTAAGTATTTGCAATAGTGAAAGGGGGACGTCTCCAGGGGCAAAAGAAACCGCCTAAAAGTGGAGCCCTGAGGTTTCAAAGGACATAGTGCGTCAGGGAGTATGGACAAGACCCATTTGTCTCAAGTCCAGGATTTATGTTAAAACAGTAAAAAATAAAGGTGAAAGACGTGTAAGGCAAACTACAAAGACCTTCTAAATGCTGAACTAGCTTCACTTATTAAAATGAAATATTAAAAGCATCTTTAATTCTCTCATCAAGGCTGGACCACCCTAGAGTCTACCCTTAACTGTAACACACACTCAAAGAGCACTTACATATACCTTTTGTTTTCCTTGTTCAAATAATGCTCTCATTCCCATTTTTAGCCTCGCAAAATCAGCATTAATAGCACTAATAAGCCAATTATTACGCAGTTTAAGAACCAAAATAAAATTTTCTTAAAAAGATCTTATATATTTATTTTAGAGAGAGAGGAAGTGCAAGCGTGGGGAAGGAGAAAGGGAGAGAGAAAATTCTAAGCAGGATCCACAGCCAGCGCAGAGCCCAATACAGGGCTCCATCTCAAGACTCTGAGAGATCATGACCCCAACCAAAAGCAAGAGTCAAATGCTTAAAAGTAAGCCACCCAGGCGCCCCTCAAAACAGAATTTTATGTTCTAATTTTTTCTAAGAAAAGGATTTACTTTTGTAAATAGGAAAAAAAAATCAAAAGACAAATATAACAAAAAGAAAAGCCTATTCACACTGGTTCTTTAACTCTGTGAAATCAGAAAAATTCAGATCTTTCTACCACCTGCATTTAGTGTCAGAATCCTTAATATTTACATTTTAAAATACCTTAACAAAACACTAACGGAGAAATCTGCCAGTAATTTTAATCAGACAGAAGTGAAGGTATAAGAGGGATGTGGTCTTTGAGTATTTTTATTTTCTTTAGCACAGAAATTTAACAAAAAACTGTTTTCATAACGAAAACACCATGAAACAAATGTCACTGGGAAAGTATAGTATTTTTAACATTAAGTTTATATGTATCTCTAGAATTCTCTAAAATGAATGACTAATTTTTATAAAGTAAAACACTACCCATATTTTCTCATACACTACCCATAGTAATAGGGATGTAATATGGATAGTAATATGATTGTTTTAAGTTGTCACTGCTGGAATATTTATCAAAAAGGAGCAAAACTCTAATAGCTGGCAATGACAAAGCAACAGTTACTGAAAGGGGATATTATCCTAAAATTTAAAACTTCATCTTGTTCCTTTTTCAACTCCTCTGGAAATGAAGACCTGGCAAGCAGTGTATACATAACACTACCCTTAGCTAATATCTCTGCCTCAGGGCACCCTCCATTCACATCTCAAATTCCTGCACTTACGCATAGTCAACAAAAAGTTCCTTATTTCACCTAAGGAGCAGCATACACTGGCACTCACATGTACTGAAAGCCACTATAACCTGAGTAATTGTGCAGTATCAACGGTGCAGTATGAAATGTGCAGAATGAGGACTTTGTAAGGCCAAAGTCAAAGCCCTTAGTAACGACGTGTATCAAGTGAGAAACACTGAACTAAACTTGAAATTGTATTTAATCCATTCATTAAAATAGCTGCACATAATAAAAACATACTTAAAGCAGCTTTTTAAAAAAGTGGGAGAGCTAATTTTCTGTGAATTCCTTTTTACACCCATTTCACTTTCAATGCTTATACATGCTTGTAAAAATGAAGTTTTAAGTCTTAATGACTCTGGCAGGTAACTCCAGAGTTACCACACACCCAATTTCAGATATTGTTTATTACAACTATTATTTAGCTATTCTATTTTCATTTAAGTCAAAAATAATTTATAAGTTAACTTAGAACCTTGGTCTGAATGTTCCTCTCATATGCACAGGGAAGGCTTTCAGTAATATCCCAAAGCAGTATTCACAGGTTACTAAATAAGAATCCCTGCTGTTCCAGATTGTTAAGTTTTCATGATTTTGCATACTATCACCCACTTCTAAATTCTTTATGCACGGACAATTTAATATTTTCCAATGAAAGAACTTCAAATTTAAAGGGAAGCCATTACTCCAAAAGGGTCATGGCATCCAGACACCACCTTCTTAGGAGGAGGCAAAAGCTCCCACTTACTGCCATAGGCTGACAGGAAGGCATCTTTCTCAGCGATTAGAGAGCTATGCCAATTTACTGATGAACTTTTTTCCTGGCAAAGTTTTGACAACCATCTGTTTCAAGGCTGTAGTCATTAAACAATTGTTTCTGACCTTTAGAATGTAATTTCACAATGTTCTTACTCAGCTCTCAGCACGTTTAACGGCTGTACCTAACCACTTCGTCCAAAATCAGAGCAAACTCAGTCTTCCTGAAGCCATACTGCACATCTACCATCTTTATTTTTTCATTCAAATCATTTCATAATCTTTTTTTAAATGCAGAAGATAGTTATTAATGATGAGAAACTGAAAAATCACAAAAGCTCTAATAGTACAATTCAAGTATTTAAGGAGTACCTACTGTGGGCCAGGAACTGCGATAGTACATAAAATCACAGTCTCTATTCTTCCCGAAGAAATTAATCAGAAGAGATACTCCCATAAACAAAAAATTCCAGTATATCACTTGTAGTGAAAGATCTAAATAAGGGGGGTGGGCACCTGGGTGGCTCAATCAGTTAAGAGTCTGCCTTCGCCTCAGGTCATGATCTGTGTCCTGGGATGGAGTCCTGCATCTGGTTCCTTGCTCAGCGGGGAGTCGGCTTCTCCCTCTGCCTGCCCCTCCCCCTGCTTGTGTCCTCTTGCTCTCTCCCTCTCAAGTAAAATCTTTAAAAAAAAGAAAAAAAATCTAAATATAAAAAATATTCATCTTCTGGAAGTCTCTCAAAATGTCATTAATAGTGAGACTGATTACTTTCTCAGCTCCTTTATATTTTTCTACATCTTCTATAATATGCATTTATTGCTTTTATAACTGGAATAAAAATCTACATAATCAGGATAAAATAATAATAGCGGGAATATTTGTTGAGCACTACTATAAAGCCTGTGTGCTTTGCATATGTCATCACTTAATAGGACAACCCTATAAAAGGAGATTACCATTCATACTTTAGAGATGAGGCAACCAAGATAGATAGACAACTTGCTGGAAGAGTCTTCCACTGCTAGAAGTTTTACTTATTTCCTCAGAAATAAGCAGAGTTTGAAAGCAGGACAAAAACTATCAACTGCATAATTTTAGAAAGGAGTCATAAACAGGTACTACTTGTTGGATCTATGACCATGAATAGTACCTAATCTCACTGAGCCTGTTTCTCCTGTAAAAAGTGATTTAATAGAGTCTACCTCATTTTGGGTCCTTGTCAGAGTTAAATGAAACCATGTATGAAAAGAACAGAGCACTGTGTCTGGCAAATAACTGAATGCTATTATCATTATCTTCATCATTATAATTAGCTAAAAAATCTGGGCAAATTACTTAACATCTCTGGGTTCAGTTTATACCTATAAATAGGTGATAAAAATACCTACATCAAGCAGTATTTATGAGGATCACATGGGATAATACACCACAATCAAAACAGTTACCTACTGTAATTCTGCACAGGTCAAACAGCAAGACTGGCTAAGCTACAATAAATGCATAGTGAAATAGTTTGCTGTAGAATACTTAAGAGCATCAAAAAATTATCCAAAAGGTATGGCTAAATTTAAAGAGATAGCTATAGACAGTATTTACAGTAAAATCCTTTTCTTTTGGGGTGCCTGGGTGGCTCGGTGGGTTAAAGCCTCTGCCTTTGGCTCAGGTCATGATCCCAGGGTGCTGGGATCAAGCCCCACAATGGGCTTTCTGCTCAGCAGGGAGCCTGCTTCCCCATCTGTCTCTGTCTGCCTGCCTCTCTGCCTACCTGTGATCTCTGTCTCTCAAATAAATAAATAAAATCCTTAAAAAAAATCCTTTTCTTTGGAAAATATATGAATATGCATTAATAGAAAAGGGGGCAAGAATACACTTCAAAAACAATCCGTGGATTATCAGCAACCAAATACTTATTTTAAAAAAGCAACAACAAAAACTATTACCACCACCACTGTATCAAAGACGTAAAACATGGGGCCAATGGGTGGCTCAGTCAGTTAAGCATAGGACTCTTGACTTCGCCTCAAGTCATGATCTCATGGTTATGGGATTGAAGTCGGCCTCAGGCTCTGCTCTCAGTGCAGAGTCTGTTTGGGATTCTTTCTCCCTCTCCCCAGAACCCCTCCCTTGCTCGTGTGTGCGCTCTCTCTCTAATTAAATGCATAAAATTTTAAAAGAGAAAAAGACACAAAACAATCTCCAAACCCCCACACCTTTGTGTTTAAAAAAGCAGAAGCATCCTGCCCAAACATCTCCAATTCTATTACATCATTATTAGGATTCTTCTATGAATATTAAGAAAAGGAGTTCAGGGGCGCCTGGGTAGCTCAGTGGGTTAAAGCCTCTGCCTTTGGCTCAGGTCATGATCCCAGAGTCCTGGGATCGAGTCCCGCATCGGGCTCTGTGCTCAGCAGGGAGCCTGCTTCCTCCTCTCTCTCTGCCAGCCTGTCTGCCTACTTGTGATCCATCTGTCAAATAAATAAATAAATCTTTAAAAGAAAAAAAAAGAAAAGGAGTTCACTCTAAAACCTCTCAATTTTATTCAGTTAAGAAAGGAGAAGGGAGCAATTATTTGTCTCCAAATAAAGATACTTTACTTCTCACAGTTCCAGGTAAAAGCCTTCAGTTTATATAGATACAAATACAAAAAGACTGCTTTGACTAGAAACAGGAATAGAAAAACATTTCTTTTTCTTTTTTTTCTTTTGAAGATTTTATTGGGTAAGTAATCTCTACATCCAACATGAGCCTTGAACCCATCACCCCAAGATCAAGAGTTGTATACTCTACCAACTAAGCCAGCCAGGTGCCCGGAAGAACATTTCTACAAGAGTGAATTAACTTCAAAGGATTTTGAAAATTCTAATTTTTTGGAAGTAGTGACTATTAATCTTTAAAATGAGTATTTCACAGCATAGCTGTCACTGAAGTTATAATCTTGTGATTGTGAGCAGGGGATATTGTCATGAAATTAACAAGATGGAACAAAGAAACAATACAGTTTCTTAATAAAGAAAATGAATAGGCAGTTATGAAGGCTGATTTTCAATAAAAAGTAGAAATAACTATCAGAGGTACTGGAAAAAAATATGAATTCTGACTAGATATGCTACTGTAAAATACTGAGCCAAGAAATGCTGCTTCATTAACTTAAGGGTCCTATAGCTCTTATTTTCACTGCAAATTATATTTCACTTGAATTAATAACAATTCACCAACAATTATACAAGAATATGCAACATTTATTCAGCCTTGAAGGTGGAAAAGAAAGAGACTGGATTCTCAAAGCAAAGAAATAGGCCTTTTAAAGCAAAGATTTTAAGGAATCCCTAATTTTACCAGATTCTTCTAAACAGAACCATTCTGATTCAAGACAGAATTCAAGACACCTAAATACCAATGAAAATCAAATGACTTATTTTTTTCTTAGTGTCATCATTAAGTAAGCCTCAGTAACCCAAAGAAATATTTTAACTTTCAGTATTGAAACAGTCTCCCTTTGCTGTATGAAAAAAAAGATTCAAAACTTTCACTTCCCTTAAGATAAAATTAAGTGCAATTATTTCAATTCGTTTCCCATAAAACACAGCTTAAAAGTTAGCAGTCTTAACAAAACTAATGTATATTACTTTGGGTTAAGAGAAGAACAATAATTATCTTCCATTACACTTCTTAAAAATTTTACTACTTTATTAAAGAACTTAGAAAGACCTAAACAAAGAAGCACTAGCTTTCCAGACAGAGAAGTATTCCTTTTGGGCCAGGATGAACAATTCAGTAACTATGTAAAACTCGGGAAAAGCATTTAAAAGTCCAAGAACCTCAGTTTCTTTTCATCTATTAAAACGAAGAATAAAAATACTCTATCAATCTCAAAGCATTAACATTAGAATCCAATTTAAATTCATTCACTGAACAATTACTGACCAGCACTACGTACAATGCACAGGGCTAGACAAATTTAGCAAACGGATCATACTTATACTAAAGAATTACTCATTTTTTAGTTTGTGGAGTCAACTGGGATATCCTTACCTGCAGGTATGGATATGACTTGCTTCCTATCCTCACAGACAAGATGCAAGAATAATGAAATATATACATGAACTACTATATAAAAAAGAAAAGTAGTCATGTAGCATTTAAAGAAAGAAGGAATCAAAAAAGCAAACTGGGAATATAGCAGGGGGGTTGCTGATGGTTAGAAACAAGCACTCAAGAGTCAAAGGAGAATTAAGGAGAGAATACCATGCTTTGTTAACATCCTCAATTCTAGCCACACAAACTTGTGTATTCATTACCACGCATCCTATTCTTCCATAAATTATATGAGGAGACCCAGTAACACAAGTTTTAAGACATTTACCATCTATTATACTTCAAAAGAAATGTGCATTAACAACCTGTTGGTAAAAATATGTACAAAAACGCCAAACCCGTAACTTTCTGATCTCCCAAATCTAGCTAGAGTTTTGTGGTTGATTATTTACCCAGCTTCTTTTATAAAACAAATTCTACATTGTGTGGATGGGGTAAGACTAAAATCTTGTTAAGATTTCACCCCTTTTTCTCACTTTCTATCATCCAAACAACTGTGTCTTCTCATGTCTACTCATAATTTAACAGCTCTGTACTTTGTAATCTTCAAGTAAGTGGGGAAATCACTTCTAACTAGATGCAAAAAACTACTAATTCTTTTTTAAATTAACTATTTATTTGACAGAGAGAGAGAGAGAGAGAGAAAGAGATCACAAGTAGGCAGAGAGGCAGGCAGAGAGAAAGCAGGAAGCAGGCTCCCTGCTGAGCAAAGAACCCAATGCATGGCTCCATCCCAGGACCCCGAGATCATGACCTGAGCTGAAGGCAGAGGCTTAACCCACTGAGCCAGCCAGATGCCCCAAAACTACCAATTCTTAACTCTGCGCTTCTGCTCAAATGTTTTGCAGGTATCCTCTTCTTTCTGCAGGCCCAGTCATCATTTCTCCCAAACGCAGGCCAACCCTGATTCTATTCTAGGATAGGAAAATTCACGTCCTTAGCACTTAATCTCAATAGTTACTAACATAGTTATGTTCTAAGACATCTGTATAAAGAAGGTATTGTAATGGAAAAAGTCTACTTAAATCACCTGCTGTCATAACTCATTATACATCCTCACACAATTTTATAGATGAAAAAAAATTCAGTGCTCATTTAGTCCATACCTCTCATTTTTAAAGACAGTGAAAATTTAGTCTTATAATAATTGCATGACCAGTCTAAATTCACAGGACAAGCAAAGAACCAGAGTCAGGTTTTTTTTATTTTTCAGTTCAGTAGTTCAGTACTTGTCCGACTTATACTACCTACATCTTCTGACTGCTGTCTAAAGCATTCTATGAATTTTAGTTCTACTGCATATTTTACTTTTTGAAAATATAAAGAAACCTAAAAATTATATAATTACCGGAACTGTAGTTTAAATCATTCAGTATTCCCTCATAACAAAATATTTTAATATTCAGCTTAATTAAAAAACAAAAAAAAGAGCAGATTCATCTTCATAGTAGTTTATATTTTTTAATACATTAATATTTATACATCAAAAACAGGCCAAGTTTAAGAGAAGAGACTTTATCAAATCTTAAAGACAGGCTGATAATTTCAACTTTTTTGAACACCTCTTTAAGAAATATACCAATCTTAAGTATACAAACACTACTAAGGTTAAACTAACTTTTAAATTTCATTGTCCTAGAATCTGGGAAGGAGAAAACTGTTACTCGAAATTTGTTTTATTTACCTGTACCTGCCTATCTATCTTTCTTTTTTTTCTTTCTTTCTTTCTTTTTTAAAGATTTTATTTACTTGAGAGAGAGAGAGAGAGTGAAAGAGAGAAAGCAGGAGAGAGGGGAGGGTCAGAAGGAAAAAGAGAATCCTCACTGAGTGGGGAGCTCCAGGTGGGACTCCATTTTGGAATTCCAGGATCATGACCTGAGCTGAAGGCAGACACCCAACTGACTGTGCCACCCAGACACCCACTTACCTGTACCTTTTAATTTGAAAATATGTGCTTAAAAGGATCTATAAGCTTATAATCACATTGGCAATTAGTTGACCAATATTTCTTTATTCTGAAAACACTACTGACAACTCTTCTCATTTAAAAAATCTATCTCTCAGGAGCCTGGGTGGCTGAGGGGGATTAAAGCCTCTGCTTTTGGCTCAGGTCATGATCCCAGGGTGCTGGGATTGAGCCCTGCATGGGACTCTCTGCTCTCTGCTCTGTTTCCCCTCTCTCTCTGCCTGCCTCTCCGCCTACTTGTGATCTCTGTCAAATAAATAAATAAAATCTTTAAATAAAAATAAATAACTAAATAAAAAATCTATCTCTACACCCAACATGGGGTCTGAACTCATGACCCCGAGATCGAGTCACATGCTCTTCTTACTGAGCCAGCCAGATGCCCCCACTACTGCCAACTCTTTTAAAATTGTCTTACCTTTGTTGAAAGTACTTTAAATGTGCTCTGTTCTGGTATTATAGGATGAAGAAGTCTCAGTTTCAAATTGTAATCCTCTCCAGAAGGAAGTATCACCAAAGCAGACAACTAATGAAGACAAAATTAGCAGCGCATTTTATAAATTTATATAATGAAAGGTAAAATACTTAGACTGAATATAACAGAACTTCATGCTGCCGCTGATTATTTTACACTTTCTATGGAATATCAAATTTAAGAAATTCAAAATAATATTTTTCTACCTGGAATCTTTTACATGGATTCTCACATACACAATTAAATAAGCAGAACACAGTATGTTTCATTTAACGTTTAAATCTCTAGAAAACTCAAGATATAAGAGCAAAACACAAAATGTAACAAAAGTATTTATATGCAAAATACCTACTTCTGCCACTAACTTAAATATCATTGAAGTTTTCCACTAAATGCTAAGAAATCAAATTACAAGTCACACTAATTTAATTTAATGTGGTTAGTAAATTCTAAGACGTATAAATCACACAAAAAATAAGACCTTTTTCATAAGGTATACAAATGTAACCAAACCACATCTTACTAATGTCTTTTATATGTGTCAGCCAAGTTCTGCTTTGAATTTCAAATCTAAAAAAGAAAAGATAATGCACATCTAGCTGTAACCTACAGTATACATTTGTCTCAAAATTTAAAATCATTCAAGCTGAAAAGCAATGCTTCAGATTTTCATCAGCATTTTCCACATTGCAGGAAGAAATATCTGATAAACTGCTATAGATTCTTCTGCGGTATACTATACTTCCAAATAAAAGTATTTAATCTCAAAATAAAAAATGGTTCAAAGACTGTAATAACCTCTTTTTCTGAAAATTCCACATTTACATTATTCTTCTGAACATTCTTGATCATAAGTGTAATGATTACTTGAGATTCTGTTTGATACCAGTCATACCTATAAAAAAAAAAAGAAAAGAAAAACCACCTTAGAACATTTAATTTTCTTAAAGTTGCTGCTGCTTTATGTTTTATCAAGATAAAACTACAATCTGATAAACAACAAGAGCTCCACCTTGAGGAACAAATAAGCAAAGCAGATGGTGATTCACAGAAACAATTTTATATAACTAATTTTCTTTGATCTGCACTAATGGAGAAGAACATTAGGGTATGATGCCTCAAACCTTTCCAGGATACTTAAATACTTCCATGATTTTCTGGGCTCTGACTCATATCTCTAATATTGTTGTGCTTAAGCTAATGTTAAAGATGAAATTTACTCTTAACAGCAAACCATTATTATATACCATTAACAGCTTTACACTTTCATTTCAACCTAATAGTAAGAAAAAGCACTTCTATCCCTCTTTTACAGATGAAAAATAGGCCCAGATGGGCGAAGCAATCAGCCAGTCAGAGGCAGGTGTTAAACTGGATCCATGTCAGCTGGACTCCACACCAAAATCTCTTAACTGAAGCTGGGGCAAACAGCCCTGAACACAGGGAGCAGAAGCAAATGAGCTAAAAATTAAAATAACTTAAAATTTAACTCATCCACATTAAATACCGTATCTTCCTTCACTTTCAAGGTACATGGGAAAACTAATGTGCCTAGAGATTCTAATTATGTCTTTCCCACATAAGCCTCTAGAAATGCAGGGATCCTCACTCTCAAATTAGCCTGTATTAGATTATAAACTCCACAAGGCAGAGCAGTTTATCTATCCTGCTACTATTTTATTCCTAGAACTAAGCATAGTGCCTGGTACACAGAACCAGTATTAAATCAATCTTTAATACTGGTGGGTTATTGTATGCTCCAAACATAATTATTATTTAAGGTTTCTTTTCTATTCCTGCTGCTGTCATCAAGCTAGTCCAAATTCCTTATCTACTTGGTATTTGGGAGAGTCATCCTAAATCTCCCTAGAAAGAGCAGGAACAGATCTTTTTGTTTTAACATTTCCAAACCACTTTAGGTAATTAAAATGCACCTTGATTAAAGAAACAAACTTTAAGAGTCTCACAATTTCCCTCTAAAATTCAGTGGGGATGCAAAGCTCCAAATCAATGCCTTGTGTTTCTTTCTATTATAGTCCTAAGAATACAAGTTGTACACATGACTAATGAATAATTAAAAATAAATTCAAATACCTGCTAGATGCTTATTAATTCATTACTGTAACTGTTGCCCTGAGCAACAGTTGTCCCTTTCAACCCACGCAGAATTACTCAATGAAAAATTTACTCTAAAATATAAAAAGCAGGTAGTTACAATTCTGCCAAGCTTACTACTACTAATTTATTTTCCTGTGTAGTAACAACTGGAAGAGGCTCTTGTCATTCATGGAAAGGTGACATTATATGGAACCAGATGAAGCAAGTTTAAAGTAGAGAACTGACTTGAATTTAACCTTAACATAAATACTAATATCACAATCAGTAAACAGCCTTAGAATTAGTTTACCCAGGCTAAACACAATTTCTAAAAAACACCAAACAGCACAGGGTAAGGACTGGCTTACTATTAAACAGGATTTTTTCCTTTAGCCATATTTACCATGCATATTTATGAAAAAGAAACACTTACTTGATTTTTGACTGATGAGTCCTCTGGGATGCAGACTGATTTTGGCAAGTTGCAAGAGAAAGATTTTACAAATTAGTTTAGCAACTATGTATTAAAAATGCATGTATTATTAATTTACCCAATGCTGTGGTTACTTTGATATGGAATAACAACAACAACATATCCCTCAAAGACAAAGCATAGTATTCTTGTTAAAAATACAAGTTATCAGAAAATTTAATATTCAACATTTTTATAATATTTTGAGTTAAAATGTCAAAGGAGATTTTTCTTCTAAAATACAACCATAAGGGGAAAGGAAGGAAAAAGAAGATGGAAAGAGAGAGGGAGACAAGCTACAGAGACTCTTAACCATAGGAAACAAACTGAGGGTTGCTGGAGGGGCAGTGGGTGAGGGATGGGATAACTAGGTGATGACATTAAGAAGAGCACTTGATGGAATGAGCACTGGGTGTTATATACAACTGAAAAATCACTAAATTCTACCTCTGGAACTAATAATACACTATATGTTAATTAAATTGAGTTTAAGTAAAAAAGAAAAAATTCAGAATTTAAAATAAAAGCATAAAACAAAAAACTTTCTAAAGGTCTACATGGAAAAGGTTACATTTAAATGTCCAGTTCCAAGGCTAACTCTCTAATCTGAAAATAACAATGACATTTTAAAAAACCAACACATTTTTTAGTATAACATTCAGGCTTAGCAGTGGCATCAAACACTGCTCTGGAATATATGAAAGAACATTTCCATGGTGCTTTCCAGCTAATAGCTTACTGTGCTTATGTTATCTCAGTAACAAAAATTCTATACTGCCCATCAAGAAACAAACGAATCATGATTCCAGACCAACCCATACTTCCTAAACTACATGTGTGCCAGTTAAGACCTCGTAAATCAAAAGAACTTTCTCTGGGTTATAGGTGACCTCAAAGACATCCCATGATAGGGAGATGGGGTTTAGAGGAACAAAATAAAACCCCTCTACAGATTTAAGTCTAACTCAGAATTTCTCTCCACTATTAACTATTGAGAAATACCTGAGTCTAGGTGATATCAAGTAGAGACAATGACTAGAGCAGATTATTCCCGTTCACCATGGTGCAAAGATTAAAACTAAACTAGTGTGAACCACAGCAGTAACAAAATGCACTGTGGCTAAACAGCTGTCTGTGTTACTAAGTATGATCCGAATGCTATTTTGTTGTTTGCAAGACTTGTTCCAATCCCAAACAGAAATACCAGCAGGTGAAGAAACCCAACTTTTGTTTACTTAAAATTTTCATTTATTTATTTAGAGAAATCTAGCAAGAGTGAGCAGGGGGAGGAGCAGAGGGAGAGGGAGAAGCAGACAGCACACTAAGTGCAGAGCCCGACTAGGGGCTGGAGTCCATGACTCTGAGATCATCACCTGAGCCTAAATCAAGAGTCGGATGCTTTGTCAACTGAGCCACCCATGTGCCCCAAAGGAAGCCAAAAATACTTCCCTCATTCATCACCCTTAGGAATATGGAAAAGCCTTTCAGGTGTAGCAATAACCAGACAGGGCTCACTTTTGGTGATGCTCCAAACTCCAGTCACTACATATACACATATCTGGCCTGACGCTCACAACCTGAAGGAGATTAGCTCTATTAGGCCCAGTTTACACATTAAGAAAGCCCAGAGAATAGAAGACTTTCTCAATGTCACAATGTAATTCTGAAAGACAGAGATGTAAATCTTCCTTCAGACATGAAGAGACCCAAGAAGGTTAAGCAACTGCCGACAGAGTTAAGACACACATTCATCTCCTGACTCCTTGTCATTTTATTTACTGACTAAACTGCAGATGATCACTGCTAAAAACCACTAGCCAGAATTTAACTGTGTGTGTTATAAATAAACCTAAGTGCATAATGTAACTATGTGTGTTATAAATAAACCTAAGTGGTTTAAAAAAAAAAAATCAAGCAACTTTCAACTCCACCATAACTTTTAATGACTGAAAAGACCTGGAAATCTTCATATCCAAAATAATAAATGTGACTGAATTAGACAAACATTTCCAAATTTTACTTAACTTTTGTGTTCTCAGTACACCACAAAAAACCCTGAAAGTGCTTTCTAAGCAGCAGCTGTTTAACCTAAATGTGATGACTTTTCAGCAAGGAAAAGAAAAAATAACCACCCTGACCATACTAAAATATGCCAAATCAAGTTGATCACACATTAAACAAGTCCAATAATTATTCATTTCACCAAAAATTGTATTATTTCAGTTACTAAAGGAAAAAATACTTACATGGAATTGCTTAAGATCTAAGTAAAAGAAAGACCATTCAGAGTCCTGTCTCAAATACAGGGCAACATTATAATTAAGTAAGAATATGAAGAATAAAAATTTTGTACTTACCACCTCAGACTGTGATCCTATTAAAAACATAAAAAGAAAACATTTCCATTTAACAGTACATTTATTTATTTTTTTTTAAAGATTTTTATTTATTTATTTGACAGAGATCACAAGTAGGCAGAGAGGCAGGCAGAGAGAGAGAGAGAGAGAGAGAAAGAGAGAGGAGGAAGCAGGCTCCCTGCCGAGCAGAGAGCCCGATGCGGGACTTGATCCCAGGACCCTGAGATCATGACCTGAGCCGAAGGCAGCGGCTTAACCCACTGAGCCACCCAGGCGCCCTAACAGTACATTTAGAAGCTAAGTCACATACACAACTTCTACAGCACAAACACACTAACCCAATTTTCCACACATTCCAAATTTAAAAAAAAAATTGTTTAATTTTGCATCCCAGACTCATTGTAGACTTTTAATAATTTCTTACCAGTAACACAACTACAAGACAAATCCATCCAAATCACCCTTTCAACATAACAAAACCTTGGAAATCCCTATCTAAGGGAAAACACAATATTTTAAATAAGTTAAAAACAAATTTGTTAAAATCCAAAAATGTCAAAAATTTACATGGGAAACCTACATACTTACCATTCTGAGCCTCCTGACACCTTTTAACCCAGACAGTGAAATCAGGATCTGTACCTAGAACAGACAAACTGAGTGTAACATCACTCACTCATCAGCAGCATCGAACATATTCACTCAACAAGTACTTAATGAATATCTCCTATGTTTCAAACAGTGTTTTAAGCAATGGGGATTCAGCAAAAAATCAGACAAAAATACTTGTCCTAGCAGGATTTATAGAAACATAACACTAGAGCTATAAATATACTAATACATTTAAAACGTAAGACATTCATGCTGAAGAATTTTAATTTAAGAAAAAAAAAAAAAATGGTTTTAGCCACAGACAACCTTACTGGTTTCCAGATACAAATACAGATACATTTCCCCTCACCCCTCTCCTGTTAAAGGAGATTCCTCTCACACAACAAAATCAGACCTGAATTAAATACCCAACACACCATCAATTAGTGTGGGATGGAAGCCTGGTACCAGACAGCTGGACCAACGTCTAGAAGCCTCTTTTGACCCCAGATTTATTTTCTAATGCAGCTATCCACTTCTATCTACTATTCTCTCAGTAAGCTTTTCCTGTTACCATGCCATTCCTACCAACACCAAAAAGCACCTTTGTACTTTGTGCAGTTCTGTCATATCTCCAGATTCCACAGCAGCCCAGAGACCACAGATGGTGAACTATATACTTAGATATAGCAATGTAAACACGTACATAAGCAAATCATTAATTTCTAAAGACTCAGAACAATGATAATCCAAACAGTACAGGGTCTAATCTAATATAATGTTAAAAATTATTAAAAGCACGCTCAATAAAAGTTTGCAAACTCAAACAAATTGCAGGCAAGATTATTCTGAAAAATAAAAATTTCTTAGAACAGTAATTTATAAATGAAATTCAATTGTACAGGCCATAACTAAAACCTACACACATATACGCACATGCTCCTTCTGGTGGGGTAAAAATTTTATCAAAATCCTAGATTTGAAAAACCTATTACTCAAATTTAATCAGTAAGTAAAACCAAGCTTCCTACCATACCAAAAGAAAAAAAGGTAATATTCTGAGTTACAATTTTTTTTTACCCTGTCTGTTAATAAGGGAACCCTAACAGTTTAACATAAATTTTCCTTAGAATTAAAAGACAAAACTTTTTAAAATAAAAATACTCTTAAAAGCAATTTTACCAAAAACAGACCTTCATTTGAAGCAGATTTTGAAATAAGATAAACATTAATGGCAGCTAAAAAAAAATCAATGGGAGTAAAATATTAATAAAGGAAACAATTTAGGTGATGAACTATCTATCGCTCAAAAAAAAAAAAAAAGGAACAGGGCTTAGAAATCTACAAGATGGAATGCTTTATGTCTCTTCACGGTTTTCAAATATGTTATTAAGGTACAGGATAACTGGACTCTTCAGAATTTGCAGAGTGCAGATATGCTGGCTTGCTTAGTAAATAGCCAAATTACTCATGTACCATTCACAACTCCTTCCTAATTTGTAGGCTCCAATTATGAAGTTGGGCCCACTGTCCTCTCTCAAGCAGGTACATGACAGGAAAGCAAATATTCAAAGCAATACAAGAGTACATTTTTAAAATATAAAAACATACTCATTAATACTTCAGAACAGGGTTTCGAACCTCAGCACTACTATTTTGGACCAGCTACCTCTCTGTAATGTAGGATGTTTAGCATCCCTGGCCTCTACTCACTAGGTATCCATAGGACATCCCTCTTCACCAGTCACGATAATCAAAAGTCTTTTCAGACATTGCTAAATGTCCTCCGGGAAATAAAATCATCCCTACCTAGGAACCACTGCTTTAGAGAACTGTGATAAAACGCTATCATTAGAGTAAGATAAAATGGTACTACACAGTTCTGATTAGGTACTTTACAATTATCTATGAGGTTACTTACAACTTCTTTCCGTATTTTGTAGACTCTTCGCCTTTTGGATCTTAAAATTTCTACACATGTGCAGACATCCATACTGCTAATTTTCATATACTTCTCTGAAGCCAACATTAAAAACTCACAATACTCTCTCAAAGCTCCAAGTTTCTATCCATCACAATTTACCCAAACTGATGCTTCACTTGTTAAATGTCTGCTGTAAAACTTCCTATCTCAGCCACCTGAATAACCTAAACCGAAAGGACTTCTGAAAATGAGAGCAAATTAAATTTTCAGTTCTCCACTAGAAAAACATAAAGTCAGACTAAGTAAAGGAAGCACACTGAGTGTTTATATATCGTTTTTAACCTCTAATCATAAGGTTTATCTGTGATTTAAATGCTAAAGGCCAATTTAATCAATTTTAAGTACACAATCAACAGGAAATGTCAGTAAGAAAAAAGATGTTAAGTTTCTACAATGAACTTGGGATCAAACTAACAAAATTCAGCCATCATATTTAAAACACAGACATAATGGATTAGTTTATTAACATACAATTCCAATACTTACTATCTAATTTCTGTCCTCCTATAAAAGTTTCTAAAGCAGCAGCATAGTTTTTTTCATGGTATTCACATATCCTGCATAAGCATATTAAAAACAAATACCACACACACATGAGATCATGCAAAAAGGATTTCTAAATTAAATATCCTAATATTTTCTATTGGTAAAAAAATAATAATAATTTATATCTTAATCAGTCAAGAGATTTTCTAATATACTATAACATTAAATTTAATTCTCATTAAAACCGAATTTTGGAACTCATTTCAGAAGGAATTTCTTGATTTAATTGTGTACACGTGCCTATTCCAACATATAGTTATGTTAAAAAACCAAAGAAGTGGGGCGCCTGGGTGGCTCAGTGCGTTAAGCAGCTGCCTTCGGCTCGGGTCATGATCCCAGGGTCCTGGGATCGAGCCCTGCATTGGGCTCTCTGCTCAGCAGGGAGCCTGCTTCCTCCTCTCTCTCTGCCTGCCTCTCTGCCTGTTTGTGATCTCTCTCTGTCAAATAAACAAATAAAATCTTAAAAAAAAAAAAAAAAAACCAAAGAAGTTTCTTAAGAATAAAATCACACTTATCAACAGAAACAAGCTGGGATGTAAAGTACAGAGATACAGGGCTTTCACAGCATTAAGTATAGCCAATCCAGCCTGGCTGACAAATAGATGTTCTCTAGTCAGTTAAATACAATAAATTCCAAATGATGAATGAAAAAAGAATTTGAAATCCATCAGTTTCATCTTTTCCTTGTAATTACTTCAACCACTACTATTTCAAAACACACATACTACAATTAACACAAGTATAAAATTATATTTAAAAATTAATCCTATCTCAGCTATAAAATGTATAAATACAGAATTCACTATTTACATAAAACTTAAAATTCATTCATTCAATGAACTAAACACCTACTATCGGTAGTCCAGACCCAATTAGAAGAGTAGTTATTGCATACCCTTTTCTCAGCACAGCAATGGAATTATTTGGATTAAGTTCAAGTGATTTCTTTGCATCAGCAACAGCATCTACATACAAAAAAAGGGGGTTTTAGTCAGTAATTTATGGATCCTAACAAGTTACACACAAAACCTGAATCAGCCCTATATTTTTAAGTTTTCAAATTAGTGCAATGGACAAATGCTTTTAAATTAGGAAAAACTAATCCAAGATAAAATTAAAAAAAAAATCACTCTCACACCTTATTAGCCTAATATTTAGCTTTCCTTTTAAAGCTATTCAGTCAATGTATAAAGTTCTGTCACAAAATTCATCTAATTTTCTCATTACCATCATTTATGTAATCTGACTCAAGATGTTTAATTTTCCCCTACCTAGGTTCTCTACCCAGAATAATTTAAAAGTTACACAAGTAATATATAAAGACATTCTTTTTTATAAAAACTACAAATAAGAGCACTTTATTTAAATAGTCTGTAAAATAACACATGTGACGCTATTTTTGTTAATATCTCCAATAACTACAAATTAAAACTATATAAATTCTCTACCCACTGAAGGAAAAAGATACACCCAGAACATTTGTATGGGTGTTGCTCAACATATCTGCCATGTTTCAGCTACTTCACACCTTGTATAAAAGACCAATTTAAAAATCCTCAAAAATGATCTCTACTGTATTTGATTCACTGTATCTCAGGTAAAATTTATAACTTATAAAGAAAAAATAATACATTCAGTAAGAAAAGTTACCACAGTAATTCCCAAGAAGAATGTGACAATAAGCTCTTTGACAATAATATTGTGCATCATCTGGTTTCTGTTCCAAAGTCTTAGTCAGCTCCTACAAAAACAAACACATTGAGTGTCAATAAATGTTCTTTAAATGTATCTGAATTTTATTTTATTTTTTAAATTAATTTATTTATCTGACAGACCAAGATCACACGTAGTCAGAGAGGCAGGCTGAGACAGAGAGGGGGGAATGCAGGCTCCCCGCCGAACAGAGAGCCTGATGCAGGGCTCAATCCCAGAACCCTGGGATCACAACCTGAGCCGAAGGTAGAGGCTTTAACCCACTGAGCCACCCAGGGTCCCTAAATGCATCTGAATTTTCATTAAACATGATTTTTTTTTTTTAGATTATTTATTTATTTGAGAGAGAGCATGAGCGAGGAGAAGGTCAGAGGGAGAAGCAGACTCCCTGTGGAGCTGGGACCCCGATGCGGGACTTGATCCCGGGACTCCGGGATCATGACCTGAGCCGAAAGCAGTCATCCAACCAACTGAGCCACCCAGGTGTTTCTTAAACATGATTTTTAATCAAATAACCTATTATCGTAAGCTTCTTGGAGTGTTTCTTGGCAAGAAGATCAATATCACCCCTTCTCCAGTCTCCCCCCCCAAAATCCACAATCTAATGTAGTATCTTAGCACAATTCCTGGCCTATAGTAGGAACTCACTAAATGGTAATTTCTATTACCTCATTTATTCTGAAGACTTTAGACGATATATATTGACAAGCAGATTTTCTCCCTCTAATTTGAAGAAAACTCAAAGACCATGTAAATTTTGAGATGCCTAGAAAATATGAAACTGTCCAATAAAAACCAAAAAACCTGTAAGTTGAATCTAGAGCTCAAGGAAGTTAACAGAATTAATAAAGTCACAACGAACCCTATCTGTCCCTCTCCCATCTTCTAGCAATAGCAAACAACCCTAAGAAATTACCGCATTCTGCTGACAGCCCAGATACAGCACCTCATAGCTATCATCAACTGATCAAGATTTAACATGAGATTAAAACTCTGTCACCCTGGACAGTCAGAGAATATAAGTGGTAGCTAGAGCAATAATGATGCAAGAAGTGATATAGCATGATCAGTGATGCCAAGGATAAATGTAGGCAATGCTTTGATTCTCTACCCAGTGTTCACACATCCTACGGATCTGGGTAGTTTTCTTAAAAGGTAAAATTACTTCAGGGGCGCCTGGGTGGCTCAGATGGTTAAGCATCTGCCTTCGGCTTAGGTCATGATCCCAGGGTCCTGGGGTTGAGCCCCGCATTGGTATTCCTGCTTGGCGGGGAGCCTGCTTCTCCCTCTACTGTTCCCCCTGCTTGTGCTCTCTTACTCTGTCAAATAAACATATAAAAATTTTAAAAAGTAAAATTCAATAATGACACATCACTGATTTTGCTTTTATAGCATGATTCCCCAAAAGCAAATTATACTCTTGATAATCATTTACCTAAAATGCAACATACCTAAAATCCAAACCACTTTTTACTTTCACCACCTCTACTATCCTGATCCAAGCAATAATGAAAATCAGATCTTGTTTATGTCAATAGGCATAAAACTCTCCAATGTCTTTTCAGCTGATTCAAAGCAAAAGCCCTCCTTGATATAACTCTCTGCTAGCTCTCTGACCTCAACTCTTAATATTCTTCCTCTTGCTCCTCTACTCTAGTCACATGGCCTCCTTTTTGTTCTTCAAACACTTCAGGACTCTGTGTCTGCTGCTCCCTCTCTCTGGAAAGCTCTTACCCAGATGTGCTCAGAGGATCCATTCCCTCACTTTCTAGTTAGTGACAAGCCTATAAAATCCAGGTCTGTCTGACTCCAAATCTGATTTTTTAAGCACCAAACCACACTGTCTCTTGGTAACCTTTCTTTAATCAAAGTATCTTTCACACACCAATGACATTTGTATTAATGTTTCTTAACACTCTGAAATTCCCAAGTTAAATAATACCATCTTGCACTTGAACTTTCAACAATTTTGAAAACCTGTGATAGCTTATTTATCTACCCAAATACATATCCAAACCAAATTTCTAGCCTCTCCTCAGCAAGAAAACAGATATACTATGGGTCAAAAAGCTACTATAAATTGTACAAGGCTCTGGTTCATCATTTTTAAGTATTTTTAAACATATAGTATGTAACAAACACAGGCCAGACACTGGGGGTACAAAGATAAATAAAATGGAATCAAGTAAAACTGATTTTCAAACAACCAACTTGCAAATGACCTATAAAAACACAAACCAATTGTTGGTTAAGGAGAACCAGTTTTGTGATTCACTTAAATAAACTAAGCAATTCACTTATTAGGCCATTATTTTAAAAAGTTATCAAAAAACAGAACACAAACTGAATATGACACACAAATACAAGTCTTAAAACACAAAACAGTTTATTTGGAATAAACAATATACAGTATAATAAAACCAGGAAAACTGAAATTAAAACAATGATCTGCGGTTGTATTAACTACATCAGACTTGTGGCATGTTTTGAGAGTTCTGTTTCTGTGACAACAGTTGCTCGCTTCTAGAGTACAAAGGGACTAAAGAGAGGTATCTCAACGACAAGGACTTCAGTGCCAACATTTGAATAACAGCGGCAAAAGGCCATTATTTAATGCAGACCAATGGGAAACATAATGTAAACATGTCTAAAGATAAACTTACATAAAGTAAGTTGTTGTCAAGCAACTTATAGTTCTCAAAAATAAAGAAACTCAGTGAACTATGAAATATAATCACACTGAAATCTTTACCAAGATAATGGTGAAAGAAGTACCTTGACAATCCAAAACGGGGGAAAAACTCCTTTTTAAGGCATTAAAATTGTTTAAATCTTAGATCTTAGATAGGTGAACTTCTGAATCTTTAAAGTTTGAGGCTTTTTAAAACTGCTAGTCAACAAGTTAACTTGTTATGGTTAAAAGCAAAAGCAGACTGTTCAGACTGACCTAACTGCTGAAGGCATGTAGCTAGCTCTGGGTATCTCAATTTGATTTCACTTCCCATTTTTCTTCTAGCCACAGCTAATCCCCCAATCACAGATGACAAACAAGAGTACCAGGCCTTCTCCCTTCTTAAACCACCTAGCAGGCTAAAGAAAAACCACACAGCCATGCAAAACAGGTAACATTTATGCTAACCAGCTACATTCTCAATGCTCTGAACAAAGCTATCAATGGTCAGCTATTTCAAAGTCAGCTACCAAACCTTTAATTATATTATACATCCTTAGACCTATCCCCTCCTCCAGAGGAAGACCCTTGATGCCTTGAACCCAGAGACTTGTCACTTCTTGACTAACGCTGAGCAAGTGACTCTCTTTGGTCTCAGCTTCCTTGTGAGTAAAATGCAAATACCCACCTCAGTTGTTACAAGAATTATGGTAGAAGTCATTTCACATAACACAT
Organism: Mustela nivalis; assembly: GCF_964662115.1. Lineage (NCBI taxonomy): Eukaryota > Metazoa > Chordata > Mammalia > Carnivora > Mustelidae > Mustela > Mustela nivalis. The sequence continues at coordinate 37,529,773 of NC_139034.1, read as the reverse complement.
CTGAGTGCCTACCTACCACATCACAGGCACTACATGGAGAATGTAGTAAAGAAAAAAAAAAAAAAAAAGACACACAAAACCCCTGCCACCTTGGAGCTTACAAGGGGGCTCAATTTAGATAGGGTGGTCCAAGAAAAAAAGTTTCTCTGAGGTGACTTGTCAGCTGAAATCACAAGTGATGAGCATCTCCAAGGAAAATGAGACAGTACAAGACAATACATTTTAGGGGCACCTGGGTGGCTCAGTTGTTAAGCGTCTGCCTTCAGCTCAGTTCAGGATCCCAGGTCCCAGGATCAAGCCCCACATCGGGCTCCCTGCTCGGTGGGACGTCTGCATCTTCCTCCCCCACTTCCCCTACCTGTGTTCCCCCTCTCACTGTGTCTCTGTCAAATAAGATTAAAAAAAAAAAAAAAAAAGAGTACATTTTAAGCAAAAGGAGTTCCAAGTCCATAGGCCCTCTATAAAGACTTATCTTAATACATTCAAGTGACACAAAAAAAAGACAGCACTGGGGTGCCTGGGTGGCTCAAGTGCCCTCGGCTCAGATCATGATCCTGGGATCAAGTCCCAGATTGGGCTCCCTGCTCAGCAGGTAATTTGCTTCTCCCTCTGCCGCTCACCCTGCTCATGCCTGTATGCTCTCTCTCAAATAAATAAATAAAATCTTTTAAAAAAAGTGTGGCTAGAACCTAGAGAGCAAAGAAGCTATAAGATGCCTACCTCAAGGACCTCATCTTGTACCTTACATTACTCATCTTCATTGTAGCCCTTTCAAATAGGTCCTGTTAGTCCCCCTTCACAGAAAGGAAATCTGATCCAAAGTGACATAAGGAATTTTCCTGAGGCTACAGAATTATTATGAAACCAGGATTTGGACCCTTCAAGCACTGATTCCAGAGCTGAGGGGTTTTTGATGCTGTTGTTTTAAAGTAAACTCCACCCACAATGTGGGGCTCAAACTCACAACCCCAAGATCAAGAGTCTCATGTTCCACCACATGAGCCAGCTAGCTGCTCCAAGAGCCTATGCTCTTAACCACTATTCATACTGGGCCTCAAAAGATTCTCATAATTCACTCTTCTCTTCCTAGTGAATTGAGACATCTTCTGTGAAGTTGTTCTGATTACCCCAATTAGCCTCTACTCTGCTATGTTCTTAGTGTACTTCATACACTACTCCATTAAAATATTTAGCTTATATTTTAATAATCTGTTGACTTGTCTATCTACTAGACTGCGAACTTCCTCGATGCAGTCTTTTCATCTTTAGATCCCTGGCTCCCAGTGCAAAATTCACCACTAATATATACTATTAAATGTTTAATGAAAAATGTCAATCAGCTTGATACAAATTTCTCCCCTAACATTCATCCTAATTGGATGATCTTATATAAAAATGTAACATTTTAGCTGATGTATCAAGTGTCCTGAATTGCAAAATGATTAGCTGACTCTTCAACAATGGGATATATTAGGGGTACTGTCCCTCCCAGTCAAAAATCCAATCCAAGTATAACTTGACTCTCCAGAAATTTAACAGCTTTCTATTGACCAGAAGCCTTATCAATGATTAAACAGTCAACAAATATTTTGTATGCTATATTATATATTATATTCTTACAATAAAGCTAGTGAAGAAAATTAATAAGGAAAACACATTTATAGTACTGCACATATTAGAAAACATCCATATGTAAGTGGGCCAATACAGTTCAAACCAGGTTGTTCAAGGGTCAACTGTGAGGTCACCTCAAGCTTTAAAAAGAACACTTTCTCGGGGGGTCTGGGTGGCCCAGTCAATTAAGTATCTGCCTCTTGATTTTGGCTCAGGTCATAATCTTGAGGGTGGTGGAACCTAGCTCCACCTTGGGATCTGCGCTGAGCATGGACTCTGCTTAAGATTCTCCCTCTCCCTCTCTGTCTGCCCCTCCTCTCCAGTCTGTTTCTCTCAAATAAATAATTAAAAATAACAAGTACACTTCCTCTTAACACAGCTGATTCTTACCATGATCATTATCTCCACTCCCAGTTTCTAATTCAAGTAGGTGGTGGGTCCTGAGAATTTGCATTTCTAACAAGTTCTCACTGATGCTGCTGCAGCTGGTCTCATTTGAGAATTACTTCTCTACTGCACCAGAGTAAGAGTCTGGAAACTTGTATCCTAAGGGTCTCCTTCTACTTCTAACTGGCTATACACATCTCTATGACAGATCATTTGGATTTCTTTGGGTTTCAGTTTTCTTCTGTAAAATGAAAGGGTAAGTACTACACCACATGAGCTGTAAGGACTTCCAATAATCTCAGATGCAGTCCAACAATTTGCATTTCTTTTCAAGTTTTTATTTATTTATTTGAGAGAGACAGAAAGAGCTTGAGCACCAGCAGGGGGAACAGCAGGCAGAGGGAGAGGGAGAAGCAGGCTCACAGAGCAGGGAACCCAATAGGGGTCTCTATCCCAGGACTCTGGGACCAGGACCTGAGCCAAAGGCAGATGCTTAACAACTGAGCCACCCAGGCGCCCCAACAATATGCATTTCTAATAAATTCCCAGGTGGTGCTGGTGCTGTTGGTTCCAAAACCACACTTTAACAATCAAGCTACTAGGGGCGCCTAATAGTGCCCCTAGTAAAACCTGCCTCTGCCTTCGGCTCAGGTCATGATCCCAGGGTGGATCCTGGGATCAAGCCCCACATCGGGCTCTCTGCTCCTCGGAGAGCCTGCTTCCTCCTCTCTCTCTGCCTGTCTCCCTGCCTACTTGTGACCTACCTCAGGATCTTTGCAATGGCTCTTTTCCTTCCTGGAATGCTCTTTCCTAGAGCTCACTCCCTCTGGTCTCTGTTCAAGTTATCACCCCTTCAGATGGACTCTACTACCCACGTGGCAAATTTCTTTTAAGGTCCTAGCTTACAAAAAACTTCTCTTGCCTCAAACTGCTAACCTTACCTATACTGAATTATAACACCCCAACAAGGTTTGGTTTCCTTTTTCCCTCCTGCCTCAAAGCAAAAAAAAAAAAAAAAAAAAAAAAACCCTGCCTAAATTTTGCAATCAACTGCATCATGGATCCTTAGCTTGGGCTCTCTTTATTATTCTAAATTACTTAACTCTTGCTCTTTTGACTTTTCTTTTTGGCTGTACAGTCATTCACTTCACACGAAGTGCCTTGTAAGTCAAATACATAAACAAGACTTTCATCCACAGGATTCAGTGTCTTGCATAAAAGCAACTCCAAGTAGTTTCGAGAAATAAACGAGTGAATAACGAACAGTAACGGGACATCTGGAAATATTGAGAGACATACGGGAAAAGGCTTCTGTTCCAGTAGTCTGCACTTAGCACCACCTCTGGCGTGTAAGAATGGCAAGGATGATTATCAAATGAAAAACCGAATTAACACATACCATCAAGCCTAGACTTCACTTTTTCTTCTAATCACACATACAATTAAAAAAAAAAAATTCTTTCCAGGCCAACGATGAATGTCAACTACGCCCCCCAGAAATAGAGAAGGTAATCCCAAGGAGCTAAGAGGATGCGGTAACGGTCTAGGAGTGGGAGGGGGGCAAGAACAAGGGTCTGGGGGAACTGGGCCACTATGGAACCGAGGAGAGACGGAGGCTGTCAGTCTCAGGGGCCGATCCATTATAAAGAGAGCAACCCGGGTCCCAGGCAGGCAGTGCTGGGAAGAGGCGGAGTCCGCGGGAACCCGTCGTGGCCGCGTCCCTCCGCGAGAAGTGGAGGAAGCGGAGACTGGTTCTCTCACCTCTAACGCCGCCTGGGGGTCCTCCTCGATCAGAGCATCTGAGAAGCTCCGGGAAAACCTGCCGGGGGAAAAACAACGACAGGCTCACTAACCAAGTGATGGGGGCGGGGGCAGATAGAATTAAATAGCAAGGAGAAGGAAAACACGCACTTCTGGGCTGTTGCAGGTCCTGCTGCCATCCCTAAGAATCGCTGTTTCTGTTAGAACGGCTACCGCCGAGGTTACGAGCTACGCCGCCGCCGCCCAAGGGGGAAACTTCTGGAGAAGCACCAAGAGAGCTTCCGTCCTAAGTAGCCAACGAGCAGCCACGCAGCGTGTCGCGGGGCGGGGGAGGGGAGACGAAAAGCGTGCGCGGGGCCGGCTGGGACCGTGGAGGACTGAGTCTCCCGGCCCGGCCCCGCCCCGGTCCCGTGACCGGCGCGCTCAGTCCCCGCCCTTCGCAGCCATGGTTACGGAGGCGTCGGCTATTCACGCTGGCCCTGTCTTCCAGTACGCCTGCGCACTCCAAAAGAGCCGTCAGCGGTAGTAGCTTCAAAGCCCTTTTGTAGCATACTGTTATTCCACAGGAACGTGGGGGCGTTTGGGAGAGTTTGGACGTCTATTAACAACAAGGCATTTCGGGCTCCATTTTCGCCACCGTTCGCCACCGTTCTCATCATGGCTACCGGGGGCTGCCCAGCCTTTCGGGATCCGTGACGTCATTCGCCGGATTCTCTTCCGGGAGCATAGTTCCGGCTGGCGCCTAGATCCCGTGATCTGTGCGCTGGGAATCCTAACCGACGAGGACGCGACGGAAATCGTTCTGCCTTTGCAGATGCTACACGGAAGGGAGCCCTTTGGTTCCGGTGCCGTTGAACCCTGCCATTACCCAGAGACTCGGCAGCGCAGGGCTTTTTTCATAGTTGGCGTCTCCGATTGGAAAGAAAACCTGTTACATTCGAAGGCCCCGAAGGGAGGAAGGTGGCCTGAGGTTGTGTCCGTACTGTTCTACTTTCTCCAACCTAGTCTTAGTCTCCCTTACCGCCCTTTGACATAGGAAAATCAGATAGAAGCTTCCAGCAAGTTCCATGGTGGAGGAGGGAGTGGGAGTGAGTTCTCAGTCAGTAGAGATGAGCAAGTAAGTGCACTTGAGTGTCCACTACTTCCAAAATCTACACTAACTGGGATTCAGAGATGTTAATATGCTCTCCAGAAATGTAAGCTAATTGTTTTGGATGCTAAAGTGAAAGAAGGGGAATGACCCTCTATTACGTGTAAGGACGGATTCCTCAAAGGTGTGACACCTGAGCCTCAGCCTCAAAAGCCAAATTAGAATTAGTGGATGAAGGAAATGGAAAAGACAATTAGGACAGACTAGGACGTGTATGAGACAAACAGTAATATGAGGTCTAAAACTGGTGGAGCCACAATTCAAGTTGGACGCTCCCTGGAGGGGCAGGTGAAATGCCAGGTCAGAAGGGGCGAGCCTGTGGTCTTCGGAGAAGCTTGGATGTAATGTGCGTCCCGGTGCTAGCCCACTACAGGATTTCTAGTTTTAAAAAGGCAACTACAGTCAAATTCGCATTTTTAGAAGTGTATTGTGGTGTCTGTGCTATGGAACGATGATTAAAGGGAAAAGAACAGTTGTTGGGACACTGTTGGGGAAGTGTTCCAAGCCAAAGTGACTCTTTTAAGTAGGTCAGTGATTGTAGGGGTGGACAGAAAGGGGAAAACAAATGGTGAGGTAAAACTCGCTGGGTTTGCTGATCTTTTGTGCCCTATTACTCAGGCTTCGCCTACTCCAAGGTCGTGAAGATACAGTGTGTATTCTTCCAGATGCTTTATTTAACTTTGACATCTAGGTCTGTGATTCATCTCATTATTTTTTTGTGAAAGGTAGGAGACGGGGGTCAAGGTTCATTTCCCCCCATGGGGGTATTCAGTTGACCCAGCCCTATTTATTGACAAGACTGTCATTTGTCACTGCCTCCCATTAAATTCTCTGGCACTTTTGTTGCATAGTGGCTGATCACTTTATATGTGGGCCTGTTTCCAGGTTCTCATTCCATTGGTCTGTTTGTCTAACCTTGTACCACTACCAGACTGTCGTAATTAATGTAGCTTTATACTAAGTCTGGAAGTCCTAGAACTGTTCAAGGTTGACTTGGCTATTCCAAGTCCTTTGTAATTTCCATTATTTGAGAGATCTTATAAAGTTTATTTCCATTTATTTATAAATTTTAGAATAAGCTTGTCAACTTAAAAAAAAAAAAAAACCCTGCTGGAATTTTAATTGGACTTTCATCGGCTCTATGGATCTGTTTGGGGAAAACTGACATCTTAATACTGAGTTTTGCAACCCATAAGTATCATTCATACAGGGGCGCCTGGGTGGCTCAGTGGGTTGGGGCCTCTGCCTTTGGCTCAGGTGGTGGCTCCGGGGTCCTGAGATCGGGCTGCATCGTGCTCTCTGCTTGTTGGGGAGCTTGCTTCATCCCCACTCCTTTGCCTGCCTCTCTGCCTACTTGTGATTTCTGTCTGTCAAATAAATAATCATTTTTTTTTAAAAAGTATCATACACCTTCCATGTATTTAGTAGTCTTTAATTTCACCCAGTGTGTTTTGTAAATTGTAGTGTAGAGGTTTCACGTATCTTTCATTAAATTTATACTTGGGAATTTGGCTTTTTAATACAATTTTAAATGACACTTGGAAAGTCTTGTATTCTACTTTGTTGCTGGTATATAGAAACAATATTGATTTCTACATATTAGCCTCATATTCAGCCTTCTTACCAAGTTGTCTTATTATTTCTAATACCTTGTAGTTTCTTTTAGAATTTCTATGACTATAATTTTGTCACCTGTTAATGAAGATGGTTTAGGATCCTGTGCAATGATTATACCCTTTATTTATTTTTCTTGGTCTTTCACTTGCTGGTATGTCTCATTTAGTGTTGACTAGAATAGTAATAATGGGCTTCTTCGGGCGCCTGGGTGGCTCAGTGGGTTAAGCCGCTGCCTTCGGCTCAGGTCATGATCTCAGGGTCCTGGGATCGAGTCCCGCATCGGGCTCTCTGCTCGGCAGGGAGCCTGCTTTCTCCTCTCTCTCTCTCTGCCTGCCTCTCTGCCTACTTGTAATCTCTCTCTGTCAAATAAATAAATAAAATCTTTAAAAAAAAAAAAATGGGCTTCTTAGCTATAACATCAGAGGGGAGAGGATTCAATAACAAATGCTTTTTCTGCCTTTATGGAAATGTTTGTATCTATTTTCCTTTAATATGTTAAGTGAATTACTTTGATTTTCAAATGTTATTTAAATGGACAGTATGCATATGAAAAGAAGTTCTACATCAATAGCTATATTAGGGACATTAAAATCATGCTTCAGTCCTAAACACTAACCAGAATTGTTTTAAACAAAGGAATTCCAATACCAAGCCTTGGTAAAGTGGAACACCTATAACTTGTGTATATTGGTAGTGGGAGTATAAGTGGGAGTATAAATGGTTATAATTACTTTATAAGACTTTCTAAGGGTTTTTGTTTTTGTTTTTGTTTAATTTTTAAATAGTCTCTACAGCCAATGTGGGGCATGAACTTACAACCCAAAGATCAGGAGTGGCATGCTTCACTGACCGAGCCAGCCAGGAATCGCTAGAAAATTTTTTGACCCTATCTACTAAAACTAGTCCTACATATACCTTATTACCTGGTAATTCTATCACTGGGCATATCCCCAAGAGAAAAGAGTACTTATGATTGTGTACAAGAATATTGACCACAGGGGCTCCTGGGTGGCTCATTGTGTTCGGCCTCTGCCTTCGGCCCAGGTCAAGATCTCAGGATCCTGGGATGGAGCCCTGCATCAGGCTCTCTGCTCAGCGGGGAGCCTCATCCCCCCCCCCCTTCCAGCCTCTCTGCCTACTTGTCATCTCTGTCAAATAAATAAATAAAATCTTTTTTAAAAATACCAATCACAGTATTATATTAGGAAAAACTGGAAATAAATGCCATTTGATAGGAGAAAAATATTATAGAGCACTAATTAAGAATGAACTCCCAATACACACAATAATATGTATGAGCCTCACACTTATAATGTTGAGTTAAAGAAGCCAGACAGAGTACATCCTGATCGATTCCAGTTATATGAAGATAAAAATTATTTTGAGGGATACCAGAAGGTGATCTAGCTGGGAAGAGCTGTGATGGAAACTTCTTGGATGTAGGAAATGTTACACATCTGATTTAGGTGGCAGTTACATCAATGTATTCAGATGCAAAATTTTATTGAGTAATACACATAAGATTTGTGCCTTTCGTGCCTTAATAAGTAGGATGGAGTGATTTAAAACAAAATCAGCAACAAACAGAATTGGAAATTTATGACATTTACAGTAACATCAATAATATTAAATACTAAAAAATAAATCTGACAAAGGATGTGCAAAAAGTATACATTGAGAATTATGGAACACAGCTGACAGAAATTAAAGAACACTTAAGACAAATGGAGAGGCATCTATGGAGACTCAATCTTGTTAAAATGTGGGTTCTTCCATAGTTGATCTATAGAGTCAACATAATCCCAGTCAGAACCCCAAATGCTTTTTCGGTTTTAGAAGTTGAGTCTGCAACTTCTGACTGAGTCTGCAAATTCAAATGGAGATACAAAGTTAGAGTAGTCAAATAAGCTTTAAAAAATAACAAAGTTGGAGAACTGACACTACCTTATTTCAACACATCAACCTGGTGTATTAGCACAAAGATAGACAAGTTGATGGAACAGAGTCCACAAATACACCTGTATATGCATAGACAACTTATTTTCAACAAAGGTTGAAAGGTAATTCAGAGTAGATAGTGGAAAGGATAGTCTTGGGGTGCCTGGGTGGCTCAGTTCATTAAGTGTCTGCCCTGATTTTAGGTCATAATCCTGGGGTCCTGTGATTGAGCCCCGTGTCAGCCTCCTTGTGCAGTGGGGAGTCTGCTGCTCCCTCTCCCCCTCCACTCGTGATTATGCATGCATCTGCTCTCTCTCTCTCTAATAAATAAATCTTTAAAAAATTAATTCAAAATGGATCATGGACCTAAATGTAAAACTTAGAACTTTAAAATTTCTAGGGACACTTGGGTGGCTCAATCAGTTGAGCTTCCTACTCTTGGTTTCTGCTTGGTCTTGATCTTGGAGTTGTGAGATCAAGCCCTGCACCAGGCTCTGCACTTGGGGTGTCTCCTTGTGATTCTCTTCCTCCCCCCTGACCCCCACTCACATGTGCTCTCTCTCTCTCCAAAATAAATCTTAAAAAAAAAAGAAAAGAAAAGAAAAAAAAGGGGCACTTGGGTGGCTCAGTGGATTAAAGCTTCTGCCTTCGGCTCGGGTCATGATCCCAGGGTCCTGGGATTGAGCCCCACATCGGGCTCTCTGCTCAGCGGCGAGCCTGCCTCCCCCCTCTCACTTTGCTTGCCTCTCTGCCTACTTGTGATCTCTCTCTGTCAAACAAATAAATAAAATCTTTCAAAAAAAAAAAAAGAACTTTAAAACTTCTAGATGGAAGAAAATCTTAGTGACTTTGAATTAGCTAAAGATTTCTTAGATGTGACACCAAAAGCATGTTCCTTAAGAGGAAATTAATAAATTAGACTTCATCAATATTAAAAGGTTTCTGCACTTTAAAAATACTTATGAATCATATAGCTGATAAAGAGCTTGCATCCAGAATACAAAAAGAGTTCTCAAAACCCAGTAATAAGAAAACAACAGGATTTTTAACAAAAATTTTTAACAATCATTTCATCCAAAAAGATATGTGGATGTCACACAAACACATCAAAATATGCTCAAAATCAGTGTCCTTAAAAGACATGTAAATTAAACCACAATGAGATATCACAACAGCCCATTAAAATGGCTAAAATGTTAGGGGCACCCAGGTGGCTCAGTTGGTTAAGCATCTGCCTTTGGCTCAGGTCATGATCCCAGAGTCCATTGGGCTTCCCTGCCCAGTGGGGAATCTGCTTCTCTCTTCCCCCTTCCTCTACACCCTGCTGATGCTCTCTCTCTCAAATAAATAAAATCTTTTTTTTTTTTTTTTTTAATGGCCAGAATGTTAGAGAGGATGTAGAGCAACTGAAAAACTCATACTCTGCTGGTAGGAATGTACAATGGTATAACCATCCTATGACCCAGCCAGACCACTCCTATTTACTGAAGAGAAAAGAAAATACATGTCCATGTAAAGATTTGTACAGGCATATTCATAGCAGCTTTAATGGTAAGAGCTGAAAATAGGAACAACTCAAATGTCTATCCAGGGGTGAGTGGATAAACAAACTGTAGTATATCCCTGCAATGATATATAAGTAATAAAAGGAATGATACACTGGGGTCCCTGGGTGGCGCATTTGGTTGAATGTCTGACTCTTGGTTTCAGCTCAGGTCATCATTTCAGGGTCCTGAGATTAAGCCCCAAGTCAGGATCCACACTCAGCCTGGAGTCTGCTTGAGATTTTCTCTCCCTCTCCCTTTGCCCCTCCCAAATCCAGGCTCTCTCTCTAAAAATAAATAAATCTTAAAGAAAAAAAAAGGAATGATAAATTGATACCACACATGGATAAATCTCAAAATAATTACACTAAGTAAAAGCAGCCAAAGAAAAAATAGTATATACTCTATGATTCCATTTATATAAAACCCTAAAAAATGCAAATCAATATAATTTATAGTGTCAGAAAGCAGATCAGTGGTCAACTGGGGGTGGAATGGGCCAAGAAGAGCAAGGAGCAATAGCAAGAAGGGAGTAGTTACAAAGAGGCACAAAGTAAATTTTAGGCTAATGGTCACCAAACCTGGGAAGGTTCACTATCCGATTATTGTGATGGTGAGTTTATACCCTTTAAACATGTGCAGTTTATTGTATGTCAATTACAGCTCCATAAAGCTATTTTTGAGGCAAGTTTGTCTCCTTAGATAAGATTTGAGAGTCATCAGCATACAGATGGTAGTTAGCAACATGAGAAAACGAGTGTGAAAACAGGCAAGGAGAACATGTAGTTTAGTCAGTATTTAATAAATAGTATGTACAGTGCATAGGTTATTACACTAGGAACTAGGGTACTAGAATGACTACAAGTTTGCCTCTTACAGTGTTGGAATCACACCTATCAGCCAGCAATTATTATCACCGTGTTTTCTGTGCCCAAATGGGAGAAATTAAAAGGCTCTATGACAGCAGTGGGAAGCTTCTAAAAGCTCAGAGAAAGCTCTCAAGAGGAAGTAATGTGTAAGCCGAGGTTCAAAGAACAGGTAGAAGTTAGCCTAACAGAATGAGATAAACTGGGGGCATCCAGCTGGCTCAGTCGGAAGAGCATGTGACTCTTGATCTCGGGATCATGAGTTGGAGCCCAACAATGGGTGTAGATATTACTCAATTAAAAAAAAAAAATGAGATAAGCTGTGCAAAGCAGAGTGACAGCAAATGCAAGGGGTTGTGTTTTTTCCTAATTATGTCCCCTTCACCCACCCAGCCACCAAATTGTGTAAATTTCAAGCGCCACAAAATCTGGATTTTCCCTCATGGAAGACATAGGTCATTCTTTTGGGCAGCTCGTACTCTCAGCCCCCTTATGTTTGGGGGGATTCCTTGAGTCTTAATTCCCACTCAGGCAGGCTCCTCTATAGAAGCTGAAAAAATGCCAAACTAGTCAAAAAGCTGAAATTGCTTTCTCAGCCTGCCTTGGGGTTCAGGTCCTGGCTGGACACTTGACCTAGGCTCTGCCAGTCACATAAATTGGTAGCTAGTTGACAACAGTGAATCAAGGAAGTACCTTGGTTAATTCTAGAGGTAGTAGCACTCCCATCAAGATCAAATTCCCAAGGCAGTAGAGGTAGTAATACAAAGCTTGGTGCTCAGTGCTTGACCGAGGTGGCTACAATTTCCCTGTAGACTAGTTGTGCAGACTTTTCCTAGCTGTGTGACTCAGACTGAGCCCGACTCTCTAGTCCTCTCGTATATTCTTTGAGCTATGCAATATTCTTCCGATGACATTTCTTTTATGCTAAAAACCAGAATCCATTTCTGTTGCAAATGGCCAAGAACTCACACTAACAGACAGTTTGGTATTTGGAAATGGAAGGCTCCCCAGCTGACCCTGGTATGCAAAACTGGCCAGGCATGTCGAAGAGGCAGGATGGAAGGCATTGAGGACACAATGCTTCCAGACAGAAATAGGGTGACCCTGGGACAGTGCATCAAACACACCATTATCAAGAAATGTATTCTAACGCTGAGAAACCCTAGGGGGAAAAAAAAATCTTTTTCTCAGCGCTCATAGTAGATATGACTGGGGAGGACAAGAAACCTGGGAGCATAGCTGATCTGAAAAAGAGGACTGTGCATCATCCCAAAGGTCCCAGTCATAAAACTGGATAAAGTAACTGGATGAGACTTCGGGTGATCGCTCTTTGGGAAGATACATTTTATGTAGGCATGAGCACTTTTTAAAGAGTATGTGAAGGAAGGAGGAGATGTGTGGGTGACAGTAGACTGTATCATTCCTCCCTTATTTCGTGGTATGGAACCCTAATTTTGTTTGGCTTTCCATCTCCTCAACATACAACTAAGTCATTTATGGCAATCCTACTTCCTTGGCCAGCAGGTGGTTTTGGAAGGGGTATATGACCAATCTCGCCAATGAGCTCTAAAGAGATGGCTGCTCAGTATGTTCTGGGAAAGGTCTTCTTACCGAAAAACAGAAACAGTAGAAACTACTGTAGTTGTCTTGCAACTATGCAGAAGCCATCCTAGAAATAAAACCAAAATCCTGAGGATGGGAAAGCAGAGAAGGAAAAAATCTGGTTGCTCACTACCACCCCTCAGTTCCTGAATTAACTAACCTGGAAACCCGACTCCAGACTTTTTGTTCTGTACTATTTAATAATTTTGAATTAGGCTTTTGTTTGTTTCATGCAACCGAAATCATCTCAATCATTATTGACAGTTACGATTTGGAGAGTAAAATCTGAAGATAAGGCTGGTGGGCCCAAGGAAGGGGTAAGACCATGCAGGACATCAACTCTGAGGACAGTAAGGAAGGGCTCGACACTGAAGGGTTTGACGTAATTGAACTGGCACTCCGTTGCACTGGGGAGAACAGACTAGAGGGGAACAAGGTGAGGACAATGAAAAGAACAGTGATCGTTGGATAAAACATGGGGAACGCCAACCTTTGCAAAAGCCTCTGAAGCAATACTAAAAAATTATTAAAGGCAGGAGGAGAACAGGAGCAAGCTGGGCATGAAAGTGAAGGCAAGAGAGAATTTAAAAGGGAGTTATCAGAGGCACCTGGGTGGCTCAGTGGGTTAAAGCCTCTCGGGTCATGATCCCGAGTGGGGTCCTGGATCGAGCCCTGCATCAGGTTCTCTGCTCAGCAGGGAGCCCACTTCCTCCTCTCTCTCTCTGCCTACTTGTGGTCTCTGTCAAATAAATAAATAAAATCTTAAAAAAAAAAAAGGGAGTTATAAAAGGTTAAATACTAGAAAGGTCATGGAAAATAAGTATGGATAGAAATTTGGCAATATGGCAATTAATTACTAGTTAGTGACCTTTACAGCAGTTATTTCAGGGTAATAGGGTGAATGCAATACTACAGAGGGTTAAAGAATAAATGGAAAACAAGGAAAGCGTCAAGTTTTTAGGTTAAGGACAGTGACCATAACATCACATGAATAAATACATTTTGAATCAATGATTTGATGTACAAGGCCAGATAGCAAATGAACACTATCCTCCTATTTAGGAGTTCAATACAATGAAATTATAATAGGGGATGCATAGCTAGAGAGAGTTCTGGAAGAGAAAGAACGTTTCCATGACTCTTAGGGTCCTTAGCTGAACCTAAAAATCAAACTGACAAAGAGGAAAGCATATTTATTTTAATATGTTTTACATGACACGGGAGACTTCAAATGGAAATGAAGACTCAAAGAAATGCTTAAGCCTAGCATTTTTATACTAGGTTTGATAGAGTGGAAAGTCAAGAAAACTGACAGGAAAAAAGGGTATGAGTGAAGGGTAGTACACGGGGAAATTTAGCAAGGCCTATTCATTCAAATTCTTCTCTGCTTCCCTCTGACTTCAGAGATAGAAATGTTCCCACTAAAATCATGTTTTGGAACAGTATTAACTGACAGAAAATGAGTAAGTGTACAGGGATACTGCATTAATATTTAAATTTTCATCTATTTTTCTGTTTCCATGTTTTCCAAGTTTAACAATTAGCTGATAAAATTTCCAATTAGAAAAAAAATTTTTTCCAATTAGAAAACTTGGTTTTTAGGGCACCTGGGTGGTTCAGTGGGTTAAAGCCTCTGCCTTCAGCTCAGGTCATGATCCCAGGGTCCTGGGATCAAGCCCTGCATGGGGTTCTCTGCTCAGTGGGGAGCCCGTTTCCCCTTCTCTCTCTGCCTGCCTCTCTGCCTACTTGAGATGGCTGTCTGTCAAATAAATAAATAAAGTCTTAAAAAAAAAAAAAACTTGGTTTAAAGAAAAAAACTTGGTTTTTAAAGTGTGTTGAATATTATTGCTGGGAAAATTTTATGGTTTTCTAATTTTCAGAGCTTGATGATCCATTGTGTGCTGTCTGGAAACCACAGTTTGGCACAGTGGCAAGGAAAAATGAGAGGATGACAATTCTGCAATTATAATTTGACCAATGGAGCTTGTTATATGAACATTTAGTAACACTGTAAATGCTAGCAACATTCTCTATATATTTGTTCTCAAGAGACATTTGTTTGAAAACACAAACTGAGAATTTTTACATGATTTATTTAATAATAAACCAATTAAAGATACAAAAATGTTTAGAGGATTCCAAAATTTAAATTTTTGTTTAAATACAAATTCACTCCATAATATGAAAACATATAACAGACCTCTAAACATAATGATTTTTTTCATCTACAAAAATTTCTCCTTTGCTGTACTAGAAAATTTGCAGAAAACATTTTTTGTGAAATTAAATGTACATTATTTACAGTTGAAAAAGTAATCTAAAAACTATTTCATTTCAGAGACTTAGATATAATGTATATTATCTTTGTATGCAACCCCCCAACTCCCAATAAAAAATGATCCAAAATATAAAGCAATTATGCTTTTATAGCAACTGACTACTCAGCCAGATTAGCTCAAGTCTTGGTTGCTTTCTGGGCCCTTGAGAGCGAGCCCTGGATCTTTCAGAATGGCAGTATATTGTTTAGCACTTGGCAACATAAGTTTACTAATGACCACAGTGCACAGTGGTCTAAAGAGTTAATTAACAAAGTATTTAGGAAGAATTCAGAATCATAACAGATTTTATGGATAACAGAAGAATGAATTTTGTAGGGCCACTTTTCTGTAATATGTTAGCTATATCTACATTAAGAAATAAGTGATAATGGTTTAGTTGATTTAACTTTAAAATATAGGTGCTAGAAACCTCAATTTAGAACCAGAAAGCAAACTGGAGATCATCAAGTCTAATCCAAAGCACCCCTTCCTTTTTTCAGAGAACGAAGCCCAGAAAGATCCAGAGGCTTTGCCCAATGTTATACAACTATTCAGCAGGACAGTCACTCTTGAAAGGGCTGATGCTTTTGTACCATTCTGCTTCTGAAGTAAGGTTCAGCCATATCATGGACATTTTCCAATTTTTCATGTTTTTTTTACATATTCATATTTCCTTATACAGTGCAACCAACTAACATCAATCTAAGTGAAATCATAATTTTAACAAAATAGAAAATAGGAGTCTTGCATTTGAAAGAGTCAAGACTTTAACTTACACAAATGGAATGAAAATAGTTCCTACATGAATTTCCTGTTGCCTTATATTGAAGTACTGTATTTACAAAAGAATCAGAAAAGCTAATACCATGTAAAAATTAAAAAAGAAACTTTAAAAATGTTTACGATATAGCAATTGAGAAAAAATCTGAAAAGAAGGACTTCATAGTACAAAATTCCTGTTCCTTCACAATTGAATTCTGAAACATTTGGAGAACAAAGAGGAACTCATCTAACAAAGTCAACATTAACTCTAAATTAATATTTTTAACAATGAGCTAAAAAATTAGGAACATCTGTAGAATTCCTCTTAGAATCAACCAGAGAGTTTGCAGGCAACTGAAAATGTTCAATTAAAAAACAATCATCCATAATTCCTTTGGCGTATTTATTAAAAAGAGTTGGGTTCCAGCAATTCATTTTGTTTCATAGCTACCTGAGAGGTAAATCCACTGGAATTGGATACCACCATCACGTAAGGCTGTGGCTGTTCAGTTTTCTCCCTGTCTTCTTTCAAATTATCTTCAGCTTCCTTTTTCTCCGCTTCCTCTACGAGTGTTTTTGTGTCTTGAGCTTTGATAACTGACGTGATGACCGTGCCGGGTGGGTGGGCAACGATTTGTGAACTTCGAGGAGAAAAGGTCACCACAGGAGTTGTAGCACTGAAGGACGGAGATGAAGCCACAGTGACGGTGCCATTGCAGATGGACTGGACGTTGCTGGTAAGAACCTGCTGCACATGCGCAGGGCTCAGGACGATGGAAGGAGGGGAGCCCGGCTTCTGGGACGGCAGCATGACATTTTCTTTCAATACTGTCATGGGCTGTGATGATGGAATGGCTTGTAGAATGAACTTCTGAGACCCAGCACCCGAAGATGGATCTGTGCTGGCTATCACTGTTGTGATTGGCACAGTCTGGAGTGTTACTGTATGCAAATGTTGATTCCCAGGAGACACGACCACTGGAACTTGGGCTGGAGCCTGTAGAGTCCTATTGAGATGATGAAATTACAGAAAATCAGCACATTCTACATCATTTAAAAGTTTAATGTTTGATAAGTCGTTCTGATAAAATAGGAGCCGTACATTTGGAATGCTACTTCCCATATCTTCGACACAGCAGAAACACCATACCAGACTCTGTATTACATGGAATGCCTGACACAAAACTTTCAAGCCATTAAGTGTGATACTATCTGATGAGGGGGAAAAAAGTCTGTGCAAAGTGCCACATTAACGCAAATGGGGAGGCAATTTTGTTGGGGAAGGAGGAGGATCTCAAAATGCTGGGAAAAGAAGTTACGTATGAGCCATGTGAAAGGAAACTGGGAATTTTAAAACAAATGTATCGGATTCACTCTCATTATTTTTAATACTTAAGGGCCAATGCTCGTCCACAATTACCTAGCTTCATAGGATTGTAAAATTAAAAAAAAAAATCAGTCTTAAATGTATACATGACAGAACTATCAGAAGAAATTTTGTGGGTTTTTTTTTTTTTTGCAGAAGAGATTAATAGTTCACAGTTCATATCATATTACACAAAACAAGTCATGAATATAATTAACTCATGAGGGTTCTTTAGGTTGCCAGAGAGAGCAAAAAATAAGGTCTAGCTCAGCAAAAGTAAATAGAGGCATGTTTTAACAGTTTTCTCAGCTCAAATAATCTTCACAGATTTTAGCCATAAAAATACAATTTAACATAAAATCCTTTAATGTAAACCTGGTTTATGTAAGGTTGTTCATTTAGGTTATTGAAGAAATTTGTAAATGATATTATGAGTCAATCCAATTTTAAAAGTTCATTGCTGTGGAAATTATAGTTATGACCATTGTTAGCATAAAACAAATGCAGCTGAAAAAACTCAGCATCTGGATCTCAATTGTGTTTCTTCTGGATTATGTAAAGCTATTTTACAAAAACAATAGATGATTGCTACTTCAAATGATTAACAGCAAGACTGGCCCCACAGTCCAAATGTTAATCATTGCACATAGATTATTACAGGCAAATTTTAGTAAGTTACGTTATGTGGCCTGTCACATAGGTGAGAAGTGAAACTCTGGAGAACACAAATGGACTAGGTGGAAATATGAAAAGAAAACTCAGAGCAACTTAAGAGAAACTCAAAGCAAGTGGAAAGACACAGGATGACTACAGCCTGCGCACAATGATAGGATTCTGATTTCCAAGTTCAGATTCCAACCAAGTTGTCACTGTGAGGATCAGTCTAGAGAAGGATATTAGCAGCTCTTTCGAAGGACAGAGCCAGAAAAGAGCATGAGTCAGGTAATGAAGATTTAATAAGTGGGCAGGGGATGACTAGAAATAAAGGCCAGATCTGCTGATATTATTGGTCAAGCAAGGAAGAGTTGGTAGAATACAAAATAACTTTGGGAGTCAGGCAGCTTTTCCAAAATATACGGTGCCTCCTTTCTACCCCCTGCCTACGTGCATCAGGACATCTTGGGTAGAATCTGAGCCTCGGTGTGGTAACTGACCCTGCAGCCAGAGATCATTTCTTAAATAAAGGGTTTCCCATGACAAGCATTCGTGTACATGTATATACAGATAAAAGAGTACACACGGTATATACAGTGAGCACAGATTATATCTAGAAATATGTATAGTCTTGCCACCCAATACGTACTATTATCCCCATTTTATATATAAAATTAAATGCACAAAGAGGGTGAACAGCTAGCATGAGGTGACCAGTTAGATAAGGAAAGAGGCCATCTGACTGCAAGGCCTCTGTGCCTTAGGATAATTACAACACACTGCCACTTCCTCAGTCCTAAATAACTTTAGCTAAAGATGATTATTGCCGGGGCGCCTGGGTGGCTCAGTGGGTTAAGCCTCTGCCTTCGGCTCAGGTCATGATCTCAGGGTCCTGGGATCGAGCCCCGCGTCGGGCTCTCTGCTCAGCGGGGAGCCTGCTTCCTCTTCTCTCTCTGCCTGCCTCTCTGTCTACTTGTGATCTCTCTGTCCAATAAATAAATAAAATCTTTAAAAAAAAAAAAAGATGATTATTGCCAATTATATCTTTAAGCTGTGGGCAATTACACACCTTTAATACATGACTCCACCTTCCTTTTTTCCTCCCTCAGGTGTGGTACAAGCAAGAATGTACTTGGAAATTTTCCATATTGCTAACCAGGGCTACCACTAGACTTTCAATGCTTTTGTTCAAACTAGAAAAAAGACCTCAAAACAACAGACTGCCATCTTCCAGAAAATACATATACTCATCTAAAATATCTGCAGTGTAAATATACTGGCTTATTTGAACAAATTCTAAAATATTAAAGGTAAAATATTATGCAGCCTTTTCCCTGCTACAGAAATTTTAAATTATTTTTGTCTTAGTTAATGATTAAACAGTCATTTGTGTCTGGTGATGTTATATTATATAACAAAGATTACAGTAAACTACTTTATACAAATTTCCTAAGCTGCTCGTAACCACTACTACAATACTAGAAATTTAAAATACCTCAAACTTTCTGAGATGAAAACAGATATACAGTATAACATTTAGTTTTTACTAAATGTTAAACTAGTTAGTAGTTAGTTTACTGTTAGTAAAAACTAGCACAGTTTTACTGTATCTACTCAGATGTCAAGAATGTCATTTAACTGTTACAATCACCTGTAAAGTTAAGTATTATCTTTATTTTACAGATGAGGAAACAGACTCAGAATAGTGAATTAATCTGATTCAATGTTACATCTAATAATTGATAAGGATGGAGGGCTGGAAAGTAATCGAAAGAATATACATTCTTTGTACTCCATTACTTTGTTTTTAAGATAATCTACACATTATACATTTTTAGAGCTAATTTATTCAAAAGACCCTAACACAAACTATTAGTACTTGAAAATATTATACAGAAAGAAGTTATGCTAGGTAGGCATATGGACTTGCAAGTTTACCAAAGGACAATTTCAGGAAAAAATCTGACCAGAGGTTTACTTTTGTTGTAGTTGTCTCTTTAAATAACATGAAGTCAGAGTCAAAATCAAAATTTTTAAAAATCGAGCACATATACCATAAATCAATTAAGAAAAGCTTAATAGATTTCCACATAGATACATGCAATTATGTGAGACAAAAAGACATAAGCAAAGGAAAAATTGAGAAAAGAAAAAACATGTTGCTACTTCATTGTAAATAACTGGTAATTCACGAGAGTTATGTGAATCAGCAGGCAGAGTGACAAATCATTAAAGCTCACTGCTTTGGACTAAACTGCTTGCATTAAAACGCTGTCCCCACCACTTACTAGATGTGACCAGGCTCCTTGGCCTCTCCTTGCCTTGGTTTCCTCATCTGTAAAATAGGAATAATATTACCTATATCTCATTGATCAGTGAGGTTATTAGACATTAATATATGGAAAAGTGTAAGAAATACAGAGAGTGCTTTCAAAGTGTCAGTTCTTGTTGTTATATTAATAATCTAATTTTAAATCATATATATTCCATCTTAGCTACAGAAAAAAATCTTTAAGTGGTCTTTGATTTTGTTAATCAGTAGTTATAAAATTGAGAAAAATATAGCCAACGTATTCTTATCCTTCTTGGGAGTGATAACATGGTTACCTAGGATAATCTCTCTATTCTTAAAAGCAGGATGTTGAAATGTTTGAGAGTGAAATGTCATAAGGATGTCAACTTACTTGACAAATAGCCCAACAGAAAAAAGGTTATAAATAAATACAGAGTGAAAACAAGTAAGGCAAAAACGTTATCAACTGTGAATCAAAAAGGATGTAAATAGGTGTTCATCGTACTATTTCAATCTGTTGATATTTTGAAATTTTTCATAATGAAAATTTGGAGTAATTATAAAAAAGACAAAAAATAAAGTGCTAAGCAAGGAATTAATCTAATGAAAAATGATTCTAAAAATACAATAAAATTTCAGAGTAATATGTACAATTTGCATGAAATTTAAGACTTTTCTTTCTTTCTATATAATGGAAAGGAACAATGGCAAAACCCAAGTTACTATATTCAGCAGGTGTCACTCTTCAAAGAGCATTATTATTCACTAACTTTGGCCTTTCCTCATCTAGTTATCTCAGGGAATAAAATGCAATCCATAAGTAGGATTTGGGGGGAGATATAAATAGAAGGTACACCCAAAAGAGAGAATATTTTTAAAAGTCAAAAGAATGTTGAAGAATATGTGTATACATACATATAAATATAAAATGATTTTTTCAACAAGGAAGTGTGTTTTAAAGTCTGACAAGTTAAGTTTTGTGATTTCTTCATTATATAAGCAGTCCACTTAGAGAACTCATTACTCTGAGAGGAGATACAGAATGAATATAGACACTATTTCAAAATAAGTTCTATACATCTGAAGGGATGCTATGTGCCAGACACGAGGCTAAGTGGTAGGAGAAGAGCAACGATTAAAACGTGGCTCCTTTGGTTTAAATGTATGGGAGAAGACAGGCATTGAAGACAATGGCAATGCCTGGTTCACTGACCAGACTGCGGTGCACCCAAGCAGGCAGCTTTAGCTAGAAGACAAGGAAGGAATCCGAGCAGAGAGTGAGAGCTGGTAGCTGATGCTCCAGAAATTTGACTGCGCTTTGTGTGCAACACAGATCTAACAAAAGCTGCAAGAAGGTAACAGAGCAAAGCTGTGACTAAGGGTCTTGCATAGGTTGAACTGAAGAGAAAAAACAGTAGAGGCAGGAAGCAGGCAGGGAATCCACAGAATAATCCAGAATAATCCGGGACCTTGGACATGAAAATTCTGGAAAGTACCCCAAAAGAGTTTGCAAATCATGGATAGGGAGTGTATTATAGTGTTTTAATATCTGGCACTGAGTATCATTCAGAAATTGACATTCAGAGTAACACCGCATCCAATTCACAATTTAACACCTTTCAGAGCTACAGTTATGTGGGATTTTTTTGATGGGGGGGCAGGCATTTATTTTATCCTCAAGGTATAAAAAGCAAGCTGATTACAGATGCTTAAAAATAATGAATCACTCTATGAAGGGGATCCCTCCTGAATAGCTGTGGCCATGTACTGTTTCCTATCAACACAAACACAGTGATATGATGACAAAGAGCCTAGAAACCAACGAGAGGAATCACACCAACCAATGAGAGGAATCACACCAAATGGATACTGGGTCATCACACATAACCAATAATTGAAAATGAAACATTAAAAGGCAAATAGAAAAATAAGTACTCCTTTAATAACAGTTTAAGATAATCATTCCTGTCCAGTTAAAATGGGGAAAATGTAATTTTTACACTCCTTGCAAGTCAATTTTCATGATGCCAAAAGTTTAAATGGACCATACAAGGAAGACAGGAATATCTAACTCTGTCTTGATTCCGGGTACTGTCTCTTACTTCAAAATCAACTGAACAAAATGCCGGCATTTATATTTTGGCATATTTGTACGTAAGACTGAATTGTGAGACTGAAGTCACTTAATGAAAGTATTCAAAGAATCATTTTTATTGGATTTGAAGGACTCCTATATTTTATTATAATTCATATTCTAGAAATTCATGATAGTAGAAGGAAAAAAATACTGAAAATGTCCATCTAATTTTCTGCCCTCCTCCTTTCCCCCATCCCATAGCAGTGAGACCAGTCCCAAATTCTGCAGAGGACCAGTCTAAAGCTGATGAGGTTTTCTTTGGTCAATTTGTTTTTCCTATCTTTCCTGGGGCTAGGAGGCAAATTTGATTTGATTGCTAAAAAACTATTCTTCCGATTTCTGCCACTCTAAAAGCTTAAAAAAGCGGACCTTAGATTCTTGGCCCTCCCTACCTCTTTAAACTTTAGAACTGTTCCATGACAGAATCTTCCCAAAAAATAATGTTATTTCCTGGAACTCACTACAATACAGGTCATGGTATGTCCGTTTATGTAGAATTTTTATAGCTTCTGACTTTGAAAAAAAAGGATCTGAAACCATTCTCTGGATTTTCTAATATGTGGATCCCTTCTTGTAGGGATCTATCAAATTATTCAGAGATATAGCGGACAAGATTTAAATGGATAGGATAGCAGCACGTAATGACAAAGTTTAAAAATAAGAAATAAATGATACAATTAGAGGGCTGATGTAATACACACAGCTGCTGAAACCAATCTACTGAACAAGGCTTCTAGCTTTAAAAATCAATATAATTTTTATTTTCATTTCTGAATCCCAACCTAGAGTCATCAACAAATGACGACTCTGGTCAGAAACATCACGTAAACATATGCATCGGTAACTTTAGTTTTCTCACCTAATACTCTGAACAGAGGAATTTAACGTTTCGTCCTGCACACTACTGGTGGTGCTTGCTTCTCCTTCTGGGACAGCCTGTACTGGCTGGACGACATGAATAGTCCGGAAGAGCTGGGTGGGGTACGGAGATGCTGTGGGCTGCACTGTCCTCAGGACTTCTGACGGCTGCGCAACTTCCACAGGATCTTTGGGTTTTGTAGCTTTAGGATTCCCTGGTTTGAGAACTGTAGTGGCTCCTCCCTTTATCCCCGGACTTGAGGATACTCTCGATCTGCTTGCTTGGTTCCTACTTGAAGTGGCTGCTGAAGACAGTGATGGATCCGCAGACTCGATGCTGGGACCTGGGTCCTCATCGTCTATATAAATAAGATCTTTCGGCATCTCCTTAAATTGATACACCAAGCGTTGACCTTCTACTTTCGCTAGGATACCCCTTTGGTAATAGTACCTATTCAAAGCAGACAATTTTAACAATACTTTATTTGGTCAAACATAAATTAAAATTATGTTCAACAAAAGTAAAGTTCCTTAATCATAAACAAAGGTTTTAAGTTGGAAACAAGTGGGAGAACAATTTCAAAATGAAGCACAGTTATTTTTTATAAGATAGTATAATTGAACTTTTTTTCTGTATAAATGTAAAACACATATACTCACAGATAAAGAAAAATCCTTATTATCAACTAAACCTAAAACCAATTCTGATGAGGCGATTGTTGATAGAATATATGGATTATCCTAGTCATTTACTATTCTTCCTTTGTCTCCCCTTCTTCCAATTTGCTGGAATAATAAAATCTACTACAAACCTCAAGAGTTTATTTCCCTTCCGTCATTTATTATAATGTCCCTACCAGTTTAAATCTGATTCGGTGAATCTAATTCAGTTTTCCATATAAAATTTAATGACATACAAACAGAAGTGATTCAAATTTTGTCGTTGATTTTAATTAGATCAAGAATCTAAAAAGTGTGAGTTAAAGAAACAAATACAGGGGCGCCTGGGTGGCTCAGTGGGTTAAGCAGCTGCCTTCGGCTCGGGTCATGATCTCAGGGTCCTGGGATCGAGTCCCGCATCGGGCTCTCTGCTCAGCAGGGAGCCTGCTTCCTCCTCTCTCTCTGCCTGCCTCTCTGCCTACTTGTAATCTCTCTCTGTTGAATAAATAAATAAAATCTTTAAAAAAAAAAAAGAAACAAATACACACAAACTGTAACTAAATAGTTCTGGTTTAAGAAGGGTATCTAATAACTCTTTCTCAAACAAATGCATATCTTTAAGAATAGATAACCCGATCACAGAAAAACACACTAAAAGTGAGCTTTGGAATAAAATGATAACCTACCTAGTTCAAAATGTTCACAATGTCTAATATTATTCTTGAAGCATTTATTCCAATATAATACAGATCACACCTGATATTTACGTTTAAAAAATGCACCCTCTTTTTAAGTACCTGATTACCGCTACTCAATTTTGTGCTGAATTCAAGTTTAAGGGCTCAAATCATATGAGCCCCATGCTTAATTTATAATTTCTGATGAGAGTTCACGTTTTCTAATCCCTTTACAAGATTTTTTTTAAAGAAAAACATTTTCCCAGATCAGAACAGGATTTCAATTTAAATACAAACTGATTTCTATAAGTAGCATGGCTTTAGCTCTTCAATAATAAAATTCAACATTTTTGTAATCTTCTACCTTTTTAGAAGTTACTAGCTTTTTAGTATATAGGAAACAATATTCTTAACACAATAAACGACAAAAAACTTCACGTACCTGAGAGCTCTTCCCATGGTCTCGTAATTCATGTCGGGTTTGTTTTTGTACTTCCCCCACAACCTGGATACGGCTTTGGAATCTACCAGTTTAAAAATGCCTTTTTCTCGCTGGGTCCATTTGATATATTTAGGACAAGTAGCTTTGTCCTGGAGCAGTGCCAGTAAAAACTCCCAGAGATAAATTGTGTTTCCTGAAACAAAAGCAATTTCTGTTTAACTGACCAAAATTTTACTGGAAAAGAGCAAAAGTAAACACAACTAAAAGTTTTATAAGTTCCCTGTATAATCATAGAAAAATATTACGCAACTTGGTTAGCACTGGTGATAATTTTTAAGGTCTAATATAGGTCTTTTTATTAGTTCCACATCAGATGTCTGGATGGATCAATATTGGCACAATTAGATTTATGATGACTTGAGAAGAAAGCACTTTGAGATGACTTTTTTCCTACCTCTTTAAGAGCCATTACATAAAAGAACCACTGAAGAAGTGCTGTACAAAACCTTTCAACAGTTGTTCTCTTTGCATCAGAGCCAGTGGATTGGCTTTAACAATCTTCTTCAAATTTGGGCAGCAATTATGAAAATAGCAGAACTCCAAAACAATCTTATAAAGTGTCTATGAATTGAAAAGCTAACCTGGTTGAACTCTTCCAAAAGGCTCAATATTAAAGGACAGATTATTTTGACAGGTATGTAGGGAAAATCTATTAAATGGATTTCTTGGGCTCCATTATTACCAGTCTCTATTTATAGAAAGTACAATCTCTACCTTTAAAAAAACAATATATATATTTATTTATTTGTCAGAGAGATAGAGAGAACACAAGCAGGGGGAGCTGCAGCCAGAAGCAGAGGAACAAACAGGCTCCCCACTGAGCACAGAGCCCAACACGGAACTCAATCCCAGGACCCTGGGATTATGATCTGATCAGATGCTTAACTGACTGAGCCACTCAGGCATCCCCCAACTATACCTTATAAGCATCTGGCAGCAAGAAGATCCACTTCAATAAGTCAAGAGGTCAAGAGAGCTGGTTGATTTTACTTATGATATGCAGGTGTTTTAAAGCAATCTAACTGTTATTTGACCTGTAAGTATTGTAAGGGAATTATTGTACTTACCCTTACCATCTTTGTTTTTCTTCTTCACATATATGTTTGGCGTAGTGGCCGGGGAATCTGGTCGTGGGGGTTTTGTTTTTCTCCCTGAAAACAGAACAGCTCTGTGTAAGGATTTGCCATCAAAAGTGAGATAAAATGGACAATTTAGCTGTTTATAAATGCTATTTGGTCATTTATCCTAAATTTCAAATGCCAAGTACTTTACATAGGTACACAATGGTACACATACTGGTTTCCTAAAATGCTGTTTACTCAAAAGGAAAAGAACTTCAGTGAAAATTTATCATTAGTACAGGTAAGATCACAAACGATTTTATGTAGGAAATGACACATCAGCTCATATATAAAAATGAGGTTAAGTTTGAAACATTTTGAGGTAACAAAACTGACATGGCTTCCTTAAAATTGGGGGAAATATTCTTGATGTTGATAAGACTTAGGCTCAAAAAATAAGCCATGCAGGTTTCTGTTTGTTGGTTATATACGCATAGGAAAAGTCACTTTTCAGCTTTTCTCTCATCTGCATACAGGTAGTTCTTAAATACTGGAAACTTTCCAACATTCTAGAGATACAAAAAATGCAAAATTCTGGTGAACTACATAGTCAACTTTTATTTTCCCCTGTATTTTGAAACCTCTCATTTTTCTATACTTCTTTTAATTCACAGCAAAACATTATAGTTGCGTGCCATTCAATCTCTAACTTCACTTTGACAACGCTAACTGTAGTGTGTTCAGACTTAGTTTGGGTCAGCCAACTATTCTAAAGCTTTGTGATCTTCTTCTGGCCATTTATCTAGAAGCACAACTTGTTGGCAATGTTGCCTGGGATTTATATTAAGATGATCATGCTATCTGGACAGACTAACATTCTGTACCTGAAAAACAATGAAGATTATAAACAGATACCTTAGTGTATTTTATCCCAGCATTTTTTTTTCTTTTTCTTTTTTTTTAAATTAAGTAATCTCTCCACCGAATTCGGTGCTCAAAGTCAAGGCCCAAGATCAACAGTCTCATGTTGTACTGCCTGAGCCAGCCAAGTGCCCCTTTACCCTAACATTCCTGAGGCAGAGTCTATCTGGTCCAGATCACAAGAGTGAATTCTGGGTTAGGATAATGTAAGGCAATAACTTAGCAGAACAAAATTCCAGAGCTAAAAATCACAAGGTTAGTAACAACACATCCCCAAACCAAACAGGAAAACCCTTCTGAAGTTAGGGTGAATAAGAATCAGCGAGAAGTGGATCAAAAAGATCACTCTTCAGGCCCCTCTTAATGCATAAATATAGAACCTAATCAGCCAGGTATCTCCATTTCCATCACTACAGACATCTGCAGAGAACCATTCATGAGGCAGATACTTCTGGGTGACTGTGTCAATGATAACAAATATTAGGAGCAAAGACTTCAGTTAGCTTCCATCCCTCCTACCATCTTATTTTACGCCTTCTATTTACCAACTTTTTCTGATAGATAGCATTTTCTTCTTCCCTCTGTTTTCACCACTAATTTTAGTCAAGACAGAGACAGTTGGTAAACCTACCCAATATCCATTCTTTCCATCATCTTCCTTACCAGTCAAGGTGGCATAGTTTCATTTGAGTTCTACGTGAACTGGGTATAGGATTTTTGGGTGACAGTTAGTTCTTCTCAATACTTTGAAGATACTCAACACTTCCAGCCTCTCTACTGGGAGCTTCTAAGCTGCCAATCTAAAAATCAATCCTCTTCAAGTAACGTAGCTTTTCCCTGGTATTTTCTTTGTTTGTTTGTTTGTTTTTGGAGGGGGCTGGAAGGGTGGTGTTTTGCATTTTTACTATAATGTATTTAGGCCTGGATTTCTTTGACAGTTATGCTACTCAGGATTCACCATGCTGAGATTTATGTCACTTTGGAGAACTCTCAATCATTATCTTGGAATATCTTGGAATATGGTCTCTTTCTCACTCTACATATTCTCTCTCTCTCTGAAGCTTTGATTAAATATGTAGACCTTTTCATTCAATCCTCACATCTCAAACTCTTTCATACTTTTTATTCTATATCAGATCTATATTAGAGCTCATAAATTATCTTTTAAACAATGACTAATCTTCTGTTTAACCCATATATTATGTGTTCTATTGGGTTCCTTTCACATCCGTCTTCCTAACTAGAATGTTAGTCCTTCACTTTAAAAATAGCTTTACTGAAGTATGACAGACATAAAATGAAATTGCATATGTTGAAAATCTATAGTTTGGTATCTTCCAACGTAAGTATTGACCTGTGGAACCATCACTATGTTCAAAACAGTGAATACACTCTTCACCCCCAAAAGTACTTTGTACCCCTCTGTAATCCTTATACCCGTCCCACTCTGCCCACCCCAAAGGTAGTCAGTTACTCACAGATTTTGTCATTAGAGGTTAGTTTGCAGTTCCCACCACTTTAGATGAAGAGATACATATATATATGGTGTGTAAGTAATTCCTTTAGCATAATTATGCTGAGATTCATTGTTTTTGTTGTATGTATCAATAGTACATTCTATTTTATTGCTGAGTGCTATTTCTTTGCATAGATACACCACAAAGCGGTTTATCCAGACAGCAGTTGATAGGCATTTAGGCTGTTTCAAGTTTTGGGCAACTACAAATAAAACTGCTAAGAACATTCATTCATGCAGATGTTTTTCTATAAATGTGTAACTTCATCTCTTTTGGGTAAATACTGAATAGAAGAATGGCTGGGTCACATGTTAAGTATGTATTAAAATGTTTTAAGAAACTGCCAAACTGTTTGTAAAAAAAAAAATTTCCATGCAGTAAGTTGGGGTCATCATAGGGCTCACCTCATTTGTTTACTGTTTCTCAGGGATCACTGGTTTTTGTTGACTGATGTCTTTAGAGGCACTGTTTCATACATCGTTGTCTGTATTTTTAGTTGTTTTAATAGGAGGGTAAATCCAAGTTCTGGGGGTTTCTTTATTAAAATTTTTTTCCAGCATTATTGAGATATGATGTCATATAATTGTGTATTTTTAAGGTGTACAATATGATGATTTGATATACTTCTATGATGTAAAATGATTACCACAGTAGGGTTAGTTAACATACCATCATCTCACATAGTAACTACTTGGTTTTTGGGGTATGAACATATAGGATCTACTTTCTTAGCAACTTTCAAGTATATAATACAGTACATTAACCAAAGTTACCATCCAGTATATCAGATCCCCAGAACTTACTCATTTTATAACTGGAAGTTTGTACCCGTTGACTGACATCTCCCCATTTCCTTAACTCCCCAGCAATCATCATCTCTCTCTGCCTCTATGAGCTTGGTTATTTCAGATTCTACATGTAAATGATAGCACACAATATTTGTCTTTCTCTTATTTGACTTAACATAATGCCCTCAAGGTCCACCTGTGTTTTTTTAATGCTGCAATGAACATGAGAGTGCACGCATCTCCTCAATATCTTATTTTGATTTCTTCTGGATATGTAGCCAGGAGTAAGACTGCTAGATCATATGGTGTTTGTAGTTTTAATATTTTGAGGAAACTCCATACTGTTTTCCATAGTGGCTGTACCAATTTACATTTCCACCAATAGTGCACAAGGGTTCCTTTTTTCCACATCCTTGCAAACACTTGTTATCTCCTGCCTTTTTGATGATAGCTATTGTGACAGGTGTGAGGGGATAGCTTACTGTGGTTTCGATTTGCATTTTCCTGACAAGTAGTGATGTTGAGCATATCTTTTCAGGTACCTGTTGGCCATCTGTAGGTCTTCATTAGAAAAATGTCTTTTCAGGTTCTCTGCCCATTTTTTAATCAGGTGGTTTGGTTTTTTTGCTATTGAGTTGTAGGAGTTCCTTATGTATTTTGGACATTAACCCCTTATCAGATATACAGCTTACAAATATATTCTCCCGTTCTGTAGGTGGCCTTTTCATTATGCTGATAGTTTATTTTCCTAAGCAGAAGACTTTTAGTTTAATGTAGTCCCACTAATTTTTGGTTTTTGTTGCCATAACCCCAAATCGTTGCCAAATCAGGTTCTGTTATTCCATCTTGTCCAGAAGAGGAAGTTGTATCTGGTATTTTGTAATAGTCTCATTCTTTGACCTTGTTTTTCCTTCTTTTGCCTTAATAATTGTAGTCATAGTTACTCAAAGTTTCTATTTGATAATTCTATTATCTGAAGTTCTTAGAGAATGCTAGAATCTTCTATGTCTTCTGCTCCTCATTCAGGGATTCTCTATCTTTTGTATTCTGTAACATTGCAATGTGAGCTCACCTTCTACAGGGCTTTGTTTGAGGAAATCCTGTCAGCCTGGGTTTAAATGTATGACTTGCCAGAACAGTTTTCTATAAGAGCTTCTGCCTAGTACCCCAATGTTATTGCCAGTCTGGGGTCACTCTTATGTTAATTACTTGGCTGGGAATTTTTGAAGTCAGTGATCATTTAAAATCTAATCATAAACCTGGATTAAAGTAAGCATAAGATTATGAATTCTCACAGAAAGAATTTTTCCACTCAGAGGCCCAGCTGAGAAATATGAACTTCCATGACACCTTTCTGTGCCAATGGGTAGACTGTTTTTACCAGGAGGGGAGAGCCTTTCAAGGATCCTGATGACAGGCTAAAGTCTCTGGTAATCTCATCTTGCACTGGACCAAGACACAAGCCTCGGCCTCTGCATGGACAATCAGATTGGCGTACCCATCTCAGCCCTTCAGAGATGCAGCAGCCTTGGCTCACTCTGTTTTCATTTTCCTCTTCACTTTGCGCTCCTGGACTTTCCCTTACTTTCATCTGAAGTTAGGTTACTGGGTGGTTGATGATTAAGCAAGATACTAAATTCAAAATATTACACAAACTGGAGGAGAATCAGAAGGCAATGAAATGGAAAGGAGGTCAGACTTTAGAATGCAGATATGGTCCTAAAGAGTGAAGAGTGAAAAATTCCCTTTGAAATTTAAATCTAATTAAAACCTAGTATTTTCCTCTTTAATCACTTACCTACTGATTTCCAACTCATTATTTTTCCCACTGGACTCTTATATTGGAATCTAAGCCAGTGGTTTTCAAATTATGTCCTGTGGAAGGAAGCTAGAAACTAAGTGCCCTTACCCAAGCTCTTTCTGAGTCTGGGCAAAAGGATTTAGGTAAAAGACTGAGGCTTTAAAAAGTTGGAAAACCCCATTTCTGCAGGATACACCAAATAAACTGATTCTTTAATGAATCTAATGTGAAGATAAATACCTTTTAAATTGTGCTTTGTACCCTCATTTTTTCTTATGTAAGTTTTAATTGGTGTAGAAATACCCTTGTATAAAAAATTATGTTTAGATTCCACATCAAAATTGGACTGTTTGCTCTAAACAAATTAACCACCCACCTTTCTTCCTTTTAGGTTGTTCTGGTGATGATGCTCCTGGTGAGTTTGCGTATGTCTCTTGAACCTGCTGAGTCTCCATCACTTCAGGAATCCCATCTAATGTGACGGATACATGGGTGACTGGGGCAACAACAATGTCATCTTCAGACGAACTAAATATGTTATTATCTAATGGAAACAAAATCAACTAATTATAATCAAACCTGTATTATAAATCAAACTAATTTCATCAGATAATTTCTTGTTTCTCTGAGGATTAAAGTAGAAATAAAATCTTGAAATCTATTTCCTTTTTATTTCCTCTGTCTGAAATTAGGCACCCTAAGTCAGGACTTGACAGGACTAATTCAATGCCCTTCTTTCTTGACTTCCTATTACCAATTTATCTTATTTCTCTTCTCCATTCTTCTCTCATTGCTGCTGAAGTTATTCTCTGATACCCGTCTGATTTGACCAAGTAATTCTTCTATACAAAACGTTATACCCTAAAATTACTAGAAAAATAAAACTGACCTTTTGCATAGTTTACAGAGGAAAAAGATGGTAAGAATAAGCCAAACTCCATAGCCTGCCATCTGAAGCTCACGCAATCTAGATCAAACCTACCTTCCTACTCTCATCTCATATCTACCACAAACCTTATACTTCAGCTATACCAAACCATTTTTATCTCAAACATTTCACTTTTATTTACAGGTCTGTCTCCCTGGCTCAATCCATTCTCTTTATCTCCTCTAACCACTAAAAGCTTATTTGTCTTTTATAGCTCAGGTTAAAACATTCCTTCTATAAAGCCTGTCTCTGAAAGTCTCAGAGTTCTTCCAGAGTTCTTCCAAAGTTCTCCAGAACACTTTGCTATCCCTCCCATGGCCTTTATTTTTGGCTTTTACATAAACAACTACCTTCAAAATTAATCTGTAAACTTGAGAGGAAAAAAACAGTTATCTGTTCATTTGTATATCACATTATTGCTTAATGCACTGCTGTGCATATAGAAAATACTCAACCACATCTTAAATTCATTTAGTAGTAATTAATTTACGAAAAGCCCAAAGGAAACATGGATTTAAAAGCAGATCAATAACGTGGCAAGGAGTTTTCTGCTATGAGGTGTTAGAAATTTTTTCAATGAATTTTGCCTATTCACTGATGAATACTCATACAGATCATTAAATTATAATAGTTTGGGCCATAATGCTCTAATATTTTCACCAATGAGGTTATGAGAATAAATTCTGCCTAATCTGCTATTTGACAACTAAATAAATTGTTTTTATTCCTAAAGGTCTCCTTCTTCAATTAAAAAAAAAAAAGAAGTCTTGTTTAACTGAATACTTTAGCAAAGGTGTCTCAACTAGTATTTTTTTCTTAAAGATTTTATTTACTTATTTATCAGAGACAGAGAGTACAAGCAGGGGGAGTAGCAGGCAGAGGGAGAGGAGAAGCAGGCTCTCTGCCAAGCAAGGAGCCTGATTTTGGGACTTGATCCCAAGACCCTGGGATTATGACCCAAGCTGAAGGCAGCTGCTTAACCAACTGAGCCACCTGGGCGTCCCTCAACTAGTATTGTTTCTTAAAATGTGTTTGGGACACAAAACATATCAAACATGCTCTCTGGTCTCTTGTATTTGCCATTTAACAGAGGATGATGGCAAGAGTAACTTTTCCAAGTACATT
Organism: Mustela nivalis; assembly: GCF_964662115.1. Taxonomy (NCBI): domain Eukaryota; kingdom Metazoa; phylum Chordata; class Mammalia; order Carnivora; family Mustelidae; genus Mustela; species Mustela nivalis. Next base: position 37,496,926 of record NC_139034.1, on the reverse strand, counting down.
AATATGAACAATCATGGCACATGACCACTCACTTATTCGTTTTTCATCCAGCATTGGGCCAGGAGAATCCATATTGAGTAGTGCCTCAGCAGCCTCGATAGTTTCGATCGTTTCATCCCCGTTAGGACAGGATGCTTCAACTACAATACATTTGAAGAAAACACAAGTTAGCTACAAGACCTCTGTTGCTTGAAAACACACAGGTTTTGATCTCTTGAACATCACTTAATACTTGGATTTATATATATACTTTGTATCAACAGAGAAAATCTAGATTGAATATGACTATTAAATATTTCTCTATTTCTTTTTTCCTAGTAGGCTCTAGGTAGGCCCCCCAGCACAGAGTCCAACACAGGGCTTGACCTCATGACCCTGAGATCAAGACCTGAGCTAAGATCAAGAGTGCTAATGCTTAACTGACTGAGATACTCAGGCTCCCCACTATTTTTCATTTTTTACTGCTTCTCTTCCTCTCCTCTCTTTCTGCCCCTCCCCCTGCTCATATTCTCTCTCTCTCTCTGTAAAATACATAAATATTTTTTAAAAGAGGGGGAGAGGCACCTTGGTGGCTTAGTCAGTTAAACATCCAACTCTTTTTTTTTCTTTAAAGATTTTATTTATTTGATAGAGAGAGACACAGCAATAGAGGGGACACAAGCAGGGGGAGTAGGAGAGAGAGGGGCAGGTTTCCTTCTGAGTAGGGATCCCAATGTGGGGCTCGATCCCAGGACTTTGGGATCATGACCTGAGCCGAGGGTAGAGGCTTAACGACTGAGCCACCCAGGTGCCCCAACATCCAACTTGGTTTTGGCTCAGGTCATAATCTCAGGGTCTTGAGACTGAGCCCCACGTTGGGCTCTGTGCTCAGAGCAGAGTCTGCTTGAATTTCTCTCTCCCTCTGCCCCTCCCCCCGTTCTCACTCTAAAATAAATGAGATTTAAAAAAAAATAAGTTAAAACATAAACATATTATATATACTTCAATCCATTAGTTACTGTCCTTATTAATGCTTAAGTTGTCCCATATTTGGCTAAAAAATATTTTCTTTGTTTTTTTAAAGAAGAAAATAGATCATGAGTTCATACTAATATTTTCAATTCAAATTTTGTGTTAAGAATTTATTTCTAGAATTATATATTTTTACCATGTATTTACATAGAATTTATAGAGAATTATAAAATTGTTATTTAACTTTGCAATTTAACATTTGCAGATCTAATCTTACTCTATAAATCTTGGCTCCTTGTGACATTAACTTCATTACTTATTTGATTTTACCCTAACATCTATCTCATATACACACACTCACACAAGCTGCAATTACTGAGAACAATTTAAGATCCCTTAGCAGCTTTTTAAATTTTTTTACTTTTTAGGCTATTTCTTGTTAGGAAATACACAGCCTTAAAAAATAACTTTAGGGATGCCTGTGTGGCTCAGTCTGACCCCTGATTTTAGCTCAGGTCATGATCTCAGGGTTGTGAGATGGAGCCCCACGGTGGACTCCACGTTGGTGGAGCCTGCTTAAGATTCTCTCCCGCTACACCCCTCCCATCCTTTGCCCCTCCCAGCTCACATTCTCCCTAAATAAACATATTAATAAATTAAATCTGCTTAACAATCACTTTAATTTTTTTTTTAAAGATTTTATTTACTTGAGAGAGAGGTTGCGAGAGAGAGACAGACAGACATACAGACTGAGAGAGCACAGAGGAAGAAGCAGACCCCAGTGAGCAGGGAGCCTGATTCGGGGCTTGAGTCCAGGATGCAAGGATCATGACCCAAGCCAAAGGCAGACAGTTAACTGACTGAGATACCTGAGTATCCCCACACCAAAAAAAAACACTTTAAGTAATTCTTCTCTATATGATTATGCCACACCTCAATAATGAAATTAGTTTCATTTGTTTTAGTGTGCTTCGATTTTTAGATTGCTAATTTTTCTTCCTTTGGACTTAGTGTTGTTTTATAATTATGTTAAATGTTTACAGGTTTCCAAAGTAAAAATAACAAAACTAAGTACAATTTTTAAAAAAGATTTAATTTATTTATTTGACAGAGATCACAGTAGGCAAAGAGGCAGGCAGAGAAGAGAGAGAGGGGGAAGCAGGCTCCCTGCCAAGCAGAGAGCCCGATGCAGGACTCGATCCCGGACCCTGAGATCCTGACCTGAGCCAAAGGCAGAGGCTTAACCAACTGAGCCACCTAGGCACCTCCAAACTAAGTACATTTAGGAAATCTACTTTTTTATCCCCGTCCCTTCCTCTTTCCTGTTAGAAACCATTTTCATTAGTTTTGAGATTTATCTTTCTTTTTTTAAAAAAATATAAGCAAAGACATATCACTTATATTCTTTTTCCTATTACACTATTTTTTCTTTTTACACTACAGTATAGTGTATTACACTATACTAACTGTATTACACTATATTACACTAATATAGTATAGTGTAATACTATAGTGTAAAAATAGTATTACACTATTTTTTCTTATTACTTTTTCCTAATACACTATTTATGCTACCTGACCCTTGCCTTTTTAACTTACTATACAGCATAAATCATTCTCCAGCTACATATAGAAATCATGTCACCTTTTGTATTTCAAAACATGAGGAAAGTTAAACATGTTTAGTATCAATGTTAGTTTGTAAACTTTGTTTATTCCATTCAGCTTCAGTGCTTAGATTGAGAAAAGCAAAATAAATGGGTAGGTCCCACAAGAAACAGGAAAGAAAACCAAAAAAAGTGCATCTAGCTTTTAGAAACAAAGAAAATGTCAGCCCTTCAATAAATGGATGACAAAAATTTCTTCTGGCAATAATAAACCCCACGAGCTCTTCATACACACACTTTAAAACTTCTCTGGAACAGATTAGCTGTGATCTAGCAACTGGTTAAAATCTATTTATACCAAGGCCAGAAAGCATTGACACAATAATAACTTAGGGAATAAATTATTAAATACATTTGGTATTATAAATTACTAAAAATTGTGTTTGAACTTATAAAAACAAATACATAGGAAGAGACACATAATAGTAGTATTTAAAAGAGAAGATTTACTAATGAATATGGTCATCATGGTTACCTTCTGTTTGAGAAAATAGCATTTGTACCATCTCTGCTAATAATTTTATTTTTAGATCTTCAAAGACTGGCAATGGATGGAGAATCTCCACATACAAAAGAACTCATGGCTAAATGATTTTCAAAAATTGTTAACACCATAACCTTTTTCCAAAGGAAACCTTATGTGGAACTCTAGCATATAAACAGATAAAAGTGGCATTTTACCATTATACATTTATTTTATAGGTTCAAATATATAACAAACTTGATAGGAGGCCAAGATGATAAAAATAAAAATATTGTGATGACCAGGAAAATTTGAAATCAGGGTACACCAATGATACCTGCAGTCTAATATAAGCCTCAAATCCAAAAAAATAGATCAATCTTTTTATTATTGAAAATTTCAAACAAAAATCAAAATTATGGAACATAGTATAATGAATTCTCACATATCCACTCTCAGCATTAACTATTATCAACACAAGGTTGATCATCTTTCATTCCTACTCCAATTACTGCCCCCAAGGTCTCCTCACACACACCCCCACACCCACTCCCCAGATTATTTTGAAGGAATCTATTTCATCTCTAAATATTTTAGCATATATATGGTATGTTTCTGTCATACCTAAGAATATTAACAATTCCTTAATATCATCTAAAGTGCTACCTAAGACTCAAATGTAGTTTATAAATTCTTCTTTCCCCTTTTTCCCCCCTGTAGTTTTTGAAAAGCACAACATTCTACCCTCTCTTACTCTGAATTTAGGAGGGCTCCAAGGGTTCTTTGCTTTCTTATGTCATTGCTCAAACAAGGATGGAAGAGATAAATAAAGGCTCAGGTTGGAAAATAAGAAAGGGGAGGGAGAAGAAATATGCAAATAGCAAATCTGGTTTTCAAGATATGGCTTGTTTCCTAGACCCCTTCAGTACCAGTTCTATTCTCTAGGAAGGAAGGAGCCTGTCTGTATTTTGCCATCAGCTATCTTCAAGTCCAAGCCTAAGAGAATGGAAACACTAGAAGAAAGAAAGAATTCTTTCTTCTAAAGATCTAAGATCTGCTTCCGTAGTTTCAATTTCTTCTCTTTAGTCATCAGACCACCCTGATGACTAAAACCAGGAATAAATACCCCTTCACTGGAGACCCCCATTTCCAATCTACAGAGACAGTGTAGCCTTATGCTAAGGTATCAGAAAGTTACAACAGAATATACCACAAAAAACCCAAGAGCTACACAACAGATATATGCACAGAGATGATCATTCTGTTACATAAAACATGGAACTCACTGTCAGTAATGAATGGAAACCTCTCAACCTGAGTAATGTAATTCCCTAACTGGTAGGGAAAAATCTGATAAGTCTAGATTTATCAAAAAAGCTTTCATTGGGTTCAACTGAACAAAAATGTGAATATAGGAGAACATAATTTGTAAAAAAACAGAGAACAATATAGAAACTAAGAGTTGTCTGTCAATGTTATCAGTGGAGACTCAGCCACTTGGTGTGTGATCTTAAGCAAGTCATTTCATTTAACCTAATTTTTTTCTTTTTCTGTTGTGAGAATTAAATGAGATAATGAACTTTTAAAAATCAGCCTTAAAAAAATAAAATCTACTATGTTAATATGATGCCCTAAGAAGACAATGCCATTTGGTAGTATTCTTGCTCAAAATGCATTATCACAGTACAATCATGAGAAAACACCACACAAATAAAATTGAGGGACATACCACAATGTTTTTGTTGTTGTTGTTTTGTTTTGTTTTTAATTTTTATTTTTTTATAAACATATAATATATTATTAGCCCCAGGGGTACAGGTCTGTGATTCGCCAGGTTTACACACTTCACAGCACTCACCATAGCACATACCCTCCGTACTACAATGTTTGACCAGCACTCCTCAAAAGTGTCAAGGTTACTGAGAGACAAAGAAAGACAGAGGAACTGTTATAGACTGGAAGAGACTAAGAAGAAATAACTAAATGTAATATTATAGATAGGATACTGAAACAGAAAAAGGTCATTAGTTTGAAATGGTTGGCAAACAAAGTGTAGGGTTAGTTAATAACACTGTGACTAAGGTTAATTTCCTATTCTTTTTTTACATTTAAGAATAAATATTCAGGGGCACCTAAGTGGCTCAGTTGGTTAAGCATCTGCCTTCAGCTTGGGTAGTGATCCCAGGGATCCCTGGGATCAAGCCCCATGTCAGGCTCCCTGCTCAGTGGGGGGTGCCTGCTTCTCCCTCTCACCCCTGTTCCTGCTCTCTTTTGCTTGCTCTCTCAAATTAAAAAAAATAAATATTCAAATAACCTTTGCTTCCAATAATTCATTTTCTTAAACGCCTCTACCTCTTCTGGCCCAGATAAATAAATGTAAGTGTGTAAAAATACAAATGTGTGTACCAAATTCTAAAAGGGATGAAAACAGCATTACCACTACCTCACACTTACACTATGAACTTTTCATGTTTCAAATATGCTACTAGTTCTGACTGAACTGGAAGAGAAATCTTCTTTAAACCCTAGTACTTGATCTTACATTTGGGTCATGGTCTCCTATTTTGCTTCCCGTGACAGCAGGAAAAGAAGAACATTCCTATCTTTTTCCCTACGAACAGCTTCTCATTGTTATCAAGAATACAGAGCTTGGCATAGAAGCAGCATTCAGTGACTACCTGAGAAGTTCAGTTGGTCTGGTCTTTCTCACAGACCTGTAGTCTGTCACATTCATCTCAATATATCTAGGAAAGAAGGAAGGGGAGGAAACACAGATAGATGCGGAAGAAAACAGGGTTTCCTTCTCCCTGCTCCAGCCTCTGTAGGTAATGGAGTTAACTTGACACCAAGTTAGGGACTTCTTACACCCCAAAAAACACAGGGCAAGGAAACTGCCCCAAACTATGCCTAGATAAAGTGCTAGAGGCACACACACCTGTAAGCGTGATGTCATCGTCCTCATCATCTATGATCTCTTCTTCAGCGACATCCAGGGAGCTCTCAGTAATCATGTCATTGGGCTCTTCCACACAGGCTAGACCCGCGTAACCATTGAGAATGTCAGCACCAGGAACATGTTCCACAATTACAGCAGGAAAAATAGCTGGGTCACCAAGCTGGCAGAAGTGAGGGAGAAAAAGGATTAACAAGGTGTTTGTTTTTGTTAAATACAACCAAAAAATATTTTATATTGGACATCACGTAAGTTTTTCTATCATCAGTTACTTAAATCTTGACACTCCTTCTGGGCTCCAGATTTATTATCAATCTTGGGTCTTAACAACCAAGTTTTCATTGGAAAATCCTATAAAAGCATATTTTTAAGGCACATTAAATAAAAAAAACCTCTGATATCATTAATTCATAAAAAGTGGCATACAGATGGAATGTACAATTAAATAAAATCTCAACAAAAGTTTGACAGGGAAAAAACACAGAAGTTTAATAAATATTATGTTGTCATTAGCACACAGGTTGTGTCTAACCCTAGCTTTTAACTCAAATGGGAAAATTAACTTTGATTTTCTATTTAGTCAGAAGATCGTGAAATTTTTAATCATGTCTATCACTATCCTTCTATATTATTATTTCTATTTTTTCTGATTTGATAGCAGCAGACACTCCTCCTTTAACCCTAAATAATTCAGTGTATACCTTCTAAATACATGAATATTACCTTATATACAGAGTACAATTAAATGTTTGTAGCACTACACACTGAGATTAAATACTACTTCTTCTTTTGTTTATTTTAGAAGTATTTGTTTTAAGCAAGTGCATATCAACTGTAAGTGATTTAACAACTAAATCTTGAGATAATCTTGATACAATTGAATCTTGAATAAATGTTACTTCTATTCTAAAAATTTAACTACTTCAACTAAACATTAAGATATCACAGGTGCTAAACATACTATCTATGCCTTCAAGAATGCTATGCTCTGAAATTTATAGTTAATAACCCTAGAACATATTCGGATCATTTTGTTTCAAAATGTTTCTTCCTATTTCAGAAAAGAGGAAGTGAGAAATAACTGACTCTCCAAATTGTAAGTTTTAAAACAGAAAGTAGGAGGTTCACACAGTGTGCTGTAAAATACACACACACACACACACACACACACACACACACACACACACACACAAGAGGAAGTCTATAAAATGGCCAAAGCAAAGCATAGTCACTGGGCTTTCCTTTTCTCTTCTTTAAGAGGTGAATGCTACACATGCAATCCTACCTAGCATGAACCCATGGCTTGTTGAAACACTACTTCTCTTGTAAAAACTCAAGGTTAAGCTCAAGGTTAGCTCAAGGTTAAGCCACCTCCTCTAAGGAGGCTGAGCCCAGAAAATGACTTAATTTTCACATGATTTCATTTTTATGCTGCAACAACTCTATGTATCAGGTAGGGCTTATCCCCTCCATCCATTGGCAGAGGAAGAATTAGATTAAGACATCTGCCCAAGGTCACCCACGAAGTCAGAGACAGAGGCATGTCAAAGCAATTCCCAGGGGCAGTCCTCACCCAAATGAAACCAAATCTATTTGGCTCCTGAAACTGGGGGCAGTGAGTGTTAAGAGTATGGGTATTAAAAGGGATATCTCCAAAATTTTATTTAAATCCACATAGTTCTCAAGTCTCAAATAACTACAGATATTTGTTACTACTTTCTTCCTTGTTCAATTCTACTTGCCAATAAGTGAACTGGAAGAAATGGTTACTGTACTCTCCAGAATTTAAAGGTCCCAGGAACATGCTGTTTTAACAGTAATCAATGCTGTCTCTCCAAAAGTGCCCCTCCCCAGAGACAACACCTGCTACCAGTTTCTTTGTTCCTTAACGGAGACAGTCTATATATAATGAAGCCTACTTCAATTTACCCTAAATAATACTTTTAATTTCACTTCAAATATTTTAGTAACTTTTAAACTGTTTAAGAAAAATGTTGAGTGCAACCGTAGAGCAGGAAATTTAGTTTTCTTTGAAGCAAAAAAGCTTTAGAATGAAAAGAGACACATGGTTCTATGATTTAGAAGATAGCAACATGTAAAAAAGAAAGACTGTGTCAGAGAAAGACAACTATCATATGATCTCCCTGATATGAGGAAGTGGAGATGCAATGTGTGGGGCTTGAGGTGTAGGAAAAGAATAAATGGAACAAGATGGGATCGGGAGGGAGACAAACCAGAAGAGACTCTTAATGTCACAAAACAAACTAAGGGGAGCGGGGGGTGGGGTGGGGTGGGGTGGGGTGGGTGAGTGGGTAGGGGAGTAAAGAGAGGGGGGTGGGGTTATGGACATTGGGGAGGGTATGTGCTATGGTGAGTGCTGTGAAGTATGTAAACCTGGTGATTCACAGACTTGTGCTCCTGAAGCTAATTATACATTATAAGTTTATAAAAAAAATTTTAAAAATTAAAAAAAAAAGATTGTGAACCATGAGTCCTAGGGTATTCTCTAATCCTACTGTCATTTTCCTAACTTTATTTACTTATTTATAAAGATTTTATCTATTTATTTGAGAAAGAGAGAGAACACAGCGGGAGAGAGAGCAGACTCCCTGGTGAGCAGGGAGCTGGATGTGGGACTCGATCCCAGGACCCTGGAATCATGACCTGAGCGAAAGGTAGACACTTAACCGACTTAACAGGATCCCCCATCTTCCTCACTTTAAATGAAAGAAGAGCATTAGCTGATCCTTAGGGCATTTTCAGGTTTTGTTTTGTTAAAATGTCTTAAGGCATGGATGTTAAACCTAAGGATATAATGTTGCTATAGAAGAGATTTATTCTATGGACTAAATGGGGGAGGCGGGTAGCATGCACCGGGGCCACCTAACCTATTACCTCTGCTAGAGCTATTGACTAACATCTACTAGCACCTAACTTGCACTGCTCATTGCTTTATATGAATTACTACCTTATTTAATCATCTCAAGATCCTATAAGGGAGATACACTGGGTTGTCTGTCTTCTGCATGGGAAAACACAAGCTCAAGGGGAAGGGAAATAATTTGCCACAAGTCATGTCATTCGTAAGTGGTAGAACCTTAACTGAAATGGACTCCAAGGTCTATGTTCTTTGCCTGCAAGCTGTTATGGTCAGCAGTGAACATGGTGCCATATTTGCTTTACTGGCATATTTACTTGGCTCTGCAGCCAAATGCTCTACCACTAAGCTATAACCCCTTACTTGGCTCTGTTTAAAAAAACCAGAAAAGGTAAGGAGCTGTGTTGTGTTTAAGTCTGTTATGAACTTGGCCATGGGACTTCCCAGGATCACTCCCAACTTAGCCATGCTGTCTTTCTCTAAGGTACTCACTCCTTTCACAAAAAGCACGGACTATTCTCTATTCCACGGAAATGGAGATGTATATTCAAAGCTGTTCATTTCCAACTTCTCCAGGGTGCTATTAAATCATACAACAAAGAGACCAACTCTAAAATCTGTATATAGAAAATACATCTAGGAAACCCCTTTCAGGTATGGAAAGAATCACCCCCTCTCTTAACATAAATGGAAGGAAAATACACACTCCAGAAACTCTGCTCCTGGTCTAGGCTAGTGATAAATTCCTGCCTTTTATACTGATTGACTAGCAACTAACTGGCTCAAGTGTGAGTTACTAGGAACCTAAAACTTTTATAACCACATAGTCTAAAATTCCTGACCAAGAAATGGTTCCTAACCTTTTAAATGAAAACATGGCAAAATTTCAAATGTTAAATTTTCCTACATTTACCTTATAAAAATGAATAAAATACTGGGACCTGTATTAGTTCATTAGAGCAGTTGTAACAAAATACCATGGATTGGGCAGCTCAAAACAACAGGAATTTGTTGTCTTTCCGTTCTAGAGGCTGAAAATCTGAAATTGAGGTGTTGGCAGGGTTGTTCCTTCGGAGGGCTCTAAGGGAGAGATCTGTTCCAGGCCTCTCTCCTTGGCTTATAAATGACAGTCTTCATGTTCACACGATGCTCTCCCCTGTATGTATCTGGGTCCAAATTTTCTCTTCTCAAAAGGACTCTGATCATATTGGATTAGGGGCCAATCCAATTGGATTACTGCTACTCCAGTATAACCTCACCTTAACTAATTACATCTGTAGCAACCCTGTCTCCAAATAAAGTCACATTTTGAGATATTAGACCCTAGCATTTCAACACATGAATTTGGGGGGATGCAGAGAGCAATTCAATCCACAACAGCATCCAATTTAATTTAGCTTTAAGTCTATCATTTGATGGTTGGCTCCCTCTACCCAAACAACTTTGCAAGCTTGTGGCAATTAAGATGATATATTCTTGTAACTATTTCTAAATTGAAGCTAGATATTATTCTTTAAGTATCTTTGTTGAAGACCACCAAATCTTATCCACCTCAGATCTGTTACCTTTTATGAAATGAAAGAGTTGACACTTGGTTGATATCCTAACAAAAATACTATGTTTCATTTGGTCGGTTACTTAAAAAAATAAAAACAAAAAACAAAAAAACTCCAATTATCTCTAAAACCTTTCTTTGTTTAAATAATCATCTCTTCAGGATCTTTTTTTTAGCTGAATCAGGGAACCCCAGTTAACTCTACCGATGGTTATCAATGCTGACTATATACTGGGAAACACCTAAAAATATCAATACTTGACCCTACATGGGATCAAATAAGTCAGAATATCTGGGGATATGACCAGGGCATGTTATTAAAGTTCCCTGGGTGGTTCTAACATGCAAGCAGGGTTTAGAAACACTACTCTAAAGAATTACAAAATTCACAACTACTTTCCTTAACTTAGTTAACTTGATTCACGCCAATGTCTGAAATACTAGTAATCCAAAAAAAACAAAGTTACTTTATTATGACATCTTTTGGCACTTGCAGACCATTTTCCCAGTTGTTTCTGTAAATAAATCCCAAAATGATGGGTGGGAAGAGAGATGGAAGACTTCTTGGGATTACAATCTGTCAAAGACCAGAGTTTTCAAAGCTTCAGTTTCTATAAGCCAATTAAACTGTAGTGATAAGCTTACAAGTATTGTGTAAGTTTACAGAGGGTCTTAACAACTCCAGAGAGAAAAGTACATAACGGTTTTCCTTTTTATTAATTTCAGGTAAATTTAACACATGTGTTGAAGGCAAAACTTTAATTTTTTTTTCTTATTTTAGCAGCTATACTAAAAATCAAGTTCTAGCAGGAAAGAGTTCCCCAAATTTCAACACCGTCAACTATATAGTTGCCATTTGTTGTGGTTGATGACATATGTGGCAATGCCACCAAGTTCAAAAGAGAAGGAAAGTGACCAATCTATAAATAGCAATGTATGTTGCTACCCTCTCTAGGCTTGCTTTTTTCCTCAGTATGCCACAATCCATGGCCCTAAGAGGATATTCAAGAAAGTATGGGCCATTATTTCAACTATATTTAACAAGTCTTTGGTCATAAAAACAAACAAACAAAAAAACCCAAAAGAACTTGCAAATGTTTACCAAGGTTCCCTGACACCAGAGCTCAATCTGGTAACATGGTTGTTGTGAAACATCCTGCCAAGATTCCCTCGGAAACAGACTAAAATGAAATAGCTATCAAATGTTTTCCTAAGAGAAAGACCAGTTTAAAACAGTCTTCAAACACTTCCCCACGCAGACACTCTTTTTTTTTTTTTAAAGATAGGTGCAAAATGAGCACATTTTCAAGTATTTCCACTATCACTTTGCCACAAGACAAGGCAACAGAGAGGGTGGGGTGGGGCATCCCTCTTCCCACGATCTTTGGGAGCTTCCCCACCCGAAGGCCACTCCAAGAAACACACACACTAAACACAATTCACTTGCTATGAAAACGCATCTTTGAGACCAATGCCTGTGCCTTCTCTTCTGATCAGAATGCTGATCAAAAGCGCTGCTTTCTTTGAAAGTATTTCCTTCACCTTTGATTGAAAAAACAAAAACACAAAACCAAAAACCCAACACCTCCGTCTATCAGGACACAATCAGACAATATTTGCCAAGCAGCAAATGCACTAAAAATACAGATGGCAACAAGAGGGTGTCACAGTAATTGCACAAGCTCTAGAGTTAGGACCACCCTTATTGACAGATAGCCGCACCGTGCCCGGGGTGTTTGAGCTCCAGCAAAATCTACAGCCTCTCTAGGCTTTTGTGTTCATGTCTATCTAAAATGAGGGTAACTTCTAGGGTAGTAAGAATTCAATGACATGATATATAATAGAGCACTTATTCTACTGCACGGCATATAGTAACCATTCAATAAAACAATTTGACAATTAAGTGCCTCAAAAGTTGACTTAGATGGAAATACACAGTTAAAATTTGGCTTCTTACTTACATACATGCATCAAATCATCACATTGTACACTTAACATTATATACAAATTACATTTCAATAAAGCTGGGGGGAGGGAAGCATATAATAATCCTACATTGATAGGCACGGTTTTTTTTGTTTTTATTTTGTTGTTAATTAGAAAGTCCTTCCAGAAAAGTGGGGAACACAGTCCAACCATCTAGTCTCTGCAACAACCATCCACTTGAATGAAAAGCTGAAACATACATGTTCAACTCTGTGACAATTTATCTAACTGTATGCTTATGATTTGTGATAAATATTTGTGTACGTATGCAATGTTTCAATAAAAAGTCTAAAAAGCAGAAGAGGTCCATCTGATGGGAGAAACGAAACTTGAAAAGGTCTCTAGTTCTCTCAGCTCTGAGCTTTGTTTTGAGGCAGAGGTAAGCAGCAGCAGTCCTGGAAATGGGTCTAATACCATTAATCGATTAATACATGAACACATTTGTATTCCAAGAGGATAAAACATTACTGTCCCCTTTCCATAGAGTTCCCCTACCTTAATACTACCACATTATCAATCTTAAAACTACATTTTGAATGATATCCGGATGTGATGGATTACATAAAATAAGCCAGGACTGTGCAATGATCTTTGAGGCTCAGCAGAGTTTTGGTGAAGGCTTCTTCACAGACAAATTCACCGCATCCTTAAAAAAAATCTGTCATTAAAACAGCTTCATTATCTGCAAATGAGAATACTTCTGTTGACTGACTCAAGCTCTCTTTACACAAGCTTATCCATCTTTATTTTAAAAGAAAATGAAAAGGAGCTTTAGCAAACAAGCGGAAAGGTCTACATAGCTGTAGTATGTACTGCCCAGCACGTCTGTCTAACTAACCTCTCAAACACAGGTTTCCTTTGGCCAAAAGTGTAGTGCCTGAATCTAGTTTTTAAACCTTTTAATATGTAAATGTATTTGGGAGAAAGGGAAAATCCTACTTATGTATAATAGCTACAAACTACGATTAAGTTAATATTCTTCCAGATTCACTTTTTCCTCCCAGGTTCTCTCCCTCTCTTGCATGTCCCCCAGCAACATGGACAAGAGCTTGGGCTTTCTCAAATCAAACACTCCACTCTGGTACAGGTGCTGTCACCATCTACAGCAGTGTTTCTGGAAAATATTCATCTCCTCGTTCAGCCTCTCAGAGATTCCTCCTTACAAAGGCTCTCCTTATTCATAAAATGAGGGTAACAATAGTTGCCACACAGTACAGGGTTCTGGAGAAGATCGAAAAAAAATATGCAAGAGCACTCTCTTTGGAAGACTGTGTACCCTGGGCAGCTGTCCTAACTTGGGCTGGAATAATAAATACTCTCCTCCTTTCTTCTAGAAATTCTAAAAGGTCTGCTCATTTTGTGTCTACACATCTTCTAGAGAAAATATTCTGCACTAGTCAGAATGACTAAAAATAATTAGAAAGAAACCACAAGGAGTAAAACATTTATAAGTCAACTGCACCCCAGTGTAACACACTTAAACCAAAACCAGCTGAAAAGTTGATCACTTAAAACAGGCTCTTTAAATGTTAAAGGAAAAATATATGTATTTTTGAAAGAAAATCTAGAGAAACAGAGGTTTATTGATCTTGACTTTCTAGTCTGCAGAATCACTTGTTTTTCTTTTATAAATTATAGGTAAAATGTTTTAGTGGATGCTCAAAGTCTCATGGCAAGAAAATCTCAAGATGGCTTTCTATAGACATGATTGTGGGGCCTGCCTCCTCCCAAGTATGTAAAGAAAAGTGTAATTATCAAGCCGGAGAAAAAGAAGGAACCTCACAAACAGAGATAATTCTCATCTTTGGATAAACTTCTATGAATTATTTTTTTTAAACCAACATCATGCAATTTAATAAAATCAATTAAAAAAAAAAGAAAAAAAATGCATATTGCCCACAGAGTCTGGCAAAGGTAAGGGAGGACAAATATTAGCTCTCATATTTAAACAAAATATCCATTTTGGGATTAACCTATTATTAATGTGTGTGCACACCTTCTGCCAGGTTTTGGTATCAGTGATACCAAAGTGATACCAAGTTGACTTTGTAAAAATGAATTAGGAAACTCTTCTCTCTGAACTGAAACTGTTTAAATGATTCATTAAAGTTTAAAATAACACCCATGAAACTCTTAGGGCCTACCAGTTTTATGCATGTGGAGATTATTCATGGCAATCTCCTCAGTTTTCTTACTAGGACATTTTCATTACTACAATTCTAAAAATTTATAAGTACTTCAATGTGCTAGCTCAAGTGATACACCAAATCCCCACAGAGTTCTGCAATTATCTTTTTTAAAATGTTTTCACTGGGGACGCCTGGGTGGCTCAGTTGGTTAAGCAGCTGCCTTCGGCTCAGGTCATGATCACAGCGACCTGGGATCGAGTCCCACATCGGGCTCCTTGCTCAGCAGGCAGCCTGCTTCTCCCTCTGCCTCTGCCTGCCATTCTGTCTGCCTGTGCTCGCTCTCTCCCCATCTCTCTCTGATAAATAAATAAATAAAATCTTAAAAAAAAAAAAATGTTTTCACTGTTCCAAGATTCATTGATTCTGCACCACACCCAGTGCTCCATGTGATATATGCTCTCCTTAATACCCACCGCCAGGCTCACCTAACCCCCACCACGCTCTCTTCCCAAACCCTCCCAGTTTGCTTCTCAGAGTCCAATCTCTCATGCAATTATTTCTTAACAGAAATATAAACAAACCAACCAAGTACTGTCAAAATTAATGAGTACAGAAATGAAGAGCTAGGAACAGAAATTATCCACTAATACTCTCAAACAATGTTATCAAATCAGAATTGGGATCCAAATATCTTTAGTGACTAGGGTAGGTTATTTTCAACAGTCCCCTGGGTGCCTTTGCAACTCTGCCCTAGGAACTGATTACAAGATTCTAAAATAGTTATTCTAGCTATCCTGGAATAAATGAGATAATATTCTATAACAGGAAATGAGAAGAAGAGTACTTCCATCACAGAATGATTTGTGGGAATCAAAGCGTATGTGGAAAAGACACCATCAACTGTAAAGGGCTCTATGAAATGTTATGAAATATTTTTATACTTCACTCATGACTAGAGCAGGCAATGTATTCTTTGCATGGAGGTTAACTTACAAAGCAGCATCTGGGCACAACATTGAAATATATACTTTTATCAGTCCCCTTACTTCCCAGTGGCTCTCCTTCAATACCCCAGGTTTTTTAATGGATTGTGTATTTTTTATAAGCATCATGATGTAGATAAATTTTATGTTGTAGCCAGCGGCTTTAGTGTATAAGAGAAAATGGATTCAGATCTCTGGAAATTAACAGTTTGCAAAGTATTTTCTTAACTGGATTTTAAAAACTCACCATAGTGCTGTTTAAAGTGTTATCCTCCAGTCTCTGTCTATAAGAGGTCAATAAAATGATCAATAAAATTGAAATAACATGGTATGCCTAACGTGGTGGTAGGTGTTAGGCAGCGACTATGTTAAGTACTTTATGTGGCTTATCCAGTCAGTTCCCCATAGCACTGCGCTCTTTAACTGACAGCAGGAAGAGGCAGAGCTGAAACGTGAAACCAGATAATCTGACTCCCAACTCCACAAGATTAATCACTTGGATAGACTACAGGAGTACAGATTCCTATAGATAAATTATGGTCATAATAAAAGTTTCATCTCAGTTATAAAGCTTGGAGATATACATAAATATATATATATATGAAGTTTATTTCTGTTGGCCACAGCTGAGTGGAGTGTTTCAGAAGAAGCCTAGCTTCTCTCTTGCACAGCACCATGACACATAGAAAGGTCTAAGTAAAATGGTCTGTTCTCCAGAATTCCCCCAGATAATGTTTAAAATTCCACTGTAAATCCCTATGGAGTTGATTTGGCTAAATCTAATCCCAGTTTAGGTCTTTCATGACTATTGGCCGCCTTTAGTCTTTACCCAGATTTTTCTTTTTCCAGCCAGGATAAATTATGACTTGGCCATGCAACTCAAAGTACAACAGTCACTAAAAACAATCTTGATTTTCTTATTAGAGCACTCACTTTTAAAGTTTAATACATTGATGGGTTAAGAGGGTGTGTGTGTGTGGCTAAGTGTGAACAGAATCAGTTATGAGGTTAAAAAAAAAGGTAGATATTGGGAAGTATAATAAATTTTAATCAGGTTTAAATATTCAGTTACAAATCAACTAAATAACATCAAAGCAGTCACTACCAGATTGATGTTTTAAATATGCAGAATCTATATAACAAAATATTTAAGTAAAATCATAATTAAAGAGGCAATTCCTACTTCTAAAAGATGGACTGTGATAAGAATCTTCTATAAATATGTAAGAATCATAGAATAAAATGAGGCAGACATACCTGAATATAGAGTTTAGCTACAACAAAGCCTTTTCCAGAATGGAAAAGTTACACTAACCAATCATAGGCAATGACAGACATTAGAGTCACTCCAAAAAAACCTGAACTCCAGGTCAAATTATGTCTAAACAAATTTAACATGTTATAATGGAAAGGAAAGTGCTTCCCCAGAATTAATCTGCTGGATTTTCAAAAACCTCAGTGACAAGCTTATTGGCTTATTCTAAAACCAAGCCAGAATAAGAAAAATAAGAAAATATTAAAAAAAAAAAGGCTGAATGAATTTGTCTAACTGGTATTCAAATTATAAAAACTGGCTTCATTACCTGATTTATGCCACACAATTGAGTAATATAGAGTATGCAGTGGTACACTACAAACTTTAGCACCTTTTCTTTAATTCAGATCATTAATAATGGCAACTGTCACATTTATTGACCACTTCCTAAACTCTTGTCAAATACTTTACATAAACACTGAATGTTCCTAACTTTGGAAAGTAATTCTTTTATATTTTGGTGAAGGAAATCAAAGCTCAGTGAAATTTTAAAATTTGTCTGAAGTCACACATTTAGTAAGTGGTGGCTCCTGGTTCCTGAGCTGATACTCTTTAATGCCACATGTCACACACTCTAAATTGACAAGAAATACCAATTTCCAGAATTGAGTATGATGCTGAAGTTGTAGGCAGTTGATCTGAATGAACACAAATCAATCACTTTTTAATAAACCATCTCCCAGGTAAATCTTCAAAACCCAATTGTTTCTGCATGTGCTTACACGTTGGGACAGGAAAGAAGGGAGGAGTTACCAGTACCACGAGGAAATTTCCATTCCAGGCAAATGGAAGTTTTTCCTAAATCCTCTTGTTTTTACTTTCCCCATATCAGGAAATAAAGTGGAATGACAGAAGTGCACACACAAAAACATAAATTATAATAGATTTTTAAATTGTCACCTAAAATATCACCTTTTAGAACAGAAAAATGCTCCTTCCCTCACTCCAGTCCCTACCCTACAACTCCAGGCTGACTTCCCTGTTCCTGACTCACACGCTCAGGGCTCTTTTTCTCAATGTCTCATTAGGTGGGAACAGATGAAACAGATAACCTCACAAATGTACTACCAATCATTACACTGTAATTCTTTCCAAAAAAGAAGAGCTGCCTTAATATTGAGAATTTTGGTTACTGTGTCAAAAAGAAGAAGAAGAAGAAGAAGAAGAAAAACTCTGCCTATATTCTAACTTATTTAACATTATGAACATTATTTAAAGATTACTTGAAGATTTATGAACATTATTTGAAGACATCATGTTGTTAAATCCCCACTCTAACAAACCAGTAACAGTTTTCTTTTTACTTTAGTAACTGAAGGACATTATCTTCACCGTTATTCTTGAGAGAGTGTTAAAGGGGAGTCTAACTTAGGAGGAAAAAAAAAAAGGACAGTAACCTAATAACACTATCTGTTCATATAATGACTTATCCTTCCTTTACATGTTATGTGTTAAGTAAAACAGAAAGGAAGCAAAAAGTTTCAAGAGCATGTGGCTAACCTGGGCTACATCACTGAGGTACTAATTTTCTTATCCACCCAGCAAGGTTGCTTTAGGTGACTGAGCACTTTCTGGGAGAACAGAGATGGTCAATTCCATACCTGACAAAAAACTGTCCAACACAAGCTTCGTTAAAAAAAATAGTAAATATACAGAACGGATAAATACAATGTAGTACACCCAGACAATGGAATATTATTCAGTAATAAAAAGGATGAATCACAGATAAATGCTACAAATGATGAACCTTGAAAACTTTCCGTTTAAGTAAAGGAAGTCAGCCTCTCGGAACAGACCATATACTGCATGATTCAATGTATATGAAATATCCCAGAACAGGCAAATCCACAGAGACAAAAAGGAGATTAGTTGTTGCCAAGGTGCAGAAATTGGGGCGAATAGGGCATGACTGCTAATGGGTACAGGTTTCTTTTTGGGATAACAAAAAACATTCCAGTACTGATAATGGTGATGGATGCACAACTCTGGTTAAATACTAAAAATCACTGAATTGCAGTCTAAATAGTAGACTTAAATGTATGTAAATTATATCTCAATAAAGCTGTTTTTTTTTTTTAAGGTATCCTCAGGCATATCAGGGCATAAAGACTGTCAATTTGTAATTATATTAACGAATTAACTAAATGTATAACATTTTCTTTTTGCTAAAAATAACAACTGCAAAGAATAATAATTCTCCCACATTTAAGACCACTCTTTTACCACTTGCATGCACTGGTAGCTGGCATTATTCAAATACATTTGTTGAAGGCACAAGCTGGGGGACAGTTCCCAATTTCTCATATACAAGACAGTTGCTTTCCCGCTCTAAGCCTCACCTGACTCTTGTGTGTAATGTAAGAATTAAAGTACCTGGTTCCTAAGATTGTTTGAAGAATTAATAGGGTAATCCTTATAAAGCACGTAGCACAGTGCACAGAGCAAAATGCTCAGTAAACACTAGTTACTAAAACTTATCACTGAATGTTTCTGGAACTCTTCTGGTCTATGCCCTACCCTCTGCAATGACCTTATTCAATATTCACTTTTTCTTTTTTTACTTCTAAACTTTTAACTGGGCTTCTTCTCCTCAAAGGGCACCCTGCTTTTACTGCCTCTACACTTCAGAACTTTGGTGTCATTGGTCTCAGATACTACTCTGTCTCCATAATCCTGTGGCCTGTGGTCTTCTGGACAGTCTGCAAAAAGTTGCTGCTGTCCAGGGCATCACCCCTCTTCCAGCAGGTAACACATGGAGATCTCAGCTTCCAACCTGACTGAATATTAAGAAAGGCCTTGTGCTCCATCTGCCTCGTGTAATGGGCCTCCACCTCCTTTAGGCTGTTCTTCAAGCTGGCTTTCAGGTTTTTCACCTAGTCCAGGTGGATCTCCAAGGACTGGGCCATGTATCTCAGCTCCATGAGGGCCATCTCAGCTGCTCCTATTTCAGCGGTCTGTGAGGGGACCACTGTGGTGCTTTCCTCAATCTGCTGGGACCAATACTTGTTCAGCTCCTCTCAGTTCTTCTGAGCCAGCTTATCATACCTGGCCCGGATGTCCGCCATGATCTTTCCGAGGTCCTGAGACTTGGGGGCATCCAACTCCATGGTCAACCCAGAGCTGGCAAATGGTTTTGTAGACCCTTTACTTCCTCTTCATGGTTCTTATTCATGAAGAGCAGCTCTCTTGAAAGTTCTCATGAAGAGAACATCGATCTCTGTCTCTAGCTGCAGCTTAGTGACAATGGTGTCATCAATGACCTTGTGGAGCCTGTGGAGAGAACGCTCCACAGACTGGCACGTAGCCAGCTCCATCTCATACTTGACTCCAAGTTTATCAGCAGCAAGATGAGCACTGCCAATCTGCAGAACAACAAGGGTATTGTCCACAGATTTCACAAAGACCTGGGCCCTCAGCTCTTAGATAGTCTTAAAGTAATGCCCCCAGTCTCTGATCCAGGATCCCTTTTTCTTCAGGTAGTCCCAGATTTTGAACTCCAGTCTCTGATTATCAGCCTGAAGGCTTCTTATCCTCTCCAGGGAGGAGGTCAGGTGGTTATTCAGGTCTTCCATGGTCCCCTTCTGACCCTGGATGCCCCTATGCCTGCCAGACCCCCAGACATCCTAGTGGCCAGGCCTCTAGACCCCCAGATACCTTGTTAATGGGACACAAATCCAGGGGCCTGAGTCCCCAGGCATCTGCATAGACACTGGCAGCTGCACTGCTGACTGGTGGGACCCAGTGGTTGGGCAACTACACAGAGCTTAGGGACCAATAGTTGGAGGAGAGAGTGTAATGGGTAATAAAGTTCATGCTGTTCAGGGATAAAGACAAGAGGCCAGGACTCAGGCTCAGGCCACTCATCTATATTCATTTTAAAGATGCTGTCATGGGGTCAGGTGTCAAGATGGAGGAGACTTAAAGAAAAACTGTAAAAGAGAATAATAGTAAGTTCTTCCTCCTTCATAACAACCATCAGCTTCCTCACTGCCAGTAGTTGGCAGGGAGATAAGCCAGGCCAAAGACTAGATTATAGGCAGGGTTGTCGGTCACATAACCTGAAGAGGCCTCAGGCCTTCTTCTTCTTCTTTTTTTTTTTAAAGATTTCATTTATTTGTCAGAGAGAGAAAGAGCGCATGCACAAGAATGGCTGGCAGAGAAAGAAGCAGGCTCCCTGCTGAGCCTGAGCCAAAAGCAGATGCTTAATGAGTGAGCCACCGAGGCATCCCAGCCTCAGGCCTATTCAAAGTTAGACTTTTGCCAGGGCACCCAGATAACTCAATAAAGCATCCAAGTCTTGACTGCAGCTCAAGTCATGATACGGTTGTCAGGCCCAACGCTTGGCGTGCAGCCTGCTTAAGATTCTCTCTCTTCTTCTGCCCTTGCCCCCCAACCCATCCCACCCCTGGTCTCTCATTCTCTCAAAACAAACAAACAAACAAACAAACAAAACAAAAAACCTCCACAAAAAACTAAAGTCAGACTTTACCCAAATACAAGCAGGTCTGTACTGTGGGCTCAATGGCATAACCCCTTTGATGAAGCTTCCAAATGTATACAATCGAAACAAATAACCTCTGTATGTTAGTTTTCCAGAAAGCCAAACTTTTAATGGGTCTGATAAGTTTGATCTGCCAAGATTAAAAAAGAAGGCAATATGAACAGGTCGATTGGCCCATATAGTCACGAATTATATGTAAATAACAGAATTCCCTATGTCCACATACAGGTTAGCATCATTATTCCAACTTCCTGTCCTGAACAAGCTATACACAAAACACTTCGACTCATTCCTTCTACTCTAATTTTAAGTACCACTTAAATCCCTCGCCTCGCCTAAGAGAATTGCTAAAAACATGGCCCGTACGTGTGATCTATATTCTTACATGCATTTTCTCAATCTACAAAATACAACCTCATGATACAACCATGTCAAAACTCCCTCTGCAACTTGAAGGAATCTCCTGAGAAAAAGAAAAACTCTATGTGGATATTTACTTATTTATAATTTCAATGACTTTTTAAAAAAATATTTTATTTATCAGACAGAAAGAGAGTGTGCATGTGCATTAGAGAGGGCAAGTGCGAGCACGGGGAGCAGGAGAGGGAGAAGCAGGCTCCCTGCTGAGCAAGGAGCCTGACACGAGCCCAATCCCAAGACCCTAGGATCATGACCAAAGCTGAAGGCAGGCACTTCACCGACTGAATCAGCCAGGCGTCCCTCAATCGTAATTTCTGAAAGCTATCTGAGGTGGTACAATACCGCAGTTCTAAATACATAACAGAAAAAAGACTCCATGAAAATTTCTTCCTGGTCTTAGAATTATGATGATATGGTCACACTGCCCATGTACTAAGTGAGAACATGGACAAACACGTCCCAAAAAATCATATACTATAGTCAAGAGGGTTTAGGGCAGAACATTACCTCTCATTCAAATGTCTTCTGATGTGATAAGGGCCATAACCAAGCATATATATATCCCACGTTATTTTATCAACAGGATTAACAAAGTCTGTAAGAAGACTCAACCAATAAAGGTATTACGATGTTAAATGCTTTGGAAGATATTAAGGGGAGGGGGAAAAGTAATCCTTTTCTTCAAGTAGTTAGCATTTATCCAGGAAAATCATTAATGTATGTATGAAAAATTAATGTGGCAAATGTATGACAGTGACAATAAGTGATGTAGAAATAACAAAATAAACTTTGTTAATTCCTGAAGTAATGATTTTAGGATAAATTCCTGGAATTAGGGACACCTGGGTGGCTCAGTTGGTTAAGTGTCTGCCTTCGGTTTGGGTCATGATCCCAGGATTCTGGGATGGAGTCCCACATCGGGCTCCTTGCTCAGCCAGAGCCTCTCTCCTCCTCTGCCCCTCCCCCTGCTCATGCTCATGTGTGCTTGGGCATGTATGCGCTCTCTCTCTCTCTCTCTCTCTCTCTGACAAAGAAATAAAATAAATAAAATCTTTGAAAAAGAAAGAAAAAGAAGGAAACAAAAAAATTCCTGAATTAGTAGGTCTTGTCCTAAGCTCTTGAAAGAGATTATATAGGCAACAGGTATGAATGTGGGAGACCAAGCAGGAAGGCACTTGGGAAAATTAATGTAGGCTGGCAAAATTAATGTAGTACAAGAAAAAAAAGAGCATGAAACAGTCACACTATGAAAAGCTTCTAACCATAAGTTAAGGTGGTTAGATTGACTATATAGTCAAGAAAAATCCATCAAAAATTTTGGTACATTCTACTGTTTCAGACACTTCTGCCCCTTCAATCTGTCAGATAAACTGAGCCTTCCTGCAAAATGCAGTTCTTTTTTTTTTTTTTTTTAAGATTTTATTTATTTATTTGACAGATGGAGATCACAAGTAGGTAGAGAGGCAGGTGGGTGGGAAGGGGTAGGGGGGCAGGGAGCAGGCTCCCTGCTGAGCAGAGAGCCTGATGCAGGGGTCGATCCCAGGACCCTGAGATCATGACCTGAGCTGAAGGCAGAGGCTTTAACCCACTGAGCCACCCAGGAGCCCCTATACCTGGAAAATGCAGTTCTAATGTAACTTCCTCACTGAAGCTTTCCCAAAGTTAGAACGCAGTGATTCTCAAATACTGTATGACAACTTCTGGGTGTCTTGTTAAAAAGCCAGCAAAGCACTGTTTATCCTTTAGCCTCTAGGAATTAACAGTCAGAGTAAACTAATTTATACCGTAAGGAATGTCATAAGACCACCATCTTATATCGATAGAATTCTATAAAAATATTTGTTTCACTTTCCCATGCTTGTCACCAAGCTTCTCCCTAGTGAGCTTAAGTCTGTTAAGCATAAATAACTATGATTTGCTAGGTTCTACTTTTAGAGCCAACAACTGAAAAATCATATAACATAATATGTCAAAATTACAAAATGCATTAAACTCCCAGTTGTTTTTCATTAAGTTAACTTCTGGGCTATATGAGTACATAGTCACGTTTCCTTCTCTTTACAAACTCATCTCCACAGCCTTCAGATTTCTTCTTATTCTCACTCATTCCCCAGGCAAACATACCTGTTTAATACAGTCAAACTGTATTAAACGGTTTGCCCTCCCACAGAAGAACGTCATCGTCAGCTACAAATATTCCCAGTTTTGAACAGACATCAAGGGTAGACTTTAAAAAGTGGCTTGTCAGGTCCAATAATGGTGTTTCCTTTCCAACACTACCATCCTCCCACACCCATCTTTGCCCAAAGGAGTTCTTCCAGTAATTTTGAAAAGAGTACAAATCGATACAGGAAGACAATCAAGGTGGTGGCAACCAGACCTTAATGGTGTCAGTTTCTTTAGATGACATTTATAACCACAGACCGTAACTCAAAACAGGAAATGTATTCTAATCTGGTATCTTCAGTGATTTTGTAAAGAACCAACCAAACCAATACAGGATCATAAAACAGAATTATTTTTTTACAAGAATTATTTATTTATTGAGAGAGAGGGATAGAGAGAGGGAGCATGTGTGTACCAGTGAAAGGAGGAGCAGAGGGAGAGGGAGTTAATTAAGCGTGGAGGCTGACATGGGGCTAGATCCCAAGACCCTGAGATTATGATCTGAGTCAAAATTAAGAGTTGGTTGCTCAACTGACTGAGCCACCCAGGTGCCCCCAACAGAATTATTTCCAATGACACAAATATCTTTTAAATTTGAAAAGTTAAAATCCCAACAGTTTTATGTAACTTAAGAAGCTGATTCTAAAATTCATTCAAAACACTATACTAATTTTTTAATGCAGAGGAGAGAAAATATCTTACCAGATGTCAAATCTATAAAGTGATACTATTGAAAGCAATGTGATAGCAGCATAATAAAAACAAATTAAATGGAATAAAATACACTAGCAAGTTCAAAACTAAAGTACATGTGGTAATTTAGTATAACAGAGATGGCAGTCTTAAGTGTGAAAATCATAAAATACTCCACAAATCATGAAGAGCCAACATCCCCAATGGTGGAAGAAGGCAGTTATCAGATCCCTATACTTCACATTTTATAAAAATATATTCCATATATACTGAGGAATTAAATGCATAAATTAGAAGAAAATATAAAAAGAATATTTAATATTAGTGTGAGGGAAGCTTTCCTAAGCAGAAACAAACAAAAAAGGAAATACTGGTAGATTTTATGACATATATAATTAAAATGCTAAAGGGTACAAGATATCATATTGTTAGAAGAGGATGCCAGATAGGGAAAACATATCTGCACTCTGTGTCACAAAGAAAGCTAACCATTAACTATACAATGAATGAGTTAGAAGACAATGCATTATTCATAAAATATAAAGAATTACTGGGCAAAAGAAGATTAAGAAGTAATTCAAAGGAAATTCAAATGAACAGTAAATAAAGAACAAACCAAGTTAGCAATCAAGGAAATGCCAATTAAAGTAGCAGAATATCACTTTTCACCCAAAAGACTTATCAAAAGGGGGGAAAAAAAGGCTTTCTGTTAGTGACACTTTGGGACCTATACTGTTAGTGGTAGTAGAAACAGATACAGACTTTTTGAAGAACAATTTGGTAGTATTTTATGCTCAGTATACACTGAGTAAACTCAGTAAATCTACTTTTAGAAATCTTAATGAAATAATCATATAAGTGTACAAAGATACACGTGTGTGTGTACAATAATGAAACAAGAGTGTTCAGGCATGGTTCTAAGAACTTTATATAGATCAACTCACTTAGTTCTCACAATACAGGGTCTGGTATTATCATTCCCATCTTGCAGATAAGGAAACCAAGGCAGAGAGTGGTTAAGTAATCTGTCCAAAGTCACAGAGGTAATAAGCAGCACGAGGAGTGAAACCCAGATGCTCTGACTCCAGCATCTGAGCTCTTAACTACTGTAGGTCTACTGCCTCCCATATGAGGACGTCCACTGCTATCTTGTTTATAAGAGCAAAATACTGGTAAGTCTGTCCAGTTGTCCAAGATCGAAGATTGGTAAACTAATAACGATCAGCCATCATGTATAAAAAGTAAGTGATGCAGAGCCAGTACACACACACACACACATATTTACAATACAGTAAGTGAAAATAAGTCACAAAAAAGGTTTAGCATACTTTCATTTGTATCTTAAAAACAACCTCTTTCTGTAGGTTTGTATGTACATACAGTGTTCTTTTTGGGGGGTCTTTGTCTAAAAAGTTAAACATCAAATGTTAATAATGGTGTCTTTTGGGGAGAAATGGATTAGGCAGGAAGGGTAAAAACATATTTTTATATTAGGTGCCTTCTTTTGCAATTGACATGTTATTACTTTTAGATCAAAAAAAATCTAACTGGGGGCCTGAGCCAGTTAAGCCTCTGCATTCGGCTCAGGTCATGATCCCGGAGTCCTGGGATCGAGCAAGGAATCTGCTTCTCCCTCTGCCTCTCCCCCGGCTCGTTCTCTTTCTCTTAAAATAAATCAATCAATCTTAAAACAACAACAAATCTAACAAGCAAACCAGTTAGCAGAACCATGATGCTAATAGTAAGACTGACATGACTGGATCTGCCCCATATGATCAGTGAAGTTTGCTGTGCTCATGGCCATAGGCTGGACATGGCCATTGGCTGACAAGCCACTTTTAAAAGTCTATAATAAACGGATTATAAACCAGTGAATTACATAAACTCAGTGGAAGAGTATCACTAATAAGAGTCAAACTACTTGGGTTCAAATTGCAACTCCAATACTGACTAGCTTTAGGGTTTCAAGGAAATCGTTTAACCTCTCTCTGTCTCATTTTCCTCATCATAAAAGGGGGATAATACTATTTGTCTCAGGTCTAATATTTGTAAAGTCCTTTTAATAATACCTGCAGAAAGCAAATATATATAACAATGTATACACCCATTTTGATGAAAATAACAAGAAAAAAACACATATGAGCACTCTGATGTTACGCTTGAGCATCATTTCCCTATCCAAAGACGTTAATAACCTCTGTGAGATAAATTAAGTGCATCACACAGATTAAGGGTAAACGCAAAACTAGTTTTAAGGCTATGTAGACATGGGTACGAGTACTGCACCATGATGTAGAATGTGCTTCTCACAGTCAGAAGAGTGTCAAAGCCACTGCACAGAGCACACCAGTGAGTGGCCTCGAGCTCTGTCCTCTGTGGCCACACCGAGAACAAACCTCACCACAGCGAGCCTGGACTCTTTCATCACGAGGGCTGTACAGTAAACACACGGTTTGCAAACTTTAACATACAGAGAAATATCCTGTTTTAAGGCAAACTCAAAATACTTTCTTTCCTAAAACATCCTTTCTATTGTCTCTAGATTAAATCCATGTACCCATCAATATTTTTAATTGGGACCTAGCAATCCTCCCCCTCAAACTTTTTTCCTTCCCAGCCAAAGATCATCTTGATTTTAAGGTACCTCAATGCAAATTCTCATCTTTTGTAGGTTTACTTAGAAATTTTTAATCCTGTCACCTCAACAGACAATACAAACGGCAAAGAAATATAAAGCCCTGGCCAAAGTAAGAATCAGTTTTATTATCTGTCATAACTATGTTTCTAGAATAAAAGTATGATACATTGTAATTGGCCTATTAATGTTAGATATTTGGGATTAGGCTTATTTCAGTATCTAAATCAATTTATTCAGCATATTTTAAACCTAAACGCCCTCAAAATGTTTTTGCCAGTGTACTGAGTCTAACACAGCATTTCTTCCAATTATGTCTTACATCTTCACATAAACTATCTAAAATGATGTAGATTAGGGGCTCCTGGGTGGCTTAGTCGGTTAAGTGTCAGTGTTTGGCTCAGGTCATGATACCAGGGTCCTGGGCTACTTGCTCAGCAAGGAACCTGCTTCTCCCTCTCTCTCTGCCTATTTCTCCCCCACTTATGACCTCTCTCTCTCTCTCTGTGCCAAATAAATAAAATCTTTAAAAATTTTTAAAAAATAAAATGAAGTAAATTGTAAAGTCCCAAGAACCTCTAGCGTCTCCCCTTGAAGTGGGGGAGGGTCAGAGGAGCAGAGAGACTAGAATTAACTTAGATCCTTTTTCTCAATGTCTCTGGGATCTTCTTCCCATTCTAGAAACAGTAACTGGAATATCACTGAATGTAAACTCAGTGAAAGCCAATTTAGAAATTTTTCAGTTCAATCCTCCCATTCAACAGATGATGCAATCTAGACCTGGAGAAGTTAAGTGACTTCCTCAGAATCATGTGCTTTGGACTGAAGCAATACATGATTATGGGACTGCTAACATCTCTCCATCCACTTGAAAAACTAGCCCAGGATTATAAATACTAATTAACCACATGCATTTAAACTGCAGAACTGCAAGCAACTAATACAACCACAGGTCCTGTATTACCAAAAAAATGTACATGTCTTGTTGGTATGTCATATAGAACTTTTCAAATCACTTAAGTACTCTGAAATAATTACTTAAGGTATTTTATTTACTGCTAAGTCTCATTTTACAAAAAAAAAAAAAAAAAAAAGCTTAACCCTGAAATTATTACTTCCTTTTCCCACATCAAAGCTAAGGACTAAACTCTTTGACAAATTAACTAGTACTTAAAACACAGGATCACAATTATCATCAAATTTTTAGTATCTACATTTTTACATTAATACAGTTTCTCCTACTTTCTTTTAAAGTAAATAATTTTCTGTTGCAAATGGAATAATAATAATAATAAACTTATAAAAGTCCAATTTTCTCTTGGTTTCATACCTGTTGTTCATCCTCCATGACGTTACTAGCAAATTCAAATACTAGGTCGTTCTGTTGGACAACAGCAGCCATAATAAAGCATTCCCCTTAGATCCACATGAGAGAAATTCCAAGCAGGTTCAAGTATGAGGCAGCAGAATCCAGTGACCAATTTGGGTAAAAAACCCTCAGCTAAGTCTGTGAAGTTACTGTAAACCAGGTTTTCTTTAGGGATGGTGCTTCAGAGTTTCTTGGTTCACTGATATTTTAGTCAAACAGAGGCAATTTTTCTGAAATTTTTCTTCTCTAGAGCTTCTTGGCCTGAAAAATAGAAGTTTAAGTTAGTTATGAAAAAAGCAATCATACCCATTTAGAATATAACAATAAATATTGAGGACAGTATCTCCAATGTGTTTTTTGTTAATGTTTTTAAACAAAACTAACATGACTGATGAACACAGGATTTTTCTTTTTAAGTTGGATATATATTTTCTTCGAAAATTTCATTCCTGCTAAGATAAAATCGCTTCTCATTTCTCAAAGTGCAGCCATTCTCTCTTCCCTCACCCCAGTTAAACTACAGTTCAAGTACCAAATACTTAAAAAAAAAAAAAATCCACCCAGCAATAACTAGGTTTGTAATTGCAATAAAGGACATATAAACAATTTCCTTCTTGCCAGTAACTCGGCAAACCGCACAGGAATTGCTACTCCATGAGTAATTTCATCTGTATATTTTTTGCCTTAGGAGAAACACATACAGTACCCTGTTATGCCTAATATACATAAGAATTTAAATCTGTCTAATACTTTAAAGTTTAGTAAGTACTATTTTAAGAGCTTTAAAAAATAAACAGATATTAAAGTCCATTCTTTCTGTTCTTTAAAAAGGTTTCTGATAAGTAGAATGTTTTACCATGCTTAAGCCTGTCTTCGGTGGCTTCTTTTTTAATGCACTGAAATGTATCCTTATCTCTAGCACAGGCTTGCAAGCAACAGGAAGGAAACGGCACTTGACCACGTCATGGCAAATTAAAACATGCAAAGAACTGCACTTTACAATAGTAGAAAAACAGAAACGCAACTTAAGAGTGAAAACAATTTCCCAGTGGAGGGAGAAATGCTTAAAAAGTGCCTGTCAAAGATGTTTCCTATTTAAAAAAAAAAGTAGACGGAAAAATTTTTTAATTCATCACAATCTTATGTAATACTGTGTATGCTTATGGCTATAAATGTGATATGAAATGACAAAGATTACAAAAGTTATCACATTAAATTACATCTACTACTCAGAAATAGCATTTACAATTTTAGTTTCAAAGAGACAAATTAGGGAATGAAGCTGAGCTGGTCAATTAGTTTTCCTGAAAAAAACCCAACTAGCATATGCCAGCCAAATCAAATAGTCAATTTCCTAATTTCAGTAAAGCTGATTCCCTATATACTCTAGACCCTATGGGTCATCATGGATAACTGTAATTTTCCTAACTGGGAATCAAAATAAAATAAGGTTTAAGAATCCAACTCAGGTGCTAGAACTGATTCTAACCCAGCAGTCTCCAACATCTATTCCACCCCACCTCTTTCAAATACGATTCAACTCCAGTACTAGAAAAGCATTTTTATTTTTAGTGCATTCAACTAGTTTTTCAGCAATGCACCGTAACTGGAGGGAAGAACAATGCATTGACCTAAACTGAACATGGACAGAAATATAAGCATAAGACAAACATTTGGCTTTGGACAAATGTTACTTACAATCTTTCCCCTTAAATTATTAACCAATCTCATTCTTCTGTACGGCACTTGCTTTCTTACAGTCTCCCCCACTTTTTAAAAAGATTTTATTTGTTTGAGAGAGAGAAAACAAAGGCAGGGAGGAGGGGCAGAGAGAGGCAGATGCAGACCCCTCATTGAGCAGGGAGCCTGATGTGGGGCTCCATCCCAGGACCCTGGGATCATGAACTGAGCCGAAGGCAGACACTTAACTGACTGGCTACCTACGTGTCTCCTTCTTATATTCCTTCACACAGATTGTATTCATTCTTGCCACTCTTCTTAAATTCTACTTATTCCCCATTCCCAGATACCTCTCCCTCCTCAGCATCCATTCACATCTTTCCACTCAAGTATCAAGTCCCATTTCTTTGATAAACCTTCCACATCTCTACACCTCCACCTATTGGAATCACTCCCTTCAGAAATACAGCACTTCCGGTCCGCTAAGTTAGCACTAACTGCAAATTGTTTCACATTTGAAAATTATGTCTCCTTAATTCAACTGAATAAATGTTTGAATGCCTGTTATTTTGAAAACAATATGCCAGGGAGCAAAATAGAGCAAATCTTCTCTGGGGAAGTAACCGCTGTCTAAAAATACCTTCTGTACCTAACAAGCCTGTGTGCCCACAGTAATGTAAAAAGGATTATACTGGGGTGCCAGGGGGGCTCTTCGGTCATGATCTCAGGGTCCAGGGATTGAGCCTGTGCCTGGTTCTCTGCTCAGAGGGAAGTCGGCTTGTCCCTCTTCCCTCTGCCCCTCTCCCTGCTTGTGCGCTCTCTCAAATAAATAGAATCTTTAAAAAGCAAGTATAACCACAGTCGAAGGATGTTTCCTGGTAACAAAAGTTTCTCTGTAAAAGGTATAGATCCCAAAAGGCCCATTCCAAATCCATTTATTTGTAAATACAAAGTGACTCTCTACCAGTGACCAATGTGAACACATGTATGTAAAGTTAAGTTTCACTTTCTTTTCCACGGCAATCGTATACTTTTTCTTAGCATTTCCACACTATTATGTGTTAATAAATGTTCAAAAATGTCAAAAATAAGTACAATCAACATACCCACACCCTTCAATACACACTAACACCCAGGTAATAAACCAAAACTGAAATGAGTGTTCATGATCACTAATTAGGGTAGAAAGAGACACCTTCAGTCTGGTGGGTAGCTTTTGCCCATTTTTATACAGAAGTTCACAAACTGAAAATGTATAAGAAAAGCTTTGGAATTACTTTACTGGCCTAATCAGGTCTCTGATCCTCTGGTCTTCTCTCCTTCCCATGCCTTCTTCTCTCAGTAGTTATATAACCTATGGCACCAAGAGGGGTCTTGGGAAGAAATTTCCTGATTCTGGATCTAGAGGCATCACCCAAACATATTCGAGATACTTAAAGAACAAAGCTCCAATTGCATCACAATCTTTTCAGTAATAGAAGAGACTGAACATCTAGATCAATGATTCAGTTTTTCATGAATAAATTGAGTCCCTGTGCCTAAGGTCTCACTATCTGAAGGCTTAACACCTCTGCAAAGAGATCCCTCACCTCCCAAATCAAGACTCTGCCCAGGGCAAGAGTACACAGCCTAGCCTCTAAAACTACCCAAGTCTTCCATGCTCTGATAGTTTGAAACACAGATTTCTAAGTAAATACAAATATATATCAAATTGGGGGGGGGGGGAGAATTTCCATCTCAAATTCAGCTCTTCATCTCCAAATCCAGTCACTATATTAGAGAAGTTCACAATGGTGCCCCTCAGAGTCAATGTGTCTAAAACATGTCTCAGATGGAACTTACATCTTATTCCTCAAAGTTGCTCTAGTATGAAAAAAGACGTGAGTACTCAGAATGAAGAGAAAAAGGTGTTTTTTTTGCTTTACCCTAACAAATTACAAGGTCTTCAGTTAACTGTAAGTATTATAACCATTAACTATGTGTAGGACATTCAGGAACACGCTGAGTCATTAGTAATTCTCAAACCTACTTCATTTTCAAAGTGTCACTTAGTCTTTATAAAATAACAAGAAAAAATATAAGTGAACACCGTTTATCCAATACAGACATAAACAGCTACCTTATTTGCTCAACTATGGAAAGTCACCTAGTTGAACAACCATTGAATAGTAAAAACTCCCCAAGTTGGCTCTCGGGTCTTTCAACTAGATCAGATCACATTCTTCTTGTCCCAGGAGACATGCCACAGGAGGGTCTCAACAATAAGGTTCCTACTTTTTTTTAATCAACAAATTAAGCTGCAGAGTTATGGTCAAATTATAAAACAGTTAAAACAGCACAAGCTCTGGAGTCAGACCACCTGGATCTTGAATCTTCTGCTCTGTGACCTTGGACAAGATACTTTGTCTCAGTGTCCCCTTTCTGTAAAATAGGTAGAAAATACTACACCAACATCCAGAGTTGCTGTGAAGATGGGATACAAACTCCATGTACAGAATGCCTGGCAGATAACTTCTGTTCCATAAACGTCAGCTTCATTATAGCTTCTGCACAATGCAAGAGATGAGTAACAGGTGTGTGCCACATGACTGATTTGTCCTTAAGTCTCATTTCCATACTCTCTGGGAATCTCCTTGACCACAGCTAGACTCCAACAGAGAATATTATATAGCCCGTTATCAACAAAAGTATAATTCTATCCCAGCGCCTGAAAATTTGGCACCTACTTGATAAATCCAGCTGCTTCTAGGCTCGGACCTCACCCTGTCTGGCAAGCTTCCCCTAACACAGAGTTCCATTATGCCCCTGTTCCAAACAAAATGAATTTACTAATTGTAAACACAAACCCTCAGAGCCATGGATGGCTCCTACAACCAACTCAAACAGTCTATTTTGTTTAATTTATTATAAAATATTTCAGTTATTATAAAAACATGACAATCAAAATCAGTTTTTAACTTCTCATATCTGCTTTTTTCATCCCTGATTGAACATAATTTAAGTTTCCTTCAAAGGGGCTCTAAACACAAGGGTCTAAAAACCTATTAATTCATAATGATATTTAAAAACAAATCATTGCTACCCTTTGGAAGTTACCAGGCCACCAACTCATTATACTGAAAAGGAAAATTAGTAAACAAAAGGTATGATAAAAATGTTTCGAACAATTCTAGCCCAAAGGAGGTAAAAATATACTAGCTTAGAGCAATGGGGTGATTGAAAGATTACCTTTAATAAAGTATGCAGACAGTGCTTACATTTATGTATATATGCATATTTATAAAATTGAAAGTAATTAAAGAACTGGAATTCTCTAGTAACTCCAGACACCAGATGCCGAATATCTGAACAGAAAGTATTTTTATATGAAGTGATAACCTAATAAAAGGCCCTTTCAACATACAGACATACACAACACAAGAAAAGCAAGCATATTTGGAAAAACCATTACCTTAGAAGAAACACAGTAGAAATGAAAGGAAATCAAATAAGAAAAGTAAGAGGAAAAAAGCTAGGTAAATTAAAAGGAGAAGCAAGCAATAAACTCATAAACTGTAATGACTGGGATTCCTGTGTGATATACTACAGTCAGGACTTTTCATGTGTTTTCTAATACAGTAGAATGCTTTACACATTAGCTTCCAGAAGAAATGAAAACAATAAATCGGCGGTACCAAGATATATTCTGTACAATCATCCCAGGGCCTGTCTGTTCTCAATCTAAAAAGTGTGAAATTACACAATTTTAAAGCTGAAAAAAACACTAAGGATTACATAAATCAACACTGTAGTCACTGACAAGCTAAAGAATTTGGACCTGGCACTATCTGACTTGTCCAAGGTCACAAAGAAAGTTAGTGGCAAAGAAAGCAAGAGAGGCCCAAATTCCCAGCCCCATTCTCTATTCATGCCCCTTTATTTACATTAATAGAATCTCATCAATATTGTTCTTTAGCAGAATATCTGGAAACAAAGAAGTCTTTTACACAAGGATCTGTAGCGATCTCTACACTATTCTGTGCAAACTTCTGATACGTAGTAAATCATTTTTAATCATATTTTTACCTGGAACAACTTTAAGTACAGGAGTTTGTAGATTTCTGTTATTGTTTTAAAACTTAAAGTTCTACTATTATTATTTTTTCCCAAGTCTATCATATCATACCATTTGCTTTACCTTCACTCAGCCAAGAGAGTGAAAACCTTAATAAACCTTTTTTTTTTTCAAAGATTATTTGTTTATTTGAGAGAGAGAGAGAAAGAGAACACATACACACAGAAGGAGAAGGAGAAGCAGACTCCCCTCTGGGCAGGAAGCCTGACCCAGAGCTAGATCCCTGGACCCTGGGATCATGACCTGAGCTGAAGGCAGACGTTCAAGGGACTGAGCCACCCAGGCGCCCCTTTAGAAACCTTTTCATAAAAAGGCTACCACAACTTGATAATTAATGAAAATACTTGAAAACAAATTTTAACTAATATTATTCTTGCTAATTCTTTGAATACAGTATTTCTATCACTTAAATTTTAAAAAATGTGAATATGGAAAAAATGATTTAAAAAACACACCAGAGTGTGTGTTACATTTAAGTTAAGTAACCAGATTTGAACTTCCCCAAACAAGCGTGGTTGGTCTCTCAGTTCCTAGTGAATAAGAAAGAAAGAACAAAAAAAGGCACCAATTGTAAAATAAATCTCACTGTATTAGCACTAACTCATGTACTCTATACACAACACAGAAGTTAAAAAAATACAAGTCAATGTCACAAGAGGAATAAATCATTCCCCAATGCATTGAGGGGTCTCATAATTTAGATCAAAAAGAAAATGTTTCAAAAAATGAAAAAGAGGGGCAACTGGGTGGCTCAGTGGGCTGAGCCGCTGCCTTCGGCTCAGGTCATGATCTCGGGGTCCTGGGATCCAGTCCCGCATCGGGCTCTCTGCTCAGCGGGGAGCCTGCTTCCCTCTCTCTCTCTCTGCCTGCCTCTCTGCCTACTTGTGATCTCTCTCTGTCAAATAAATAAATAAAATTTTAAAAAAAATTTATAAAAAAAAATGAAAAAGAAAAACTTTCTATGTCCCTACCTTTTATTTCAAATATTCAAAGGATTTAAGGAAATTTAGAAGTTTAAAAATATGTCCTTGAAACCATACTAGTACCAATATCTTCTAAATAGCTATTCTGCCTAAAGCACCTTTCTTGCAGTTTGGGGTGGGGGAGAGGGGGAAGGGAAACTGAAGTGCCTAGAACTTTTTGAAAAATATAATTTTACTTTTGTGTGAATGATGCACAAACTGGTGTTTTTGGTCAGGCTTCTAGTGACATAAGCAAAGCTGAAGCAGGCCTTGGAAAACATGAAGAAACTCATCTTACCTCAAGCACTGTAAGGTAAAAACAGATACACACACAGTCAATATGATTAAGCCAAGAGGCTGACTTCTCTATGCTTGCTTCTTTTTGCTGACACCCAGATGTTCAGTTCTAGGACTCCGAGGGCAGGCTGCAATTACTCACTACCTAGACCTGAAATTCCGGTTCTTTCACATTATTCTCCACTTCCATCCTTGGCCACCCTGGCCTACCTGGTGTCAGGTTACACTCAGGCAGCATTTATAGCACCTTGCAAAACAGCCAAACAGATCACATACCTAGACCTGTCAATACCTGTGGTCTCAAGATTAACCCTTTTTCTGTATGTGTTCTGCAAATGAGAGAATTTAAAACCAAAAGGAGATATCCAACAGTAATCAGATAGTGTTTTAACCCAGGTCCTAAAAAAAAAAAAAAAAAAAATTTAACTCCCTTCCCTTCTCAAAAAAAAAAATTAACTCCTTTCCCTTCTCAAAAAAAGTTGAAAGTGATAATTATCAAAATGTCATTAATGGGTGCTTTTTATTATATAGATAAACTGAAGGAACTTTCTTCTCTCCAGCACCCAAAACCTGAACTCTGACAGAAATACACCTGTCCAGGAAACACAAACATGCTCCAATGGGCTTATCAGCAAAGCCAGAAAATCTCTGAAGAATCAACTTGCAGGGAAATTGTTTCGTTTCTGGGGTTGTTTATTCCAGTTAATATATTCATCCTCTTAGAAGATGCTACAACAATGGTTCCCCCACCTGAACACACAGCAGGTTTCCATCAGTAACAGTGTTTCACTCTGGTCCAGACTGCAGGAGAAAAGCCAGGGACATTTAGTTTGAAAGTACCCCAGGAGATTTTGCTGCATGGATGCCTCCCCCCACCTCCAACGCCCACACAACACTCTTCCAGAAGAAACTGTATTGTCATAAGAAGTTTGACTCTTCAGGAGAGACGCACTGTCCCTCCAGTTTACCACCTTTACCCTAGCTTCCCTCCAGGCTTTCTTCATCCAGTCAAAGGAACAGCTTAACACAAATAAAAATATCAGCAACTTACCTCTTTACTCAAAACTACCTCACTACTTATAGGAAGAAGTTCAAACCCATGAACAGGGATTAGTGGGGTTCTTCCTTGTGTTGTGAAAGGCTGGTCAGATTTGTAAAGCAGAATAGCTGAACAGAATAAGGACTGAAAGAGTGAACAAGAATATTCCATGGACCAAGTTTAAGAGAATACCTCTGCCATATTACTACTCTTCACACCCAACTCAGAAAGGGTTATTCCAGGGGCTCCTGGGTGACTCACTCGGTTAAGCAGCTGCCTTTAGCTCAGGTCATGATCGCAGGGTCCTGCGACTGAGCACCATGTCCGGCTCCCTGCTCAGCGGAGAGCCCGTTTCTCCCTCTCCCTCTGCCTGCCGCTTGGCCTATTTATGTTCTCTCTATCTCTCTGTCAAATAAATAAACAGTCTTTAAAAAGAAAAAAGAGGTATTCCAGCATTTCTGCATTTTACTGCCTTCATGGTCCCCTGACCTCACCCCAATATTATAGAAGCCAAAATTAGCTCTGTCCCGTCCTCCCATCCCAACCCTGTATGCACTACCCTTTCTCAGACTTCTCTCTGTGCTCACTGCCATGCTCAATCCAGATCTCTCCATACATTCTTAGATGATCACAATCATTTATACCTGTGGCATTTTCAAAATCACAGTGGGAACAGACTTACAAGTATAAACTCCAGAGAAGTAAAATGTTTTCACCTTTTCCCAAGTTTCCAAGTTTGATGGAGTTTAAGATTCCTTGTACACGGGGCGCCTGGGTGGCTCAGTGGGTTGAAGCCTCTGCCTTCGGCTCCGGTCTGATCCCAGGGTCCTGGGATCAAGCCCCACATCAGGCTCTCCGCTCAGGGGGAAGCCTGCTTCTCACTCTCTCTCTCTCTCTGCTTGCCTCTATGCCTACCTGTGATCTCTGTCTGTCGAATAAATAAATCTTTAAAACTAAAAAAAAGATTCCTTGTACACAAAACTTCCTGCTCCCCACATGCGAGAAGACCTCTAATGATCTAATGACCTCCGTGTTTCATAGCATTACCCCTTTTCTTCTTTAAATAATAGGAAACTATCTTAAGAAAGTGTAGATGTAATCGAAAAATTCTGGTGTTCCATGTCAAGATCCTTAAAATGGGATTCTTCCCATTTTATCCTCACAGCTATCTGGCAATCACCTCAGATTCTAAATTCAATGGCACCAAAAAACTAGACGCAACAAAACCACAGATGAGAGATAAGAAAGTAGATGGACAGGAGCTTAGTACTGTAACAGACATAAAATATAGATACGCAATATTTATAAATTATGCATGTAGCTTTTTATCTTCTTACTGCTAGAAATCTTAGAAGCAAACGTTAAATATTCCTCACAAGAAATATAAAGATTTATAATACAAAATAATTAAATAAATAAAAATACAAAATAATTAAAAGTTTAGGCTCTTCTATATTTCATAATATAATTGCTCACTCAATTTTTAAATCATATGAATCTGTTTCAGTTAACTGAAGTGCATCAACATCTTACATTAGGTGAGAGGAAATGCTTTGTGATACTTATCTGATGTATATCTAGAGCTAATCAGAAGATCCCACAACATCCATTTCTAAATGTTTTTTTTATTTTCTCTTAAGATTTTTTTAATTTATTTGTCAGAGAGTGAGAGAAAGTACAAGCAGGAGGAGCAGCAGGCAGAGGAGGAAGCAGGTACCCCACTGAGCCAGGACTTGATCCCAGGACTTGATCCCAGGACCCTGGATACATGACCTGAGCCAAAGGAAGCCACTTAACCGACTGAGCAATCCAGACATCCGAACATCCATTCTTTTAAAATATTTTATTTATTTATTTGAAAGAGAGCATAAGCAGGTGGATGGGGGGGGCGGTGGAAAGAAGAGAGGAGAGGCACAGGGAGTCTGCTTAGACTCTTCGCTGAGAAGGGAGTCCAATGTGGAACTTGATCCCCTGACCCTGGGATCATGACCTGAGGTGAAAGCACATGCCTAACCAACTTAGCCACCCAGGCACTCCTACAACTTCCATTTTCTAAAGAAACTATGCTTCTATTGATTGTCTTAGTAGTAACACATTGATGAATATTTACTACACTTTCCCAAACTCAGTATTGTGGTAAATACAAAAAGATAACGCATGGCCTCGTTCCCATGAAAGATATAACCTAGTTCAGAACACCAAAAAGGTAGTAGGAAATTAAATGCTCATAAAGCTGGTCAGTTCAACAGCCATTTCAGAAGAGGGCATGGGCAAACAGGTTAAGGAAACACTCATAGACAACAAAGGACCTAAAGTCAATCTGAGAGGAAGGTAGCAGGTCATTGAGAGATTAAGGGAAAAGAATAAAGTATAGCATGTGTGCAAAAGTGCATGTGCACACACGTGAATACTGAGAATCAAAACTCATCAAATTACTAGCTTCACAAGAGCTAAGAGGTGTCAATGGGAAATGGTGGAAAATGTGGTTAACTAAGCAAAGCAAAACCAAATTATGGAGACTTGAAAGGCAGGGAGTAGTACTTAGGTTTGATTTGGGAAGAGGTAGAAAGTTCCTGAAGCTTTTCAAATCAAGTTGCAACAACAGAGTGTGGTCCCTATGATTACAAAGCTCAATGCAAGTCACATACGTGGGATCTGGTAACTACCATCCAAAAATGATGAGAACAGCTTAAACAGACATTCCACAACTTGATTGCTACATGGATAGCTTCCAGGCACCAATGTGTACACTGCCCTCCTTAAATTCTTCATTAATTACTTATAATAGAGATTCTCAATGATGGTTTTGAAAATGCCTCCAGTGCTATAAAATTGTTTAAAAGGAAATTCACTTAACTAATTTACTTCAAGTTTTTGTTTTCACCTAACTGACTTCAAGCTTTTGTTTTTCCTTAGGTGAAAAGAAGAGGGGGGAAAACAAGAAAAAAAGATTTTCAAAAAGATATTGACATTAGCACATAACCTTTCTTCAAGTTCTTCAACTGAACATCAAAACTGTCCTACATTAATTTGAATAAGAGTGAAACTGAAACACTGGAACTAGATGAATGTACAGATGATTGTATCTTGTCAGTACCATTTAATCATATTTTGAATAGATGATGCTCATTTAGTTAATCAGTGAAGAAAGGATATTCACCACAGATGCACATTTCTTGGTCACTGAATAGATACTACTATCAGCAACACTTAAGGAAGCTTTACTTCCTTCCAGAGAGATGTCCAGAAGAGCAGTGCTCCTGTGAAAACATGGAGTTGACCAAGGGAGGGTGCATTAATAAAGGTATTTTCTGCTTTATGGGTTTGCCTTACTCTTGGAAAGTTCAAGAATTCAAAGTCACCATCATAGATGAAAAAGGCTCTTACTAGATTTTTTTAAAAAATAGATTTTATTTTTAAGTAATCTCTATACCCAACGTGGGGCTCAAACTCATAGCCCCAAGATCAAGAGTCACACACTCCGCTGACTGAGCCAGCCAAGTGTACCTCACTTATTAGACTTTTAAATATGCTTTCGCATAAAGATACATCCAGAAATTGTAAAAGAGCATAGTAAGGTTTATTTACATTATCATTTGTTAGTTATAACTCACACATCTAAATTTTACAATTTATAAAGCAAAACATACATACTACTTTAATTCTTAAACATTTATAACAACCACTAATTTTTTAATTTTTTTAAAGATTTCATCTATTTGAGTGAGTGAGAGAGAACGAACAGATAAGCAGGAGTGAGGGGCAGAGGGAGAAGGAGAAGCAGACTTCCTACTGAGCGGGGTGCCCGATGCGGGGCTCTGTCCCAAGACCCCAAGATCATGACCTCAGCCAAAGGCAGACACTTAACCAACTGAGCCACCCAGGAACCCCAACCACTGAGGTTTTTTAAAAAACACAAAAAATCATGACACTTATCCTCAAAGAGCTTAAGAAATGATAACAAATTACAAAATGAATATGTGGAAGAAAGTAATCGATTGCTACCATTTCTGTGTGCCCGGCCCTCTGCTAAATACTTTGCTATCTGTTATTTATTCGTTCCATTAGTGATACCCACCTCACTTTATTTACACAAGGATCCAAGGACTGGGGGAACCAATCATGTAAGGGCAGGGACCTGGTCATGGTCACCACCATACTCCCTTTATCTTACACAGATGGTTCATGATAACTACCTGCCAATGAATGCTCAAGGTGTTCAGAGAGTTTGAGCACATGTCTGACTTCAGCTCATGCTTACACCTTTCCATGCAAACAGCAAATACCACTAAGTACCTACAATATGCCAAGACCCACCCCTAGATGCTATAAATGAAGTGGTAAACAAAACAAATAAAATACAAATAAAGTGGTAAACCAAAACATCTGCCTTCGTGAGGCTTCTCATCTAGTTATCTTTTTCTTCCTATTTCACCCATCATCTCACCCATCTCCCCTCTGGTAACCATCAGGTTGTTCTCTATCAAGTCTGTTTTGTAATTTGTCTTTTTTTTTTTCTTTGTTCACTGTTTTGTTTCTTAAATTCCACATGAGTGAAACATGTGGTATCTGCCTTTCTCTTATTTACTCTGCTTAGATTATCTCTCTAGCTCCATCCATGTCATTGCAAATGGCATGATTTCATTCTTTTTCATGGCTGAGTAGTATTCCATTGTATATATACACCACAACTTCTTTATCCATTCATCTACTGATGAGCACTTGGGCTGCTTCCATAATTTGGTTATTGTAAATAATGCTATAATAAGTATAAGTCTGCCTGTGTCCCTCTGAACAACTCTGAATTAGTGTTTTGTACTTTTTGGGTAAATACTCAGCAGTGTGATTACTGAATCATAGTATAGTTCTTTAACGTTTTAAGGAACCTCTTCACTGTCTTCCACAGTGGCTGCACCAGTTTGCATTTCCACCAGTGAGGGTTCCTTTTCCTCTACATCCTCATCGATATTTGTTGCTTCCTGATTTAATCTAATGATCTTAATGAAAACATTGTTTCCCCTCAAAATAGTCTGCATTAAAAATGTGAGGTTGGGATGCCTGGGTGGCTCAGTCAGTTAAGCAGCTGCTTCTGGCTCAGGTCATGATCCTGGGGTCCTGGGATGGAGCCCCACATCAGGCTCCCTGCTCAGCGGAGAGCCTGCTTCTCCCTGCCCTCTGTCTGCTGCTCCCCCTACTTGTGCACTTTCTCTCTCTGTCAAATAAATAAATAAAATATTAAAAATAAATAAAAATGTGAGGTTGTCGGGCAATACAGGTTGTTATCTCATGGCAGGAGTAGAAACTTCTGCCACTCTCCTTCCAAGTCTATCTCCCACTATCTTTCAACCCCTAACAATTAGGCACAGAAAATGTGACCTCTCCTACTCTAAGATAAGAGTTGTGGGAGAAATGCTGCACTTTAAAGACAATCTTTAAGTACACATGAGAGGGAAAAGGAAAACATGGGGTGAGGGTAGAGATGGGGAGAACTACAGCTAAACCTAAAGGCAGGTTTCTTCAGGGCAAAGCTGAGTAACCTAGATGGAGATAACCAGAGAGCTTCTGTTTCACTTTAATTTTTATTTTGACTTTGAATTGAATTTTTTTTTTAAGATTTTATTTATTAGACAGAGACAGAGGGAG
Source organism: Mustela nivalis (assembly GCF_964662115.1). Classification (NCBI taxonomy): domain Eukaryota; kingdom Metazoa; phylum Chordata; class Mammalia; order Carnivora; family Mustelidae; genus Mustela; species Mustela nivalis. The sequence continues at coordinate 37,454,527 of NC_139034.1, read as the reverse complement.
AGAGAGAGAGAAAGAGAGCACAAGCAGTGGAAGCTGAGACACAGGGAGAAGGAGACCCCCCCCCCTACTGAGCAGAGAGCCTATGTGGGACTCGATCCCAGAACCCTGGGATCATGACCAGACGCCTAACCAACTGAGCAAGCCAGGCGCCCCAACTTTGAATTGAAATTTAACAAGAGAGTTTATTGGGATTTTTAAAAAAAGCATTCTCTTTACAAATATAAACATTTCAAGTAAGAAGAGTAAAGTCTCCCTGTATTGTCTTTTCCTATATACTAGATGGTCTTCCGAAATCCTATCAGTACTAACTATATTTTTTAATTTACTTAACAGGGCTCATAGAGACCTAGGTGCCAGATTCAGGCAGAAGGAAGAAGGACAAGGAAAGCAAAGTGGCTAAGGCGCAGTCTGGCCCCGTGAGCCAGCATAGTCTACCACCTAAGTCAAATGCTAATCACAATAATATACATAACACAGCAGGAGGAGACACAAAGCTCATTCTCCCGTGTTATCCTATAATTATTTACTATGTCCCATCTCTCCAGGTTACAAGCTACTTAAGAACAAAAGACTTAGATAAATTATTTCTATGGTCCTTTATTAAGCTACTTAAGAACAAAAGACTTAGATAAATTATTTCTATGGTCCTTTATTAATATAATTTAAACGCATATTAAAAGTATATTGTGTTACCAGGTGGTGGGTATTGGGGAGGGCACGTATTGCATGCAGCACTGGGTGTGGTACAAAAAACAATGAATACTGTTACTCTGAAAAGAAATTAAAAAAAAAAAAAGGATATTGTGTTGCAAGTCAAATTAAGCCACAAGATCAAAGGACACTGTCTTTTGTTAATAAAAAATATTTACTTACTGTAATTCTTCATTAAAATGATAAAACATTAGTGTTTCATTATGTCTGCTTTTTGTCTTTCACAGAATTTTATGTGATGTTTTCACCTGCCAGAGCCAACTGGTGGTGTTCTGGGCTTTACTATGCTCAAAGCAACATATATACATGTATTTTCTGACTCAAACACAAAGAAACACAAAGGCCACAAACAAATGGGGCAAAACCAGGAAGCCCCACATATAAAAGAACACCCAACAACCCTATTTTCCGAATGTCTTGTCTAAGTCAGTTTTCTTTTTTTAAGACCTGTTTTAATAAACATAAGAACTACTTCACTTGTTCTTTTGAAACTTCTTAAGAAGTGAAATTCATATAGCTTCATAATTTTTCCTTTAAGCTTTAAAAGCAGATCTGAATCCTTAGATTTGACTTTTTTTATTGGATCATTTAAATTTGATTTTAAAAAATAAGATTGTAACCTACATCCATTTTCAGCTGGGAAAACTGTTAATACATGAATTTTTAAAAAACATTCCTAGAATAGACCAGTCTAAATAAAATCCTGCTTGCAAAGAATCTTGTTTTGTTGATAATAGGACTATAATTTATTTATTTTTATTTTGTTTATTTTTTATTTTCTGTGTTGACACTGAAAGACAGTACTTTAGAATCGCAATTTCACTGAGGTACATAAGACTTAGGAATAAAACCAGAAAATACAGGAAGAAGCAAGAAGCAGTAAAGGGAATTATTCCTTTTATTCAGTGGAGAAATCAGAAAAACTGTAATGGAGAGCTAGACACTTTCTCCAGATTAATCTGAAGACAAAAGAAAAAGATTTTTGATGTACAGCAATCAATACTAAGGTATTCTCAGCCGTATTTTTTAGTGAGCCAATAATCACCACTTCCACTTATGCTGAAAACACTAATAATCTCATTAAGACACTTCATTTCTATAAAGAGCAAAAACAAAGAGGGGGAAGGAAGAAGCAGGAAAGAAATCTTATAATGAAACTGTTTATTACAAATAAACCATAAAGGAATATTATAGAAAAGAATCATACTCTAGTTCTTTAATCAGCTTTTTTGTTTCTAGAACGAAGAAAAGAAATATCAAGCATGTATTTATTCCTCTAAGAAGTATTAATAAAATCTATTACATGCTAGGTACTGGGTACCTAAAATAAAGAAGTATAATAAAGAAAAGAAAAATAAAGAAGTAGTTTACTGCCTTAAGCAAGAAAACAGTATGTAAACAGAGAACCAAAGAACAATGTAAATAATTAAGTCAACCAAGTGTTAAAGGAATAATGAGAAAGAGTTAAATACCTGTGAGAACCTGAGAACTTCACAGGGAAGTGACATGTGGGCCATGTCTTTAGGCGTAAGTAGCATTTCTTTTTTTCAAAGCAGAGATAACAGGAGGGAGGTGGTGGGGATGGCGGCAAGGGGCAGGGGCGGGGCTTGGGGGGGGTGATATTCCAGGTAGAACAGGCAAAGGTAAATTTGAAAGTCTGAATCACTGAATAATATGAATAATAAGTGTAATAGGAATTTAATAAAAACAAACTTTTTCCTAAAAGGACAAAGGACCTACTAATATCAGAAAACACACTTTCAAATCCTAGTTCTTCCATCTACTATATTTTGAGTAAGTCAAGCTGTCTGACCTTCCTTTTGTCATCTTAAAGTTGTACAATAAAATGCTTTAAATCTGGATATGCCAAAATACAAAAATAAAATTATGCTTAAATACTAAAATTTCAAGATCAAAATATTGGTTTATCACTTCATATTGAATATATATCTTACATACAAATTTGAAAGCCAATCCTTTATGACCTGTATAAATTTCACAAAACACATGTTTAATTATATAAAAGTTATATTTTCTATATCAAACATGTAACTGTATTCCATACAATCCATATAATACAAAACAAGTCTACAACCTAGAATCAACGAGTGACAGAAGTTCAATGAAACAAGCTTTATATTTAACAGGTCTCCCTAATGGGAAATTAAAGCAGCAATTGTACATCTGTGTCTCTGTTCCTCTCATCGTGGTTTAACTGACAGGAAGCAGAGAACAAGATATGGCATACAAACGTCAAGTACTTCCTGCCTTCTCTGCTACATCTTTATGTTTTGTTTTATAAATAGTCCAATAGTTTACGTGAAACTGTATGAAAGTACGGTCAACTATAAAATAGGAATGGTGAAGAGTGTTTATGAAAACAGAGCAAATAAAAAGGTATTCTGAGGCTGGGATCTAAGTTCATTATGCACACAAAAACTCATTATTACAGTTTTCTGAAAAAGTATCCTTAAGAGTAAATGTCTTACAAATTAAGACTTGAAAAACCACAATGACTGAGTAAAAAAATCAAGTGTCTGAACAATAGAATAAGCCCTCAAACTGGTTAGAGAAGTAACACTTGACTACCTAGGTAAGTAAGAGATAAGTATCACCTTAAAAAAAAAAAAATTAACCTTCCAGCAATTGACTCAAAGCAGGGCAGATAACTACTTGCCTCTTTGATTTTTGGTCACCATGGCTTCTTGTCAGTACTCTTCCCAGATTATAATTTAGGTTCCCCTTCAAACCAAACTATTTCTACCCCCTTGCCCAGTTCCCTATGTATCCCAAACTTGGCTAACATTATTTACTCATTTATGCTCAATTTGTGAATACACACAAATTAAATAAAAATCTGTTCTCAGGAGGTAAATTCTTACTGCTCTAAGTCATTTTAAGCAAACTTGCAATTACTTACAACTAAAGCAGAAGTGCTTACTTTTCATTATGCCTAGCTGCCTTCCAAACTAGTAATTCTTTTATTTTTTTGTTTAAAGAGAGAGATTTTATTTATTTGACAGACAGATCACAAGTAGGCAGAGAGGCAGGCAGAGAGGGAGAGAGAAGCAGGCTCCCTGCTGAGCGGAGAGGCTGATATGAGGGCTCTATCCCAGGAACCTGAGATCAAAACCCGAGTCAAAGGCAGAGGCTTAACCCACTGAGCAACCCAGGTGCCCCCAAACTAGTAATTCTTAAGAATCAACTCAATTCATCATTCAAATGCCTCATATTCTATAAAATCTTTGATGCAATGCAAGCATCTTCTCCATTCATCTTGGTCAATTCTTACCTACGCTGTAAGCTACCACAACTACAATTTCACCAGGATTCAGTGTCATTCCTCTCTAGATCATGTTCAGAATGACTCAGTATTTTATTATACATAAGCCCATATAGAGCTTCCTGTGACCTCTTTTCTAAACAGAACTTAGTATGCATTTAATAGTCAACTTGAAGCAGGGCACCATGCTCCTAAAGTAAGTAACTCTGCTTAAATGAGTGGCATGGAAAACGATTTCTTTCTCACCCAGTATTTTTCAGTGGAAGAATCTAGTTCATTCTTTTCAAGAGTCTAAGAGTCATTAGTGTCTTCCTAGCATGTCTTTGGTACACTGCTGCTCTTGTAAAAGTATTACCTCAATTGTCCCCAATATCTAGGAATAAATGATCCCTGAATCCCAAGGGAAGTATCTATTTCCTTACACGTTAGTTCCTTTCGCCTCTGATGTTTGGTCAATCACCCTAAGTATGGTGGAAAGTCTCACAGCATCCAAGAACCTAGTGTCCACCCCTTCTCAAAAATTAAATATGCTACGATGGTGTACAGATGTTTGTTTCTACCAAGGGCAGGTGTACATTACACCTTCCTTTCAGTTTATTCCTAAGACTAAAAGGTTGTGAATTATCTTTTAAAAACATATAAATCTGTCTCTGATCCATAGATCAAAAGATCAAATAGAACATCCAGTTTAGAAAGTTCTTATCATTAAACATTTTCAATAAGATCATTTACAAAATAAATCATGTTTTTAAATGCAAATTACTTCAAACTGTCTCTCAGATTATTTATTTTTTTTTCAGTGTCCCAAGATTCACTGTTTAAGCACCACACCCAGCGCTCCATGTAATACATGCCCTCCTTAATACCCACCACCAGACTCACCCTTATTATTATTATTTTTTTAAATCTTATTTACTTGAGAGAGAGAGAGTGACAAGAGAGCATGAGAGAGGAGAGGTCAAAGGGAGAAGCAGACTCCCCGCTGGGCAGGGAGCGCGGGATGTGGGACTCGGTTCCTGGGACTCCAGGATCATGACCTAAGCCGAAGGCAGTCGCTTAACCAACTGGGCCACCCAGGCTCCCCTGACAGTCAAAATAAAACACACATGACTTTGGGGTGCCTAAATGGCTCAGTTGGTTAAGCATCCTACTCTTGATTTTGGCTCAGTTCATGATCTCAAGAGTTGTGAGATGGAGCTCATGTAAGTCTCCACACTCAGTGGGGAGACCTGCTTGAAATTCTCTCTCCCTCTATCCCTCCCTCCCTCCCTCGAATAAATTTTTTTGAAAAGTAAAATAAAGGCTTAAAAAAAACCACACATAACATTAATTCTAATTAATTAGTCTAATTTAAATCTAAAATCTTCACATTATTTTTACTTAGGCTCTAATACATAAGAATGTGTTTTGTCTGGTATATTTTATTTTTTTTTAATTTTTAATTTTTTTAAGATTTTATTTATTTATTTGACAGACAGAGATCACAAGTAGGCAGAGAGGCAGGCAGAGAGAGAGAAGAGGAAGCAGGCTCCCTGCAGAGCAGAGAGCCCAATGCAGGGCTCGATCCCAAGACCCTGGAATCATGACCCAAGTTGAAGGCAAAGGCTTTAACCCACTAAGCCACCCAGGCGCCCCTTGTCTGGTATATTTTAAAATTTATATAAATAGTATCATACTATATATATTCTCCCAGCACACCTTAACAAGACACAAAATTTTGAATAAACACAAAGATTATCTGAAAAGAAATTTTAAACATTAAATATTCTCTAAAACTCAGCGCTTAGAAAAATATTATCACTGAAAATAAGTCATGGTTATTACACTTCCATTATGACAAAGAAACATATCTAAGATCTAGAAAGCAGCCCATCTTCAATGATGCCTCTCATGAAAAGTGTTCTGACTTTCTGCAGAACATGGATGGTTCCCCTTAAGAACAAACACCATGTGTGGAAATCTTAAGCCTGGAGGTCTAACCCTAATGGTCTTTTTCTGACTTGCCTAAAAGGTGTGGGCTACACCGACACACGGGACACAGTGATGGTTCAATCAGCAAGATGTTCTAAACTACAGTGAGAAAAACTCTGGCTGTGCTTGTTATAGAAACTTCTTTAATTCACTCGGAAGCTAAGTAATCTAAAGCAACTCAAAGTTCTCCCAATTAAGAGCAACACAGTAAGAAAATGTAAATCAAATCAGAAAATACCAAATGAGGAAGTGACTCTATAAGGAAGAAGTGAATTTGAAAGCGTATTGCACCTATTTCTATAAAGCATTTTAAAATGATTGATACCACTACCAATTCCTTTTACACTGAAGATTAAACTCAAAGTCACTATACAGAAATCCCTCAGACTGGAAGGAAGACAGCAACTGCCTTCTTTGCCTTTTAATCTCTTTCTCTTTCCGTAATTACAAAATCACCAACTAAATGGAAATGTTGAGGGTCAGAATCAACACATAAACTCGAGAAATGCTGATTTCCTCATTACAGAGGCACCCAGTGTAGAAAAATACTGTATAATAAGCTCATATTTAACACAGACTTTCACAAATTTATACTCCTATCATATAATTGTGTAGAAGTATGATCCCTTATTTAGCCAAGCCCCATTTCTGGACATTTGGACTATTTCTAAGGTTGCCAAATTACAACGATCCTCAAAATGTAATCCTCAGACCCACAGAGGATCCAGAACCCCTTGCATCAGAGAGTTCATGAGGTCAAAACTATTTTCATAGTAATACTAGGGTACTATCTACCTTTGCTCACCATGTTCACATTTACACTAAGAGTGCAAAGCAAAGGCGGGCAGGCATAAATGTTAGCCTTAGCATGAAACAGGCTGCATCACCAAACCATACTAGTCACTGTATTCTTTACCACAAGGCACTCACATTTAAAAGAAGGCAGTTTCATTTAAGAACGTCCTTGATGGGGACGCGTGAGTGGCTCAGCTGGTTAAACAACTGTCTTCAGCTCAGGCCCTGGTCCTGGAGTCCCCGGAAGGAGTTCCGCATCAGGCTCCCAGCCCACAGGGAGTCTGCTTCTCCCTTTGACCTTCTCCCCTCTCATGCTCTCTCTCAGTGTCTCTCTCTCTCAAATACATACATAAAATCTTAAAAAAAAAAAAATCCTTGATGAAGGGGTACCTGGGTGGTTCAGTTGGTTATGCAACTGCCTTCAGCTCAGGTCATGATCCTGGAGTCCTGGGATCAAGGTCTGCATCAGGCTCCCTTGCTCAGTGGGAAATCTGCTTCTCCCTCTGACCCTACCTTGTCTCATGCTGTCTCTCTCATTCTCTCTTTCAAATAAATAAATAAAATCTTAAAAAAAAAAAAAAAAAAGGGGAGGGGGTGCCTGGGTGGCTCAGTGGGTTAAGCTGCTGCCTTCCGCTCAAGTCATGATCTCAGGGTCCTGGGATCGAGTCCCACATCGGGCTCTCTGCTCAGCAGGGAGCCTGCTTCCCTCTCTCTCTCTCTGCCTGCCTCTCTGCCTACTTGTGACCTCTGTCAAATAAATAAATAAAATCTTTAAAAAAAAAAAGAATATTCCTGATGAAGAGCAAAACTATTTGTTTTCTTAAATTTCAACCATTAAATACATGCCTTTTTAGCACTGTGAGTTATAAGAAGTAGACATTCTAAAACAGAATGGTTATCTTGACCAAAAGCACCAATTATTTGTTTTGCTTTTTTGTCTTTTGTTTTTAAAGTAGACTCCATGCCCAATGTGGTGCCTGGGACTTGAACTCATGACCCTGCCGAGAGTCACACGCTCTACCGATTGAGCCAGCCAGACTCTCCACTAATTACTTTAATTGTGAGCTAAACTAGCTGCTTTTTTCATGGAACACCATTTTTACTTCAAAGAACTACTGATTATTCATAACTGGGTATCTGGTATACAAGTTCCCAAAAATGAATAAAGTGACCCTGTTACTTCGGGAAAACAACTAACAGCAATTGTCACCAATGATAAATGCGAGCTTTCAACTGAAAATCAAAATTTTAGAAAATTTATGTACACTACTTTGGGCTTATTAGCTTTCTAATACTTAAAAGACTTTTTGATAAGACTAGTATAATATTTAAAAATGTGATTTTTAAAAATATCAGGGCGCCTGGGTGGCTCAGTGGGTTAAGCAGCTGCCTTCGGCTCAGGTCATGATCTCAGGGTCCTGGGATCGAGTCCCGCATCGGGCTCTCTGCTCAGCAGGGAGCCTGCTTCCTCCTCTCTCTCTGCCTGCCTCTCTGCCTACTTGTGATCTCTCTCTGTCAAATAAATAATAAATAAAATCTTAAAAAAAAAAATATCAGGTCAACACATCTGGAATATTCAGATGATCAATAAATAATGTTAAAGAATATTATCTCAGGAAAACATTAATTCATCAAAGTGCAAGACAGACAAATGGATTTTGTCTGTCAAAAGTTCACCGATAGGATTTCCGACTCCCTTTTGCACTAAGCATTAAGAAATTAGCATTCGTTAAGTTTTGGTGTAGTATCAAAGTAAAAGCCTCTACCTGAAGTGGCTATTAAAATATATCTCCTTACCTGGCGATTCACACACCTGTACCTCTGGGGACAAAAATACATTATATGTTTATTAAATATTTAAAAATTAATAAAAAGAAAAAAGAAAAAAAATACATCTCCTTTGGGGGGGATGGGAGGTTGGGTCAGCCTGGTGGTGGGTATTATGGAGGGCACATATTGCATGGAACACTGGGTGCTGTACATAAATAATGAATTTTGTTACACAGAAAAGAAATTTTAAAAATAAATAAAAATTACAAAGAAAAAAATACATCCCTTTTTCCAACTAGAAATCTGTATTAGGCCAAATTTTCTTCACATTCTTCAACAAAAGCAAAATATTGCAACAGAAGCAGATATGAAAATCTAGCTATCTTCTGTTAAGCCAAAGATTAAATAAAGATTTGCACTCCTTTCAACACAGTTTTTGTTTTTGAAAAAACACATGTCAGGGCGCCTGGGTGGCTCAGTGGGTTAAAACCTCTTCCTTCAGCTCAGGTCATAATCCCAGGGTACTGGGATTGAGCCCCGAATCAGGCTCTCTACTCAGTGAGAGCTTCCTGCTTCCTGCTTCCCCCTCTCTGTCCGCCTGCCTCTCTGCCTACTTGCAATCTGTCAAATAAATAAAATCTTTAAAAAAAAAGAAAACACTCTTGTCTTTTATAAAAATAACTAAGTTAACATGTAATGAGTTTATTATTTTTCAGGATATTCATATATCAATATTTTTAAGTTTTAATTTCTAATATTAGTAAATACTGATAAAGGTAACTCACATGAATAAAAGCTCTTTGGGATCCTCGGTAATTTTTAAGAGGATAAAGAAAACAAAGTTTGAGGAGACAGGGCATAAAATTTATAATCTGCTGTGCTATTAAAAACCAGTGGTTCAAGTATTTTCAAAGTTTCATCTCTGTTCCCATCCTTAAGTTTTCTTTGAGAAAGAGTCCTACAACTGAGATTGTTATGTCAAAAGACAGGTACATTTTCAAAGCATTTAATGTAAGTCAATTGATCTCCAGAAGCCTTTTTGATTAATACTGCTATCAAAAGACTATATGCAGATACATTTAATGGTGTTCTCACCATCCCATAGTACTTTGATTTTTGTCAATATGATGGGCAAAAGTAATTTTATTTAATTTGTATTCCTTTACTAGCAACTTTAATATTTTAACATTAAATATAATTTAAACATAAGTATATTAACTATATATTACATATTTAATAATCGCTGTAATTAATAATTTACAATGTATTAAATATAAATAATACTCTCCCCAACTTTTTTTGGAAAGATTTTATTTATTTATTTGAGAGAGAGAGAGAGCGCGCGCGCGTGCATGAGAGAGGATAGGGTCAGAGGGAGAAGCAGACTCCCTATTGAGCAGGGAGCCCATCATGGGACTCCAACCTGGGACTCCAGGATCATGACCTGAGCCAAAGGCAGTCACTTAGCTAACTGAGCCACCCAGGTGCCTGTCCCCAGCTTTTAAAAAAGATTTTATTTATTTATTTTAGAGAGAAAGAGGGAGAGCAGAGCCATGCTTGGGGCTCAATCCCAGTACCCTAGGATCATGACCTGAGTCAAAGATAGACACTCAACCAATGTGCCCCACCATGTGCCCCAATACTCTCCCCAATTTTAGTGACTTTTGCTGTTATTTGTGGAAGGAACTTGGAGGGACACAGATAAATATATGGTAAAAGTGATCCACGGTCTTTATTATTGGGAAAAAACCTCTAAACTAACAGTTTTGTTCTAGCTCTAGTTTAGAGCACTTGTGATTTTTTTAAGACTGCTCCACTTTATTATCAATAGGAAAAAAGATTAAATCAAATGCTGTAAGTACCAGTAATCTATTAAATTATCCAATCTTAGGCAAGTTATTTAACCATAGTTTAGGAATCCTAAATAAAATTTACAAATGGAAAAAAAGGGCGCCTGGGTGGCTAAGATGGTTGGGTGTCTGCCTTTGGTTTGGGTCATGCTCTTCAGGTCCTGGGATAGAGCCCCACGTTGAGCTCCACATTGGGTTCCCTGCTCCACAGGGTGTCTGCTCCTCCCTTTGCCTCTGCCTCTGCCTCTTCCCCTGCTTGTGCTTTATCTCTCTCTCTTTCAAATGAATAAATAAAATTAAAAAAAAAAAAAAGAATGGAAAAAAATTCTGTAAGAATGATATTTAAAACACTGGTTTGTAATCATGCAACATTCTTTTGGTGTCAAGACCCATTTATATTCTTAAAAGTATTGAGGACGACAAAGAGCTTTTGTTTCCATGGTTATATTTGTCAACATATAAATTCTTTACAAACATGGGCTATTATTATTTATTAAATGCCCTTTACAAGGATCTTTTCTCAGAAGAATGATATATTGAAAAGAAAACTCTGTGGAATACACTTTTTTTCCCCCTTGGTAAAATAAAGCTGTTAAAAATATAAGTTCTAGAATGCTTTCTTCACTTTGAGGATCACTAATCTAATTCATCTGTAACTTTCTCTAATCTTTTAATCTAATTAGAATACATTTTAAGTGGAAGTCAATTAACAGGATATATATATATATATATATAATTTATGAATTCTGTTTTATTCACTGATATATTCCTCAACATCAAGAATAACGCCTAAGAGATAATACATAATTGTTGAATGAATCAGTAAATTATACAGACTGAAAAAGGAATTTAATTAAAAAAAAAAGCTCAGGAGACTCTTGAACTACATAACTTACAAGAATCCTTCTTACTATAAAATCGTAGGACTTCTACTTCCATTTGTTCTTCTCTATCCCTGTCATCTCTGCCATGACTTATACATACACTGTGGGGAAAATCCCTTTTTTTTTTTTTTTTTAAAGACCTCATTCATTTATTTGAGAGAGAAAGAGTGAGGTTGTGAGAAGCAGAGTCCCCGTGGAGTTGCGAGCCTGATGCAGGACTCAATCCCAAGACTCTGGGATCATGACCTGAGCCGAAGGCAGTCTCTTTTTTTTTTTTTAAAGATTTTATTTATTTATTTGACAGACAGAGATCACAAGTAGGCAGAGAGGCAGGCAGAGAGAGAGAGAGAGAGAGAGGGAAGCAGGCTTCCTGCGGAGCAGGGAGCCCCATGCGGGGCTCGATCCCAGGACCCTGAGATCATGACCCGAGCCGAAGGCAGCAGCCCAAACCACTGAGCCACCCAGGTGCCCCCGAAGGCAGTCTCTTAACCAAATGAGTCACCTAGGCACCCCCATTGTGGGGAAAATCTTATAAAAGAGAGCCAAAAGATTACTATGAAAGCAAAAACATGGATTAAGATCTCTGTTTTCACTTTTTAATGGCAAATACCCCAATTATATTATTAAATTTTGGAAAACTTACATACAAAGATTCCACACTGAGTTTATAACAACAACAAAAAAATCAACAAAGATAGAGGAATTGCTATCGTTATTGTAAGAATTTTAAGAAAGCAAGTTAAAAACATTGATTGTGTCAATAAATCTAATTTGGGGTAACAGCTTACTGAAGTCTATCAATAGTGTCAATTAATACTCTTATTAATTTTGTATGTCCTATTAATCTTTTTGTTCTGAAAAGTGTTTTTTAAAGGTTTTATGTGAAAGAGAGCAAGCAGGCATGCACAAAAATGGTGGAGGGCGGGACAAAGGGAGAGGCAGACTCCCTGCCAAGCCAGAAGCCAGAGGGAGGGCTCAATCCCCGGATCCTGGGATCATGACCTGAGTCAAAGGTAGATGCCGAACTGACTAAGCCACTCAGACACACCTGAAATGTGTTTCTGAATAATATCTGAATGTGTGATGATTCTAAATATGGAATTATTTCTAGCAAACTATAACTCCAACTTCTTAATGGATCTCAACTGGAAGTTATCCATCAGAAGTAGGTCTAGAGTCATCTTACTAGTTATACGGGACAGTCCTACAACTTCGTTCTGAATTGAGCTAATCTTTAACTGAAGCAGGCAGTTAACATATTTTATGATGTAGAATTTATTCAACATTTTAAAAAATCAACCTTCTGTTCCTCAACAAATTAACATTATTTCTCAGTTATTTACAAATGTGGGACAAAAATAAACTAGCTCTTACATAGCAAAACTGATTATTAAATAAGTCAACCAAAGAGAAAGAGAATGCATTAATCTAGCCATCATCAGCTTTATTTACACTAATATTTTACCATAACTTGTTTCAGATTCTTAAGGAAAAAAGTCACATATAGCTAACACCTCCTATATATTACCTCTCTAATCTCATTTTATCCCTCCCAATTATTCTAAATTCGATGTTGCCCCATCTATCCACATTTTTATAGTTTTAATACATATGTATCAATAATCACATTATTTTTATGTACATAATTGGGACTATATTGTATTCATTCTACTAAGAATTTAACTCAAAATTGTTTGAAATAACTCTAATAAATGACAGGCATGGTAAACTGTTTAGTAGTCAAATATGTTGACGTCTACAACTTACTCTGAAATGCATCAATTGCCCATCTGTTTAGGGTCTTCAAGGATTTTACCCCCCAGGACAATAAACCATGGTAAGATACTGAATGGGTAAGAAGGCATCAAAGGCAGGCCTCTGTTCCTAGGAAAAGTAATGAAGAACTCTAAATTATCTTGAACCATCCATTCTCTCCATACTCTTTGTAAACAGCTCTCATACCTCAATATGATGATACTGCCTTAGAGAACTCTGGCACATATGTTCCATGAACCATGTGCAAGAATGTTCCCAAACTGGAAATAATCTAATGTCATCAACAAGAGAGAGTAAATACTTTCTGGTCTAGACAGACAATGGACTACAACATGGCAATTAAAATTAATTAAGATAAATCTCACAGAGTTGAATGAAAGAAGCAAGGCACTACAGAATATATATGGTGTGACTGCATTTACATGAAGTTCTAAGGAGTAAAAATTTAATGAAAAGGTTATCACAAAAGTCAAGATAGTAATTATTTTTAAGAAGAAACAAACATGGGGCAGCAGCAGGGGACTTCTAACACAATAAGCCTACTTCTTAACCTCGGTTATTGTGTAACAGGCAAACACTTTGTAATTATATCCAAACTGCATATGCTTTATATATTCTCCTACATGTATAATTCAGTTTTGTTTTGTTTTTTTAAAGATTTGGGAGCCCAATGCTGGGCTCGATCCCAGGACCCCAGGATCATGACCTGAGCTGAAGGCAGAGGCTTAACCCACTGAGCCACCCAGGCACCCCTACAATTCAGTTTTAAAACAAAAAAGATAATGAATTGCCCCATTACAATACTAAGCCTCCATTTAGTATTTTGATATTTAAAAAAAAGATGCACATAAACAGTTACTAATTCAAGACCTCATATTTATAGTTTTAGTTTCATTGCTCATAAGACTGTTCCCTAAAACACAAAAAATAACAAATTTTCCTTGATTTTTTTTTATATACCATACAACTTTGCACAAACACAACACCCACTATATGACTAGGCATCCATCACACAGACAATGAACTTTACATGACTTTTTATCTTGTAAATTCATACTAGTTCCTGCTACCTTAAAGAGCTTCTATTATATGGGGGAGAAAATGAGACAAGGATAGATCCAAGAAAACAAATTAAAAAAAAAAACAAAAAACAAAAAACCTTTTCACAGAAGTAGCTGCCTCTGGGCAGCAGGCAAGGGGAAAAGGAGGGAGGCCGCTTTTCATTACAGATTTTAAATATCATGTGCATATATCACTTCATTAATTTTTTAATATAAAAATTCTTAAATTAGGCTTCAAACAAACTCTAGAAGGCATTCATATTGCTTACTTTTTTTTTTTTTTTTTACAGTAGCAATGAATTCAGGCTGTAAAGTACAGAGAGAAAAAAGAGCAGACACCTACTACTCAGCATTAAAGGGCAGATAAAGGGAAAGTTCTGAATTCCTACAGGGGTGAGAGAAGAGAAGTTTAGGAAGAGTTTTCCTGATTCAGATATTTACAGCTGGTAGAGAAGAAATAAAAATGCTTTTGCACAGAAATCTGTACAACCAAAGCTCAGGTGCCTAACAAAGCAAATAGCACCCAAGTTATTTTTTTCATAAAGGGTAAAATGCCTCAACTTGTAGTACAGATCAAGAGCAACTTTTACTCTAGTATACACCATCTGACAAGACACAAAGATAGAGGTGACACAAAAAAAAACTTTCTCTTCAGTAGATTTTCACAGTAATGGGAGAAAGAGATTGCTCCAACAGTCAAAACTGCCATTATCACTTCAGCTGACTCAATGCTATTACGAATTCAATTTCTACCATCCATATGAAGCATCTCCTAAGCAAAAGAACAAAATATCCTGGCCAAACAATGGAAACAATAATTATATTCAGACCATTCAACTGATGGACTGTTCTTCCCTTCTCCACAGTCTGTGACAACATCTATGTCCCATTAGATGGGAAGTAATATAAGGTAAAACCTACGAATATGCAATCAGTGATGGAGTTAAATGTCCAAAGAAACCCCAAAAATCAAATCCAAGCATCACATGTATTTTAAAATGAAACAAAACAACCTTTTTCCTAGCCTGAAACAACTGCAAATAATAATAGCGTATTTCCCAGGAGAAAAGGATTTTCAAAGGCTATAAATCTTACCTTAAATCAGGAAAGGAATGTTTTGTCTAAAAACCCAAGGATAAGGGAATGAAGAGAAGTACCAGATGGTACTAAAAAAACTAACACTGGGAGAGCCATTGAGATAAAGAATAGGCTAATTACATTTGGAAAAAAAAATAAGTAGCTTAATTATTTACTGTGGTCAATATAGTGGTGGGTTTGGGAGTGAGAGGAAGAAAAGCAGAATTAGAGAGGCAGAAAAAGGGAAAGCCACAAAGTTGAATAAAGAAAGGAATAACTAAAGTAGAGAAGGGGTTTTAGTAAGTTCTAATATTGATAATAAACTACTCCAGTCACTTTCTTGACTTACCAGAGGCTGCAGGCTTCAAAACATCCCTGTTGCTTAAAAATTCAAATATTAAACCGCGAAGTAAGTGACTGATTGCTCCTCCTAAACCTGTACTTTTTTTCTGAAAGTGTGGTCTACAAGGACTTGCACCACAATCATCTAGGGTAATTATTAAAAATGCTGACTGATAAGCCAAACCCTAGGCCTAATGAATCAGAATCTTGGGGCTGGAACCAGGTGATTCGCTGTTACACCAAAGGTTGAAGATTACTGCTTTAAAACATTTACTACCAGGTAGGTGTTCCATTTTTTCTTTGAATGGTTATGATGTGCAGACATCAGGCAGATGAAGCTGAGGGCCACATGCCTTTTAAAGGTTAGCCACCCCTAATTTTAGCAGAATCTGCCCAACCGAGTAGTAGAGGGTCAGCAAATCACAACTGTCTTCGTATGTACTTGCTACTTCTGTCAAAGTTCCAAAAAGACAGAAAAATAAAATGAAACCTCTCTGATCTCAAAGAGCTTACATACTTATTCTTTTTGGTGAAGACACTCTTCTTAACCTAGGCAAATGCTATTCACTTTTCAATACTAATAATTCCTAAAGCTCCATACTCTGTCCTATTGTAAGTTTCAGTCATGTTTTACCTCTAGGCAAATAGTCTGAACCAAATGAAACTTCTCAGTGATTTGGTTCCATTCTTAGTTAACTGGCTGCTACCATACCCTGTTTTCCCAGTAAGAATCTAAATTTGTGGGGCACCTGGGTAGCTCAGCAGCTCAGTGGTTAAGTGTCTGCTTTTGGCTCAGGTCATGATTTCCAGTGTCCTGGGATTGAGCCGCATGTCTGGCTCACCACTTAGTGGGGAGTCTGCTTATCCATCTGCCCCTGGCCCTGCCTGTGCTCTCTTGCTCTCTCTCTTACTCTCCCCCCATCTCTAATAAATACATAAATAAATAAAATCTTAAAAAAAAAAAAAAAAAGAATCCAAGTTTGTGAGGAGAGAGCCCCTATTTTCTAGCCGCTGCTGTGCTGTCTGTTCTTTAGGACAATGACAACCATATTGTGGGGGGGTCTGATAATGAATTGGTTTAGGGGACTTGGGAGATTCAATAGTTGCATGCAGAGTGATTTTAAAAAAACAAATTTCAGGGGCGCCTGGGTGGCTCAGTGGGTTAAAGCCTCTGCCTTCAGCTCGGGTCATGATCCCAGGATCCTGGGATCGAGCCCCGCATCGGGCTCTCTGCTCAGTAGGGAGCCTGCTTCCTCCTCTCTCTCTCTGCCTGCCTCTCTGCCTGCTTGTGATCTCTCTCTGTCAAATAAATAAATAAAATCTTTAAAAAAAAAAAACAACCCCCCCAAATTTCAGACTTAAACAAAGAAGATCGAAAGTAAATTTCAACCGCCCCAATAAAACACATCAAAATGTTAACAAAGATATTATATGACCAGAAGATTTTTAAAAAGTGCCTAGTATGTACAGTACACTCTCAAAGAAGGAGAAGATATGACCAAAAAAATGAAATGAGATTACTAATTCTGGAAAGTTTCAATTCAAAATGAGTATAATGTCAGAATTTCGAGACGTCTAGATTTTGTAAACTCATATGCAAAGTTTTACACACACACACACATACACACACACAGACTTTAACAGAATAAGACATCGTATTAAAATAGTATTTGCCTTCCTAAAAGAAGAGGAGATAGAACTAAGACAGAAATAAACCTGTCTTTGTATTTAGAAGTTCAAAGTAAATTCCCAACTCCTTATATTTCCATCTCCCCTAGACCCATTTAAAACAAGCAATGTCATAAACAACGCTTCAACTATGAAAAAGTTTCAGTAATGAAAACAAGCTGTGGTAGAAATTAAATGCATCATCTTCTCTCTGACGAAAAAGGAAACTTGTTTGAACACATTTTCAGAATCATTTGGTTGCATCTCACTACCAAAATTATCACCAAGCAACTTAATTAAGGTTTTATTTATTCTTAAGGAAATAGAGCCCGTTCCAAACAAAGCATCACTTGTTAGTGTGGGCTAGCATGAGCAGCTCCAGGAGGGGAGTGCTTAGCGACCTTGAACAAGTCACAAGACCCCTCCAGCCACTGTATCTTCATCTATGAAAGTGAGGCCGCTGGGAGATCTTCAGTCTTTTTCAGTGCTCTGGTTCTCTGAATAGGTAATTCTAAGTTTAATTCTGATGACTCAATCTAAACTTATACTCAACCTTATGAAAGGAAAAGAATGGGAAGAAGACTACTAAGTAACTCGTCCTGGCCTTCCCTTGCTTCCATGCTGTTTTTTCCCCTTCCCATCTCCTTGAAGTCCCACTTCAGTCTATCACATGGGTAAGAGACTGAAACATATGACCAATTTTATTTAAATTATAACAGTACCTTAATTTTAAGAAACTAAATCCTCTTACTTCTCTCTAAATAAAATCTTAATTTACATAGTTACTTGTGTGTGGCTGGATTTTCCTCTTTTGGCTTTTCACCATTTATTTTCCTTTTTCACTGGCTTTTAGAAAACTTAAAGGAAAAAAAAAAGGCTACAAGGTTTCATTAGATTTTTCACATACACCACAGTAGAAGTAAATACAGCCTCTACTTACTCAGAGGTTTATTAAACCTGCAAGATGCAAACAAAGATGATAGCCAATGGCTCAGAGCTGAACTGGTAAAATGTCTGCTATGCCTTTCCTGCAAAAACACAAAATTCAGATCTGTTAATAGAATGATCCTTTCCAAGAGAATAAGTAACTGCCTTTATACCTTCATTTTTATCTCATTGGTCTTCAAGCGCTTAGAAAGTTAAGAACAGCAAATTTCCAAAGAACTAGCTAAATATTGTTATAGTCAATAATATGACTTTTGGTTTCCAAAAATGTTACTCATAATCACTGAACATTCAAATTCTACTTTCATTCAAATTTTAATTTCATAAATAGCTTTCATAAGTAAAATACTACTGCACTCAGCTTCTCAGAGGACCTAGAACTTCAAGGCACACCAGAATATACGCTAGCCAGAAAACTTCATAATTTCACTGATGATAAATACTCCAGAAAAAGACTGAGCAATCTTTTCTTTCAAACAAAAGGTATTAATTTTTTTCTTCAAAAGAAAAAAATTTTAAGAACAGCAATATGGAAAGCAGGCCAGTACTCTTTTTTACTTTTTCTTTATACACAAATTGAAATGCTACATGTTTCCTCAGAAGCTCATCATGCATCTGCGCTTGTTTCTCAGAGTAAGTTTCCAGTGTGAATTATAAAACTTTACTATTTTTTTCTAACAGTAAATGAACTGTCCCATCTTTCTCCCTCTTTATTTAATAACCACTTTTACTTATTATCTAAATGACTATTCATTTTCCTTACACTTCTACTTAGTTTTGAAAAAGTAAAGTTTAGTGTAGTTTCATTAACTTAAGAAAAGGACACAACAATCAATGAGCAACACCTATGGCTGAGTTGTCCCCAGACTCTCCTTTAACCAAAATGCCAAAATAAAACCAGTGTCTCTGAATTTTTTTAACACCCTTATTACACATGAACTGTACAGCTTACTTAACTCTAACTTTCTATCCCCACAAATACAATTAGATTTTTTAAAATGAAAAATTTGACCGAAGTTTGTTTTGTGGTATGAAAGAGAAAGAAAGAAAAGTCTCCTTTATTCTCAAGTCACACAGGGAAAGAAAGAAAGAAAAATCATATAACACATAAAAAAATGCTTTTCCAGGAAGATCTAAAACTTTCCAGATTTTAAATGCTTTGTTTCTCCCTCACAGTTAAGTGCAATCAGGCATGTGACTGACTACACACATTTTTTCAGAGAGTTAAAGAACACATTCAGCCATGTTCTTCGACAGGTAAGAGCCACCCTCTGTTTACCAGCTCAGGGAACAGCCAGAAGCAAACACACAAAATCATAATAAGTTACCTTCAAATATTCCCGTTCTCTTTTTGTCCTTTGGGCTTGAAAATAAAAAGCAATCCGGCAAGTTTTATGCTGTTAAAATGGCTCCTGTAGATTGGGGAAGTGGTGTCTGTGCTTCAGCCTATGAGTCATACATGAAACTAAGTGTTTCTAAGGGAGGCACGCCCATGTTGCTGTGGACCCAATTATTCTGCTAGGTCAAACATGCAAATCTACAGGTAAAAACAGAGGAGAGGTATAGAAAAAGGAGGGACGTGGAGCCAAGGAGCAAGATCCACCTTGATTAAACCATTATTCAGCTCATGTTAATTACCGTAATTTAAGATTAAACAACAACAACAACAACAAAATAGGAATCATCTACAAGGAAAAAAATTAAAACTGTATGTTGTTTTAAAAAATAAAAATCTCAACTTTTAAAAATGATCTTAATATATCAAGTAAGTAAAACTCTGAAAAGAAAAACAACGTGGGAGGGAATGGAAGGTAGAGAGCAAATTTTCTGGCTTTTAATGTAACAATGGGCCGGTGAGTCTAACCAGGCTACTCATTAACCCTTACAAGAAAGAGGTATATTGCTATGTCATCTGGAAAGCTAGCAACCTATAATATCAGACGCAATTCACAACTTCACTAAACATAAAATCTACTTTCTAATTTCCGAATTCAAAGTTCAATGGAAAAGCAAGTATGGATTAATCCGATTAACAAAATTTAAAATAATTCCAGGTTTACTAAGAAACTAAAATATAATACAGCAAAATAACTTTAAGTGGAACTGCAACCTTGATAAAACTCTTATTTTAAACAAATCACCAATGCAATCCCGGTTCATGATTTTACTACTTCCAAGCAATCGTCACAGTTTTCTTTACTTTTGTGGGAAACAAAATTTTCCACAAATAAAAGCCTACCGTGTGCCAGGCACCCTGCTGCACCATACATGGTGATCCTAAGACTGCCAAAGAAAGATAGGGATGGTGGAGTTTTACTCTCCCAGTCCTCAGACATCTGACAAGGAGCCCCAGCAGCCGCAGTGTTAGTACAACTACTTAGCCCGTCCCCTGGGTGAATATTTATTAATTTATTCTAAGTAAGAGCTTAAATTGGTGAAAATGGCTTAAAAGCATTAAGCACTTCCAAAAGTGCTTTACATGATGAAGTGCTACTCCCTAGCCACCTTCATCTTAATATTTTACAAAAAGTAAATAGGATTTGGCAAGGTTTTCTCCTGTTAGTTAATTACTTGGAAGTGATTATTCTTCCTTCCTAGAGGCACAGCTGAGAGGACAAGCTGTCACAGACTCAGACAGGAACTTTATAAACTGCTACAAGACATAATGATAGTGAACTGACTCTCTGCCCATTAAGTGCCTGTTTATTCCATTCTGCTGAACACTGTCTGATTTACCTTTTTACTAAGATAATCCCCACAGTTTTTTTCAAATTACTAATAAAAAATTATGCTAAAAAGAAAAACACATGTCACTTTTTCTCTGTCAAATGTCATGTTTAGCTTACTTTAGAGCTCATTTATTTAGAATGACTATTTGGATCCCAAACAAGAAAAAAGTGCCCTTTGAGCAGTCATAAGAGATGTTCACTGGAAAACTCCGAAGTCGTTTCCCAGAGCTGAAATTTATTTTAGACCATATCCATGTAAGCCCAATAATTTGATTATCTTTTAGCTAATTAGAAGTTACAAGGGTGAAAGAGGGACTAGGGAAAGGATGATATCAGAACAAACAAATGAGTGGATAATGAGAGAAGCCTAAAATAAAAACCTATAAAACTACAAATAAATATAACTTTAAAAGTCCTAGAACCTGAAGCTATCCTATAAGGTCAATAAATGCTACGTATCACCAAACAGTAAGAGCCCTGAAGTCAGCATTATTATGACAAAGGTCTGTAAAAGACAAAGGGAATAACAAGTGTGGGAAATCTTTTATGAAGTATGGATGCACAAAAAGAGGAGCTTCTGCTAGTGAGAAAATCCATTCATATAAAGTATCTCATTATTCGATAATGGCAGATATTTGGAAGGTAATTTAAAAGAAGTACTTTGACTACTAGTGTGTAGAAGTGAAGTAAGAGACATAAAGTGAAAATAATTACCGTTCTTCAACAGAAACAAATATCTTAATTGTTCCTAGGGGGATGATTCCAGAGCTACTATTACAATATACTGCCCCCTTGCTCAGGGGTGTCCCTATAAGCAGTGTTTTAACCACCTATAGAAATTGAAAACTAGGGGCGCCTGGGTGGCTCATTGGTTTAAGCCTCTGCCTTCGGCTCAGGTCGTGATCCCAGTGTCCTGGGATCGAGCCCCACATCAGGCGCTCTGCTCAGCAGGGAGCCTGCTTCCCCCTTTCTCTGCCTGCTGCTCTGCCTACTTGTGATCTCTGTCAAATAAATAAATAAAATCTTAAAAACAAAAAAAAGAAATTGAATCCTAGTTATAGTTACAGCCCAAAGAAATCAATCTCCACCAAACAAAACAAAACAAACAAACAAACAAACAAAACTGGCAAACAGCTTAGCACGAGTTCTATAATCAATCTGCTTGAGTGTGAATCCCAGCTCTGATATCTATTAGCTGTGTATTCCTGGGCTATCTTTAATAATCCTGTGCCTAACTTTTTTTTTTTTTAAAGATTTTATTTATTTATTTGACAGAGAGAAATCACAAGTAGATGGAGAGGCAGGCAGGGAGAGAGAGAGGGAAGCAGGCTCCCTGCTGAGCAGAGAGCCCAATGCGGGGCTCAATCCCAGGATCCTGAGATCATGACCTGAGCAGAAGGCAGCGGCTTAACCCACCGAGCCACCCAGACGCCCTACAAACTAGTTTTTAAAACAGTCATACAGGGGCGCTGGGTGGCTTGGTAGGTTAAGCCACTGCCTTCCGCTCAGGTCATGGTTTCAGGGTCCTGGGATGGAGCCCCACAGGCGCTCTGCTCAGCAGGGAGCCTGCTCCACTCCACCCCGCCTGCCCTCTGCCTCCTTGTGATGTCTCGCTCTGTTAAATAAATGAATAAAATCTATAAATAAATAAATAAGCAAGCCAGTCAAATGATCTGAATAGATACTTCACCAAAAAAGAGATACAGATAGCAGATAAACACAGACAAAAATCTCAACATCGTTACTCAACAGACAGATCCAAATTAAAGTCAGAATACCAGTAGAAAAGCTTAAAAAAAAAAAAAAAAGACAATACCAAATGGTAGGGAGTTTATAGAGCAATTGTAAGTCTCATACAGTATTGTTAAGAATGCAAAAAGGGACAGCGTCTCTGGAAAACAGTTTAGCGGTTTCTTATAAGGAAAACATATACATATTAGATGATCCAGCAGTCTCAATTGTAGATATATGCCCAAGAGAAATGAAAATACTGGTCTATAAAAAAAACTTCTACTTAAATATTTAGCAGTTTCAGTTTTACTCAGAATCACCAAATACTGGAAACCCAAATGTCCACCAACTGGAGAATGGTTAAACACCCCATGGTATATCCATACAATGGGATGCTATTAGCAATACAAAGGGTTGAACTTCTGAAATACAGCTACCACATGGATGGATCTAAAAGCATTAGGGAGTTGAAATAAGCCGGACTCAAAATATGTACTATATGTTTCTACTTATATGACATTCTGGAAAAGGCAAAACAAAAAGGGTAGAATTCTCATCAGTGGTTGCCAAGGGTTAGGAATGAGGGGAGGGAACGGACTACAAAGGGGAATAAGGAAACTGTTTGGGGTGATGGAAGCATTCTGAACAGTGATTGTGGTACTGGTTCTATGACCTACATATGTTCTCAAAAATCACAGAACTATACATCTGACTAGGGCAAACCGTACTGTACATAAACAGTATCTCAATAAACCTGACTTTAAAAAGAAATCTAGTTCATGAGTAATACAGTTATTAATATTCTACTGGGCACAAATAAGCACTTTATAAACATTAACTGTTTTTACTATGCTTCACAGAAGTAGCCAGTATCAAATGCTTCAAGATGAGAAAGTTTAAGTAAATCTCTAATTTTCATATAAATAAAATGTGGCATCTTAGGCTTGTGAGGCAAATATAATGTACCTGTACATACTGTGAATGCGGTTATTTGTAAAATCAGGTATGTATCAAGTCAGCATATACCTTAATATAAAGTTTTCATGGCTGCCTGGAAGAATTTTCAGCATTTATATTTTAACTATTAGCTGAGCAAGATTAGTTAATTGAGGGACTTGAATGCTAACTAAAGTTAAGACAGTGGTTCTTTCTGGGGCACGTGGGTGGCTCAGTGGGTTAAACCTCTGCCTTCAGCTCAGATCATGATCTCAGGGTCCTGGGATCGTGCCCCGCATCCGGCTCTCTGCTCAGAGGGGAGCCTGCTTCTTCCTCTCTCTCTCTCTGCCTGCCTCTCTGCCTACTTGTGATCTCTGTCTGTCAAATAAATAAATAAATAACAAAAGTTAATATTCATGTCTCTGAGTTTCTGCTGTGTGTTGTATCCTGTCTTACTGATAGGAATATATTAGTAAGCAAAACCAGCCAGTCATGGCCCCTTTCAACTTTGGTATGCCTTTTAAAACACTCAGGCACTTGTCTAAGAGGATGTTCCTTATGGATAGGTCCTAGTAATCTGTCCGCAGAAGCAGAGGAGGAGGACTTGGTTTAACCAAGCTAGTAATAGATTAAATAGAGAATTCACTGTTATCTGATATCTCAGCTCACATGTAGAAATGCATGTTGTTCAGAACCTGGGATGATACTTTGAGAGATGTTAACATCAATAAAATTAATTCTTTCCAACTGAAGTATTTATACCACTGAATCTCATTCTTTTTAATTTTATTTTTATATTTAAGTAGTAGAGAATGGTGATTTTGGTCATTTATCATTTTAATGGTTTGATCTTTGCTTCTTCCATTTCTAGTAATGACAGCATGTTGGCTGCCGAACGAGGGTGACAGATTCAAAGCAAATGTTTTTTTAAGCCCAGCTTTCCTCGATATGAACATTAGACTGTTCTATATTTTTAGGTACTAGGAAGTTTTCAAATTTGAGTTCAAGGAGAAGTCACAATAAAAGCGAAGAAGAGAATCCTCGCTTACACAGTAAATTCCTTTTATAAGTCTATTTTAAAGAAAGAAAGGAACAGTGTGTTTTTTTTTTTAAATATTTTATTTACTTATTTAACAGAAAGATCACAAGTAGGCAGAGAGAGGGGGAAACAGGCTCCCTGCTGAGCAGAAAGCCCGATGTGGGGCTTAAGGTCCTCCTTTGCTGCTGCATCATCCTGTAGAAAAATAGTATCGCAACAATATCCTAACTGTCCCTTTCCCTATCACCAACTCACCTTGTACTCTCCTATCAGAGAAATCTTTCTTACTAAAAAAACTATGTGAACTGATGTGGTTATCACCAGTGGGAGAAAAAGAAACAAACTTATAAATTTTGATTCCCTAGAAACAGAATAAAAATCTGGACTACCTACTATGGTTTTCAAAGTTTTCTGTTAAGAGTTGAATTCTTAGAAAAATCTTTAAGGAACCACGATACTACATACATTTAAGTCTTTGTTGTTGTAAGAAAGCTTAAAAATACAGATCCAATTCAAATTCACTTCAAAAATAGGGAAAGGAGATCTAGAGAGAATTGACTTGCCCAATATCAAGTTAATGACTTATCTGAGGTACTCCTAGGTATCCATTCATTTAACAAATGTTTACTGAGCACCCACTATGTGTCAGACACTGCTCTAGGCCTAGACCCTTCCTGTACAGTAGAAGACACACTGTTAATACATGATCCCTACCCACGTGGTACTTCTATTCTAGCAAGGGAAAGTGATAAACATTATAAACTAAACATAGAGCATGTTATTTATAAATAAAAGATACAAACAAAAGATACAATATGCTAGTGGTAAGGACAAAGAGGGAAAAAACAAGACAGCAAAGAGGAGAGAATGATATTTTGGACAGACTAGCTACGGAGGATTTACTTTGCCACACTGAGTAAAGACTTGCAGCCATGTAGACCTATCTGAAGGAAGAACATTTAGACAGAGAAGGCCTGTAAGCCAGAGAAAGACTCTAAGAGGGAGCTTGCCTGAAATGTTCAAGGAAAGCAAGGAGGCCAGGGTGGGTCATATAAAGAAAAGTAAGGAGGAGAGTAAGAGAAGGAAGAATACTAGAAACTGTTGGAGAGCCTCACTGTTTAGAGATTTAATAGTTGGAGAGTTTTCATCATATGAGTCATAAGATTTGACTGCTGTGTTGAAAACACACTGCAGCAGGGCAAGGACGGAAGCAAGGAGAAGTAACGCAATAACCCAAAGAAGATGATAATGACTTCGACAAAAGAGGCAGCATAAGAGGAAGATATGATCAAATTATAGCTGTGTTTTTGAGGAATATCCAACAAGAATTCTAAAAGGATGGAGAAGAGTTGGTGGGGAAAGAAAGGTCTCAAAACTCCATTTTTGGCAAATCAGAGACTGCAGTTGCCCAGACTGAGACAGGAAAGACCACAGATGATGGTGGTTTGGGGTATGGAAATATCAGGAGCTCAGGTTTTGTTTTGTTTAAGATTTCTTTATTTAGAGGCACCGGGGTGGCTCAGTCAGTTAAAAACGTCTGCTACTTCTCCCTCTGCCACTACCCCTGCTTGTGCTCTGTCAGATAAAAAATAAAATATTTTGAAAGAAAGATTTATTTATTTCAGAAAGTGTGTGTGTGCATGCATGCTAGTGGGGGAGTATTAGATAGAGAGCAAGAGAGAAAATCTCAGGCTCCACACTGAGTGGGGAGCCCGACTCAGGGATCAATTCCACAAGTCTAAGATTGTGACCTGAGCCAAAATCAAGAGAGACATCCTTAACCCAACTGAGCCACCCAGGAGACCTAAGAACTCAGTTTTGAACTCATTAAGTTTTAGATGTTCCAAGTGGAGATGTCAAGTTGGATATATTGTCCCTGAGTTGCAGACATAGTCCCAAAGCCCACGGCGGGAGTATGGGCTGGATATGCAAACTGAAGTCATTAACATATACATGATATTAATGTGTATATGATATTAAAGCTACAGGCAGAAAAGTAACAGTGACAGACCTCTGGGACCCTCCAATATTTAGAGGTGGGGGAGCTGAGGTAAAGCTAGCAGAGAAGGCTGAGAAGGAGTACTCAAAAATGTCAAAGGAAAACAAGGCAAATATGGTATTACCCTGGAATCTGAGTACCAAAGGGGATTGAGCAATTGTGCCAAATGTTGAGGACAGATCAAATAAAATGAAGTCTGGGCGGGGGGTGGGGGGAACACCAAAAAAACCAGCAGAATTTAGCAACATGAACGTCACTATGTATTTTGAAATAAGAGTTTTCATATTATGGTAGAGGTAAAAAAAAAAAAAAAAGACAAAACATCTGATTAGAGACAGTTTAACAGAGAATGAAAGGTGAGAAACTAAATAGAAAGTTATTGTGTAGTGAATGAGTCAAGAAAAGACTTGAGGCGGGAGGGGAGGGCTTGTTTAAGAAAAACAGTGCCTTTTCTGCTGCCAAGAACATTCCACCTCGTATTGCAGTAAATTCTGTACAAGTCCATCTCCACATGGATAAACTGGTAACCTGTCTGAGGGCAAGAGCCACACCATGCAGCTGGTATGACCAACCGTGACCGTAGACACGCTACACTACCGCTGGGGACTCCGTTTCCTTTTTCTTGAAATACTAGGAGAGCCTAGAGATCTGGTCATATTGAAGACCCATTTCAGTTCTGATGTTTTATGATTTTGTAGCCGCTCCAAGTCTTCTGAGAAGTATTTGAGGAACAGAGAACAAATACCACACACAAGTCTCCCCATCAAAATTTTAGTTTACTGAAAGTAATACATAAAATTACCAGATACTCAGAATAACTGGAAATTTTATGTTTCCCCCAAACCCTATTACATTTATTTCAGTTCACTAATAAAATATCTGTAAAAACACAAGAAACCTTATACTAATATTCTGGGAACACTCTTTTTTATCCTATGACAGGAGGATAGTTAAGTAAATGGGCTTTTAGTACGAGAGCAAAAAAACCCCAAATACCCCAAACCTCCAAGCTCTTTAGAAAGAAAGAAGAAAAAGAAAGAAGACTCCGATAGAAGGCCAATCTCTTATTTTAAACTAGGCTGATTTAAACTATTTAGACAATGTCTATTTTTATATAACATTTATTACTCATCTATAACACAAATTAGAGATCCTGTTTAGGAGGAGATTAAGAAAAAGTTTAGTATTATGGCAGGGTGCTTGGGTGGCTCAGTGGGTTAAGCCTTTGCCTTCAGCTCAGGTCATGATCTCAGGGTCCTGGGATGGAGTCTCACATTGGGCTCTCTGTTCTGTGGGGAGCCTGTTTCCCCTCTCTCTCTGCCTACTTTTGATTTCTCTCTCTCTCTCTGTCAAATAAATAAATAAAAATCTTTTAAAAAAGAAAAAACTTAGTATTATGGCTTTAATTCTCATAAACAGATGCACTCCATGTTAATTCATAATTGCTTGTGAACTGATTATTTACTTGGCTTGATTTTGTGCTTTAAAACTGAATCACAGGGGCATCTGGGTGGCTCAGTGGGTTAAGCCGCTGCCTTCGGCTTGGGTCATGATCGCAGGGTCCTGGGGTCGAGTCCCGCATCAGGCTCTCTGCTCAGCAGGGAGCCTGCTTCCCCTCTCTTTCTTTCTTTCTTTCTTTTTAATTTTTTTTTTTAAGATTTTATTTATTTATTTGACAGAGAGAGATCACAAGTAGGCAGAGAGGCAGGCAGAGAGAGTACTCTCTCTTAAATAAATAGAATTTTTAATAAAGAAAAAAGTTAATGTTTGCAATAATCTCATAAGGCAAAAATATATTCTTTCTCTTCCCCAAACCAACCAATGCCATCCTGCATATTTTGATTATCTTAGTGTAAGTTTGATCATCTAGTTTAGGTTATACCTACACTAAGATCATATAGGTAATCTGAAAGGGATAAAACAGATTCTACCATAAATGATATAACCCTTACCTGTAGTACTTACTTCCAGTTATATATGTTTGTAACTTTAAAAATTCTATCAACTTTGGTTTCCTAATTCAAGAATGACTTTGTGTTTTTAAGAATTTCTCATGAATTCTACCTATTCATTTATTCATTCTACCTATTCTTTTAATACTCCTATTTAAAAGAACTTTCAATAGCCTTGTAATACTCACAGAATAAATTCCAGTACAAGATTTTATTGAAGTAGCTGGGTGTGGAGCCTCATGTAGGGTTTGAACGCACAACCCCGAGATCAAGACCTGAGTGAGATCAAGACTCTGACACTTAACCAACTGAGCCAACAATGTGCCCCCAATACAAGATACTTCTGCATCTTGATTTTGGTCTATCCTATAGTAGCTTCACTTGTGGCCTTTTTACCTCCTAACATACGCCCCACAATCCAACTCTGCTGAACTTATTCAGAGCATTTCATGCTTTCTAACTCCGTATTTGTTGGCCTTTCTACCCACTGAATCTCCTGCGAAGCCCTTCTCTCCATCATTACGAGGAGGAACTGGTCATTTTCTCCTTTGTACCTCCGTCTGTATTTTGTAAATTATCTAACAGACATATGAATCACATTGCTTATGCATTCACATATACACTTAAGCATTGTTAAAATGTACAAAGCACTCCCAATAGGTTTTGAGAACCTAAAAGTGAACAGATTTCCTTCATAACTCCTCCTGCCTACTCTGTTGGAATATCTGGTGAAGAACATGGCGTTTGGGTTGCTTTTTTTTTTTTTTTTAAATCATTTGTTTACATGTCTCTCTGGTCATTTATTTTAGCCTGATAGCATTCCTGACCCCACAATAGTATGGTAATAAATATTTGCTGAATGAAAATATTTGGAAGTTGAACTAAATATTGGCTCAATGATAAATCTGTTTTTTTCTCTTCCACACAAGCCAAACCATTCTCAGGTCATTTCTGTATACGCCTCAATTACACAAAAACTAAGGTCCCTTCCGCATTTTCCTGAACGGTCCAGGATCTATGAATGGGTTGGTTAAGCCTTGGTCTGCAGCCCTGTCTGGAGATCGAGGCCTGAGCAGCAAGCTTTACATTTGTTAAGAGAGGACAGTTTCTGGGTTAGTCCCCACGCTTACACCTGAACATCTCATTATGTTAATAGACAATGAAGAAAGTTAAAGGGAGAGAGACAGACACAGAGAGCAAAGGAGTGAACAAAAAAACCTCTCAAAAGAGTACAACAGATTATCTAATCATGGTCCTTTCCCTCAACTTTTGATCTTCTGTCCCTTTCAGGTGTTTACTTACGCAGCCCTCTGTCAATAAACTTCCCTAATTAGAAACAAACTGGTAAATGTTTCAGTAAAAAGGAATATTCAAATAAGATACTTAGCCTACAGGCTTTCATGTTTCATAATACTGTACAGATGGAACAATTAACAACTTCTTTAAACTCTCAGTTTACTGTCATCACCAAGGATACACTTCAGCTCCAGCTAAACTGCTCTGCTTCTCTTCTTCCCTACTTCAAACCATACCCGTGGTACAAATGAAACTTTAAAACTTAGAAGTATTTTATATTTATAGTCATTTTAGGAAATACTTCTTAGATATACACAATGCTCTCAGTATTTCAATGTTCTCAAATTTCCTTTTTTTTTTTCCTCTTTTTTACCGGCTTAGAGCCCAAGGTGGGGCCTGAACTCACAACCTCAAGATCAAGACCTGAGCTGAGACCAAGAATCAGACACTTAACCATCTGAGCCACCTCTGCACCCCCATGTTCTCACAAATTTCTATCTCCAGGTGTTGCTCCTAAACTCCAGACTCTTAACCCAACCTGACACCTCCAAAAATGTCACAGTCTTCTCAAACTTAACATATCCAAACCTGAATTTCTGGTCTTCTCTCCAACACCTACTCTATCCAGTTTTCTCCAGTCTTGGTAGACAGTGAATACTTCTAGCTGCTCACACCAAAAGCCTTGGTTACTGACTCTTCTTTCTGTCCTACAGTCATATCCAAAAATCCCGTTGGCTCAATCTTCAAAACATACATAGAATCCTAGAATCACTCCGCTTCATTGTCATTATCGTGCTGCAAGCCATTGTGTGCTCTTAATCTGCAGCAGCCTCAGGAGCCCTCCTGCTTCTGTTCTTCTTTCCCTACAATCTAGTCTTAAAGCAGCAGCCAGCAGTAATCTATTTAAAACACAAGCCAGATAATATCACTTTTCTACCTTAAAACTCCCCTTAGCTCTTTTTTTCACACAAAAAATAAGTCTTCATAAGAGCTTACAAGGACAAGATCCTACCCTGGCCCCAACCTCTATGATTGTATCTCTTCCTACTTTCAGCTCACTCCCTGTCTTCTAGTCCCACTGACCTCTCCTTGCTATCCGAGGAACATCACAAGCATTATTCCCCTCCAGGTCTGTGCACAGCGTCTTCTCACTACCGGGGAGGCTGTTCAATGAGATATCCAGGTAGCTAACTCCTTCACTTCCTGTGGTAAACCACTGTACTAATAGGTACTAAGCTGTTCAGACTTCTAAGTTTGAAATATGACTCTGCCTCTTCTCCTATAGAGAAGCACAGTCTATTTCTCCATCCCTTAAATATGCGGTGGTCAATGGAATAAGAATAAGACACAAGCACAGGTCTAAAAATGATAAGGACACAGGGGCTTACCCTCTCATGCTGCTGGGATCCCTCTTGCCACCACGACGGTATGAGAGCTGCAGAGACAGACCCCCAGCCTTGTGGGCCACCCTAGAGTATGCATCTCTCCCCTGCTGAGTCAGCTCTGGTCTGAAGAATCACCCAGTCGTAAAAAAGAGTAATATAGGGGATATACTTAGTTGCTCAAAAATTATGACTTGCTCCTTTAAAGCCAGGATTAAAAACCACCCTCACTGTGGAATTCTATGCCATTTTGATAACACCCCAAACTTTAAAAATCTCATAAATATTTTGAACTTTGGAATTTAATTTGAGCCACCTTAATATACATTTCCCAAACTTAAGGATGTTAAAATAAACATGCATAATCTGCTTTACAGATTAAGAATTCAGACAATTACAAGTCAGAAAAGTCAGTCTCCACGACTTACCAACCTCTCTCAGCCTTGACTCTTCCTACTGTTTCCCCACTATCCTTTCTCCCCATTCTTCAAGACTCCGCTAGAGGTCAGCTGAATGAAACAATATATAAGAAAAGTGATGAAACCTTAAAAAAGAAATAGTGAAAGAGAATGTGCCTCTGGGCAATAAATTATCTCAAGTATCTAAATGTAGGAATAGAGAGATTAAATAGAATAGGATTTTTTTTTTTAAAGACATCTGATACTCTTGGGGTGCCTGGCTGCTTCAGTCGGTGAAGCATCCGACTCCTCATCTCAGCTGAGGTCTTGATCTTGGGATTGTTGAGTTGGAGCCCAGAATGGAGCCCAATTAAAAAAAAAAAAATTGATACTTTCAAAAACAGAAAGCAGATACTATTTGCAAACATAGATTATAATAAAAATGACATCAGGGACACTTGGCTGGCTCAGTCAGTGGAGCATGCAACTCTTGATCTTGGGTTGTGAGTTCGAGCCCCACGCTGGGTGCAGAGATTACTTAAAAATTAAATCTTTACTAAAAAATGGCATCCATAAAACATTAAATTCTATTTTGTTTCAGAAGAAGATACACAGAAGAGAAGACTGTTCATTAGTATTTGCTGATGATCTCAAACCACTGCTAATCTTTAAAAAATCCCTATACCACATTCTTCCTAATAGATATTCAAACGTAATAAAAGGAAAAGCACCAGAAGAAAATATAAACACCTGTATATTATTTGGTAAGGAATGTCTTCCTATGTATGACATAAATGGGAGTAAAAATACAAGGAAAATGATGACATCTGACTATGTAAAAATTTAAAACCACTATAACCAAAGCTAAGGCAAAGGAAATACAAGGGGTATATGTGACCAAAAGTCCTATAAAAAAGAAAAGGAAACAAAAGCTAGACTTTGGTTTGGTTTCCACAGCCAAATACATACATTGAAATCCAGCAAATACTTTACGAAAAATAAAGTTCATGCTCCTCTTACAAAATCAAAACTAGAACTATCAGGCAACATCTTGTGGGTGCGTATGAAAGACCCTACAATGTGGAGCTGCCTCCATGGGCTCACTGACAGAAGACAGCCTTGGCCTCTTCATCAAAATTTTGAACAGTGGGGCCCTTGGGTGGCTCAGTCCATTTAAGTGTCAAACTTGATTTCAGCTCAGGTCATGATCTCAGGGTTGGGATCCAGCCCTGTCACAGGCTCTACACTCAGCACAGAGTCTGCTTGAGGTTCTTTCCCTCTTCCCCCTCCTCCTCCCCATGTGTGTGTGTGTGTGTGTTCATGTGTGTGTTCTCAAATAAAAAAATCTTGATCAATAAACATCCGATTGTGTTTTATTTTCTTTTCAAGATTTTATTTATTTGAGAGAGAGGCAGAAAGCATGAGTAGGGCAAAGAAAGAGGGACAAGCAGGCTCCAGGTAGTCCAGGGAGCCCAATGTAGGGCTCGATCCTGGGATCAAGACCAGAGGCAAAGGCAGACATCCAACTGACTAAGGCAGCCAGGCGCACCTCCCAATTCCATTTTAAATTAAAATACAACATTTAGGGATGCCTGGGTGGCTTAGTCAGTTAAGCGGCTGCCTTCAGCTCAGGTGATGATCCCAGGGTCTTGGGACTGAGTCCCACATCAGGCTCCTTGCTCAGTGGGGAGCCTGCTTCTCCCTCTGGCTCCCACTTTCCCTGCTGGTGTGCGCGCGTGCTCTCTCTTGCTCTGACAAATAAAGTCTTTAAAAAAATAAAACATTTAAAGTAAAAAGTTTCATGCATTTAATTTTATATAAACTTTACATCAAAAGAAAAAAATAACTAAACAAACATGGAATCTATAGTCAATGCCAAGCATGTTAAAGTATTTGGATGGAAAAGTACTAATACCTGCAATTTACTTTTGATAAAAGGATAAATGTGTGATAAGGCAAATATTATAAAATGTTAATGATAAAAACTAGATGGCAGATACATGAGCAAAATTCATCTTTGCTGTATATTTAAAAACCTGTGTAGTAAAATACAAGAGAAAAAAACTACTATTATAGAATCAAACACTCTAACAGAAAAATTGGGCACTGAGCATGAATATATATATGCACTTCACAAAAGAAATGTGGCCAAACACAACAGATAATGTTCAAAGATACTCATTCTTGAACCTTAAAGCAGAAAAACAATACCGTTTCCCCCTATTAAAATAGCAAAGAGTAAAATAATTAGGGGGGGTCCAGGGGAAATAAATCGTCTCATAGGCTATTCATGAGAGTAAAAGAATATTATTCCAGCAGGCAATTTCACAATCAAAAAGGTTTAATGTATAGATCCTCTCACCCAGCAATTTCAATCATAAGCATTTGTTCTAACAAAAAAACAAAGATGTAGATAGAAATTCAGCACTATCATTCAAAATTATTAAAAAAAAAAAAAAAAGGACCGTCAGGCAAATCAGATGTTATAGGGACTGTACCTCATCATATTGAACATACCGTATCACTCAGCTGTTAAGAATGATTATCTGTATAAAATGGTGTAGACATGAAAACATCTCCAGAATACACTTAAGTGAAATATACAAGTTACAAACAGTCTATGTCACGTACAATCAACATTTATGCATCTGTGGTCCACATTTCAACATCTGAAGTTACAGTTAACTGAAAGTTAACAGTATTAATACTGTTAAGGTTTTTATGATCTTTATTATTTGTTTTTCAGTATTTAAGTAGTTTCTACATGCTGTATAGACTCAGGATACAGTTTACCTATAGATTCATGTTAACAATTCAGGCAGAGTCCCTGTCCACATATGAAGGAAATCAGCAAAGTGACATAGTGACCAAGAAAACCTACTTTGACAGCCTCTCTGAAAATGTGACAGCTGCTTTGAGACCTGAATGATAGGAACCCGCCATAGACAGCGGAGGCTATGGAATATTATTAGTAGAGGAAGTTCTAGGAGCAAACAAAGGCAATTCAGTAGGAGTAAGCACCATGCTTCTTAGAGTGCAAGGAGGGAAGAAACAAGAAAAGCTGAAGTACTGACACTGAACATGTTACCACTTTTACAATCAGGAAAAAGGATCAAGCTAGTTTCATCCTAAAACACTAAAAACTTTTACTACTACCCAATCATACCAGAAGACAAAATTTTGAAAATCTTTCCTTCCTAAGTGCTTGCCCTACATCTCATTTAAGTCATGCTAGAGCTATTAAAAAGCAGAACATTTCAAAGTAAAGGATTCTCAGAGCAACTTTCTCCAAGGCCATTCACAGAAGAGATGCATGAGAATCCTCTAAAGACATGTGCACCGTGCAAACACACATTCCTGAGTCCTACACCTAAGGTTAAAACTGATTAAGTGGGACTCAGGATTCTCTATTTTTTACTTCCCTGAGGACCATAAATTAGTATAGTGACAGAGAGACCTCCATACCTCCAGAAGCCTGACTGCCCTGTATATATGTAATTCCATATTACCATATCTAGATTAAATCCATGAGAAGGTCATATTTGCATTGGGTAAATCCTATTTAGGGCAAGGTGTGTAATGTGTTTTTCAAACATTTCATAGATCCAAAAAAGATATTCTTTAAATTCAGACTTTTCCATAGAAACAACTCCAATCACTGGACAACCTTAAACCCATCTACCACTTTTCTCACTCCCTTCACAACCAAACTTCCTCAAAGATTTGTCTATATTCCATTTCTTCACTTTCCACTCATTTTTTTATTCATTCTAATTGAATCAAACTGAATCGAATCGAATCAAATTATACCCCTATTAAACCACTAAATCTATAAGTCAATGACCACACAGGGTGAAAACCAATTAATGATTTTGGAACTTGTTTTGTTAGACCTAATAAATGCTCTCTCTTGGTTTTCCATCAATTCTGGAGTACTTTTTCTTAGTCTTCTCTGCCCCACTCCACCACCTCGTCACTGAACACAGAGAAGTTCTAAAGATTCCACCGAAAGCACTCCTCTCCAAACTCTCCCTGGGCAAATCCATCCATTTCTGGGGTTTCAACTACCAAATCAGAGAATAAAGGTGAAAATCACCTCTGCTCAATTGCCCTTGACAATCCCCTTAAATTCACTCTTGAGGTTTTAGCACATCAACAGGTCACACTGGCAACCAATATATCATCCGAATAAATATAAATGAACCATTTTTCCCTTTGGCATTCAAGCTCCAGATTAAGTGGGTAATTCATATTTAAAACCTACACGGAAGAGAAGATACAGGATTTTTCTCCTTATTCCCACTCCACATCACCTCCCTACTCCCTGGTTTAAGCCCATCTACATCTGCCATCTCTGCTTAAGATAACATTCAAATCCTTTTTTTTTTTTTAAGATTTTTTTATTTATTCATTTGAGACAGAGAGATACAGAGAGAGACAGTGCATAAGTAGGCGGAGAGGTAGAGGAAGAGGGAGAAGCAGCCTCCCCTCTAAGCAGGGAGCTCCACTTCATCCTGGGACCTGGAGATGATGACCTGAGCCAAAGGCGGACGCTCAAGCATCAGAGCCACCCAGGTGCCTCAACACTCAAAATCCTTGTGGTGGCCTACAGTGACTTCTATGATCTGATACATGCCCTGGTCACCTCCCCCAACTTTTCACACATCACAGCCCTCAGGATCTTCTTTCACCTTCCAAAGGAGACTGTTCCTTTCCCTGCTTTGGAGCTTTTCCAAAATACTACTCCCTCCTGCCTCCCCACCCTTTCCTTCCTAGCCACTGCTTACTCATCCACCACATCTCCATTTAAATGTCATCTTCTTGGAGAAGCCTTTTCAATGTAGCCCCTCCCCCTACTCTGTCAAGGGTCTCCCGGGTATGTAACAGTTGTCTCCTGCTCTAAACTGTAAGCTTCATGAGGATCTTGTCTGCATTTTTCATGGTTCTATCCAGGTATTCGGCAACTAATACCTGAATATCCACCAAATAGCCTCAGTCTCATCACAGAGGTTTTTATAATCTTACAACTTTAATATCCAAATATAAATTCAAGTTTTCCTTTAAAAAAACCTATGGAAAAATATACATAACGTAAAATTTACCATCATAACCATTTTTAAGTGTACAGTTTAGTGGCAATAAGTATAATCATACTGTTATGCAACCAATCTCCAGAATTCTTTTCATCTTACAAAACTGAAACTCTATATCCACTAAACAAATCCCAATTCCTTCTTCCCCCAACCCCTAGCAGTCATCATTCTAATTTCTGCCTCTATGATTTCGATTATACCTGATACCACAAATAACTGGAATCACGCAGTATTTATTTTTCTGTGACTATTTTATTTCACTTAGTATGATGTCCCCCAGGTTCACCCATGTTGTAGCAAATTGCAGGATATCCTTCCTTTTTAAGATGAAAAATATTCCACTGTATGTATACACATTTTGTTTATCCATTAATGCACAGAAGAACACTTGGGTTATTTCTACTTTTTGTGTGTTGTGAATAATGTTGCTGTGAAAATGGATGTACAGAGCCTCCTTGAGACTCTCCTTTTAATTCTTTGGGGTATATAGCTAGAAATGGGATTGCTGGATCACACAGTAATTGTTTCCATTTTTTTTTTTTTTTGAGGAACCACCATAATGCTTTCCATAGTGGCTGTATGTACCATGTTACATTCCCATGAATAGTATACAAGGGCTCCAATTTCTCCACATTCTCTCCAACACTTGTTATTTCCTTTTCTTTCTATAGCAGCCATTCTAATGATTGGGAGGCTTTGCTTTTTTTTTTTTATAAACTTCATGTGCTTTCTTTTTCCTACAAAGCTGTGGTAACAAGTCCCATTAAAACATGCACCCCTAAACTAACCCAAGACATTCCAGAAGCTAATGAAAATAGAAAAGAGACAGTCTTTGAAAGCAGGATTTTTTTTTTTTTTAAAGATTTTACTTATTTATTTGACAGACAGATCACAAGCAGGCAGAGAGGCAGGCAGAGAGAGAGGGGAGGAAGAGAGCCTGATGCGGGGCTCGATCCCAGGACCCCGGGATCATGACCTGAGCCGAAGGCAGAGGCTTTAACCCACTGAGCCACCCAGGCGCCCCTGAAAGCAGGATTTTAAAGAACAGTAAAATTGTGGTTCAGGTGCAGTGGCAAAAAACCAACAAAACAAAAAAACAAGGGAAAACAAAGAAACGGCTTCCCTACTCATATCTGAAATTCCCTGATGACAACTGCCTGCTTGGAACTCAAGGAACTTAACTATGTTCTTCCTTCCATCCTGATACTTCCCCTCACCCTTAACCACACCTGTGTATCTTCTCAGACTGCTAGGACCCTGTCTGCCATCAGTCTCTTCCAGTCACATTCTTACTTCCTACTTCAGCTCTTACCACTGGGTCAGTGCCCACCCTGCTCAGTGGGAGATTGAGTGGTAGGGCCCTAACCTTCCCAGTTAATAGAGTCATCTGCATGCCGTGGCATAAGGGAGTATCAGTGATAAATTACAGACATCAGGAAAGCTGGGTAAAACAAATCCCATTACAATCTTGAAAGTTCAAATTAAATGTTTAATTAAATCTGGGAACAGATGAAAAGTTATATACAAAGCAATATATCAACACATCCTAAATCAGAAATGTATCCTAGGTTTGGGATTTTAAATCCAAAAGAGAGTTTAACTAAATCAAGAGATTTAAACAAAGAAAGATTTAAGATTGTTTAGAAGGATTGTCTGGACACTTCACTAGCGAAGTAACTTCCCAGAGAGCTAAAACAAAGCAAAAAAGGTTTTAAATCAAAGTTATTTAATAGTGAGTAGTCTTCATTCAAAAATAAAATTTTGAATTTGCAAACACAGGTGCGCACATAAAATTTATGAAACAGATGTTACCTCTTTTTTTTTTTTTTAAGATTTTTTTATTTATTTGTCAGAGAGAGAGAGAGAGAGAGCGTGAACACAGGCAGACAGAATGGCAGGCAGAGGCAGAGGGAGAAGCAGACTCCCTGCCGAGCAAGGAGCCCGATGTGGGACTCGATCCCAGGACCTGAGCCGAAGGCAGCTGCTTAACCAACTGAGCCACCCAGGCGTCCCCAGATGTTACCTCTTTAACAAAATTCAAGTCACCTATACTGGAATTACTTTTCAGAGAACAAAATATTTATATTTACATTTGTGAAAATGAAGCCAGATGTGAAAAGTAAAAGGAGACGCTAGCTACCATTAATCCTAAAGTAATCACCATTCCAGCATAAAAAGGCAAATACTATACAATAACAAACAGCAAACTAAAGATCAAATTAAAATTTTCTTTATATAAGTACAATGTCATTTACAGTTTTAAAGCCAATACGATAATGAAACCATTAAAGATTAAAAAACAAATACGTCCCCAACTTTACTGGTTCTTGGTCCCAATACTTAGGAAAGGAGCAAATGAACCATGAAGTATCTCAAAAGTTACTTTCCATACCTAAACGATATCTAAATAATA
The DNA here is from genome assembly GCF_964662115.1 of Mustela nivalis. Taxonomy (NCBI): domain Eukaryota; kingdom Metazoa; phylum Chordata; class Mammalia; order Carnivora; family Mustelidae; genus Mustela; species Mustela nivalis. The sequence goes on along the minus strand of NC_139034.1, from coordinate 37,415,426 downwards.
CTGCTTTTTAATAGCAATGTACTTTGTAAACCTAGATAAACATCTGCATTTTCACGATTCATCGTCTACTTCATATAAACTAGAGTATACATCAACTGTAGAATATAAGATATAAATGTTGCAAAAAAATTTATACAAGTCACCCCCCAGTCCCATTCCTTTACTTTGGAATAGTTAAATGAAACCATTTAAAGGATATCATGATATATGTCATGCTACACTTTTCAGAAAAACTCAAGGAAATAATGAGTTACTTAAAATCATTACTATTCTATTTGAAAATCTCTTCATTACCAAAATATAAGGTTCCTGAGGAAGTATCAGGTAACTGAAGGGCGAGGAGTCCAGTTGATACTTCAACCATTCTCCTCCTCAGTCTAGAAACCACATTCAGAAAGAATGCACCATTGCTGACCTCAGAATGCTGCTTCAGCCCACTTCTGCTTTACTGTTAATACAAATTTCAAGTGCTAAACAGCTACTCCACCCCTCCTGACACCTCAGGGAATATAAGCCATTTACAACATCGAGCTGTAAACAGCTCTTCTGCTGGGAAAGTTTTATTTTCTCAAGTTCTAGACAGAACCATTGCCTGAGTTGCAGAGACCAAGAAAGTCTTTCACAATCACTATTTCATTTTGAGTCAAATTAGTTTACCAGTTTAATTTGTGAGCAGACTGCCCTTCTAAATAACTAACACTGAATAAAATCTAAATTGTTTACATAAATACACTTAAGGCAATTTATCAAAGCCTGGACAATTTCTAACAATAAAATCCAGCTCTATAAAAAAATAAGAAGGAAGTCACTTTCACTTAGCCAAAGAAAAGAGGGAGGGTAGAGAGTTTTCAAATATTTCTCAAGAGCTACAACGGTCAAAAACAGTACCATATGTATTATAACATAGGATGAAAAAATTAGTACAGGGGTGCCTGGGTGGCTCAGTGGGTTAAGCCTCTGCCTTTGACTCAGGTCATGATCTCCAGGTCCTGGGATGGAGCTCCACATCAGGCTCCCTGCTCAGCAGCCCCACCACCTCCCTCTCTGCCTGCTTGTGACCTCTGTCAAATAAATAAAATCTTTAAAAAAAAAAAAATTAGTACAATAGAAGGGGAACAAAGACTATTTTACAACATGCCACTTTTTTTTTTTTTTTTAAGATTTATTTATTTATTAGAGAGAGAGAGAGAGAGAGCGAACAGGCACAAGCAGGGGGAACTGCAGGCAGAGGGAGCTGCAGACTAGCACTTGATCCCAGGACCCCGAGATCATGATCTGAGCTGAAGACAGAGGCTTTAATCCACTGAGCCACCCAGGCACCCCTCTTGGCAACTTTTTTAAAAAAATTATTCATTTATTTGACAGAGCGAGAGATCACAAGCAGGCAGAGAGGCAGGCAGAGAGTGCAGAGGAAGCAGGCTTCCTGCTGAGCAGAGAGCCCAATGCAGGGCTCAATCCCAGGACCTTGAGATCATGACCTGAGCTGATGGCAGGCTTAACCCAATGAGCCACCCAGGAGCCCATCCTAGCAACTTTTTAAGACTATTGACTGTATTTTAAATTTCCTTTACTTAAAAGCCTCAGAAAAAGTTCAGGAAACAAATTTCAACCTTCCAACCCACATATACCAACAGAGAAGAACCATGATGAGTTCGAAAATAGAGAATTTCAAATGAGTGAGGTTTTATTAGGATTCTTGATGATATTAGGTCGTCTAAGTACACAGGGTGGCAGTCTCACAGCCTTAAATTTGTCTCTGGATTCAATGTACAGTTTTAGTATTCAAAATGCCACACACACACATAAAGGTGGGCAGCAGTAGTTTACTGTCTGACCAACCCTAGGAGTAACAGTTGCGTGTTCTCTCCAAATAAATGAACAAATAAATACATATTTATGCTTTGTAACCTCCCTATTTCTTTTAGGAGTATTTACTTCCTGGCATCTTCAATTTTTTCTTCCATTTTACTTTTTTTTTTTTTTTTTTTTAAATCTCATCCTTTGTATTCCACTGCTACCACCCTATTTAAGGAGAGAAGAGAGACAAGGACAGCTATCAGATTATTTCTGTACTTCCGGAGACGCTCCACCTTGTTTAAGGCCTGATGCAAAGGGAGAGTGGGAGCAGAAACAGGAATGGGCAGATGAGAGTGGACACTACAGACACAATCCTTCCATCCTCCGGTTCATCATGCACATTACCACCAAATTAGTTTCATCAAAAACTTTTATCACTAGAAATCCCTTTTCCCAGCTAAGTAAATTCCTTATCCCCAAATTCAAAGAGCTTCACAATCAGAACCTTCTAAAATTTCCTAAGTGCTCTGGAAGAGGTAAGGGAATCTGTAAAATAAACTTTGAATAGAACTTCCAACTTCCTGGTTTGCATTCATTCATTCAAATACATTCTGAATGTTCTATGAGTGCCAAGCACTGTTCTAGGCGTTGATGGTATAGAAGGGAACAAATCGAAGTCCCTGCTTCAAAGTTATTCTCTTGACTGGAGAGTCTTCAGTGGAGAGTTGTTAAAGGTAAGGGGACAGACCCCCAAGTACTTCTAGCTCTCCACAGGTAAAAAAGCACCACTCAAGGCATACAACTCGTTGTGGGGGGATGATAAAGACACCAGGGATCTGACAGCACCAACATTGTCTGCTGCAGGCTCTAATCTATTTTTGCAGCCTTATTTCCAATTCCTATCCTGCTTGTATCCTCAGCTCAGCCAAAATGTGCTAGTGACTGTTAATCTGCCTCTACTCTGGCCTGCTTCTTTCTTAATGCCTTGCTTTCCACTATATCATCACCAGAAAATGCCTAACCAGACTTCAAAGCCCATCCCAAATGTTGCCTCCTATAGGAGGCCTTTTTCCATTCACTTCACATGACTCCAGATGTGATATCGTGGAGGGCCCCAAGCCATATAACCCTTGGCTTTGTTCCCTCTGATCATCTGTCACACTATGAATTGTATCATAATTATCTGTATAGATTAACCTCCTTCATCAGCTCTTTACTGAACACTTGCTACATCCAAGGAGCTAGAACTGCAGTGTTAAATTATTCCACTTATATTTTTAAATGCTTACTATCCAAATGATAAAAATAAAATGCAGAGACAAAATATTATGTAAGCTTTTTATTACTTCAATCTTTTAAGTTTTGTTGATATGCTCTACATACCATAGTTCACCCAAAGAATAGAATTCAACGTTTAGGTTATTTACTGAGTTGTGCAACCATTATCATTATTCTAATTTTAGGACATTTCAAACACTCTAACAAGAAACCTTTATCTCCATTAGCAGTCACTCCAAGCCATGCCCCTGTTACTACTGCCCCTTCACCTCCCAATCCTAGGCAACCATAATCTATCCTCTTTCTCTCCTAGATTTGCCCATTATGTACAGTTCATATAAACGGAATCATATAAAATGTGGTCTTTTGAGTTGGCTTCTTCTGCTTAGCATAACCATCTTGAAACTGATCTATATTATGTTATGTATTGGCTCATTCACTTTTATTGCCAAATAACATTTGATTGTATAGATACATCTTATTCATTCAGTTGAAAGGCATTTGCACTTCTACTTTCTGCTTAGGAATAATGTTGCTATAAACAGGTGTACAAGTTTTTGTGCAGGCAGGTTTTAATTTCTCTTGGGTAGATACCTACGAATGGAAAGGCTGGCTATGGTAAGTCCATGTTGAACATTTTGAGAGAACTGTGATCCTGTTTTCCAGACTGCACACCATTTTACAGCCTACCAGCATTGCATGAGGGTTCCAACTACTTCACTATTGTTTGAATCTTAAAGAGCAAGAATGATTTCACTATTCAGTATCCTTACCCTCCAGGAGTTTATACTCTAGTGGGAAAAAAGGTTAAGAAATAAACAGAAACAAGGGAATGTGTTAATTTCAGGTACTAAGAAAAAAAGGAGAAAACAAAAGAATAAAATAAACAACAAAAAAAAAAAGGGTGATCAGAAAGACCTCACTGATGTTGACTGAAATATGAAGAGCTGGAGGGGAAATATTCTAGGCAGTGGAAACACCAAGAAATAAAAGTGGGAAAACAAGTTTGGCATGTTCAAGGAACAAAAAGGAAGCCAGTGTGGCTGATATATAATGAAGAGGCAGAGAAGGGAGGACATGAATTTGGGGAGGTAAATAGAGGCCAGATAATATTCAACCATGGCAAAGTCCTTGGATTTTAAATGCCATCATTTTTTAATCCCTTATGTTTCTTTAAATGTAGGTATTCATCTGTGTAAACATTTACTGAATGGTCATATAGCTTCTGATTGTGCCTAAGAGCAGCAAATCTTAGAGACTACTTGGGCAAATACATACCACTCAATTAGTATCCCTTTACTCTGTGGCTCATGAGGGGACACCTAAAACACCTAATGACTATCAGTGCCTTTTTGGTAACAAGGCACAAACACATAGAATGAAGCCTTATAAACTTATCACTGACCCTTAACCAATTTAAGGTGCATGCCTTATTGAGAGCAGCTAGCAGCTCAGTCTTAGAATATTAAGGTCATTTTCAATAAAGCATGCTAGTAAGAATATAGTTGTAGATAATGCTCATGATTTAAACCAAGATTTCATTCTTTCAAAATGAATTCTGACTGCTTTTCTATCAATTAAAAATTACTATTCAACTGATGAACATAAAATACGGGCACAAGTCTCTACATTGCTTAAGGTTTTTAACAGAGTAAAGTTTCACATATTACTGCTATATTTGTTTTTTCAAAGGAGAAAATGCTTTGAAAACTCTAGTTACATACATGGTACTCCTTTGATAAAAGAACCCGTTATCTAGTCAAAATTTATTAAGGTGAAATTCTCTTCTACCATTCCAGCTTGATCTCCCATGCCTCTTCCTCCAGACACTGTGTTCAGACAGTGTGCCAGCTTCATACCGTTGACTCCGCCTCCTCCTCCAGCCCCGCCCCCCACCTTCCACTCCCCTCAGCTTTAAGATACATTCTCCACTTGGAGAAATCCAACCAGTTCTTCAAGGTTCAAGGCAAACACTCTCCCCTCTACCTCTCTTTGCCAGGTCTTGGGAGTAAAAGTGATGTTCTGTAACTCTGATAGTGCCTTACCCTGTTTGGCCTGGTACACAGTATAGGAGTCTGAAAAATACTGTCACCAAACTACTCCCTTCAGCAAACCTTTAAGTATACAAAAAGCAAAGCTATTTGCAATTCCTGGGTGCTCAGTTGAAAATCATATCCATTTTAGCACCTTGGTACTGTATGATACCACGTCAACACAAAATGCAAGGTCAAGAACAATTAAGCCCTCTCCAGAGACAAGGCAGAGGGGTCTTTCCCTCCTTCCAAATTCCGACGGAGTTTTTTAGTAAATCGTTTCTCAATAATGACACAATCCTACTCTTCATTTAAATGAAACTTTCCCCACGTAAATAAAACGTTTCCACTTGCATGACCTATTCAAGAATTGCTCAATTCTTGCAACTTTATCCGAAGCTTCTGAAGATATGTATTATCAAGAGTTTAGGCTGTAAACAATGCGCACAGAGGAGGTGGAAGATTCACCCAAGGTCAATCCCGAGCTAATCGCAGGAGCGAAAATACAATTCCATTCAGTACTGTGTCCAAAACCTACTAATACGATCCTGAACATCGGGAACTTTCAAAAGCGTGTGACGGTGCTTGTAAATACTCAAAGATTTCAGCTAACCAAGAGGTAAAATATTTTAAATTACGGAAGTTTACTTACAATATAAAAGTGATTAATCCTTAACCATGCGCATCACGTTAACAGATTATTTCAAAACTCACTGTACGGTTAAAATATAAAAGTTTGGAAATGCGCTCACTAACCACCACTTCTGCTCTTCTCAATGCACTGGCCAGAAACCCATCCACAAGAGCCACTTCTTCCTTCTCCAATTGTTCCCAGAGGCCCAACGGACTAAACATTATAGCTCACCCCATCTTCTAATTTCAGCTTGCATTTAAGATAACGCTTTTGTTTCATTTACAGCTCACATGCTGCTGACACAGCTGCCCCTTCTTTGTAATAAACACAGGGCTTCTATATTTAAAAATACAGTGAAACTTTGTTATAACATCCCCTCCCCAGTCTCCAGCCAATTTTCTCTCTTCCAAGCCCCACCTCCACCCCAAGATTCTTCTATCGGCGGCGCTCAAAACGTTAGACCCTTTGGAAAGTTAAATTTCTTCCCTAAAGACATCTCATCATAGTGGTATTTTTCTTCTCCGCGGCACGTGCGCGCGCGTCCGGGTGCGCGCTTTAAAGCGGGGCCGGAGGATTGGGGGTGGAGGGGGGGGATTCCCTGCCCCGGAGGCCTTCCCAGGCAGTGGCACTCAAGTGTGTGGCTCCGGAGTCCGCGGGACTTTTGTGCGCAGAAACCAGCGCCCCCGAGGTCAGGCTGGGCGGAGCTGGCCGGCGGGCTCGGCCGCTGCGGGACAGCCGGGTGGACACGCGGCCGATCGGGCGGCGACCGGCAGCTACGCGGACGGGAAAGCGCGCCCGAAGGCACCGAGGCTCGCCAGACCGCCACGCCGCCGCGCGCCCCGCGACAGGCGGCTTTGTGCCGGGGGGGGGGGGGGCGGCGGGGGGGGGGGTGTCCCTGTTAACAGCAGGCGGAAAGAAACGAGGACTCCAAATGGGGCGCGGACTCCCGGCGCCGAGGGCAGGGGGTGAACACGCCCCACATCACTTGGGACGGTCGGAAAACTACGGCCGCGGAGGGTGTGGGGCCGGGGGGGGGGGGGAGTGGTGCGGGGGGCGCTGGGAGGAGATAAGACTAGGCCGGAGTTAATCATCACCTCCCGAGCGTCTGGAAAAGGACGACTCGGGGCGGAGGGGCAGGAGGGCAGCCCCTGGAAAGTGAAACTCCGCTGGCAGAGGAGGGAGGTGAGGGACCCAAGCGCACTCGCTCCTCCAGTCTGCCCGGCGTAGCACTAATGTCCGTTTGTCACAAACTCATCAGAAGGAGACAAGTAGAGAGTCAGAATAGGGGAAACAAAATAAGTAAGTTCTCCCATTCGGTTTTTTTTTTTTTAAAAGTGTTACTTCGTTCCCATACCGGGAGTCGAACCCGGGCCGCCTGGGTGAAAACCAGGAATCCTAACCGCTAGACCATATGGGAAGTGCTGATAGACACGCTGCCGTGACTCACCTGACAAGTGCACGCGCCCCCACTGCCTCCGCTCTGCTTCCCCACGTCGCTGTTCCCCCCGTCGCCTCTGCGCCACTCGAGCCGCCGCGGATGCCCACGCGCTCCCCGAGCGAAGGAACTAGCCGGCCCGTGTGCGCGGGCGTCGCGGGGGCGGGGCGGGGCCACTCCGCCGCCTCCGGAAAGTTCTGAGGCAAAGCCCAGCAACTCGCTGCCCCGACACCAGCTGTTTCACCTTTCTTTTTCTAACTCCGCCAACGGACCCCAGCCTACAGGTCCGGGTTGCTTCGCTGGTCAAAGTGCGTGCGGACTAGTTGGCAAAGTTGAGGGCGGCGACGTCTCGGGGAACAGCTGTTTGCGTTGGGGCGGAGGCGGCGCGCGAGCTCCTCGGCCACGAGCCAGCGAGCCTAGAAGGGTGGAGGTTCTGGATCCCAGGGGAAGAGAGAGAGTGAAGGCGGGATGATGCGGGGACTTGAGGCGTGAAGTTCTTGTCCTTCGGCTCAGGTCCCGTCGCGCTTTCACCCCTTCTGGGTGACCTCAACCCCTTTATACCGACCCCACCTCTCAGGATCCCAGAGTACCGCCCCGTAGGGGGAGGGGAAGAGGAGGAGATTTCGAACGCGGATTGAGTCGCCTAGGCATCCGTAGTTGGGAACCGTGGAACCCTGGTCCCGGGGAAAGAGGGAGGTGTTCGGGTTTGGAGGCTCCGGTGGGCCTCGCGACGGGCTGGGTCCCAACTCGCCCCGCGTGGGGAACACGAGCTCGAGCCGGACCCCGGGGCGACGCACGGAGCGGCTGGTCCAGTCATGTGAGTCGGGTCTCAGGCTCTAAACAACGAGGTGTTGTTTCCCAGGGCGGCCCTTTCTCTGCCGGGTCTCGCCCTCCACCCCCCCCCCACCTCTTTTCGGCTGGAGGCGTGACGGAGGTGCTCTTAACTCGCTCGGGACCGGCAGCAGACCGGCAGGGCCGGTTTTCAGGGCATTTGGAAATGCTATCCTTCGGGGCGCCCTGGGGGCCCGAAGCTCGGGCTTCGGGAGGGAGGTTGGCGGCCAGTTGAGGTTGGACTGCTGCCCGCGAAGCAGCCGGGAGCTCCCTCACTTGCACAGTTGGGGAGTAGCAAGCACCCTATTCGTTTCTGTAGCGCTTGAATCCTGGGGTATTGTGAAACTTTAGGGTTGGACTTGGGCCACCTCCGCCTTCACCGACTGGTAGAAACGGCGAGTCTTATTAGCATAACTCCCACTCAACCCCCCCAAGCCTTGCAGGCTAAGAGGTCCCTTGGCTTTTCCAACTCCTCTTGCCCCAAGTCTCAAGAACAAATTGTATAAACTGATAGTCTCGGAGGAACCAGTCTCCCTCCAAAAGAGTCTTGTTCTTTGTTCCTTTGATGGAACTAACTTGATTTAAAGCAAACTTTGAGCTTCTTCAGGCCTCCATTAAGGCAATCTCCCAAATTGCCAGAAAGGCATAGAGAAGATAAATCTTTTCCAAGATGTTTCTTATTTTTTCATACTGATGATAGTGGCAAATGAGAAAAAAAAAAATTTTTTTTTTAAGCACTTTTATTAAAGGAAGTTTTAAATCCGGTGCAGACGACTTTTCTGGTGGCAACAATTTCAGATAACTGCTGCAGTGAGTTAAATACTAAAGGTAATGTGTATAATAAGACAGGATTCAGCAAGAGGGTGTTATATTTCAGACTCTAAGAAGATATAAAAACATGCACAGTTTTGCCTTTTTAATTATAAATAAGCTTAGACCTGTTTTTCTCTTTTTTAGGGCAGACTACTGGAAGTCGCAACCAAAGAAATTCTGTGATTACTGCAAGTGTTGGATAGCGGACAATAGGCCTGTATGATAATTCCACTATAAGAGAGTTTAATGATATTGTATTCCTGTGTTTCTTTTTGATCTGAACAGTATTTATGAAGCACCTTCAAATACATTGCTCTTGATTTTTCAAAACATTGAAATATTTCTGTTGTCTTTTCATTTCTTGTACGAAAGTGGTGAGCCTTCTTCCTTTTCATCGGGTTAAATTTGATTATATGTTGAGCCAAATTATTTCTCTATGTCCTTTAGTCACATTCAGAAAATGGATGTTGACTGGGTCATCTCCGTGTTTATCCACATTATGATGTTGTTTAATACTACCATATAAAAAATATTAAAGGACAAAGCCCTTTATATATAAAAAAGAACATTATTGTAGTTTATCTTGTGTCTTTTCAACTCCAGAAAAATAAATTAAACATATTTGCAAAGCTTTGTAGCTATAAATGGTTTCATTTTAAAGAATATCATTACCTCTTTCATGGACTATTATGAAAATAGCAGCTCTATTAAGCATTTATTACTGTATCTCAATCTAGATTAAACTTTTAAGACATAAAAGCGTCACTGATTTTTCCCCCTTATGTGCATGCCATAATGTATATATTATTATATACAGAATGTATATATTATTATATACTGAAAGACGGGGTTATCTTTTAAGTATATATTCCTAGCCTTTGTACTTGATAGAGTTGCATGCACAACAGAACAGTAGCCCCGTTTTTAACAATGTTATACTTCTTTGATAGACATTTATTTACTACTGTGTACAAGGAGTTTGGGCATATTTTTTTCCAGGATTTTGTTTTTGGTCTTTTGAATAGTTTAAAGATCATGAATTCTGTACAAATGGTTGATAGTTTCTCCTCTCTTGAGGTTCCTAATCAGTTCAATGAATTTTAGGAGTCAAGAAGAGTAAATAATCCCTTCTAGGATAATCTTTGTTCTCTTTGGATTATTAATATACATCAGTTTAACCTTTAATTAGAAACAAAATAATTTTGTTTTGAAATGGGTCTTTAATATTCTTTGTGTGGTATAATTAACTTTAGGAAACCTGATATATGAAAATTAGAAGGTGAATTTTTTCCATTGTGAAACCTTTGTTTTACAATGTCTCACTTTAAAGAGGAATTCATGGTAGTACTTTAGGATAGCTTAGCTTAGATTTGATTGACAAAATTTATTTTGCAAGGTTTATCAGAAATTGTTTAATTGCGTACACCCAGACATTTGTAATTTAGGGAGCATTCCTGACTGTTTTAAATGAGTAATAACATTCACTCACTCCTTTGTCCCATCCAGTCACCATCACTTTTTGTAGGTTACCACTTTTTTTCATTTTCTAGTCCATTTCATTGTTTCTGTTTGCACATACAGGTTTTTATTACAGTGTCATGTAAAACCTAGGATACCATACACATTATCCTTCACCATAGTTTCGTGGTTTTTTGTTTTGTTTTTTAAAGATTTTATTTATTTACGTACTTGACAGAGAGAAAGAGATCACAAGTAGGCAGAGAGCGGGGTGGGGGAGGGGAGAAGCAGGCTCCCTGCTGAGCAGAGAGCCCTAAGTGGGGCTCTATCCCTGGACCCTGGGATCATGACCTGAACTAAAGGAAGAGGCTTAACCCAGGTGCCCCTCGTGTTTGTTTTTTTAATTGAACAGTATCTCTGGAGCTCTCTCCATGTCAGTAGGTAGGAACTTTGTTCTCTATTCCAGCAGCCAAAATTTGGTAGATAGTGCCAAATTGTCCTCCATAAGAGTTGTACATTTTATACCATTACCACAGTGTGTAAAAGTATTTGTTCATAAGTTTGAAGGAATTCCTTGCTGTCTACTTTCCTCATAGTTTGGAGGAATAAGTTCTAATATTGTTTATTCTCTCTGTTTCCAGAGCAGTACAAATTCTAGAGACTTACAGGTTTTGACATTTTATGTTGAGAGGTGTTTCTTGAAGCTAAGTTTTGTTCCCACTCCTCTCTCTGGCTTCATGTCTTGTTTGACTCCTTGTTACAATCATATTAACTAGATTTGTCATCACGGGTACTTTGTATTTTTCTCCATTGATATGGTTATCATAGTTTATTTTAAGCACCAAAGGAAACCAGAGGATATGATAACAACATGGCTCAGTTCCCTCATATCATTTGATTAAAAGGACTGATTTGCATTAAAATTATTTTCCTGTCAATCATTCCAATTTTGTTATGTTCCATTCCTCTATTTATTGTTACCTTACTGTGACCATTATGATATTAATGTAACTTTCCTTTGTATTTTCTCTCTTATTAATTTTCAAGAGTGTTGAATTTCACGAAAGAGGAAAGAATCATAAGGAGAATGTTGCAAAGAGGATCAGTGAGGTAATTTAATTAATTTATTTCTTTGCCAGTTTTTCTATGTAAATATCGGTCCTTTATCTGGCTTTCGATTTTATATGTGTCTTACATAGATTAAACAGAAAAGCCTGGATAAGGCAAAGGAAGAAGAAAAGGCATCAAAGGAGTTTGCCGCAATGGAGGCAGCTGCCCTGAAAGCATACCAAGAGGATTTGAAAAGGCTTGGCTTAGAGTCAGGTAAAAAAGCAGCCAGCATGTTTTAAAACTAACATCAGAGGTCATGCTCAGTGAGCTTTTATTGTTTCCATAAAGAGGTGGTACACTCAGGGTCTAGTCTTGGTGCTTTTCCTATGCATCATAGCTGTATTTAGACCATGGGACTTTGCTTATGCACTTTTATTTTACTTTTAAAGCTTCATGTTGTAACATCTCCATTCATAACCATACTACCTTGGTGGTTAGCTAGTCTTAGTTCTGTCTTGGTCAGTGTTCATTTCAGACACAGCTGAGTTTTTTAGGTACTTGGCTAAAAGGAGCTATTCATTAAAAAATAGGCCTTGCATTATAACCACAGTTTGCTTTATCCATATGGTCAAAAGTATGAATTATGTTTGGTTATATAGTTGAGTTATAGTGAATTAGCCTTTTGTGGACAAATTTACTGATTTTACCAGTAGAAGGCAGATAATTTTTTTAATTGGATAAATTTGACATAAAACATAGTTTATGCAGGTGATACTTTGATGCATTTATATATACCGTAATAAGATCACTACTAAAGCAATATTTACCACATTATCTATTATGGTATTGTTGTCTATATTCGTTATACTGTGTATTTGATCTCTGTGGCTTAAGTACTACTTATTGCAAGTTTATAACCTTAAGCAGTATCAGCATTAGCCCCCAACCCCCTATCCTCTGGAAACAACAATTTTACTTTTTGGTCTTATGAGTTTGACTCTTAGATTCCGCATCAAGTGATATCATGCAGTATGCTTGTCTTCTCTTTACCTGATTTACCTCACTTACCATAATATGTTCAGGTTCCATCCATGTTGCTACAGATGGCAAGATATCCTCCTGTCTCATGGCTGAATAGTATTACATTATGCATATGTACTATATCTTTTTTATCCATTCATCTTGTTGATGGGCATTAGGGTTGTTTACATATCTTGGCTGTTATGAGTAATGCTGCAGTAGGTATGGGAGTGCATATATCCCTTTGAAATCCTGCTTGTATGTCCATTGAGTGTATAACCAGAAGTGAAATTGCTAGGTCATATGGTAGATGTGTATTTAACTTTTTGAGGGACCTCCATAAGTTCTACATAGTGGTTGGACCAGTTCACATACACCAGCAGGATATGAGGGTCCCCTTTTTCCATGCGGTCACCAGCAAGAAGGTAAATAATTTGGAGGTTTGAAGATAACTCAGTTCCAGATAAAGGCATTTATTAAGTAGAGTGTATCAATCTTGTTGATGAACTTAGGCTTTAACTCAGGAGCTTTTCTGTCAGCATTTCTTCCTTGACAAATCCATTATCCTTAAACCAGGCAAATAGCAGTCCCAGTTGTTGATATTGCAGAATGGTTGAGATAGTCAACATGGAATGATATTCTTCACTCTCCAAAAACTTCTTTCCATTAGTTTTTAAGCAGAATAATAAGTCAATTGGTATTGCCCTCATCAAATAAGGATAGTTGTAACCAGACTTTAAAAATATTATCCTGGACATTTTTAGTTAAAAGGAAGGGATGGGGGCTGTTTTTCAATGAGGAGAAAGCTGTATGCTTAAAGGGAAAAAAAGGATAGAGGTGTTCCTGCAGGATTAAAAGGGAGTCGTTGAAAATTCATCTCATCAATTATATGGATTGGGAGGTTCCATTATGCTACCCTATAAGCAAATCAGTCTTTGCATTTTGTACTTAAATGTATTTAAATAGGATTTTTCAAATTATTTTTGATAGCCTCATTTTCTTTAATAGTATATACATTCCCCTTAAAGTGCAATAATGCAGTACAAAGAAAAGACTTTTAAAAACTAAATGCTTTTAAGGTTATCCCAGACATCTTTAGAGTTTTCTAAGTTATACGCCACTTTATAGTCTATTTGGAGGTGGTTTTATTTTTTCCCTCAATAACATGTCAAATACTTCCTTTCTTTTAAATAATTAAGGATATACATTGTGTTTAATGGCTACAGAGTGGTTAGGAGCACAGACTTTGGAATCCACCAGGATTACCACTTGCTAGATATACAACCTCCAGTTTTCACAAAAACTAAGTAACATAATGGTATAAACTGCTTATTACAGTGACCACTTGCAATAAGTGTTTAATAAAGGTTATGAAATGCCATAACAAAATGCCATAAAAGTGTCATAACTTATTTAACTAATCTCTTCCAGACTAACATTTTAGGTTGCCTAGAGTTTTCACTGTTAGAATGAATGCTTCAGTGAACCGTTATGCAGGCGTGTTTTTTCATATTTATTTCTGTAAATTTAATCTCTTTAGAGATGAAATTGCAGAATCAAAGTGTGAATATATTTTATATATTGATAGCTAATACCAAGCTGTCTTATCTTTGTACTTTTTGTCCATCTTTTGTTAGAATGTTGGATTTATTTGTAAGGAATCTTTGTTACAAAATTAACCATGAGCCATATTTGTTGTAAATATTTATTATTTGTCTTTTAATTTTTTTTAGTTTTTAAAAATCTTAATTCTATTATGAATAACATAGCATATTATTTTTGTTGTTTATTTTTATTTATTTATTTATTTTTGCTATAATGGAATATTTGGATTTGTATGTAGGTTTAACACTATTTTAGTTTGTGGGGTTTTTTCACATATATCTTTAATCTGAAGGTTATATTTATGTGCAAACATGAGAGGGGACTTGGAGTGGAGAATAGCTCTACTTTTTTCCAAATAAGTAACCAGTCAATCCAACATCATTTGTTAAGTGATCTCTTTTTCTAATAGGCATCAGGAGTCTGCATTTGGGTCTCTTTACTCTTTGTTCTATTTCATTCATATGTTTACCTACTCCAGGATTCATTTTACTTTTTTTTTTTAATATACCAATTGTTTTAGAGTAAGTTTTAACATCTGGTAGAATTAGATTGCCCTTATTATTTCTGTTTTATAATTCTGGATATTTGTGCATATTTAGTTTTCAAAATGAGCTTTATTTATAATTTGTCAAGTTCCCAAAAGAATCTTCTTATCAGACTTTTAATTGGAGTAACATTATTAGTTGTTTCATACCAGGAAAAAAACAAAGTGTTGGTACTTCACCTTTCTTTTATCTTTTTCTCTAGAAATTTCAGAGCCAAGCATATCACCAGTAACAAGCACTATCCCACCTACCTCTGCACCAAAGCAACAGAAGGAAAAGAAGAAAAAGAAAAAAGACCCTTCAAAGGGCAGATGGGTAGAAGGCATAACCTCTGAGGGTTACCATTACTATTATGATCTTATCACGGGAGGTAGGTCAGGCATAGAACTGGTAAGAATGATAACTGACTGTTTATTTTGTTCTAGTTAATATTGGAACATTTAAACAATGGAAGACTGTAACTTGACATCTTTGCCACAATGGTAAAAAAATAATGTGCCCTTTAAAAAGATATCCTTAAAAAAAAGAAAAAGATATCCTTCTTATAGTGACTCAATGTTATACTTAGTTAAGCCCTTAAGAATGGGTTCCTTATGGGACGCCTGGGTGGCTCAGTTGGTTAAGCAGCTGCCTTCGGCTCAGGTCATGATCCCAGCGTCCTGGGATCGAGTCCCATATCGGGCTCCTTGCTCCGCAGGGAGCCTGCTTCTCCGTCTGACTCTGCCTTCCACTCAGTCTGACTCTGCCTTCCACTCTGTCTGCCTGTGCTCGCTCTCGCTCACTCTCTCTGACAAATAAATAAAATCTTTAAAAAAAAAAAAAAAAAGAATGGGTTCCTTATGAGGCACGTGGGTGCCTCAGTCAATTAAGCATCTGCCTTTGGCTCAGGTGATGATCTCAGTGTCCTGGAATCGAATCTCTTGGAGTCCCGCGTCTTGCTCCCCGCTCAGGAGAAAGGCTGCTTCTCCCTTTCGCTCTTTCTCCCTTACTCCCGCCTTTATGCTTGTGCTTTCCTGCTTGGGCTCTCATTTGCACTCTCTCAAATTAAAAACAACAAAAAAAAAATTTTAAAGGAATGGAATCCTTTCAAATTAATTAAAGCATTATATTATCTCAAGAGTATCTTTTGAAAGTATGAACTACATTAAAATAAAGCAATTTACATGGAAATAAGACATTTCAGATCCACTTTACAAATTGCAGAGGTTCTTAAAATATTCTGTGGGAGAGATTTTCTATCCAAAACCAGACTGGGAACCAGAACCATTTTCTTTTTTGTGTAGCCATCTTGTAGTAAAGAACCCAGCCTCCTATTCATGTTTTGGATATCACTTTCTAATAAAATACACAGTGGTATTTTCCAGTGGGAATATCAAAAGCAGTTTTGTTTTCCTTTAAAACTAAATGTATTGAGGACTTATTAATTTTAATTCTGAGATAAGTAAATATATTTATGTAGCATCTTACCATCCAGAATTATAAAATTTAAGATTAGAAATAAGCATAATACAAGGAGGAGTTTTAAAGTGCTGTGATAGAATAGAGATGTAAAATTGTGTGGGAACTTCAAATTGTAAGGGAGTGTGATTATGTAGATGTGAGAGATTATCACAGAAATTACTTTTGAACCCATTTATAAATTAAAAGGAGAACATCAAGAATGATGTCTTCTTATTCACCATTTGTATCCCTAGCACCAAATATAGTGCCTGGCATGGTATAGACACTTTATAGATATTTTGATTGAAAAAGATTGTAGTAGTTTGTTATGAGGGTGAAGCAAGCACTCCAAACAGGTAGAACAATATGAAGGTTTAAAAAGTTTGAAAGTAAAAAAAAAAAAATGAAAAAATAAAAAGTTTGAAAGTTTGGGAAATAGTCATTTGGTAGAGGTAAAATATATAGTTCTCTGTGGGATGCTGGGGTGGCTCAGGCAGTTAAGTGGCTGCCCTCAGCCCAGGGTCCTGGGATTGAAGCCCACATCGGGCTTCTTGCTCAGCAGAGAGCCTTCTCTGTCTGTGTGCTGCTTCCCCTGCTTATAGTCTCTCCATCTCTGACAAATAATCTTTAAAAATAAATAAATAAACGCTTACTTTAAAAATGTATATACATATACAGATCTCTGAAGATGTCATAGCAGAAGAAAGAGGCTACAAAAATAGTTTGGCGCTATGTCATGGAGGGCTAGGAAGATCGTGCCATTTCCTGAAGTATGGAATACAGAAATAGAGTAGGTTAAAGTGGGACAATAATAAATTCAGTTTTTGGAATGTTGAGGTTGAGGTACCTCCAGAACATTCATGTGGTAGTTTTCAGTGGCCGATTATAGTCTGGAATTTGGGAGATAAATTGAGTCTAGAAATGTAGATAATATCTTTTTTTTTTCTTTAAATTATGTTAGTCACCACATAGTACATCATTAGTTTTTGATGCTGTGTTCCAGGATTCATTGTTTACATATAACACCCAATGCTCCCTGCAATACATGTTCTCCTTAATACCCATCACCAGGCTTACCCATCTCCCCACCACTCAAACTCTCAGTTTGTTTCTTGGAGTCCACAATCTCTCATGGCTCTTCTACCCCTCTGACTTACCCCCCCCTTCACTTTTCCATTCCTTCTAATATACTCCATATTATTCCTTATGTTCCACAAGTAAGTGAAACCATATGGTAATTGACTCTCTCTGCTTGAATTATTTCACTCAACATAATCTCCAGTCCCATCCATGTTAATGGAAAAGTTGGGTATTCTTCCTTTCTGACGGCTGAGTTATACTCCATTGTGTGTCTGGATCACATCTTCTTTATCCATCCATCTGTTGAAGGGCATCTTGACTCTTTCCACAGTTTGGCTATTGTGAATCTTGTTGCTATGAACGTTGGGGTGCATATGGCTCTTCTTTTCACTGCCCCTATATCTTTGGGGTAAATACCCACTAGTGGAATTGCTGGATCATAGGGTAGCTCTATTTTTAATTTTTGAAGAACCTCCATACTGTTTTCCAAAGTGGCTGTACCAACTTGAATTCCCCTTTCTCTACAACCTCTCCAACATTTGTTGTTTCTTGCCTTGTCAATTTTTGCCATTCTCACTGGTGTAAGGTGGTATCTCAGTGTGGTTTTGATTTGAATTTCCCTGATGGCTAATGATGATGAACGTTTTTTCATGTATCTGTTAGCCATTTGTATTTCTCCTTTTGAGAAGGTCTTTTCATGTCTTCTGCCCATTTTTTGACTTACCTGTTTTTAGGGTGTTGAGTATGAGAAGTTCTTCATAGATCTTGGGTATCAGCCTTTTGTCTGTAGTGTCATTTGCAAATATCTTCTCCTTTTCCGTGGGTTGCCTCTTTGTTTTGTTGACTGTTTCCTTTGTGGTGCAGACACTTTTTATCTTAATGAAATCTCAAAAGTTCATTTTCGCTTTTCATTTTCCCTTACTTTTAGAGATGTATCTTGAAAGAAGTTGCTGTGGCTGCTGAAGAGGTTACTGCCTATGTTCTCCTCTAGAATTTTGATGGATTCCTGCCTCACGTTGAGGTCTTCCATCCATTTCGAATTTATCTTTGTGTATGGTGTAAGAGAGTGGTCAAGTCTCATTTTTCTGTATGTAGCTGTATAATTTTCCCGGCACCATTTATTGAAGAGACTGTCTTTTTTCATTGTATACTTTTTCCTGCTTTGTTGAAAATTAGTTGACCTAGAGTTGAGGGTCCATTTCTGGGTTCTCTATTCTGTTCCATTGATGTATGCGTCTGTTTTTGAGCCAGAACCATGCTGTCTTGGTGATCACAGCTTTGTAACATAGCTTGAAATCAGGGAACATGATGCCAATTTGGGCTTTTCTGGTTCCATACAAATTTTGGGATTGTATATTCCAGCACTTTGAAAAATGCTATTGCTATTTTTATTAGGATGGTGTTGAAACTATAGATTGCTCTGGGCATATCATAGTAATTTTAACAGTGTTGATTCTTCTAATCCATGAGCATGGAATGTTTTCCCATCTTTTTATGTCTTCAGTTTCTTTCATGAGTGTCCTTTAGTTCCCAAAGTATAGATCTTTTCCCTCTTTAATTAGGTTTATTTCAAGGTATCTTGTGATTTTTGGTGATATTGTAAATGGAGTCGATTCTCTAATTTCTCTTTCTACAGTTACATTGTTAGTGTATAAGAAAACAACTTGTTTCTGTGCATTGATTATCCACCACGACCAGGTGGGATTTACCCCTAGGATGCGGGGTGGTTCAACATTCTCAAATCAATCAGTGTGATAGAACACATAAATAAAAGAAGAGACAAGAACCACATGGTCCTTTCAATTGATGCAGAAAAAGCATTTGACAAAATACAACATCCTTTCCTGATTAAAGCTATTCAGCTTATAGGGATAGAGGGGACATTCCTCAATTTCATAAAATCCATCTATGAAAAACCCACAGTGAATATTCTCAATGCGGAAAAGCTGAGAGCCTTTCCCTTGAGATCGGAACTGACAAGGATATCCACCCTCGCCACTGTTGTTCAACATAGTACAAGAAGTCCTAGCAACAGCAATCAGACAACAAAAAGAAATAAAATGTATTCAGATTGGCAAAGAAGAAGTCAAACTCTCCTTTCTCAGATGACATGATACTTTATGTGGAAAACCCAAAGACTCCACCCCCAAACTACTAGAACTCATACAGCAGTTCAGTAATGTGGCAGGATAGAAGTGTAAATAATACATGAACTTTTAGGAGTATATGAGATCACAGGGAGAAAGAAGAGAACAAGTACGAAGGGTGGATAGTACATATATTGAAGGAAAGAAGAAAATACAGAAAGAAAAGAATGATCAGCAAGGTAGGAAATGAGATCAGAGTTAATCATGAAAAAAACATTGGGCTGTCAGTATTATAATTATTACAATTTTTAGAATCACACTTTTGGATTACATGGAAATAATAATAATCACATTTTCCACTGAGCCTTAAGAGAAGTACATGTTAGTTAGTTCAGCAGTGAACCGCAAATGATTGTGTTTGCTAAGGATCACAAGTCTTTCTTAGATTTACATAGAAACTATTAAGGGGGCGACTTGGTGGCTCAGTTGGTTAAGCATCTGACTCTGGATTTCAGTGTCAATCATGATGTCAGGGTTGTGGGATCAAGCCCTACATCGGGCTCCTGGCTCAGTATGAAGTCAGCTTGAGATTTTCTCTCTTGCTCGCTCCCTCTGTGCTTCCCCACCCCCATGCTCTCTCCTTTCTTTCCTCTTTCTTTTTCTTAAGATTTTATTTATGTATTTGAGAGAAAGAGAGCACAAGCCAGGCGGGGTAGAGCAGGCAGAAGGAGAAGCAGACTCCCTGTTGAGCAGGGAACCCGATGTGGGGTTCTATTCCAGGGCTCTGAGACCATGACCTGAGCCAAAGGCAGACGCTTAACCAATTGAGCCACCCAGGTGCCCCTTCCTCCCTCTTTCTAAAATAAATAGGTAAAATCTTTTATGAAAAAGATTTTTAAGAGCTATTAGTTATGTGTTTCTCCCTTTTAACTCCTATTGCTTGCTTCCTTTGTTCGCCATCCTACCGTTTCTAGTCTTGCTCTCAGCAAAACCCTTGAACAACAGGTGTTAGGGACGCTGACCCTCCTACCCCATGTGGTAGAAAATCTGCTTATAATTTAAAGTACAGTTGCCATACAGTGTTACATTAGTTTCAGGTATACAACATAGTGATTTGACAGTTCCAAACTTTAACCCATGCTCACCCCATTTGCAGTCCCAATACACTTCTATTGCAGCTTTATTGACTATATTCTCTCTGCTGTCCTTTTCTTCATCTCCATGGCTTATTTATTTTATAACTAGAAGTTTGAGCCTGTTCTTCCCCTTAACATATTTCACGTGTTCAGCCATCCACCACCCTCGCTTGCAACCACCAGTTCTCAATATTTAAGAGTCTGGTTTTATTTGTTTTGTTTTTTAGACTATACATGTAAGTGAAATCATATGGTATTTGTCTTTCTTTGTTTGATCTATATCACTTAGTATAATATCCTCTAGGTTCATCCATGCTCTTACATGGCAAGATTTTATTTTTTATGGCTGAGTAATATTTGTGTGTGTGTGTGTGCATGTCTGTGTGTGAAAGAGGGAGAGAAATGAGTATCTCACATTTTTAATCCACTCATCTATCAATGAGCACTTGGGTTGCTTTTGTATCCGTCTAAATATAATAATAGACATTATTATCATATATAAATAATGCTGCTATAAATATAGAGGTGCATTTATCTTTTCAAATTAATGTTTTCATTTTCTTCAAGTGTATGCCATAGTGGAATTACTGGATCATATGGTTTTTATAACATTTGACTCCCCAAAAACTTAACTACTAATAGCCTACTATTGACTAGAAGCCTTACAGGTGACATAAACAGTTGACACACACATTTTGTGTGTTATATGTATTATATACTATATTTTATAGTAATACCTTTTTTAAATTTTTTCAGTATTACTAGACTATGTGGTTCATCTGTGAGGGTTTTTTTAACTGTCACAAAATCTCTCAAAAATTTTCCAATATATTTATTGAAAAAAATCTCCTTGTAAGTGGACCTGCACAATTCAAACCCATGTTGTTCAAGGGTCAGGTGTACTTGTTTTTAATTCCTGCATCTTTCATCTTGTTCATCTTAAGTCATTCATTGTTTCTCACTCTCCCCTCCCTAGAATGTCAAACAACCATCTCGTTTCTTCAGAACTCATCAAGCCTGGGACACCTGGCTGGCTTAGTCGGAAAAACACATGACTCTTAAATTGGGGGTCATACATTTGAGCCCTGTGTTGAGTGTAAATATTACTAAAAAAAATATTAATAAACTTTTAAAAAAGCTTTTCGATCCTTGGGTCGAGCCACCTGGGTGGCTCAGTCAGTTGAGCATCCATCTCTTGGTTTTGGCTCAAGTCATCATCTCATGGGGTATGGGATAAAGCCCTGCATCAGGCTCTGTGAGCCCCCCAGGTAGTCTGCTTAGGGTTCTCTCCCTCTTCCCAGCCTCCCATGCATACAAGCATGCACACTCACTTGTATGCTCTCTGTCTCTCTCAAATAAATAAATAAATCTTTAAAAAAACAAACAGACTTCTGAATTCTACGAGATCTTACCTGCATTTAAGAATTCTTGTGGAAGTCCCAGTAACTTCTTTTTTTTTCTTTTTTAAGATTTTTATTTATTTATTTATTTGAGAGACAGTGAGAGAGAGCATGAGCAAGGAGAAGGTCAGAGGGAGAAGCAGATTCCCCATGGAGCTGGGAGCCCGATACGGGACTCAATCCCGGGACTCCGGGATCATGACCCGAGCTGAAGGCAGTCGTCCAACCACCTAAGCCACCCAGGCGTCCCAGTCCCAGTAACTTCTAATCCTCATTCTGTTTTTCCTTCTTGGTTAAATATCATTCAAATATGTTCTGTATAATACTATTGGGATGTATATTGTTTCTTTTTATTTTTCAATTCTATGTTTAACTGTAGGCCTGTAGTGTTTTGTACACATTAAATGTCCTATAAATTTTTGCCAAATTAAATTTTTTGAGAAGTTTTTCTTTTAAAGTGAAAAAATTGTATTAATGAAGTATATTTTGCTTTAAGCATCCCAATGGGAGAGACCAGAAGGATTTCAAGGAAACTTAAAAAAGGTAACTGAAGCATACTGTTAGTGTCTTTAAACTGATTGGTTTCTGGGTTTTTTATAAAAGAGTTCTGTTAAGCAAGTTTACTTCCAAATAAGGCCCCCTACACACATTTTGTTACTTTCTTCCTATATTCTTTTGTGAGAAGACTGGGTGGAGGTGAAAAATTGATATCTACCTAAAAACTCCATGCAGGGCAAATATCATCAGTTAATTTGTAGTCCATTGCATTCAGATGTCCCTGTCCATCTGCAAAGAATTGTTCCTATCTTTCAGAGGTGCAATGTTCTCTCTCTGAAAGTTAGTTTATAATTAACACAAACCAAGCTTCCTGGCCATAGTCAATACTGCCTCTCTAATTCCCAGGTGTTAAGAGGAAAGGGGAAGTAGCTGACTCTATGCCTTAGTTATTTCATATAGTATAACTACATCATTATCTTCCGTTTATGCTGGGTTTTTTCCTCCCATTAGATAGCAGGGAAGGCTGTTTGGGTAGAAGGAGTAAGTGAAGATGGTTATACCTACTATTACAATACAGAAACAGGAGGTAAGTATGACCTTTGATTATCCTAACTATATAAAGTTGTACCTGGAACTGCTTATTAGCCTGCTGATGAAGGGAACTTAGGAATTTTAGTATAGCGATCAACATATATCCATAGCATGTGTATATTACTTTTGTAATTTAAAAACAACACAATGGAAGAACAGGAAGGTTTTCATATATAATATACTGTGTTGCTCATAATTCTTACTTGATGTGCCATTCACAAATTTTAAAGATTATTTTTACTTTATCATTATTGACTTTTTTTTTTTAAGATTTTATTTATTTGACAGAGAGAGAGAGAGAGAGATCACAAGTAGGCAGAGAGGCAGGCAGAGAGAGGGGGAAGCAGGCTCCCTGCTGAGCAGAGAGCCAGATGTGGGGCTCGATCCCAGGACCCTGAGATCATGACCTGAGCCAAAGGCAGAGGCTTAACCCACTGAGCCACCCAGGTGTGCCCATTATTGACTTTTTAAATTATTATGGTAGAAATATAATCATTACTTTGAAAGCTACCTTAGAAATCACCTAATTTGACTTGCCTTTTCCTTTCTTAAAAACAAAACAAGTTATGTTAGCAGTGGCTTAGAATGTCAGATTTTCACTTTTACTATCCCAGTAATGTTTCAGTTATATGTAAATATTTATAAAACATGCATAACTGTTACAATTATTATCTAAGTTTTTCAAGTTAACATTTTTTCTAATTTAATTTTATAGAATGGGTCAGCAAGTAATTATAGTTAGTTTCTCCTACAATTAAATTTACCAAAATATGTATAGTATCAGTAGAAGTTTGAGAGTCTTTATTTAATTATTTATTAAATTTCTACTATCCAAACACATAGCATTAAATCTTTTAGGAAGATGGGGCGCCTGGGTGGCTCAGTGGGTTAGGCCGCTGCCTTCGGCTCAGGTCATGATCTCGGGGTCCTGGGATCGAGTCCCGCATCGGGCTCTCTCTGCTCAGCAGGGAGCCTTCTTCCTCCTCTCTCTCTCTCTGCCTCTCTGCCCACTTGTGATTTCTTTCTGTCAAATAAATAAATAAAATCTTTAAAAAAATAAAAATAAAAATAAAAAAATTAAAAAAAAATCTTTTAGGAAGAAAAGGCCCATGTTAGCCTCCAAGTAGATAACCTAGCCTGCCCAACAGTAGTAATGGTTCTAGCTTGGTAAAATTGAGATACTGAATAAAATAAACATAGTGAATATGCTGAATAAAATAATATAGTGATATAATATAGGTGGAGAATTGGTTCTGGGCTTAGTGCATAGCTTCTTCCGTTACCAGCTTTATGATTCTGGGGAAGTCTCTGAACCTCTAGCCACTGTTATGCAAAACTGAGATGATCATGTATACTCTTGGATCATGAAGGTCGGGTATCTATGAAGTTCCCAGAACAGTACATAATACATAGTAGGTGCTTAAATTATTTCCTGAAAGTTTGTTACTCGTGTGAAATATAAATAAGGAAATAATTATTTTCATGTTGAAAAACACCTTTTTTTTTTTTAAGGATTTTATTTTTAACTAATCTTCTACATCCAGTGTAGGGTTCGAGCTTACAGCCCTGAGATCAAGAGTTGCATGCTCCATTGACTGAGCCACCCAGGCGCCCTAGAAAACACCCTCTTTTAATAAGAGGCTATACAAACTGCTTTGCCCTCAAACTGTTTCAGTTTATGTATAGCAAGCGTAATTATTGATACAGCCCATTTCACTCTTAAAAATCTCTCAGTTAGACAGTAAATCTTACCATTCCTTTCCCTTTTATTATACTAAAAATGGAGACTGTTAGATAATTAGAAATGCTGTCTTTTTTATTTCAGTGTTCCAAGATTCATTGTTTATGTATAACACCCAGTGCCACACGCAGTATGTGCCTTCCTTAATACCTGCCACCAGGCTCTCATTTTACTAAAAGCCCAGTAACCACTGGATGGCAGTAGAGTGCAATGGAGATTATTTTTTTCCTAGTATAAAAATGACGAATTATATTCATTCAGGTCTTCACAGTATGATTTCACTCTGTGCGGACCCCAGGAAACCTTTGTGATAAATAAATTCCAGGAAATCTAATGTGTACTCATTAGCACATGTTTCCTGATACTGGTGTCAGATAAAGTGTGACAGTCCTTCAAAGGTGTTGCCCAGTTCTTAGGTCTCTTTCCATTAGGGTTATAGTTTATGTGTCTGGAATCCAGATTGAAATCAATTCTCAAAAGATAAAAGAGCAAGTGCTTTGGGAATTCTTATTTTTTATCTTCTTAATCAAGTGATAGTGTAAAATAGATGTAGTGCTATTCTTTAATAATATATTGTGGGGAAAAAAGTTAAAAAAATACATTTGTAAATGACAGGGAGTGTTATATTGGTATTTACTTTGGAATAGAATTGGTAACTAAATAACATGACTATTAAAATTTGTTGAATAGAATCCAGATGGGAAAAACCTGATGATTTCATACCACCCTCTGGCGATCTGCTTTCTAGTAAGGTCGATGAAAAATCACTTGGTACCCTAGAAGAGTCTAAATCATCAGATTCTCATAGTGATTCTGATGGAGAAGAGGAAGCAGAAAAAGGAGAGGCCTCTACCGAAACACAAAAGCCAAAAATAAAGTTTAAGGTAGGTTCTTGATTTATTCTTTATAGAACTTTACCAATTTACTGAAAGCTCAGCAGACTTACTCAGTTTTCTGGTGGAAGATAGAAGTAAAGCCAAGACGTACATTTTTAGCAAATGGATAAATGGTTGTAGCACTTGTAGTATCTATCTGGTGGCAAGACAGTTCATTTTTAGACTTCCTAAGTTTGAGATACCCCAGGAACATCTAGAGAGCTGTCTGAATATACAAATCTGAGTATCTGTATCTAGGCTAGAGATGCTAATTTGAGTACCATCAGCATACTGGTAGTAATTTAAATCTCAGAATGAGTGAGATAACCTAGGAAAATGACTTTGGGCAACATTAAATATTAAAGTGACAGGCAGGGAAAGAGGAACTCATAATGGAAAGAATGGCTAGAAAGTTACGCAGAGAAGCAGAAGAATTTAAGATCCAAGAAGCTAAAGGAATAGAGTGTCAAGTATTAATTAGGTCTAGAACAAGAAGAATGAAGCCCTTCTAGTAGTTTCACCAGGGTTTGAGGTGGCAGAACTCAGATTATATTGTACATCTGAAACTAATATTAGACTATATTAACTAACTGGAATAAAAACTTTAAAAAATAAATAAAGGGGCAAATGAGTATCTTCAGTTAAGCATCTGCCTTCAGCTCAGGTCATGATCCTGGGGTCCTGGGATCGACCCCCATATCAGGCTCCCTGTTTAGTGGGGAATCTGCTTCTCCCTCTGCCCACCCCACCCCCCTGCTTGTACTCTCGCTCACTGTCAAGTGAGAAATAAAAAATCTTAAAGAACTCCAATTATAGAGGAATGAAAAGTGGTTCATGGTTTATATGTGGTTTGGATATGAGATGAAACCTAGAAATTGGTTGTCAGGATGATGGCTACACATTGACTCTTAATCATGAGAGATTTGTGGTAATGATGCTTTCATTCAGAGGGACTCGAAAGGAGGTGGAGTGGGAATACCAACAAGGGTAGGTGGATAGGTTGGTCTTGAACGAGGAATAAACTCATTTTCGATAGGGTAAGGTTTTCCTTTTCTGTAAGAAGGTAGGACTATGGATGAGTTGGTATCAGGGAGGAAATTGAGTCATGCCCTTTTAGCCTCAGTTTACTCATTTATAAAGAAATCAAGATTGCTTCCTGAGAGTGAGGAGCTTTGAGTAGCTTGACAACATTAATGAATTGAAACAGTTATTCAGCTGGGGTGGGAGAGAAAGTGAACCAAGTAAAAAGATTGTCAGATGCTGCTGAATCCCCAGCCATGGCAGAAAAATAAAATTAAACATTTTTACAGTATTGCTAGTCCTGCTTTGTGATCTTTCCAGGAATACTCTGGGAGCCTAGGTGGCAAAGCAAAACAGACACATAGCATTGATCCATAGATGACATTACTGGCCAGAGTAGTGAAGGAAATCTAAGGATGCTGGAGAGAGGGTACTTCCAGGCCACATCTAGAATCGTTGTCCTTGCCTGGAATTTTTCTACGTACCCCATAATTCTTGGTAGAACTCAGGCTGAGGGCTGTATCCAGTTTGTAGAGGAGCAGCCGCAGAGCCCTTATAGTAGCTATCTCATGATGTTTATATTTCTTGTTGTTCTTTTTTATTTTCTTTATTTTCTTTTTGTTTCAGTCTGCTTTAATTTCTCTCGACAGTATTTTATAGTTTTCGGTGTCACATATTTTGTCAGATTTATCCCTGGGTAATTGTTTCGTGCTAATATAAGTGGTACAGGTTAAAATTTTTAATTTCCAATTGTTCACTGCTAATATATAAAAAAATCACATAGTAATTATTTCTGACAACTTTATTAAATGTACTGTTAGTTCCAATAGCATTTTTTAGTAGAGTCATTAGGACTTTTCTGCATTCACAATCCCATCATCTTTCCCTCAGTGCCCCTTATATTAATGATGTTTCTCTCTCTGGCCATTGGGAACATAAACTATTTCCACCCCTATATTATTTTCTTTTTCTTTTTTCTTTTTTTTTTTTTTTAAGATTTTATTTATTAATTTGACAGAGAGAAATCACAAGTAGACGGAGAGGCAGCCAGAGAGAGAGAGAGATAGGGAAGCAGGCTCCCTGCTGAGCAGAGAGCCTGATGCGGGACTCGATCCCAGGACCCTGAGATCATGACCTGAGCCGAAGGCAGCGGCTTAACCCACTGAGCCACCCAGGCGCCCCCTTATATTATTTTCTTTTTGAGATTTTATTTTTAAGTAATATCTCCTTTTTTTTTTTTTAAAGTACAACCAACATGGGGTTTGGACTCAACAACCCTGAGGTCAGGAGTCACATGCTCCACCGACTGAGCCAGCCAGGCACCCCCATCTCCCAATGTTTATACCCAGTATCCTGGACAGACATTATTAATTTCAAGCAAATAAGATATTATAAAATACAGATAAACAAAGACAGACTACCTATAACCCTGCTACTTCCCAGAGAAATCCCTCCTATAACATTTTGGTGTTTTCTCGGTTTGTAGTTTTTGTTTTTGTTTTTGTTTTTGTTTATTCAGACTCTAATACATTATTTTAAATATGGAGTCATTCTGGGGGCATCTAGGTGGCTCAGTTGGTTAGGCATCTGCCTTCTGCTCAGAGCATGATCCTAGGGTCTTAGAATTGAGCCCCACGTTAAGCTTCCTGCTCTCTCTCTCCCTCTGCCCCCCCCCCGCTCGTGTGCATGCTGTCTCTCAAATAAATAAAATCTTCAAATAAAAACATGGAGTCATACTATGATAAGGTCTTAATTGCTTTAAAATTTAATCTGTCACAAAGACATCAATAAGTTTTTATCAAAATACTGGATGGATAGTTTTCTGTGGTATGAATACACTTATTTACTCAGCCGTTTGTAGCTGAATATTTGTTTTTGTTTTTTTTTAAGATTTTATTTATTTATTTGACAGAAATTACAAGTACACTGAGAGGCAGGCAGAGAGAGAGAGAGAGAAGGAAGCAGGCTCCCTGCTGAGCAGAGAGCCCGATGCGGGACTCGATCCCAGGACCCTGAGATCATGACCTGAGCCGAAGGCAGCGGCTTAACCCACTGAGCCACCCAGGCGCCCCCTGAATATTTGTTTTTAATAACCACTGAGGACTGGGGAAGAAATACCTAGAGACACATTATTAAGCAGTGTTAAAGTCTCTGCTGACACTGTGTATTGTAAATTCTGAAGTCTTACCAGTTTGTATGGTTGTGTTTTTTTTTTAATTCCAGTACACTTAACATACAGTGTAATATTAGTTTCAGGTATATTAGTTTAGCAATTCCACACATCTCCCAGTGCTTATCACAACACAGGCACTTCTTAATACCCATCACCTATTTCTCCCCCTCCCCACCCACCTCCCCTCTGGTAGCCATCAGTTTGTTCTCCATACTTAGGGTCTGTTTCTTGGTTTTTCTCTCTCTCTCTATTTTTTCCCTTTGCTTGTTTGTTTCTTAAATTCCATGCAAGTGAGTTCCTATGGTATTTATCTTTATCTGACTTACTTCACTTAACACACTCTAAGTTCCATTCATGTCATTGGAAATGACATTCCTTTTTTTAACAGCTAAATAATAATCCAGTACATATTCATATTTCACATCTTATTCATCTGTCAGTGAGCACTGGGCTACTTCCATAGTTAGTTGTAAATAATGCTGCAATAAACATAGAGGTTTGGCTTCCGTAGTTTGCTTAGGGATTTGGCTTCCGTCGTTTTGCTAACATAGTTTAACTGTTGTAAATAATGCTGCAATAAACATTTTTTCCTATAGTTTTGATTTGTATTTCCTTAATGATCAGTGATGCTGAGCATTTTTTCATGTGTTGGCCATCTCTTTGTCTTTAGAGAAATTTCTGTTCGTGTCTTCTATTTTTAGTTGGATTCTTTGTTGTTTGGATGTTGGTTTGTATAAGTTCTTTATATATTTTAGATATTAACCCTTTATTGGCTATGTATTTGCAGAATCTCTTCTCCCATTCAGTAAGTTGCCTTTTAGTTCTGTTGATTGTTTCCTTTGCTGTGGAGAAGGTTTTTGTTTTATTGTAGTCCCAGTAGTTTATTTTTGCTTTTATTTCCCTTCCCTCAGTCATATGTAGAAAAATGTTGCTATAGCCAATGTCAGAGTCCTTACTACCTGTGCTTTCTTAAAGGATTTATGGTTTCAGGTCTTACATTTAGGTTTTGTTTTTTGTTTTTTGTTTTTTAGGATTTTATTTATTCATTTGACAGAGAGAGAGATCACAAGTAGGCAGAGAGGCAGGCAGAGAGAGAGGGAGAAGCAGGCTTCCCACTGAGCAGAGCGCCTGATGCAGTGCTCGATCCCAGGACCCTGAGATCATGACCTGAGCTGAAAGCAGAGGCTTAACCCACTGAGCCACCCAGATGCCCCTCTCATTTAGGTCTTTGATCCATTTTGAATTTATTCATGTGTATAGTATAAGAAATTGGTCAGTTTCATTCTTTTGCATTACCTGACCAGTTTTTCCAATACCATTTGGTGAGGATGGTCTTTTTCCTGGTGTATATTCATTCCTGCTTTGTCAAAGATTAATTGACCATAAAACCGTGGGTTCATTTCTGGGTTTTCTCTTTTATTCTGTGGATTTGTGTGCCTATTTTTGTGCCAGTAACATACTGTTTTGATTACTAAGGCTTTGTAATATAACTTGAAGTCTGGTTGTGTGGGAGTTCCCCCCCGCCCCGTAACACTTGACAGACCAGTGATTGGATAGGTTGTGTTGGAGGTTTTTAGGCCCCACACAAGAGACAAATAGATGAAGATACTTAAGGGTGCTAGCAAAAAAAAAAAAAAAATGTTTATAAAGTGATTCTGTGTGGACATGGAGCTCTTTAATGAAGGGTGTAAAATCTGTGCTTAACATCACCAATCATCAGGAAAATGCAAATCCAAACTACAAGGAAATAATCACTCATACCTGTCACAATGGCTAAAATCTAAAACAAGAAATAACAGGTGTTGGCAAGGAAGTAGAGAGAAAGGAACCTTCTCATGCACTGTTAGGGGGAATAAAACTGGTGTAGCCACTGTGGAAAACAGTATGGAGGTTTCTCACATAGTTAAAAATAGAATTGCCCTAGGATCCAGCACTACTGGGTATTCACCCCAAAAATACAAAAATAGTTTTTATTGTTTATGTTTATTACATAACATATGTGTATTACAGCATTGTCTATAAAAGCCAAACAAGGGAAGCAGCCCAGATGCTCACTGACAGATGACTAAAGATGTGGTGTGTATACACACACACACACACACACACACACACACACACACAGTGAAATATTACTCAGCCATTAAAAAGGAATGAAATCTTGCCATTTGCAGTGACATGGATGGAGCTAGAGAGTATAATTCTAAGTGAAATAAGTCAGAGAAAGAAAAGTATCATATGATTTCACTTGTGTGGAATTTTAGAAACTAAACAAACAAGCAGTGGGGGAAAAAGAGAGAGAGGGAAAGTTAAAACAAAAAACAGACCTTTAGTATTTAAACCAAGAAACAGACCTTAAACTATAGAGAACAAACTGATGGTTACCAGAGGGAAAGTGGGTGGGGCGGATGGGTAAAATAGATGATGAGAAATAAAGAGTACACTTACCATGTTGATTAAAAAAAAAGGATCAAAAATTAAAAAAAAATTATTCCCTGTGGATGTGAAGCTCTGTAATGATGTAAGATCTAGATGAGGTCAACAAACACAGAACACAAGGAGAAGTTAAGGCATTAGAGATGGTAACAAGGTTGGACAGGAGGTATATTAGAAGTAAGGAAGCCAGAAAACCAAAAGAAAAACTTACTGTGGTTAAATGTGGGGATGCTTTTGGAATTTTAAATTTCACAGGTAGGGCATTTTTGAGTGATGACGTAGTTCAAACTAAAAGGTACACTGATGTAAGGATTTGATATTTAAATACTACCTATGTGCTATATATGAGGGAAAATATCTTATATAAACATTAAGCAACTAAAGTATAGTTGAAGGCCAGCGGCATTGATTGTGAAGCTCACAGAACAGGCTAGGGAATTTTTAAGGTATAGGATGATGGGTTTGAATAGAAAGAACATGGTTAAAGTTATCAGTGAATATGGAGTAGGGGCCAAAAGTCATTATCGTGTGAGGAAGGTGATATGAACCTCAGGAGGAGGCATTTATTACATTGCATTAGAATCAAAGCATACATTATGATCTCAGTAAAAATCTTTTATTTTAAAAAAGGTCACAGCCTAGAAATTGCCCAGAATGCTAAGAGAAAGTGAATACTGCCTTATAGTTTTATGATGGAACAGAATGAGGAAATGAGTTAAAATCCATTCACAGAATTACAGAGCAGTATCCTAAGACTGCCACCCATGGTTGTGCATCTTGCAGAGAAAGTAAAATCTAGTGTATGGTCCATTTGTTTAACTGAATCATTGAGCTTTGTTTTCCCGGTGAAGGAGTGCCATAAAAATACTAGCCCTACCCAAGGGCTCACATGGGATCTCCTTCTAATCAAGGGTATGTCTTTTTCTCATTTCACATAGTTATGTACCAGTTATAATTCCTTTAAGGCTTTAGCAGTCACCTCAATGTGAAAACAGATTTCAGTTAAGACTGATAGATTATGGGAGTTCTTTAAGTAGATAGTGTAGTAGGGTCTAATGACATGGCATTAAATTCAGAAAAGGCACAATATAAGGGAAGATCACTATTGGATATATAATTAAGGAGAAAAGGCAGAAAAGAGAAGAGAGGATTAAAGAAGGCCAGTATATGCCCTCAATTGGACAACACTGGGACCTCTGGGTGTCTCAGTCAGTTAAGTGTCTGCCTTCAGTTCAGGTCATGATCCCAGGGTCCTAGGATCCAGCCCCTGCATCAGCAGGAAGCCTGCTTCTTCTTCTTCTCCCTCTGCCTTCTGTTCCCCCTGCTTGTGCTCTCTGTCTCTGTGAAATAAGTAAATTTTTTTTTTTAAAAGATTTTATTTATTTATTTGACAGAGATCACAAGTAGGCAGAGAGGCAGGCAGAGAGAGAGAGAAAGGAGGAAGCAGGCTCTCTGCGGAGCAGACAGCCTGATGCGGGGCTCGATCCCAGGACCCTGGGATCATGACCTGAGCCGAAGGCAGAGGCTTTAACCCACTGAGCCACCCAGGCGCCCCAATAAGTAAAATTTTTTAAAAATTGTAGAATATTAATTGAATCATACTAGATTATTTTAAAAACCAGCCTTGGCCCATTGTATCTTAACATCTGACATATTAAAAAACCTAATCAAGGATTAAAATTTAAAATTCTTCTATGTGTATTTTTTGTGTAATGTGCAAATTAAAAATATTGAGTTAGTATATTATTATTTATAAATCAGTAAGATTATGTTAGAAATTGTGTCCCTGTAGTTTTGCTTGAAGTATGTTATTTCTTGACTTTGACATTTTAGGAAAAAAATAAAAATAGTGATAAAGGAACTGAACCAGAAACACAAAAAGAAAAAAATACCCAAGAACAAAATTCATCAGGTCCAAATGAAGAAAAATCCAAAGCTCATAAAAAGTCAAACCCATATGGAGAATGGCAAGAAATTAAACAACAAGTTGAATCTCAGTAAGTACCTAAAACTTATTCCCACTGTTATTACAACTTGTATTTTCTATCTCAGTACTTCCATACGTCACAGTAACTAATTTCAAGGATAAGGTGCTCATTAAAAGTGTGGCTCATTTCTTTTATTTCTAGAGTGATTTTATCTCTTCTAATTCAGTATTTTAGAGTATTTGAAACTGTAAAGTATTGGTTATTTTTTAAAAAGTAAGTTAATGAGGGTTTTTTTGGTAGGAGAGATGCTGTTTGTTTATTTTAGTTGCAGTATAGTTATATACAGTGTTATATTTGTTTCAGGGGTATAATATAGTGATTCAGCAATTCTGTATGTTATTTAGTGCAACCTCTAATGATCTCTCTAATTCCTACCCAAATATAACATTTCTTTTGACCACATATTCACACGCTAACTCACACCATGTACACATGTGTGTTCTCACACTCAGCATGATTATTCTGTTGGACAAACAAATATCTGCATATTCAATAGAGGCTTCATAGTATATGTCTAAAAGTGAGAAAAAAGCTTTTATTTTGTTACCATTTAAAAATGTTTTACGACACTTCACTGAAGTTTTAAAGCCAGTATTCAAACGTACCTGGTTAAGTGTCTGCCCTCAGCTCACGTCATGATCCCAGAGTCCTGGGATCACGCCCCAAGCCCAGCGTTGGGCTCCTTACTTATCAGGCAATCTGCTTCTCCTTTTCCCTCTGCCCCTCCTCCCACTCTTGCCCCCTCTCTAGCTCTCTCTTCCTCTCTCATAAATAAATGGAATTTTTTAAAAAATAAAGCCAGTAGTCAAGAAACAGAACAATTTTATCAATTAAACAAGATCATGGTAGGGATATTACCTGATTTATATTATTAGATTACATGTTTAAATTAGTTATTGCCTTTGGAGCATTTACACAGTAAAAGGAAGAAGTCATTCCCAGCTCCACAAATTATTATTTCTTAAATGTTAAAATAAATCTTCAGGGGGGAAAGAAGTACATGAGTTAGCAGTTTTTCTCCAAAAACATTAATGCTTTGAATTGGTAATGTAAAATGACTACTCTGTGGATACTTCTACAGTGAAATTATTTACTCTTAAAACTGTACATTAATGAAAAGATCATATTTTTTCATAAGATAGGATAATGCAGGTTTTGGCCAGCTTTATACTGACAGTCTCCAACTTGTAATGGTTTGACGTGGGATTTTTTTGACTTTAAGATGATGGAAGGGGCGCCTGGGTGGCTCAGTTGGTTAAGCAGCTGCCTTCGGCTCAGGTCATGATCCCAGCGTCCTGGGATCGAGTCCCACATCGGGCTCCTTGCTCGGCAGGGAGCCTGCTTCTCCCTCTGCCTCTACCTGCCATTCTGTCTGCCTGTGCTCGCTCTCTCTCCCTCTCTCTCTCTCTGATGAATAAATAAAATCTTTAAAAAAAAAAAAAAAAAAAGATGATGGAAAAGCGATATGCATTCAGTAGAAACTATACTTCAGATTTGGAATTTTGATCTTTTCCCCCTGCCTAGCGATACACTCCTATACATTTCTCTCTCATGCACTCCCAGGCAGCAGTGTGACCATGAGGGTAAACAGCCAGTATACTTCAAACCATTTTGTTTTTCACTGTCAGTATACTATTCAATAAATTACAGGAGATAGTATTTTATATAAATATAAAATGGGCTTTGTATCAGATGATTTTGTCCAATGTAGCCTAATATACATGTGCTCAGCTTATTTAAGGTAGGCTAGGCTAAGTTAAATGTACTAAATGCATTTTCAACTTAGGATATTTTCAATTTATAGTGGGTTTATTTGGGCATAACCCCATCCTAAGTAAGGAAAGATCTATATGTTCTAATAAGAATTAATTCTCCAGGGATAACATACCATAGTATAGATTAAAACTGCTGTCAGAATGTTACGGTCATTATGATAGTTTAGGTTGTATTTGTTACTTAATGTAATACTAGAAAAAATGCATTTAGTGCAGCAGATTGCCAGGCATCATGATAAGCCATGCTGACTATGATGCCGAAATTGCAGAAATAATAGGCTGCATTACTAAGAGATGTTTTTTAAGCGACTTACAGTAGGAAAATGGCCCTACTATACCAACATCTCCTATTCTTAAAGCTAAGATTTCTTAAAATTCAGGTATTTTGTTTTCTATGTGATAAATATACTATAAAACCATTCGTGTTAAATTTTGTCTTGGTCAGCTAGTTTCACATGTGATGGATTATGTCTGACTTCCTAAGTAGAGAAACCTAATTTTTAAAAGTTCCCCCCTAAAAATATTTTTATATTAAAATATAATAAAAATATTATATTTTTATTATAGAAAATTTTTTGAATTGAAGAAAAACATAAGAATAACTCAGTTACCAAGAGATAATAGTAACATTTTTAAATATTTTCCCTAGTTTTTTCTTTTTCCCTATTTAGCATTATGTTAATATTTTTGTACTTTATTAGAATTTTGTGTTATTTTTAATTGCTATATAATATTTAATCATTTAGATGTACTTTGATTTTACTCAGCCATTCCCTTGCTGTTGGGCAGTTAGGTTATTTCTGCACTTTTGGATTTTTTTTTTTTTTAATTTTTATTTATTTATCAGAGAGAGAGAGGGGGAGAGAGCGAGCACAGGCAGACAGAATGGCAGGCAGAGGCAGAGGGAGAAGCAGGCTCCCGGCTGAGCTAGGAGCCCGATGTGGGACTCGATCCCAAGACGCTGGGATCATGACCTGAGCCGAAGGCAGCTGCCCAACCAACTGAGTCACCCAGGCGTCCCTGCACTTTTGGATTTTATAACATTTTGACTATTACATTGATATATCACTCTGTAACCATTTCTGATTATTTCTAGAAATGGAATACCTGTTTAATGGTTATGACATATTAAAAATCTTGATATACAGTGCCCAATTACTTTCCAAAAAGAGCATACCAATCTGTACTCCCATCCGCAGTTTCTGAAAGTTTCTGTCCCTTTGGACCTTCTCAGCAATAATTATTCCTGAGCTTTTAAATATTTTCTTTTTAAAAAAATTTCTTATTTGAATTCTGTTTAATTAACACAGTGTATTATCAGTTTCAGAGGTAGAATTTAGTGATTCATCAGGGGCATATAATTTTTTTTTTTTTAAAGATTTTATTTATTTGTCAGAGAGAGTGAGCACAAGCAGACAAAGAGGCAGGCAGAGGGAGAAGCAGACTCCCTGCTAAGCAAGGAGCCCGACGTGGGACTCAATCCCAGGACGCCGGGATCATGACCTGAGCCAAAGGCAGCCGCTTAACCAACTGAGCCACCCAGGTGTCCCAATATTTTCTAATTCAGCAAAAAAACCTTTAGTTTTATTTACTGTTTTTTTTTTCATATATTTATCAGTGTTTTGTATTCTATAAATTGTCAATAGTCTTTGCAAGTTTTTCTATTGAACTATTAATCTTTTCCTTATTTCTACAAGCTCCTTTTGTAGTACGATGCAAACCATTGTTTAGTTGTATTTATGGTGGACTTTCCTCATTTTAGTTTGATTTTTAACTGTGCTTACAATGGTTTTTGATGTGCACAATTTTGTCAGGCTTAACTAGTCCAACTTTTTTCTTTTGTGATCTGTTATCTTACTGATATAATTTCCATCCAAAAGTCAAATATATACTTGTATTTCCTTCTGATTTATATGGTCTGTCTTCTTTTTCACATAACTATTTAATCCATCCCTAATTATTTTGATGCATCATATGAGATGAGATTTTTAAGTGACACTTTTTTTTTAATCTCAGGTTTAATTCTTGAATTTGCCAGTTTGTTTCTAGCTAACTATTCTTTTTTTTTTTTTTTTAAGATTTTATTTATTTATTTAACAGAGAAATCACAAGTAGGCAGAGAGCAGGGGAGCAGCCTCCCCACTGAGCAGAGAACCCCATGTGGGGCTTGATCCCAGGACCCTGAGACCGTGACCTGAGCCACACAGGTGCCGCTCTAGCTAACTATTCTGTTCCATTATTAGTCTATCTGTTTTTGTGACAGTACCGTAAAGACTTAATTATCATGATTTAATCATACAATTTTATATGATAATGTTTGACTATCTGGTGGTATATCCTGGTTTTTGTTTGTTTGTTTGTTTGTTTCAAAATATTCTTAAGTAGTTCCTTTCTGTTTGTTTTTCTTTTCATTTTTTTCCCCAGGTAAATTAAATGACTTTGCAAGTGTTCAACAACTATAATGTGATTTTAATCAAAATGATTGAAATTCTGTTTTAGTTGTTGAATTTGGTAAAAATTGATGTTTTCAGTATTTCATATTTTCATCCAAAAATGTTGTTTATCTCTCTTTTTATTCAAGTTATCATGTATGATTCTTTACACAACCTTTGTAACTGCCTCTCTGTTAAGCTTCATCCTTGCATTTCTTGAATGTAGGCAACTTAGTCTAGTTGGTTCACTTCTGTACCCCAAAATTAAAATCAGTACCTGGCACATAATAAGTGCTTAGTAAATTTAATGACATATATTTTTACATGATTTGCTTCTTTTAAATTGTGAATTAAATCCATGTTTTCTACTATTTCTTTAACCAGGAGTTATGGTCTCAAAAAGTTTGAATCAAGTTGTATTGCTGAATTATTATATTATTTATAAAATTTATTATTTTGAGTCTTGGGCTTTTCTTTTTTTTTTTTTAAGTTTATTTTTTATTTTTTTAAAGATTTTATCTATGTACTTGATAGACAGAGATCATAAGCAGGCAAAGAGGCAGGCAGAGAGAGAAGGGGGAAGCAGGCTCTCCGCTGAGCAGAGAGCCCGATGTGCGGCTCCATCCCAGAACCCTGACCTCATGACCCGAGCCGAAGGCAGAGGCTTAAGCCACTGAGCCACCTAGGCACCCCGAGTCTTGGGTTTTTCATGCAGAAATTTGTCTGCAGATATTTTGTGGTCTTTTTTCTGTTGATTATATTTCCCGTTTATTTCATGTTCTATTTATTTTAGTTAGATTTTCATACCCGATGATATAAGGTTGAAAGGGGCATGTATGTTTTGTTTCTGATTTGAGTGCAAATGTCTCTAAAATTTATATTAAGGATTATATTCACTATTGGCTTAAGATAGGTAATCCTTATTATGTTGAAGAAGTATGCTTTATTTCTAGATTTTTCAAGGGTTATTATAAAAAAAATTGGGTAAATTTCAGTAATGATAGCTTTGATGTAGAAAACATTGGGAATGGTGGTCTGTAGTTTAGTTTTGCTTTTGTTTGTTAAATATCTTTATCTTTATCAGATCTTTATCAGATTTTTGTATCCAATTTATGCTAAATAAAGTGAATTAGGTAGTTTTCCTTTTTTTTTTTTGAAAATTTTATTTATTTATTCGGCAGAGACAGAGATTGAAAGCAGGCAGAGAGAGAGAGAAAGGGAGGAGGAAGCAGGCTTCCCACTGAGCAGAGAGCCTGATGTGGGGCTTGAGCCCAGGACCCTGGGATCATGACCTGAGCTGAAGGCAGAGGCTTTAACCCACTGAGCCACCCAGGCATCTCTAATTTTCCATTTCTTTTTATGGTTTTCTTCCCCCTGTAACTTTCTAGTAACTTTTCTTTTTCCAGAACCACCCTTCTTTAATGTTCTAGAATACTTAATGGTTTCTTTGGGATTAGGAAGTTTATTTATTTGAGAACAGGGGATTAGAAAGGTTAAAAGAAAATACTAGTACAATTTTCTGGTCCTGGATCCTAGGGGAGTTAATTTTTGATAACTTTTTAGATTCATGCTTACTATCTACATGACTGTGGGCAAATGGCCTAATCTACCTGAGCCTCAATTTTTTCATTTGTAAAATGGCATAATAATAGTTCCATTTTCTAATTTATGGTGAAGAATAAATTAGAAAAGACAAGTCAACACAGTACCATGTATGTATGTAGTTGGTACCTAGAACACCTAAGCACCCAGTAACTAAACACATTGCAGCTCCAGCTACTTATTTTTTTTTTTTTAATTAACAAATGATGTATTACTAATTTCAGGGGTACAGGTCTGTGATTCATCAGTCTTACACAATTCACAGCACTCAGTATAGCACATACCTTCCCCAGTGTCCATCACCCCACCACCCCATCCCTCCCACCTCCCTCCCTTCCAGCAATCTTCAGTATGTTTCCTGAGATTAAGAGTCTCTTATGGTTTGTCTCCCTCTTTGGTTTCATCTTGTTTGATTTTTCCCTCCCTTCCCCTATAATGCTCTGTCTTGTATCTCAAATTCCACCTATCAGTGAAATCATATAATTATCTTTCTCTGATTAACTTATTTCACTTTCAGCTACTTATTCTTGAATGCTAGTCAGTTTTGATAATTTATATTTTTTCCTAAATATTGTATTTCATCAAAGGTTTAAATATTAAAATATATACATATATTAAAATATATACATTGAATTTTCTTTATAATTTAAGTTTTTCAGATGTTAATGCCTCCTTTTAAATTTTTATTTTTTCTTCTTTTGTGATATTTGTTAAATAATTTTTTCTGGCTTTATTGAGACATAATTGACTTGTAACACTATGTAAGTTTAAGATATACAATGTGTTGATTTGATACACTCATGTATTATAAAATGATTACCATAATAGTGTTAGCTAAAACCTCTATCATGTCACATAATTACTATTTTTTTTAATGGTGAGAGCATTTAAGATCTAGTCACTTAGCAACTTTAAAGTATGTAATACAATTTGATTAACTATAATCATATTATACATTAGATACCCCAAATTGTTAATCATCTTGTTGGAAGTTTGTACCCTTTGACCAGTCTCCCTATTTCCCCAGCGCCCCACACCCTAGTAATTACCACAAGCACTCTATTTCTATGAGTTTGGATGTTTTAGACCACATATAACTGATACCATATTTACCTTTCTTTGTTTAACTCAACTTCAGTTAGCATAATGCCCTCAGGATCCAACCATGTTGTCATAAATGGTAGATGACCTCCTTTCTCGTTGCTAAATAATATTCCATTGTATATATAAAGGTTTTGTCCACTCTCCAAAAATAGAGCCTTCCTGTGAAATCTTCTGTAAACTCAAATGGCATAAATCAAAAAAGCAGTTACCATTCATTTATATGGAAGATTTTTTGAGCATTCCCAGACTCAATAAGTGACCTCTTCTTGGCTTTTTTGATACCTAGAACACACAGATCTTGCAAAGAAGGCTGCCCAGAATAAATCGAGGTAAAGCACAAATGCGCACAGGCACAGTTCAAAGCTATGGCAAGGAGCTTGATGCTGAGATACAAAGTGTAGTTCTCAGGAGAGCTTAGCAGTGACACTCTTGGCTGCCTGGGGTACATGCCACCTCTGTGAGGGCTTGCTGTCAAATAAATGCTGAATACTACTTTCACGTTTTGCCTTTTCTTGTAAAAGTAAAAATCCTCTTCAGATTTATTTTTCTTAACAAAAACAGATGCTAATGTAGGTCTTTCATAAAAGCAAAATGTCTTGCAAACTTTTAAAAAAATACAGTGTACCTGTATGCAACACCTTCTTCATCAGTTCATAATTTGATGTACAGTTTGGCTGTTCTATATTTGGCTGTTAGGAATAATGCTGCAGTGATTGTGGGAATGCAGGTATCCCTTTAAGA
The DNA here is from genome assembly GCF_964662115.1 of Mustela nivalis. NCBI lineage: Eukaryota > Metazoa > Chordata > Mammalia > Carnivora > Mustelidae > Mustela > Mustela nivalis. Next base: position 37,374,811 of record NC_139034.1, on the reverse strand, counting down.
TTCCAGAAATGGAATGTTTTGATCACTATAGTTTGATACTTTAGTGTGAAATCAGTAAATGAGGTACTTCCAGCTTTGTTCTTCCTTTTCAGGACTGCTTTGGCGACTCGGGGTCTTTTATGGCTCCATACAAATTCAGGAATTTTTTTTTCTGTTTCTTTGAACAATGCCATTGGGATTTTGATCACATAGCCACTGAATCTGTTAACGGCTTTGAGCAGTACAGACATTTAACAATATTCATTCCACAAATGTTTGATATCTTTACATTTGTGTCTTCAGTTTTTTTCATCAGTGTCTTGTCCTTTTCAGTGCACAGTTCTTGTACCTCAGTTAAATCTATCACTCAGTATTGTTTATGATACTGTGGTAAATGGGATTTTTTTAGATGTTTTATTGTTAATGTATGCAAACAACTGATTTCTGGGTGTTGATTTTGTATCGTTCAACTTTATTGAAGTCATTGATTAGTTCTAACAGTTTTTCGGTAGAATCTTTAGGATTTTCTGTGTCTAAGGTGAAATCATATATAAGTAGAGCCAGTTTTACTTCTTCCATTGTACTTTGGATGCCTTTTATTTATGTATTTCTTCTTGCTTGATTGCTCTGGCTAGGACTTCTGGTACTATGTTGAAAGGGTGATAAGGCTGGGTATCCTTATCTTGTTCTTGATCTTAAAGGAAAAGTTCAGTCTTTAACCATTCAGTATGATGTTGGCTGTGGGTTTGTCATATATGTATGGCCTTTGTGATTTTGAAATACATTTCCTTTATATCCAGTTTGTTGAATGTTTTTATCATGAAAAGATGTATTTTGTCAAACCATTTTCCTGCCTTTTGAAATGATCATATGACTTTTGTCTTTCGCTCTATTAATTGATATATCACAATTCATTTGGATATTGAACCATCCTTGCATCCTGGGGATAAATCCCACTTGGTCATTGTATATGATTCTTTTAATATATTGTTGAATTCAGCTTGCAAATATTTTGTTGAAATATTTTGCATCTATATTCATCAGAGATATTGGTCTGTAACTTTATTGTAGTGTCCTTCTCTGGCTTTGATAATCAGGATTATGTATGATTCCTGTAATGAATTTGGGAATGTTCTCTTCTCCTCAGTACTTTGGAAGAGTTTGAGGGGAATTGGTGTAATTATTCTTTAAATGTTTCGTAGATTTCACCATTGAATCTGGTCTTGGGCTCTTTGTGTTGGCAAGTTTTTGATTACTTGTTTAATATCCCAGGGTCCTGGGATCGAGCCCCCGCATCGGGCTCTCTGCTCAGCGGGGAGCCTGCTTCCCCTTCTCTCTCTCTCTGCTTGCCTCTCTGCCTCCTTATGATTTCTCTCTCGTGTCAAATAAATAAATAAAATCTTTTTTTAAAAAAATAATACCCTTACTGGTCTATTCAGATTTTTAATTTCATCATGATTCAGTCTTGGTAGGTGATATGTTTCTAGAAATGTATCCATTTCTTCTAGGTTATCCAATTTGTTGGTATGCAGTTGTTCATAGTTGTTTCTTATGATAGTTTATAGTTCAGTTGTAATGCTTCCCCTTTCATTTCTGATTTGAATCCTTTTCTTTTTTCTTAATCTAGTAAAGTTTTGTTCTTTTCAATGAACCTTTTCTCACGTTTCTTAATCTTTTCTATTTTGGTCTCTGTTTCTGCTGTGATCTCTTATTTATTCTTTTTTCTAGTTCCTTGAATGTAAAATTAAGTTGTTTGAGATGTTTCTTTTATCTTAATGTAGGCATTTACTGTATAAACTCTTTCTTAGAACCACCTTTGCAACATCCTGTAGGTTTTGATATATTGTGTTTCCATTTTTGTTTCAGCATTTTTTTTTTAATTTCCATTTTCTTCTTTGACTTACTAGAGTTTGAAGAGTTTGTTTATTTCTGTTGAAGAGTTTGTTTATTTCTACATATTTGTGAATTTTCTAGTTTTCCTCCTGTCAGTGTATAGTTTCTTACCATTTGGTCAGAGAAGATACTTCATATGATTTCAGTCTTCTTAAATTTGCTAAAATTTGTTTTATGACCTATCATATGATCTGTGCTAGAGAATGTTCTATGTTTGAGAAGAATGTGTGTTCTGTTGTTGAATAGAATGTTCTTTATAGGACGTTAGATCCATTTGATCTATAAAGTATGGTTTAGGTGTAATGTTTCCATGCTAATTTTCTGTATCCAGGATCTATTCATTGCTGTAAGTGTCATATTGTACTTCCCTGTTTATTGTATTGGAGTCAGTTTTTCCCTTCAGATCTATTAGCATTTGCTTGATTTATGTGGGTGCTCCAGTTTTGGGTGCATACATATTTTTAACTGTCATATCTTCTTGATAAATTGGCTTCCTTTTCATTATATAATGACTTTTTTTATTGTCTCTTGTTACCATTTTTGGCTTAGAGTCTACTTTGTCTAATGTAACTGTAGCTACCTGCTTTCTTTCAGTTTTCACTCTCATGGAATACTTTTTGCTATCCCTTCACTTTGAACTTGTGTGTGTCCTTAAATCAGATACAAATCTCTTATAGGCAGCATCTGGTTGGTTCTTGCTTATTATTGTTTTTTTGTTTGTTTGTTTTTAATCTATCTAAGCATTCTATATCTTTTGATTGGAGAATTCAGTGTATAATTGCTTTTTGACTATTTTGTTCCCTTTGTCCATTTTTTTTTCCTCTCTTGCTCCTTTTCTTTGTGAATTGATGGCTTTCCATAGTAATACAGCTTTTGCTTTGTGATAACCATGATGGTTACATAAAAGATTTTATACATACTATAGTTGACACTGATAAAAACTTCGATCACATACAAAAAGTATCCTTTTATTCACCCCTATATTTTTATGGTTTTCAATGTCCAAATTTATGTCTTTATATATTGTGTTTCCATTAACAAATTGTTTTCACTGTTGCTATTTTTTTTTATTACATTTGTCCTTTAACACTTATACTAGAGTTAAGTTTAACACACCACCATATTATAGTGTTAGAGTATTCTGAATCTAACTATATGCTTACTTTTACCATTATCTTGTATGTTTTCATATATTTTCATGTTAATAATGCGCAACCTTGCATTTCAGCTTAAAGAACTACTTACAACATTTTTGTAAGACAGCTTAGTGGTGATAAAAATTCTGAGGTTTTTTTTTTCTTTTTTTAACGTAAGTATTTATCTCACCTTTATTTCTGAGGGAGGAAAAAAAGTGTTCTTGTTTTCCAGTTTATTTCTTTTAACACTTTGAATATATCATCCTTTCTCTCCTGGCTTACAAAGTTTCTGCTGAGATCTGATAGCTTTATGGAATTTCCTTGTATGAGAGAAATTATTTTTCTCTTGCTGTTTTTAAACTTCTTTCTTTATTTTTTTTACACAGGTCTTTTTGTATTAAAAGAGAAGATCTTTTTGTATTAAAAGTTTTAGGTGACCTGTTAGCTTTAACTTGTATGTACAGAGCTTTCCCCACATTTGGGGAGTTTTCACCCATTATTTCTTTATATATTTATTTCAGTAAAATCCCTTCTTTTTTTTTTTTTATTATAGTATAGTTACATACAGAGTTATATTAGTTTTAGGTTTACAATATAGTGATTCAGTAATTCTGTACATTATTCAGTGTTTATCATTGTAAGTGTGTTCTTAATCTCCTTCACCTATTTCACCCATCCCCCTACACATCACTTCTCTGGAAACCATCAATTTGTCCTCCATAGTTAAGAGTCTTTTTTTTTTTTCTTTGCTTCTTTATCTCTTTTGTTCATTTGTTTTGTTTCTTAAATTTCACATATGAGTGAAACCATTTGGTATTTGTCTTTCTCTAACTGACTTAATTAATTTATTCCTCTCCCATCCTTACATTTAAGATATATGGTTTCATACTTTACTACTTTTATTTTGTAAGCCCTTGCCTGCTTTATATAGATATACTTAATCTTACTGCTTTTGTGAATTCTCCTTTTTTTACTTCTACTTACAGTCTTTCCCTTCCTAAGAAGTTCCTGTTAACATTTCTTTCTTTCTTTTTGTTTATTTGCCAGAGATAGAGAGAGAGAGAGTACACACAAGCAGGCAGAGAGGCAGGCAGAGGCAGCGAGAGAAGCAGGCTCCCCGCTGAGCAAGGAGCCCGATGTGGGACTTGATCCCAGAACCTTGGAATCATGACCTGAGCTGAAGGCAGCGGCTTAACCAACTGAGCCATCCAGGTGTCTCTCTTTTTCTTTTTTTTTTTTTAAGTAGTTTTCACATCCACCATGGGGTTCAAATTCATGACCTCCAAGATCAAGAGTTGCATGCTCTACCAACTGAGCCAGCCAGGTATACACTCCCTCTGTCCCCTTAACATTTCTTCTTCTTTTTTGTTTTTGAAAGATTTTATTTATTTATTTATTTGACACAGAGAGAGAGAGAGAGAGATCACAAGCAGTCAGAAAGGCACGCAGAGAGAGGGGGAAGCAGGCTCCTTGCCAAGCAGAGAGCCCGAGGCAGGGCTCATCCCAGGACTCTGAGATCATGACCTGAGCCGAAGGCAGAGGCCCAGCCCACTGAGCCATCCAGGTGCCCCAACATTTCTTGTAGGGATAGTTTAGTGGTAATGAGTTCCTTTTTAACTCATTTGTCTGGGAAACTCTATCTTCTTTCTAGTCTAAATGGTAGCCTTTCTGAATAGAGTATTGGTTGCAGGTTTTTTTTCTTTTAGCCCTTTGAATTCAGCACTCCATTCTGGCCTGCAAAGTTTCTGCTGAAAAACCCACTGATAGCCTTATAGGGTTCCCCGTTTATGTAGCTCTTTTCTTTTCTCTTGCTGCTTTTAAAATTCTACATCTTGCCATTTTAATTACTGTGTGTCTTGATGTGGACCTTCTTAGGCTGGTTTTTTTGGGGACTCTTTATGTCTCTTGGATCTGGATTTCTGTTTCCTTCCTCAGATTTGGCTTTCATTTCTTCAAATAAATTTTCTGCCCCTTCTCTCTCTTTCTGGAATCCCTATAATGTGAAAGCTATTACACTGATGGTGTCGCCAAGTTCTCTAAGGCTATTTAAATTTTTTTTTCTCTCTCTCCAATTTAGCTTGATGGCTTTCCATTATCTGTTCTTCAGGTCAGTGATCCATTCTTCTGCTGCTTCTAGTCTACTATTTATTCCATTTATTGTATTTTTATTTTCATTTATTGAACTCGTCATTTCTTTTTGGTTCTTTTTTATGTCTGTCTCTTTTTTGAAGGTCTCACTGAGGTACTCCACTCTTTTCTCATGTCCAGTAAGTATTTTTATGATGATGACTTTTAAGTTCTCTGTCAGGCATGTTATCTGTTTTGTTTAGCTCTCTCGCTGTGATTTTGTCCTGTCCTTTCATTTGGGATATAGTCATCTGTCTGTTCATTTGCTCTCTCTGTGTCTGGCTTTTTTTCTTTTTTCCTTTATGTCTATTTCTATACATTAGGTAAGTCAGCCACGTCTCCTGCTCTTGAAAGTAATGGACTTAATGAAGAAGAGTTTCCATAGTGCCCTGCCGTGCAGTGTCCTCCTGTTCACCTGGCACTTCAAGGGGGTCTCTTATGTGTGTTGTATGCATCCTACTGCTGTGGCTGAGCAGTGTTTGCCTTCAGACCAGTCATCTGCAATGGCTCTCTTTGCCTTTGGGGGCAGGGTTTTGTTTATGTGTTATAAGTGGATCAGTTGGGGGCTGCCTAGGCTTGATTTGAGTCAGACCAGATGTTTGCCAGAGATGCAGTAGCAGCAAAATGCAGAGCACCTTCCCTGTGTTGTTGCCTGAAAAATTTTCATTGATGGGCAGGGCCTGTAGCCAAACCCAGTGTCTGCCCCCAGCCCACTGCTAGGGCTGTAGTAGGACTGATGTGTCTGGTTTATCTTTCCCTTACCCTAGAACAAAAGTCACTTTGGAGTGATGCTGGTATCTGTCAGGGCTGCTTGCACACTGCCAGGCTTATGACTTCACTTTAGATGGGCCCTAGCCAAGGGCATTTTGGAGGGGGCTCAGTCTTCAGGAGAATACAGGGGCAAGGGCATAGCATTAGCAAGGTTTGCATAGGTCTGTTGTGGGAAGATACCTGGAGCCACTTTAGAAAACTGGAGCTGGAGGGGACCAGTCCTCAGGAGAAAGAGGTGGTGGGGCATAGTGCCAGCAAGGTCTACACTAGTCTGCTCAGGAGGGGACCTGCTGGGTCCGAGGGGGTAGGTCTGTAGAAGGAGGGGGATGTACTGTTAGCAAGCTAAGTGGACAGTATTAGCACTGCACTGATTCCCATAGTTGTCTATGTGTCTAGGCTAGGAGTATGGGGGAGGTAAATGGTACTTACCACCTCCTTTGTCCTGGAAAAGTCTCCTAAAGATCCCTCTGCTCCAAAAATCCCTAGTCCTCCAACACATACTCTGAGACTAGTAAGTAAATCCCCTTCCTGTATACTCTGGGCATTTTTCCAACTGCTGTTTCTGGGCTTTTTCTCCACACAGGACTATTTGTTGTGCTGTTTCTTTAAGGGTAGGGACTCTGGTTACTATTGACCTCCAGCTCTCAGACAGCCAAGCCCACTGATTTTTAAAGTTCCAGATGTTGGGGCGCGTGGGTGGCTCAGTGGGTTAAGGCCTCTGCCTTCAGCTCAGGTCATTTAAAAAAAAAAAAAAAAAAAAGTTCCAGATGTTAAGCCCACGGATTGTAAGGACTTGCAAAAAAAAATTGATCCCAGGGTCCTGGGATCGAGCCCCACATCAGGCTCTCTCCTCCATGGGGAGCCTGCTTCGTCCTCTCTCTCTTTCTGCCTGCCTCTCTGCCTACTTGTGATCTCTGTCTGTCAAATAAATAAATAAAATCTTTAAAAAACAACAACAACAACAACAAAGAACTTGCAAAATTAGTCCCCTCTGGTTTTCAAAGCAAAGTGTTACAGAGATTCATCTTCCTAGTAGAGGTTCCCTGTGCCTGGAGTGAGTGTCAGTCTCTCTCCCTTCTCTGTGCCCATGGCATCCCTCCTTTCCACAGAAGCCGTGTGGCTTTGACTGCATCTCCACCCTTTCTACACACTTTGATGTCACCTGTTCTCTACATTTAACTGTGGAGAGTCTGTTCTGCCAGTCTTTGGTTCATTTTCTGGATTATTTACACTGATGTGAGTATTATCCAGTGGTGTGCATGGGACAAGGTGAGCTTGTCTGACTCCACCATCTTCCCAGAAGTCCTCTAGCCATTACTTCTTTAAATAAGTCCTTTCTCCCTCCTTTTTCCTTCTAAGACTATAATGATGCATACATTATTTCTATTTGGTATCCCAGAAGTTCCATAGGCTGCCTTCATTCTTTTAACTTTCTTTCTCCTCCAGTTACCTAACTTCCAGTGTCTGTCTTCAAGCTCTCGTATTCTTTCTTCTGCTTGGTCTAGTCTGTTGAAGCTCCTCTCTGTTGAATTTTTCAGTTCTCTCATTTTATTCTTTAGCACCAAAACCTTTTTGGTTCCTTTTTGTTTTCTCTTTGTTGAACTTCTCATTTTGTTCTTTTTGTTTTCCTGATACACTAAATTGCTTATTTCTCTTCTCTTATGGCTGTCAGAGCATCCATAGAGCAATTATTTTGAATTCTTTGTTGGGCAGTTCTTAGTTCTTGATTTTTTTTGGCCAGTTCCTAAAGGTTTACTATATTTCTCTGAGGGGGACATTTTTCCCGATTCTTGGTGATCCCTGTAGCCTTCAATAGGTGTCTACACACCTGAAAAAAGAATCACTTCTTCGAGACGTTTTGGACTGACTTCAGTAAGGGAGGACTTATCTGTGGGTGGAACAGCAGTGGAGCATGCTGTGATTCCATGTCTGGTGGTGCAGGGCACCAGTCACAGGTGAGTTTGTAGAGCAGGTCACTGTGAACCACAATCACCGCCACTGCATGGCTGTTCTTGGTAGGTCCCACTTCTCTTCCTTGTTCTTAGCCATCTCTGTACATCTCAGCTTGTCAGTATAAAGTGAAACTAAAATGGGACCTTCTTGCAGTGCCCCAAAAGGCTAGATAAGCTGGTCACTCATCCCATTCTTGTTACCTGGTGAAGGGAACTCTTTTTAGCTGGGAAGTTTCCTCTTGGCTCTGAGCAATGTCACCTTGGTAGGTGGAATGATAGAGATGAATGAAGTTGTCTTTCTCTTTTGTAGTTCTCAGGGTTTTCTAGGTCACTCACATATCTTGAGTGGATTCCAGATCTCTCCCAGAACTGTTTTTCTTCACATACAGCTCTTTAATTGTTGATCATTTTGTGGGGAATGGAGGCTTGGGTCTCCACTAAAGGATTTTTTAAAAATCTGTTTTTACTTAATGAATAAATTCTTGATTTCATGTTTTATTGTGCTTCCATTTATTAATGGATTTTGTTTATCCATTTCTACCTTTATTTTCTTAATTTTGTTACCCTGAATTTTCTTAAGTTTCCTTTTTATTTGTTCTTTTTTCAGAGGAACACTTAGGCTGTGACAGGACATGAGGAAGGGATATTTTTGTTTGAGTAAAATTGTATGATATTTGTCTTTCTCTATTTCATTTAACATGATGCTGTATAGCATCTCCGTATCATTGCAAATGGCAAGATTTCATTCTTTTTTATGGCCAGATAATATTCCATTATCTATATATATAGCACATCTTTATCTGTTCATCTGTCAAAGAGCACTTGAGCTGCTTCCATAGTTTGGCTATTGTAAATAATGCTGCAGTAAACATAGGGGTGCATGTATCCCTTTAACTTAGTGTATTTGTATTTGGGGGGTAAAAACTCAGTAGTGCAATTACTGGACCCTAGGGCAGTTCTATCTTTAATTTTGTGAGGAATTTTCGCACTTTTCCACAGTAGCCGCACCAATTTGCATTCCCATCAACAGTGCATAAGGGTTCCTTTTTGTCCACATCTGCACCAACACCTGTTACTTCTTATATTTTTGATTTTAGCTATTCCAACAGGTGTGAGGTGGTTTCTCCTCTTAGGGTTTTGTTTTGTTTTTAAGATTTTTTTGATTTAGGGGAAACTGGGTGGCTCAGTCCTTAAGCATATGTCTTCAGCTCAAGTCATGATGCCAGGGTCTTGCTTGTGTTCCCTCTCTTTTTTTTTTTTTTTTTTTAAGATTTTATTTATATATTGACAGAGAGAGATCACAAGTAGGCAGAGAGGCAGGCAGAGAGAGAGAGAGGAGGAAGCAGGCTCCCTGCTGAGTAGAGAGCCCGATGCAGGACTCGATCCCAGGACCCTGAGATCATGACCTGAGCCAAAGGCGGCGGCTTAACCCACTGAGCCACCCAGGCGCCCCTTGTGTTCCCTCTCTTGCTGTCTCTCTCTGTCAAATAAATAAAATCTGCTTTTTAAAAAAAGGATTTATTGATTTATTTTAGAGAGTGTGTGTGCCTACGCAAGGGAGGGGTAGAGAGAGAGGGAGAGAGAATCCTCAAACAGATTCCCTGATGAGCAGGGAACCCAGTGCAGCTCGATCCCAAGACCCTGAGATCAAAACCAGAGCTGAAATCAAGAACCAGCCCCTTAACCAACTGAGCTTTCTAGGTGCCCCACTCTCCTTGTAAATTTGATTTTCATTTCTCCAGTGGCCAGTGATGTTGAACATCCTTTCATATGTCTGTTGGCCATTTGTATGTCGTCTTTGGAGAAGTGTCTATTCATGTTTTCTGCCCATGGATTATTTATGGTTTTGGGTGTTGAGTTGTATCAGTTCTTTTTTTTTTTTTTTTAATTCATTTATTTATTTTAGAGAGAGAAAGTGTTCACACACATGCAGGGGGAGAGGGAAAGAAGCAGACTCCCTTATGAGCATGGAGCCAGATGCTGGGCTTAATCTCACAACCTTGAGATCGTGACCTGAGTGAAATCAAGAGTCAGGTGCTTAACTGACTGAGCCACCCAGGGACCCCAGTTTATATCAGTTATTTATATATTTTGGATACTAACCCAACATTGGATATGTCATTTACAGAGATCTTCTTCATTTGGTAGGTTGCCTTTTAGTTCTGCTAATTTTCCTCCACAGTGCAGAAAATCTTTATTTTGATGAAGTCCCAGTACTTTATTTTTGCTTTTATTTCCCTTGCCTCAGGAGATGTATTTAGAAAGAATTTGCTATGGCTGATGCTGAATAAATCACTATCTGTGTTATATTCTAGGATTATTATGATTTCAGGTCTCTTATCTAGGTCTTTAATCCATCTAGGTTTTTTTTGTTTTTGGTTTTATTTATTTACTTATTTTTTTTTAAAGATTTTATTTATTTATTTGACAGAGACCACAAGTAAGCAGAGAGGCAGGCAGAGAGAGAGGAGGAAGCAGGCTCCCTGCCGAGCAGAGAGCCCGACGTGGGGCTTGATCCCAGGACACTGGGATCATGACCCGAGCTGAAGGCAGAGGCTTTAACCCACTGAGCCACCCAGGCGCCCCTATTTACTTATTTATTTTTAAGTAGGCTCCACACCCAGCATGGAACCCAGTGCAGGACTTGAACTCATGACCCTCGGATCAAACCTGAGCTGAGATCAAAAGTTGGATACTTAACTGGTCATGCCATCCAGGTTCCCCATTTAATCCCTCTTGAATTCATTTTTCTATTTGGTGTAAGAAGGTGGTCCTATTTTGGGGTTTTTGTTTTTTATTTTTTTGTTTTTTCATTTTGAATGTAGCTGTCCGCTTTTCCCAATATCATTTGTTGAAGAAACTATCTTTTTCCCATTGCATATTGATTCCTTTTTCATTGAAGATTGACCATGTAGGGGCACCTGGGTGGCTCAGTGGATTGAGCTGCTGCCTTCGGCTTAGGTCGTGATCTCAGTATCCTGGGATCAAGCCCCGGATCAAGCAGGCTCAGCGGGGAGCCTGCTTCTCTCTGCCTGACTCTCTGCTTACTTGTGATCTCTCTCTCTGTCAAATAAATAAATAAAATCTTTAAAAAAAAAAAAAAAAAGATTGACCATGTAATTGTGGGTCCATTTCTGGGTTTTCTATATTATTCTATTCTATTGATCTGTGTGTCTGTTTTTATGCTAGTACCATACTGTTTTAATTACTACTGCTTTATAATATAACTTGAAATCTAGAATTGTGATATCTCCAGTTTTATTTTTCGTTCTCAGGATCGCTTTGGCTATTTGAGGTCTTCTGTGTTCCATACAATTTTAAGATTGTTCATTTTTCTGTGAAAAATGCTGTCGGTATTTGATCTGTAGATTGCTTTGAGGAATATAGGCATTTTAAGAGTATTTGTTCCTCTAACCCATGAGTGGACAATGTCTTTCCATTTCTTTCTGTCTTCTTGAATCTCTTTCACCAGTGTTTTACAGTTTTCAAAGTACAGGTCTTTCAACTCTTTGGTTAAACTTATTTCTAGATTTTCTTTTCTTTTTCTTTTTCTTTTTTTTGGGTGCAGTTGTAATTGGGATTGTTATCTTAATTTTACTTTCTGCTGCTTCGTTATTAGTATATAGGAATGCAGCAGATTTCTGTACAATGATTTTGTATGCTGTGACTTTACTGACTTCATTTATCAGTTTCAGCAGTTTTTTGGTAGAGTCTTTAGGGTTTGTGTGTGTGTGTTTGTGTGTGTGTATATGTATATATACACACACACTATATATAGTATATTATCTGCAGCTATTCTTCCCTCCCAGTTTGGAGGCCTTTTCTTTTTCTTTTTCTTTTTCTTTTTTTTTTTAAGATTTTATTTAATTATTTGCCAGAGAGAGAGAGAGAGCACAAGCAGACAAAGTGGCAGGCAGAGGCAGAGAGAGAAGCAGGCTCCCCCTGAGCAAGGAGCCTGATGCGGGCAGGACTGGATCCCAGGACGGTGGGATCATGATCTGAGCGGAAGGCAGAGGCTTAACCTACTGAGCCACCCAGGAGTCTCTGGAGGCCTTTTATTTCTTTATGTTGAAATTGCTGTAGCTAGGACTTCTTTGCTGAATATAAGTGCTGAGAGTGGACATCCTTGTCATGTTGATGACCTTAGAGGAAAAGTTCTGTTTTTCACTATTTAGTATGATGTCGGCTGTGGATTTTTCATGTAAGACCTTTATTACATTGGGTATGTTCCCTCTGAACCTACATTGCAGAGAGTTTTTATATGAATGAATGTTATACTTTATCAAATGCTTTTTCTACATCTGTTGGAATGATCATATGCTTTTTATCCTTTCTCTTATTGACATGACATATCACATTGTTTTGCAAATATTGAACCACCCTTTCATTCTCAGAATAAATCCCACTTGATTGTGGTATGATTTTTTTAATGTATTCTTGGATTTGATTTGCTGATGTTTTGTTGAGAACTTTTATATTTATGAGAGATGCTGGTCTGTAGTTTACTTTTTTGGGCTGTCTTTATCTGGTTTTGTCTATGAGGCCATGGAGTAGATTTGGAAATTTTCTTTCCTCTTACATTTTTTGGAATAGTTTGAAAAGAATAGGTAGTAACTCTTTTTTAAATGTTTGGTAGAATTCACCTATGAAGCTTCCTGGTGCTGGACTTATGTTTTGGGGGAGTTTTTTGATTACTGATTCAATTTCATTGCTTGTAATCTGTTCAAATTTTCTATTCTTCCTCTTTTAGTTTCTCTGAATTTATCCATTTCTTCTCAGTTGTCCAATATGTTGGCACATAGACTTTCATGTAGGTTTTCAGGGGTCTTGGTTATTTCTCCTCTTTAATTATTGATTTTGTTTATTTAGGTCCTCTCCACCCCCATGAAAAGGTTTAGCAGGTTTTTTTTTTACCCTTTTCAAATAAACAATTCCTGGTTTCAGCAATCTGTGTTTTCTCTCTCTCTCTCTCTTTTTATTTCTATGTCATTTATTTTTGTTCTCATCTTTATTATTTCCATTCTTTGCTGGCTTGGGGTTTTGTTCTTCTAGCTCCTTTAGGTGTTTGGTTAGGTTGTTTGAGATATTTCTTGCTTTTTCAGATAGGCCTGTGTTGCTATAAACTTCCCTCTTAGAACAGCTTTTGCTGAATCCCAAAGATATTGGACCATTGTGTTTTCATTTTCAATTGTTTCCATGTAATTTTTTATGTCTTCTTTGATGTCTTGGTTGACCCATTCACTGTTTAGTAGCATGATATTTAACCTCCGTACATTTGTCTTCTTCACAGATTTTTTTTCTTGTGGTTAATTTCTGGTTTCATGGTATTATGTTCAGAAAAGATGCATAGTGTGACTTCAGTCTTTTTCTATTTATTGAAACTTGTTTTATGTTCTCCTGTAGAATGTTCTGTGTACACTTGAAAAGAATGTATACTCTGCTGTTTCAGGATAGAATGTTCTACACATATATGTGTTAATCCATTTGATCCAATGTGTCATTCAGAACCACTGATTCTTTTCCTGGTCTCTATCATATTTGTTGGCTTTCTTTAGTAAAGTACTGGAATCCCTTTCTCTGTATTCTTTGCATATCTATTACTGGTTTTTGATGTGTGGGTACGGTGTCATAGTCATCTCTTTATTTTATTAATCCTTTGACTGATTTTTACAGGAAAAAAATTTTTTTTACACTCTCACTTATATGGTCTTTCCTTTCCAGCCAGAGAGGCTCCTTGAATACTTCCTGCACGGTTGTTTTAGTGGCCATGAACTTTGTTTTTGACTGAAAAATTGTCTTTCCTTCTGTTCTAAACAGTAGCCTTGTTGGATAGAGTATTCTTGACTACAGGTCTTTCCCTTTTAGCACTTTGAATATATCATATCACTTTCTTCTGACCTAGAAAGTTTCTGTTGAAAATCTGTTGATCGCCATACAAGGAGTCTCCCTTGTATGTAACTGTTTTCTTTTGCTATTTGCTTTCTTTTTTTTTTCCTTTTGCTACTTTTTGCCATTTTAATTACTATGTGTCTTGGTGTGTAGACCTCCTTGGGTTGAATCTGTTCCTGAGATCTCTGTTCCTCCTGGATCTGGATGTGTTTCCTTCCCCAGGTTAGGTAATTTTTCAACTATTATTTTTTCAGGTAAATTTTCTGCCCCCTCTTCTGTTTTTCTTCTGAGATACCTATAATGTGAATGTTACTACACTTGATGGAATCTGAGTTCCCTAAAAGACTGTTCTTAATTTGCATGATTTTCTTTCTTCTCCTTTTCCCAACTTACCTTCTATTACTCTGTCTTCAGGGTCATTAATTTGTTCCTCTGCTGTTCCTTAGCCTGCAGTTCATTCCATCAGATGTATTTTTAATTACATTTATCATGTTCTTGATCTCTGGTTCTTTTTTATTTTTGTGTTAAGGGTCTCACTGATGTTCTCCACTCTTCCCAAGTCCATTGAGAGTATCTTTGTGATCATTACTTTAAATTCTCTGTCAGGCATATTCTCTCCATTTTGCTTAAGCTCTCTTGCTATGGTTTGGCTCTGTTCTTTCATGTGGGAAATATTTTTCTGTCTTCTCATTTTGTCTTTCTGTGTCTGTTTCTGTGTGTTGGAAGGTCAGCTACTTTGTGCTTTTAACACTAATAGTCTTATGAGGAGAAGTCCTATAGGGCCCTGCAGTGCAGTGTCCCCTGTTCCCCAGGGCCTGGAACTTCGTGAAGTCTCTGCTGCATATGTATGTTCTCTGCTGTTGAGGCGTGACTTCTTTGGCTTTCAGTCCAGTTGTCTGCAGAGATTCTCTTTGCCTATTGTTTGGTCTGCAACAGGGGTGAGGGGTGCATTTTAACGAAGTGTGCAGTGGTCTGCTTGCAAAATGAGACCTGCTCACAGGTTATGAGGTTTCACAAAACATGCAGGTTAGGAGATGTGTTGGCAGGGATTGCGCCATAGTTCTCAGGGAAGGGATCTGCAGCTCTGGTACTGAAGCAACTGTGACTAGGAAGGGAGATCCACAGAAGCATAGGGTTGGGGGGTTGACAGCAGGTCTTGGTGAACGCAACTTAGGTAATGAGTCTTGGCTTCACTCATTCCCACAGGTGGCCATTGTTTATGGGGGTGGGGGGAGGCTAGGGAGGTAAATGGCACCTGCCACTCCTTTGTTCCTGGAGGAGCCCTGTGTCTCCAGGCCACACTCTGAAATGAACACATCACTCTCCCTTCTGTCTGCTTTTGGTGTTTTTCAAACTGCTGGCTCTGTGCTGTATGTCCTTGTGTTGCTGGTTGTCCTGTCTCTTTAAGGGTGTGAACTCAGCTTCTTAATATTCTCTGCACTCTCCCAGAGCCAGGCCCTCTGATTTTTAAAATTCTAGGCTTTAAGTCTCACTGGGTGTAAGAACTAAAAAATTCAACTCCTCTCACTTCCAAAGGCAAATGTTACAGGAATTTGTTCTCCCCATTCATGGGCTGCTTGGTGTGAAAGTCTAGTTTTTTACCCTTCTCCCCATCACAGACAGGCACAATCCATTTCACTCCCACACCGCATCTTTGCCCACTTTCTTCATTGTGGCCTCCTCTCTACCTTTAGTTACGGAGTTTGTTCTGCCAGTCTTCAGGATCATTTTCTGGGTTATTTACAGTGAAGTGAGTGGTATACTTGTATCTGTGGGACAAGGTGAACTTAAGGTCCTACTTCACCATCTTCCTAGCCAACCCTCCACATTTCTCCCTTTTGATGAAGTTTCTTTGAAAGTATTTCTGATGAAGTCAGGTTTTCCATATTTGGTGTTTTATCCCTCAGTGCCTGGAAGGACCTTTCCTGGTTGTCATATGCAATATCAGAAAGAATGTGCATTGCAGTTAGAAACCACTTAAAGCCGCCTTTGAGTAGCAAGAAAGGTTAAGAGGGAGAAACTCTAAGGTGCTCACACTAATCTTCTTGAGATTGTGTTGGATGGGCCAGCATCATTTTATTGGGTCCATTTTGTTTAAGTGCAGACAAAATATATGTATAAAACTTAAAATAACTTCTGCAAAACAAAAGTAACAATTTCAAATTGTATGACATTTCTAAACCAGATTCCAAGCGAGGACTCTTAGTCTGAAAGTAGCCAGCTGAAATACTTATTAGCACTTACTCCAACATAGGGGAGAAAAGTTCTCCCTATGAAGGCAAACCTGGAGTCATGTTTGCCTCCTTTCTGAAAGTCCCCACTTAAAACAACAATGAAAACAGAATAGTAGATACTATAGACACACACCAAAGGAATTAACCGAGTGCATTTTGGAAGATACAGTGCAGGTATAATCATGAAGCAATAGCTGGTGAACTTTTTGCAAAACAGTAAAACTTGAAAGATTGTTTTTAAAATAGTATTATCTCAGAAAGAAGTGTTTAGAACCAACTTGTGCTATTAATTATTCAGTCAGGGAGCAGCTGGGTGGCTTAGTTGGTTAAGTGTCCCAACTCTTGGTTTTGCCTCAGGTCATGATCTCACGGTTGTGAGATCGAGCCCCATGTCAGGCTTAGTGCAGAGTTTGCTTCAGATCCTCACTCTCTCTCCCACCCCCTCTGGCTCTTGCCCTACTCACGCATGCATGCGGGTGCTCACTTGCTCTAAGATAAACAAAATCTTAAAAAAAAAAAAAAAGCTAATACAGCCAGTAAGTTTGCAAAGTCAGAAACTGTTATTTTGGACAAGAATCCAAAGTCCGTTAATAGTTCAGATGAAATAAAACTTTCTGTGAATTCTGAATCTTCTTTTTTTTTTTCTTTAAGACTTTTTTTATTCATTTATTTGATCAAGAGAGAGATCACAAGTAGGCAGAGAGGCAGGCAGAGAGAGAGGGGGAAGCAGGCTCCCCACTGAGCAGAGAGCCTGATGTGGGGCTCAGTCCCAGAACCCTGGGATCATGACCAGGGCCAAAGGCAGAGGCTTAACCTACTGAGCTGCCCAGGCGCCCCAAATCCTCTAACCCTTCAGAAAAATCAGTGAAAAATTCATTTGTTTTGGGATCATACAGATGTTTCCTAAAGACCATGATCCAAAGAAGAGGGTTTTTTCCTGAGGGATTGGGAAATGCAGATGAATACTTTGTCTTTCCATGAGAGAGAAGAGTGAGAAAAAAGGCATACGGCCTAGTCCAGATATCTTGGGAAAGCATGTCATCAGAGGTGCTTCAGTTCCAGGAAATCTGTACTTTCAGGTCACTACATGATGTGCAGGTGCAGTCAGGGTTTTATGCTTTCTTTAGATATGTTACATGAACCAAGAGTCTTCCTTGGAGTTCGGGAGACACAAGGGTTTGTTTGCAGTTCCTGATAAGAGACTTTCTAGTGAGGTAGTAAGGATTTTGGAGATGCCTTTTCCAACCAAAAAAATCCTTGTGTTGCAAGGTGTAATACTTAAGGTCATTGTCACCCCCAGAGTGCACTATGAAAAACATGCCACAACATGGTTACTTTTGACAGAAGCAGTTACATCTTTATACTTTTGAAATAGATCTTCTTTTATTACTGTGGGTCAGAGGAGGCAGGGGCCAAGTACATTGGGCATCCTGTGACTCTCTCAGAGGGTGAGAGTCTATGAGTTCCAAACCAGGTAAATCTGAGATTTAGGACCAGTGGCAATGCTTCCGGTCAAGGTTTTTGGAGGGTCTCTACCAGCTGTATGAGTTGTGTCCTAATAGCACCATTACTGCATGTGATTAAGTGCGGATTAAGGACATGTGCAATGAAAGTGTTGTAAAACTGGACAAACAGCAACACTTTTCAAAGCACCTGGCTAGGAAAAAGGGTTCCCCAATCACTGTGAAATTTGAGAGGGTTCCCAGGTAGGGATAATCTTTTCTAACAGTGTTTTAGCCATGAAAGCATTATTGCCCTGTCTGCAAAGGAAGGCTTTAGTCCAGTGAGAAAACATACAAACCATGACTAAAATATTTATCCACGAGAGGGAGAAGTTGTATGAAATCCATTTTTCCAAGCAGGTTTCTGTGGACTATACTTTGGACAAGTGGGACCGGTGAGGTACACACTTTTTGCAGCCTTACTAACTTCCCTCACCAATATCAATTGATGAATGCTATTATTTTATCAGTAGACCACAGGTTAAATGCATGTACAGAGGTAAGTATTGGCAATCAGTATTACTGGTAAGGCCACATTGTTACTTGGTCCAAACCAGAGTTTTCTTTTTATTGAGCCAACAATTACTACATTTCAGATACTGTTTCTGTTTGCTTGGGGCCAACTATTAGATATGACTTGTCAGTTTTCCCAAATTATATTTGGGAGAACATCTCTGTGGACTTTGACAGAGGTTTGCCTGTTGATCTCCTGAGTGCAGCATTTTTGGCCAAAATATCAGTTAGGTGGTTCCCTTTGGCCTCCAGGGTGTTAAGTCTGGAATGCCTAGGAACCTTAATAATAGTTACAGCCACTGGCAAAACTATGACGTCTAATACATTTTGGACATATAAGTCATTTTTATTCTCATTTGAAGTAAGGACACCTTGTTGTTTTCATAATATTCCTAAGTCATGAGCTCTCCCCAAAGTATACCAACTGTCAGTATAAACATATGTAGCTTTACCCTTGCCTGAAATACAAGCTCAAGTAAGGATGTGTAATTCAGCCTCTTGGACTCAAGTAGTTAAAGGTGCCGCCTCAGGGACTTCAAAAGGAGTATGCAATAACATGCTACGCACATTAGTTACCGTTCTTACCCTTTAAATAAGAACAATCAGTAAACCATGAAAAATCTGCATTGGTTAAAGGAGTTTCTTGTAAATTGTCACAGGGAGTCAAAAGGTGAGCTGTCAACATTAAGCAGTCATGAGAGGTTTCATCCGTGAAGGAGGGGAGAATAGCAGGGTCTAACTGCAGTGAGAGTTACATGAGGAGCAGTTAGCATAACGATTTCATAGGAGGTGAGCAAGAGTAAGAGGAGAATTCAGAACGGCTTCTGCTGCATGGGGCACAAGGATTCTTAAAGGGAATCCTCTATTTCTTCAGTGGCCTTAACTAAAAAGGCAGTGGCAGAAATGACTCTGAGGCTAGGGTAGGATATCCCTGTGCCACAGCATCTAGTTGTTGGCTTTGACAGCCTGTGGGTCCATGATGGTTCTCATATTCTGGGGTCAGTACTCCAAGGGCATTCTGTTCCTTCTTACATTCAAAGGAAAAAAAGGAAGTTGATAGTGA
Source organism: Mustela nivalis (assembly GCF_964662115.1). Taxonomy (NCBI): domain Eukaryota; kingdom Metazoa; phylum Chordata; class Mammalia; order Carnivora; family Mustelidae; genus Mustela; species Mustela nivalis. The sequence goes on along the minus strand of NC_139034.1, from coordinate 37,355,752 downwards.
TGATGTCCAAGAGCAAGGGGAGTTATTATTTATTAGGCTTTAAGTTCTCAAAGGCTGTGTATCCGTCTTTCCAAATAACGGGGTTATGTTTGCCATTTTTTTAAATAAGGCATATAAAAGTTGAGCCAGAATAGAGAAGTTTGGAGTTCAGTTTTGACAGTAGCCAGCCAGTCCAAGAAAGCTTTTTACCTGGTACTTACTTTTGTGTTTGGGGAAATTCAGGATGCCTTGAAGTCTTTCTGGATCCAGATGTAGTCCTTGCTCTGAGGTCAGGTACCCTACGTGTCCAACCTGAGTTTGAGCAAACTGCAGTTTCTCTTTGGAGATTGTACGTCTCTTTTTTCTTTTTTCTTTTTTAAAAAATATTTTATTTATTTATTTATTTGATAGAGATCACAAGTAGGCAGAAAGGCAGGCAGAGAGAGAGGAGGAGGCAAGCTTCCTGCTGAGCAGAGAGATCATGACCTGAGCTGAAGGCAGAGGTTTTAAACCACTGAGCCATCCAGGCACCCCTGTACGTCTATTTTTTAAGGCCATAAGTTTTAACAGGTGGATCTCTATCTTCTTGTGAAGAGATTTGAAAAGGGAAGCAATGAAGCATATCATCTACATTTTAGAAATTAGAATCTACAGAAAACCTGATATCCAGATCAACTTCAAAGGTTTGTGAAAAGGAAGGATTGTCTGAAACCCTGGGGAAGTACTGTCCAGGTGTACTTTCATATACTTCTTTTCTTTCCAAATGAAAACAAAAAGACAGTGGCTCTCCCTATCAACTAGAACACTAAAAATGCACTGCGTACATCAATTACAATGAAAAATTTCCTTTCATTGGAAATGGGTATCAGTAGCATATGGGGGTTAGGACCAGGAGGGTGCCAAGAGAGGAACAGCAATGTTATTTATTGCTTGGAGATACTGGAAGAACCTCCATCCTCAGCTACTGGGTTTGCTCCCAGGTAAAATACATATTACAGGAACTAGGGAAGGGGGATAGTGAGGCCCTGGGCCCTGTAATCTTATATTATGCGTTTGACACCTGAAAGGGCTTCTTTACTTATAGAGTATTGATTAATTATGGGATGAAGTTTTGAGGACTCTATTTGAATTTTAAAGGAAGGTGCACTGTGGATTCTCCCAGTATCATTTGAGGAGCTGTATAGAGGATGGTAGCTAATTCAGTAGGAACAAATAGAAGACGTCAAAGGTCATCTAATTGCCCTGGTTGACTATTTTGATTACTACTCTCAAATTCTAGAATTATTTCCCTCTTTGGGAGGAAGAAAAGCATCTCGTGCCAGAATTTCTAAGAAATTTAGGCCCAATAAATGAATAGAGTGCAATAGCTAAGGGAAAAAGAGCCTAAACAAAAGGAAATAGATTCAGAGACAGGAACGTTTTGAGGTTTATTAGAGATCTCCGCTGTCTGAGCCATTTTATTACTCCAAGGCAGGGGCAGCTTGGTCGCTGTGGGCTGGATGACAGAGAGTAGCGCTTGTGTCAATTTGGAGAGAGAGATTTGTTCCCAATCTGGAGAGTGATTTCCCCGAAATGATTAAGAGGAAAGAGCCCCTGCAGTTCCTCAGAGCCCCATCATTGGGAATTAGGAGGTCATTAGAAAGGCTGACTAGAGGGCTGAAAGTGCCTGGAGAGCTTACACTTGTAACAGCCTCCCTTCCCCCCTCTGCCCAGCTGCCCGGGCTCTTTGCAGTAATAGCAGAAACTGGGGTGGGTTTTTTTTTTTGTTTTGTGTTTAGGGGCCTTCATTTGCCAGAGTTGAAAATTGATACTTTTAGCAGTCTGTCTTTTAGGTGACTCATCTAGGATGCAGGCAGGCTGGTTTGCCATAGTAACTAAATCTGGAGTGGGCAGTATGTCCTTTTATCCTGGTCGTTTTAAACTAAAGGAGAAATTTCCCAGTTTGGAACATTAATAAACACAAAGTTGAATGCTACCTGAGTAGATTCAGCGTCTAAAGAAAGATCATAATTTTCTTTAAAGACATTTTGGAGCCCCTCGTAATCAACATGAACAGGTTCATCAAGCTTTTGTGTACAAACCTAAATTTTGTTTCAGACAATGGACTTTAGGAAAAGCAACTGTAATTGCTCAGTGGAGATTTCCAACAAGTGTTCTAGTTAGAGGTTTATTTTTCAGGATGTTCTCTAGCTAGTATTATGCACTGTTTGCCCTGTTTCTTAAAGCACATGGAATAACAGATATAGATCTGAGAAACCCAAGTGGTAAGTTTGATAAACTGTGTTAAATTCTTCAGCAGACTTACTGAGAGTCCTCGGTCACTTCAGGGAACTATAACTGTGGCTCATAATTCAGCCTTAGTACACCAAACATAAGGAACTTGAGGTTTATTTAGTCCTTAAAAGACTTAAAGAAGCAGGTTTTAGTCAGTTCAGGAGAGGAGGGAGCAGCAGAGAGATCAGTAGAAAAGGCAAGTTCAGAGAGAATAGACAAAAATGGTGCCAGAGTTGGGGACTGAGTACAAGATGGGTGCAGACGAAGGTAGGGAGAAAAAGGCCTCAGAAGCCATTTGGATGCCTTTCAGTTGTTTGTTTGCCTCAGTTGATTCAGAAATAGGATTTTGCAAAAACGCAAACTCCCAATCCTGAAAACATCAGGAAGCCTCAAGGTACTGTTTAAAATAGGCATCCCAGAGATGAAGAGTTTGCCAGACAAATAAAAGGTATAGAATTCATGACCACTAAACTAGTCCTACAAGAAATGTTAAACGGGACTCTTTGAGTGGAAAGACAGATCATAAGTGTAGTAAGAAAAGTAGGAAACACAAAAGCAGTGTATCTATAAAATCGATAATGGGATTCACAAAGTAAAAGGATATAAATCATGAAACCATATATCTCGAATGTGGGGGGAAGGAGAAGGGTAAAGAATGGGTTCAAATTTAAGTGACCATCAACTTCATATAAACTGTTGTATGCTAAAAATGTTATTTACAAACCTAATGGTAACCACAATTCAAAAACCAGTAACAGATAGTCAAAGAATAAAGAGAAAGGAACCCAAGTATATCACTTAGGCCAACTAATCAGAGAAGAGAAAAAGAGAAGAAAGGAACAAAATGGCAATAAATAAGTTGTGGTAATTACTTTGAATGCATATGGACTGAAGACTCCAGTCAAAAGACATAGAATGTCAGAATGGATAAAAAGCAAGACCCATCCATATGCTGCCTACAGGGCTTTCATTTCAGACCTAAAAACACTTTCTAAATGAACATAAGGAGAGGGAAAAACGTCTGTCATGCAAATGGATGTCAAAAGAAAGCCCAGGTGGCAATACTTAGACAAAATATACCTTCTTTTAGAAAAAAAAATAGACTTTAGGGGTACCTGGGTGGCTCAGCTGTTAATTGGCTGCCTTTGGCTCAGGTCATGATCCAAGAGTCCTAGGATCGAACCCTGCATCAGTCTCCCTGCTCCATGGGAAGCCTGCTTTTCCCTCTCCTGCTCCCCCTGATTGTGTTCCCTCTCTTGCTGTGTCTCTCCCTGTGAAGAGAAAAATAAATAATTTTTTTTTAAAAGTAACAAGAGACAAAGAAGGATATTATATGATAATAAAGGGGATGATCCAATAAGAAGATAAAGCTGTTGCAAATACTTATGCACCCAACATAGGAGCACCCAAATACATAAAACAGTTAATAACAGACATAAAGGAACTGATCAATAGTAATGCAGTAGTAGGGGACTTTAACACCCTACTCACATTGATCAATCATCCAAACAAAATATCAACCAGAGACAGTGGCTTTGAATGATACATTGGCCAGATGGATCTACATTCAGAACGTTCCATCCTAAAACAGCAAAACATACATTCTTTTCAAGTGCACATAGGTCTCCAGCACGGATCAGATATTAGGCCACAAAACAAGTCTCAACAAATAGCAAAAAATCGAAGTTATACCATTCATCTTTTTTGAACACAACAGTATGCATCCACAGGAAGAGTCTGGAAAGACTGGGCTCCTAGGTGGTTCAGTTGGTTAAGCATCTGCCTTCAGCTCAGTTCATGATCTTGAGGTCCTTGAATTGAGCCCTGCATCAGGCTCCCTGCTCAATGAGGAGTCTGCTTCTCTCCCTCTGCCCCTCTCTCCTGCTTGTGCATGCACTCACTTTCTGTCTCAAAACATTTTAAATTTTTTTTTAAAATTAAAAAATCTGGAAGAGGACAAATACATGGAGGCTAAATAACGTGCTACTAAACAATGAATGGGTCAACCAAGAAATCAAAGAGGACATAAAAACTTACATGGAAATAAGTAAAAACAGGTATTAGTCTGAAATCTTTGTGGTGCCACTAAAGCTATTCTAAGAGAGAAGTTGTTAGCAGCATAGGGCTACCTCAAGAAGCAAGAAAAATCTCAAACCACCTAACCTTATTTAAAGGAGCTAGAAAAAGAAGAACAAAACCCAAACCAGTAGAAGGAAGTAATTATAAGTATTAGAGCAGAAATAAATGAAATAGTAACTAAGAATACAGTAAAACAGATTAATGATACCTGGAGCCAGTTCTTTTGAGAAGATCAACAAAATTAATAAATGACCCAGACTTGTCAAAAAATAAAAAACAAAATAAGCAAAGAGGAAAAGTAACCAACAACACAGAAATATAAAGGATTATGAGGGAATATTATGAAAAATTATATGCCAACAAATTGTACATCCTAAAAAACAAAACAAAACAAATTTCTAGAAACATTTAACCTCCCAAAACTATCAGGAAGTAATAGAAAATTTAAACAAACCAAATACAAGCAATGAAATTGAATCAGTAATCAAAATACTCCCCATAAACAGAAGTTCAGGACCAGCTTCACAGGTGAATTCTAACAACATTTAAAGAATTAATACCTAGGGTGCCTACGTGGCTCGTTTGGTTAGTCATCTGCCTTCAGCTCAGGTCATGAATACAGGGTCCTGGGATCAAGTCCCACATGGGGTTCCCTGCTTCTGCCTCTCCCTCTTCTGCACACATGCTCTGTCAAATAAATAAGTCTTTAAAAAAAAAAAAAGTTAATACCTAGTCTTCTCAAACTATTCAAAAAATCAGAAGATGAAGAAAAGGTTCCATATGCATTCTATGAGGCCAGGATTTCCCTGATTCTAAAACCAGATAAAGACACTACAGAAAAAAAGAACATCTGGTGAACATATATTTATCCTAATGAACATAAATGCAAAATCTACAACAAAATATTAGCAAACTGAATCCATCAACACATTTAAAATAAATCATTCAGGGTGCCTGGGTGGCTCAGTTGTTAAGCGCCTGCCTTCAGCTCAAGTCATAAAGGTTCCTGGGATTGAGCCCCAAATTGGGCTCCCTGCTTAGCGGGAAGCCTGCTTCTCCCTCTCCCACTCCGCTGCTTGTGTTCCCTTTTTCGCTTTGTCTCTCTGTCAAATAAATAAGTAAAATCTTTAAAAAATAAATCATTCACAATCAAGTGGGATTTATTCCGGGATGCAAGGGTGATTCTGTATTCCCAAATCACTCAAAATGACACATCACATAAACAACTGAAATGATGAAAAGCATCTGATCATTTCAATAGATGCAGGAAAAGCATTTTGACAAATTACAATATTCATGCATGATAAAAACCTCAACAAAGTAGGTTTAGAGGAAACCTACTTCAACAAGATAAAGGCCATATATGAAAAACCCAAGGAGAACATTGTACTTAATGGTAAAAAAAACTGAGCTTTTCCCTGAAGATCAGGAATATGACAAGGTTGTCCACTCTCACCACTTCTAGTCAACGTACTATTGGAAGTCCTAGCCACAAAAACAAAAAACATCCAAATCGGTAAGGAAGAAGTAAAACATTTGCTACTGACAGATGACTTGATACTATATATGGAAAACACCAAAGGCCACCAGAAAAGTGCTAGAACTGATCAATTCAGTACGGTTACAGAATACAAAAATCAATATACAGAAATCCAGAGCCCCTACCTGGCTCAGTCAGTGGAGCATGTGACTCTTGTTCTGAGGGTCATAAATTCAAGTTCCATGTTGGTTGTGGAGCCCACTTAAATAATAATAATAATAAACCAGGGAGGTGAAAGATCTAAACTCTGAAAACTGAAAACACTGATTAAAAAAGCTAAAGATAACACAAATGGAAAGATACTCCATTTCTCATGGATTTGAAGAACAACTCTTGTTAAAATGTCCATACAACAAATTATATTGACTGTGGGTTTTTCATAGATGGCTTTTATGCTATTGAGGTATGTACCCTCTATCCCTATACTGAAAAGTTTTATTCAAGAAAGGATGGTATACTTTATCAGATGCCTTTTCTGCATTTATTGAGAGCATTCTATGTTTCTTGTTCTTTGTTTTATTAATGTATCACACTGATTTATTTGTGGATATTGAACCACCCTTGCAGCCCAAGAATAAATCCCACTTGGTCATGGTGAATTATCCTTTATACTACTGGATCCTATTGGCTACTGTTGAGAATTTTTGCATCCATGTTCATCAGGGATATTGGTAATTCTCCTTTTTGATGGGGTCTTTGGTTTGGGGATCAAGGTAATGCTGACCTCATAAAATGAGTTTGGAAGTTTTCCTTCCATTTCGATTTTTTTTGGAATGGTTTCAGGAGAATAGGTATTAATTTTTCTTAAATAATTTGGTAGGATTCCCCTGGGAAGCCATCTGGCCCTGGGCTCTTCTTGTTGGGAGATTTTTAATTACTGCTTCAATTTCCTTACTGGTTATGGGTCTGTTCAGGTTTTCTGTTTCTCCTTGGTTCAATTTTGGTAGTTTATACTTCTCTAGGAATGCATCCATTTCTTCCAGATTATCTTTTGTGTTTTTTTTTTTAAGATTTTAATTTTTTTATTTGACAGAGAGAGAGATCACAAGTAGGCAGAGAGACAGGCGGAAGGGGGGAAGCAGGCTCCCTGCTGAGAGCCCAATGCAGGGCTTGATCCCAGGACCTTGAGATCATGGCCTGAGCTGAAGGCAGAGGCTTTACCCACTGAACCACCCAGGTGCCCCTCTTCCAGATTATCTAATTTGTTGGCATATAGTTTGCTCATAATATGTTCTTATAATTGTTTGTATTTCTTTGGTGTTAGTTCTGATCTTTCATTCATGATTTTATTTATTTTGGTCCTTGCTCTTTCCTTTTTGATAAGTCTGGTCAGGGGTTTATCAGACTTACTAATTCTTTCAAGAACCAGCTCCTAGTTCTGTTGTTCTGTTCTACTGTTCTTTTGGTTTTTATTTCATTGATTTCTGTTCTGATCTTTATTATTTTTCTTCTCCTGCTGGATTTAGTCTTTACTTGCTGTTCTTTCCACCTCCTTTAGGTGTAGGGTTAGGTTGTGTATTTGAGACCTTTTTTGTTTCTTGAGAAAGGCTTGTATTGCTATATACTTTCCTCTTAGGACTGCCTTTGCTGCATCTCAAAGATTTTGAACAGTTGTGTTTTCATTTTCATTTGTTCCATGAATTTTTAAAATTCTTCTTTAATTTCCTGGTTGACCCATTCATTCTTTAGTAGGATGCTCTTGAGCTTCCATGTATTTGAGTTCTTTCTAACTTACCCTTTCTGATTGAGTTCTAGCTTCAAAGCATTGTGGTCCAAAAATACGCAGGGAATGATCCCAATCTTTTGGCACCAGTTGGGTCCTAACTTGTGACTCAGGATGTGATCTGTTCTGGAGAGTGTTCCATGTATACTAGAGAAGAATGTGTTCTCTTGCTTTGGGATGGAATGATCTGAATATATCTATGAAGTCCATCTAGTCCAGTGTGTCATTTAAAGCCCTGATTTTCTTGTTGCTCTTC